>NW_025333857.1:11948500-12598000 GCF_019186645.2 Phyllostomus hastatus
CAACAACGGATTCTCCTTGGGACAAGTAACTGATTCATCTTGGCTTGACTTCCTACAGAGTCTAGCAGCCTCATGCGTTATTTCCCAACTTGTAATATTACACTGGGCTTGATCACAAAGTGTTCCCAGATGGAAGAATTTGGTTCCTGATCCCCACAGCAAAATGCAGTGCAGGGCAACATGGACTTCACACTGTTGAAGAAAAATGTGCCTAAGTCCAAGTGTTGTGGGCATGTGAATGCACAGCTGCTGCGTGGCCCTGAGTCCCCCAGAGCCTACCTAATGAACATTACTAGATAAAAATATAGGACAGCTAGTTAAGTTTGAATTTTTGGTAAATAAGGAATAATTTCCTATTATAAGTATGTCAAAAATATTGCATGGGACGAAATTATACTAAAAATGATTTCTTATTTATCTGCAATACAAATTTAACTGGGCGCCTTGGGTTTTTATTTGTTATATCTGGCTACACTAAACCAAGCCTACCTTGGACATTTCTTGTAATGCACAGAATCTCTAATAACAAACAAATGGCCTCTTTTGCCTTTAGCACAGGGTGAGACCAGCTGAACTAGATTCTTGAATGACCTGGCTCTGGTTCTCTCTCATTCCACATGCAGTAAACAGCTTTGTTTCTTTTTTTGTTTTGTTTTGTTTTTGAATCTCTGGTGATCTTTGTTTTATCCTATGAACGAACACACACATCTTAAAAAGATAGACACCTAACCAAATGTGAAAAGAGAGTCAAAAAAGCTTATGGTTGCTTTTATAAAATTCAAACTGGAAGACAAGCCAAAAGAAATGCATTATGTGCTGTTTCTCTATCTCCTCTAAAGAGAATTAGTGAATACCTGTGTTTTTCAGAGGATTCAAGGGGTCTGGATCGTGTACCATTTTATTATTTATTTCAACCTTTTTTCTCCTAAGAGGTGACTTTGATCAGTATCCGAAATGCACACATTGATCTTGCTAATTCATGACACTCTTAGGGCCTCATTGATGGCATCTGGAAATAACTCTGGGAGCTCATTGTGCCAATCAGATGTGTCTCATCCTGCACCGAAATGTCTCTAGGGAGAGGGAGATCACACAATCTGGTGCAGCAACCTGTTCAAGATGGGAGGAGGTTCGTCTTGTTCCTAATTTGACGTAAACACACTTCCTCTTACACTCTCTCCATTTGAAACAATGAACAGTATTTGTCATGCTCCCTGTGATTGAACTTGATCTTGTGATTCTTCCTTCTGCATCTAGGAGTACTTTATCCCTTTCTGGTTAGGCCAGTGCTATAAGGAAGCTGAGAAGATGTTTTCTGTGTTATTGAAAACAACAACAACAAAATACAACTGGGCCTAGCCTACCTAGATAAAAGGCTGATGAATATTTCTGAAAACTTCAGGTTAAATTACAAAGGCCATACTCTATATGAGTATTAATCCTATGAGTACATATTAAACTAGTAATGTCTCACACAACATTGTGAGAGGAATGTATTTACAATAAAAGATTACAAAGATCATAATTTTGACACTAACCAGCCACATCTGGTATCTATCCTGCCAATTCCTTTCTGCTCAGCTGTGTCTACACAGAAGTTTAATTAAACATTCTCACAAAGAAATCTCAATGATTTTTTTCTACCACTTACACCACTACACCAATGGAAAGCCAGTGTTAAAAATTCTTGTCATTTAATGACATAATTTCCAAGGGAAGAAAATAATGTTTTGTTATTTTGTTGGGCATAAAGAAACCAGTGTCTGACGGTAAACAGGAAAATCTGTCTGCTTGTTTGTGAGCTCCGGTGGGAGCCAGGGAACCAAAACCTCGGATCTGTTCTCCTGCACACCATATTTAGACATGCTTCCACTGAGCTGAGTGTGAGCTACTGTCAAATGCTAATGACTCTGAATTTTTTTTAGTAAATAATTCAGTAAATACCCTGGGATGCACACATGACGTCCACTGTTGCATGTCTCTTTTGTGAATGTGTAGCTTTCCAGCTACACATTTAGTTTTGCAAAACCAGAAAACAGAGAAATCTGTATAGGCTAAAAGGTTGAGTATCAGCCCGAAGCCCAGGCTCAGCAGCAAGACTGCTTGCATTTAGCATCCTGCTGTGGCTCCACTTGCTAGCTTTGGGTTCTCTGGCAATTTATTAACCTCTTTGTGCCTCAGTTTCCTCACAGAGTCATGTGGGTAAACTGGGTTAATACAGAGCAGCTGCATCAGTCCCTAGCACATAGCCTTCCTGAATATGGTATGTGCACACGTGCGTGTGTGTGCCACCACGAGTGTGCTCTAGCAGTCTGTGGTGCTCTGCTCATTTGGTCTGCACTTGGGTCATGTGAAGCAGGTAGAAATATCTGAGTTTATAGAAGACATTCATAGGAAAAGTTAATTTTCAGATAAGGCAGGAAGAATTTGCTTTGGCTAATCTCATGAAAGGCAGCATGGTATATCAGATAACAATATTTTTATAAGTAATTTCTATCAAATTCTTATTACATGTCAGACACTGTGCTAAATACAGTGGAACCTCAGTTCTTGAACTTAATTTGTTCTGGGAGACTGTTTGAGAAGCAATTTGTTCAAAAACCAAATCTCCTTTGTCTGTCGCCTGAGAGACATGTGACTGATCATACAGGTATCAGCATGAAAGAGCTGTCTGGTAGAGAATTGAGACCTGAAGTTCTGTTAAACCGAGACATTTTTTCTGTGAACCAAATTGTTCGAGAACCAAGGTGTGACTGTACTGTACCAGAATCACATAGTCCTCTTGTAGGTAGGGTTACTATCCCTATTTGGCAGATGAGGGAATTGAAACTTAAAGAGGGTAAGTATTTGTGTATCATATCCATAACATAAGGCACAAAAAAGCAAGTTGTAGATGTATATTATGGAATATTTTATGGAAAAGTACTAGAGACTTTATACATGCGTATGAGAGAAGTAGAACATAAAGGTACAGAAAGTGCATGGAAATGATAAATAGCAAGTCTGGGGGTGAGGAGAGGGAGAGAGGAGAATAGGAGAGGGAGGGGGTACCGAGGGGCTTCAGCTTTACCTGTAATATTTTCTTTCAAGTAAGTGTCAATATAGCAAAATGTTAAAATCTGAAGGTCAGGCAGTGGATTCATAGGTGATTAGTATATTCTATACCTTGTTGAATGTTTAAAGTGTTTCATAGTTTTATGCAGATAAAACTATGGAGATCTGGAGAATGCCCTCCCAGTACTGGCATATAGCAGAGAATTAACAAATGTGATTGTTCTTGGTAATAGGCTTTGTTACCCTATAGACGCTGATATAAAATAAAACTGTTGATTTCATTGTTGGAATTGCATTCTGAAGTGAAGATCCAGCAGGTTAGGAGTTCATACAAGAAACCCCAAAAGGAACTCGCAGCATCTTTGCAAATGTTCTTGCTAGTGGTCAAGTGTGACTAAAAATAAATACCCACAGGTGTACTAAAAAATGTTCTTTGTCAGAAATAGCACTTAGCCTGACCTCCCCATGAATCTTCTGTAGGCTTTTGGCCTTTACTTTTTAAATATATGAGTTAAAGAACTAAGGCAGGAAACATCGGATTTTAGAGTAATACTAGAATCAGAGAAAAATAATTTTCTGGGTCAATAAAAATTTAAAAACTTCCCATTGCATGCTCTTGGGTACAGTTTATAATTTTTGGCTTATTGCAGGAGTAGCATCAACTTTATGGACATACTAGACTGTTATAATGGAGTTTTTTTATTATTGAGTTCCAATACAATTAGCATTAGCCTACACATGTTATCGGCAGTTGGAGTTGCCTGAGGCACCACTAATAGCACAAAGATATTGAATATTTTCATATCAGGATTAGTGATTTCCCATCTGTTATGGCTACTGGGAAAATCAGCAATGCTAATTTTTTTCATTTAGGATTTACATCTACTTTCAGAGTTACTTATAACTTTGATGAACAAAAAATAAATTAAACATTTAATTTATTCAGTGATGATCCCACCAACGAGTTGCCATGGGTTCTGAAAACAAGGGAGCTGCTCATCCCCTGACAATACCGTGCTGTTGCAGAGGCTTGTCCTAGCACAGGCAGGCACATAGGCATTTGAAAAAGACAAAAACAGTACATGACAATAGGCAGTGGACCTCTGGTGAGGTTTTTCTGCAACTAATATTGCTGATTCTTACAAGTAGGAAAAATGCTATTTCTAAAACACAGAAAGAAAGAAAAGGCTGAGATTTGTGTTAGGAAACCAGATAAATATCCTTACCTCTGACAGTTTATTAACTATGATTTAAGAAAGTCACTTAACTTTTTATTGCTAGTTTTCACTTTTATAAGATGGCTGAAGGGGGATAATAAGCTTGTTTGGCTTGCTTTGCCTAATATGTAGGCAAAACCATTTAATAAAAAAGTGCTACGTTGACGCAAAGGCTTTCCCTGGTAAGTAGAAGAGGGACCGAAGTTGGAAGGTGAGATACAGCGAGGTAAATGAATTCCCTTCAGGTAGGTATGTGTCAGGGCAGTGGTTCTCAAACCTGCAGGTCTCACGGTCACCTGGAGAACCATCAACGCATAGATGCTGGACCCACCCCCAGAGTTTCTGATGTAATAGGTTGTGGGAGTGGCATGGGATTCTGCATTTCAAGAAAGCTCCCAGCTGTTTCTGATATTGCTTCTACTGGGATGACTTTGAGAACCTGTGTTTCAGGATATATGAAGATACATACATGCACACAAATATTCCAGACTGTTCAGTGACTAGAATCTTCCTGGTGACTTCCAAGAGTATACTTCTTGGTGACCTGCAAAGTAAAATTATGGTGAAGTTGGCTGAGGAGATAGTCAAGGTAAGGAAAGAAGTCAACAGAAACTAGATGTTTGGGAAATTTGAGAGTGACATAACATATAAATGGGAAGCAGAGTCAAATGAATGTTTAAAGAAGGGGTGGAACTTATGGTTGGGGCCCGTGAAGTAGTTGGTTGACCAGCTCACAGTGTTGTTCACTGTTGTAACCTAGTGGCTAATATGTAGAAGTTACCATATTCCAGTTGGAAATCCAGACTAGTGCCTGCTTTTGAAAATTGGATGTGGCAACTTGGGTCAGCAGTCTGGATGACAACTGAGGCTGGAGCCAAGAGACAGCGGTTCCCTTGACCTGAGGCTAAGCAGTTAAACCATTTACCCAGAACATTTTTATGCTGTGTACACAAGAACAGATTATGGAATGCAAATCCATCTATCTTTGTTGGTTATAACACAGCTTTCAAATAAATTATGCTTCATAGCAACTGCTCTGGGCGAAGTGCCTCTGTCCAGCCCCTCCTCCCCCGGCCCACCCCTGTCCTCTGCTCTGGGACAATGGCAAAGTTTGAGAAATACCACTACAGGAAAACACTTCCTTCTTCCAAGTTATACTTATAGTAGTATAGTAAATATCATTGTTTTAAAAATGTAGAAAATCAGTGTAAATCAGTGTCACCTATATTTCAGGCACTGTTTCCCTAAAAAGCAGCGGATTAAAATTCTGTAAAATTTATAAGGTAAATTACATATTAACACATGATCAACTTCCCATGAACAGAAGTGATAAATTGATTAACCCAATGCCATTGACCCTAACCTCAGGCGTAATTATCCAACTCAGCTCTAACTGCTTTCTTAGTCCAATACTGGTTTTGACTTTTTAATTTTCACATGCTGTTGTTTTGTGAGAGACATTAAACACAGACTTTCTTTATTTTTCAAAATAACAAGTTTTTCTTAGACTTATGAAAAACTCAGAGACATTTAAATTTTTCTTAAGTGTTTTATTGAAACACAAAAGTGTTCTTTGATTTTAATTGGAAATGCGCATGTCCTTTGGGATTTCTATCTGTTGATAAAGGGTCTAAGTTGTTCTACTCCAGATGCTATAGGATGGCTCCATGAAGCTGTCATCCATTCCAAAGGTAGTGCTGCTTTCTCACCATAAGAAGGATATTTGTGGCCCATAGAAACCAACCTATTCAATGTCCTGTGAGTCTTCCCTAAGGACAGGTATGTGTGTTAAAGGGCATGGAGGGTTAAGTTTGTTGATTCATTTCTCAAGTCACTTTTTAGTTTGCCTTGTTCCTACAAGGAGAAATACTCTAATGCTCTTTAGAGTGCATTTATGAAAGGAGGACCAGGCTAGGAATTAGAAGGCCAGAGTCTAGTTCCTCTTTGGCCACTTTTCTGTCACGCACTTGAACTAAGGAAAGGTGCCAACTTCCCTGTACTTAAAAATAAAAATTAGAGAGTGGGTCTGGGGGGAAGGAGAACAGAACAGAGTAACAATAAGGCCTGCTCTTTTCAATAAGACCAATGTGAGAATTCAATGAGGTCATACTAGTGAAAATGCTTTTTGGGGAGTGATCATGCTATATACAAATATCACATGTTAAATAGAAAACCAAAGGTGGCTGTGTTTAGGGCATGTCTCAGAGACATTCAGAGATATCTTTACACAAGAATATTGATTGCACACAGCTACTTGTGTTCTAACAAAAATAGAAAATTTAAAAAGTTTCTAACCTAGGGAAATATCAATGCATTGATTTAAGAAGGCTCTGAGATAATTTCTGTACTATTGAGGGATTTATTTCCTGTTTTCACACTGTCTGAAAAGATAGGCAAATAAAGAACAGACAATGATATGAAATAGATGAGCTACCAATTTCTTGCCTTTCATTCTTAGTCTAGTCCAGGTGAATTCATTACCATTTACTGGATTTGTTTCCTTAGGATAATGCTTTTTCATCTTTTCACTGCACATTTTGACTAAATTCCCAGTAAGTTGCCCTTTGTTTTTGGCAGTACCCATTCATATAATATGCAACTTCCTTTTCATCTGCTTTTAAATTAAGCACTTGCCTTATATCTTTTATATGCTTATGACATCAACACTTTGATGACACTTGCTTTTGAGATTGACTTTGGCTTTTTTGCCACTGACTTTCAATATTACCATATCAATTTCATTCACAATGTGAGGCTCTAAGAGAAATAATACAAACATATAAAAGACATGTGGCTTATAATCCCAATACATTTTGTTCAAAATCCCATTACACATTGTGTTAATCACAGTATTGTTAAGGCAAAACTCAATTTTTTTTAATTTTCAGGAGTCATTTTTTTAAAAATAGGAATTTATGTAGTTGAATATTCAAGTGGAGAGAAACACATGCATACAAAGAACAGATTGACAGCTGTCAGAGGAGGAGGTGGGGGGCTGGTAAGAAGGGTTAAGCAAAGTAAAAGAAAGAAAGAAAGAAAGAAAGAAAGAAAGAAAGAAAGAAAGAAAGAAAGAAAGAAGGAAGGAAAGAAGGAAGGAAGGAAGGAAGGAAGGAAGGAAGGAAGGAAGGAAGGAAGGAAGGAAGGAAGGAAGGAAGGACTTTGGTGATTGCCATAGGGAAACAGGGTTAGAGGAAGGTAGAAGAAGGTAAAGGGGAGATAAATGGTGCTGGAAGGAGGCTTTACTTGGGGTAGTGAATACATGATACAACACACAGATAATGTATTATAGAACTGCACACCTGAAACCTATATAATTTTATTAACCACTGTTATCACAATATAGTCAATTAAAAAAAAGAGTTGAAATTTTCGGTGCCCTGCTTACCTGGGATGAGAGTGGGAAGAAGAGGTTGTTGATTATTTTTACACAAATGTATGCTAAATAAAAGAAAGTAATCAATATATTTATATCAAACAGAGTCAGCAAGGGCAGAGTATAACTCTTGAAGCTTGTGTCAATCAGGATCCAATCAGAGATAGAAATCTTACCTGTTATTTAAACAGAGCAAGTTTAACATAAAGAATGGTTAACTAGGTAGAAATTTGTTAATCACTTGAAGTGTAAGAGAACTTTAAGGTACCTGGCAGGAAGAACTGCAAGAAACAGCTTCCACTGCTAGAGCTGCGGAAACAAGGAAGAGGCTAGAATTATTAAAACTTAGAAACTCGAAACAGGGGAATTCTCAGCTGATGCACACTCTCTCAGCAAAGGGCCATGAGCCTGGTTCTGCAAGAAATGGCACTATGGATTCAGCAGCTGTGAAGGAAAGGAACTGCCACCCTTGGGGTGAAACTCAAAGGATCAGGAAAAAGACAGGAAGTGCACAGGAAGTAAAAATGAAGGAGCAATTCCCTTCTTTCTCCTTCCTCCTACGGGCTTCTGGTCTCCCTCTAGCTCCCCTTTTTGGAAGAACCATAAGGTCAGCTGACAATTTAGAAACCTAGTTTACTGAACAAACAAAACAGAAACAAATTCATAGATACAGAGAACAGATTGATAGTCTCTAGATGGGGGAATGGGTGAAGAAGTTGAAAGGGATGAAGTACAAATAGCCAATTATAAAAATAGTCATGGGAATTAAAGTACAGCACAGGGAATATAGCCAGTAATATTGTAATAACTATGAAGAATGTCAGATAGGTACTAGAATTAACTGGGTGATCACTTCATAAGGTATATACCATTAAATGTCTAATCACTGTGTTGTACACCTGAAACTAATATAACATTGTATGTCAACTGTAATTGAAAATTAAATTTGAAAAAAAGAAACCTAGTTTGCAGAGCTCACTCCCAGCTTCAGAAAGCCAGAATATAGAAGGGTGGGATTGGAGCTGAGAGGTGGTAGCTTCACTGGCACAAAAGTTTTCAGACAAGAAGGCTGGCTGATGTCAGCAGCAGAAACTGAACCTGTAACTCTCTTTTTTTAAATCATTTGTATTGTTATTCTATTACAATTGCTCCAATTTTTCTCCCTTTGCCCTGTTCTACCCATCCCACCCCGCCGTCCTGCAGTCAATTCCCACAATGTTGCCTATGTCTGTAGGTCATTCATACATGTTCTTTGACTAGTCCCTTACCCTTCTTTTCACCATTATTCCCCTCCCTTCTGGTCACTGTCAGTCTGTTCCATCTTTCCATTCCTGTGGTTCTATCTTGTTCACTAGTTTATTTTGTTCATTAGATTCCTCTTATAGGTGAATCTCATATGGTATTTGTCTTTCATCAACTGGCTTATTTCACTTAGCATAATGCTCTCCAGTTCCATCCATGCTGTTGCAAAAGATAGGAGTTCTTCCTTTCTGCTGCATACTATTCTATCGTGTAAATGCTGGGAATATACCCTAAGAATCCCGAATTACCAATTCAAAAGAACGTATGCACCTCTATGTTCACAGCAGTGCTGAATACAATAGCCAGGTGCTAGAAACAGCTTAAGTGCCCACTAGTAGATCAGAGTTGCTCAACTGGGGCCATAGCCACTAATTCTCAGGAATGAGGAAAGCAGGAGCCCATATAGCACAGGAAATCTGCTGCAAACCACAAATCAGAGAATTTCTATGTCAAGAAAACTTGGGAGGAATACTAGGATCACTCCAGAAACAGCTAAGTGGATGAGTTTCCTCTATTCGTGTTTCTCATTCATTCAACATTTCTTGAACACCTGTCCTAATGTGGTCACCAACGTAGGTGCTGAATACTGTGCTAGACTCCATGCTGTGTGTGGTAAGCAGCATTCTTCATACAGTTCCTTCCCAGATCATTGCTGGAAACAAGACTTGCCTAAAAGATGAAAGGGAGTAATGGACTGCATAGCTGAAGAGACTGTTGTAACAAAAAGGAAGTGATTCTACTGCTTCTGAGGCATTCTTGGCTGAAGGAAATCAGGAGCTTTGATCCTGATACCCTTAGATCAGAAATGTTAAGATGTGGGAGTTCTGGCTAAGATGGAGGCACAGGTAGAAACCCTTCACTTTCTTGCACAACCAAAAGGAAAAAAACAACCAATCTAAAATCAATAAACAACCAGAAGTTCCAACCGCATGGAACTCCAACAACCATGGAATTAAAGAAACAGTCAACCAGAACAACCAGATCAGTAAGGCAGCAGAGAGAAACTGCACTGAGGTGGCAGACTGTGGGGGTGGGGATGGCAATAGTGAGGCCCCAGGGTGTGTGGGAGGGCCTGACTTAAGGGGAAACTGAGACTCAGAGGTGGCTGTGGACTACAGCAGTTGCCTTGGTGGGAAAAACTCCCAATGTCACACAAGAGTTCATTGAAAAGTGCACTAGAGATGAGCAGGTGACCTCTATTGCCCCTTTATTGCATTGTTCCCTCTATTGCCCCTCCCCCACAGGCAGCACTGCAGTGCAGCAAGGAGGTTTGCCGTGCCCTGGGTAAATACCAAAGCCTCCACCCCCTTACAATTTATCGTGTGTGCTAAGATAAAGAAATATGGCTCAAATGAAAAAAACAGAGCAAAGCCTGAGAAAGAGAGCTAAGCGAGGAGGATCTAGCCAAACTATCTGGTGGAGAATTTAAAGCCCTGGTAATCAAATACTCACAAAACTGATTGAGCTTGGTCAAAAAATGAAAAAAACAAATGAAAGATACCCAAAATAAAATAAAGAGAAATATTCAGGGAACCAACAGTGACAGGAAGGAAATCAGCACTCAAAGCAACAATTTAGAACAAAAGGAAGAAATAAACATCCAACTGGAACAGAATAAAGAAACAATCCAAAAAAAATGAAGAAAGGCTGAGGAATCTTTGGACAACCTGAAACATTCTAATATCTGAATTATAGGGGTGCCAGAAGGAGAAGAACAACAGCAAGAAATTGGAAACTTATTTGAACAAATAATGAAGGAAAACTTCCCCAATCTGGTGAAGGAAATAGACTTTCAGGAAATCCAGGAAACTCAGAGAATCTCAAAGATGTTGGTCCCAAAGAGGAACACACCAAGGCACATGGTCATTAAGTTACCCAAGATTAAAGCAAAGAGACAATCTAAAAGGCAGCAAGAGGGAAGGAAAGAGTTACCTACAAAGGAGTGCCCATAAAGCTATCAGCTGATTTCTCAAAAGAAATCTTATAGGCAAGAAGGGGCTGGAAAGAAGTATTGGAAGTCATGAAAGGCAAGGACCTATATCCAAAAATACTCTATCCAGCAAAGCTTTCATTTAGAATGGAAGGGCAGATAAAGTGTTTCCCAGATAAGATCAAGTTAAAGTTGTTCATCATCACCAAGTGATTATTATTATTTTTTATTGTTGTTTAAGTACAGTTTTCTTCCTTTTCCCTTCACCCCAGCCCAACACCCCAGTCCTCCCACCTCCCTCCTGTTTCCACCCCGCCCCCCGTTATTGTCCATGTGTCCTTTATAATTGTTCCTGCAAACCCTTTGACCTTTTCCCCTGAAATTTCCTCCTCTCTTCCCTCTGGTCACTGTCAGCCTGTTCTCAATTTCAGTGTCTTATCACCAAACCATTATTATATCAAATGTTCAAGGGACTTATCTAAGAAAAGGAGGATCAAAAATATGAACAGTAAAATGACAAAAAAAAACCTCACAACTATCAACAAATGAACCTAAAAAAATAAAAGAAAAAAACAATGAAAACAAAAACTAAACAAACAACTATAACAAGAACAGAATCAGAGAAATGGACATCTCATGGAGGATTTTCAGTGGGGAGGGGAAGGGAAGGAATAGGGGCTAAAGTTACAGGGAAGGAACATAATTACTAGGCATAAATAAATGGGGAGAGGCCAAAAATGGTGTAGGAAACAGAGAACTCAAAGAACTTATATGTACAACCCATGGACATGAACTAAGCAGGGGATGCTGGAGGGTTGGGGGGTGCAGGGTAGAGGAGGGATAAAGGGGGGAAATTTGGGAAAACTGTAATAGCATAATCAATAAAATATAATTTAAAAAAGAAATGTTAAGACATGATGTAAAAGGGCATTCACATACACATGTACTGAGAACTGGTCCAGGAAAATTCTAAATCCAGAGCCACTGGATTTATAGTGCCCTTTTTTCCCCACTGCTGAGACTCAAGAACCAAAGGCCACCACTCCTGGAAACTTGGACTAGAGCACCATCCGGACAGCAGATCAGACAGATGCCCTATGTTTGCTTGGATCCATGTTAGCCTTTTTAATTTTTATTTTTGAAGCACCAGGCATATCTTAAGGCTTCTAAAATGTTCCATTGTTATGTGACTTTACATTCACTATTTTCTTCCTCTGGAGCAGTTGGGCCTCAGATGGTGAAAAGGATACTTCCCTCTGGCTCTTGCCCATTTCTGAAATTTAAAAAAAAAAGTCACAGGTTAATTCCTAGGTTTTACTCACAGTATAGCAACTGAATTAAAAAAAAAAAAACAGCAACAGGATTTTCCTTTTTAGTCAGGGCTGTATTATTTTCATGTGTTCAACTCTTGGCCTTTTTCTCCAACCTGACAGGCTGATGGGAGGGCAGCTGCACCTGCAATAAAAAGTGATCCAACAGCCAGTCCCTCCGTGAATGGTCAGCCCTGAAATACAGCAGACCTGGGTTCTACATAGGAAAAGCAAATGGCACTTGCAGGCAGAGTAACCACATGGGAAAAGGCTGCCTGGCTGTGGGGGAAGAGGTAGATCTCGGGCTGTGGTGTTAGGATGACATCCTAATGCATGCCCAGCAATGCTGAAGCCTCCTTACGAGACTGCCAGCCCTGAAGGAGTCACATGGATGCAGGTGCTTATGCCTTTTAACAGCCAATACTTCTAGTATTTCTGCAAGTACTGGTCTCAAGGTTCCCTCTCAAGCTACTAACTAGAGTATCTTCTGAAAGCTAGTTGAACTGTGTGGATACTAATCCTATGCCCCTTCAACGCCAGCCAGGGGAGCTAAACCACTTGGAATGTTTGTTGGGGCAGCAGACATAACTGGGTGCTTACTGTGGGTGAGGCACTGGGCTGAATATAACTAGACAGGTATCTGCATCTGCCCTTTTTTGCGTATTTCCAAACATTCATTAGGAAGAGAACTTTTTCAACCTAACAAGCAACTCTTTAAAGTTTTTATTGCACATCTGTAAAAACATAGCAATAGGTATCTTTTTGAGCACCTGCAATGTGCCAACATTATCTGAATGGTTTCTTCTATGTTCTCAAACTCTCACAATCCTGTCAAATAAATATGGTTGTACCCACTTCACAGATCAGGAAGATATGCTCAAGTGTTCAAAGAAATTGACTCACAAGGAGCAGATTGCAATGCTGTGATTCATATGTAGGTCAATTTGACAACACCATGTACCTTTAGAAACTGTTGGTGACAATTCATACCACAATTTAGTCCCCTTAACTATCAATTTATGGGTGTTTTAAACTGCTCTTTTTCTCCATAAGCAGTTGTACAGTCAGGGCCTCCATTTCCCTAGTTCAGCTTAGCTTGCAACCTGTATAAAGGGATCACACCTCAATGAGAAGTTGATCATTTTTGTAAGATATCATTTGGGAAATGTTGAGGTGCAGTTCATTTTCTTCTCATTGCCCCTTCTCTTCGGGGCAAGAAAAATAAAACATAAAGTAATTCAGCTAAGGGATGAATTTTCAGTTAATTCTTCACTTTGAATATGCACAGTGGCCAGGGATTGTGGTATCCCCTTACATCAAGCCAAAAGCAATTTCATTTGAAAGGAATTATGACAACAATCTGAGATGCTGTAAGAACTCAGCTCTTATTGATATCAATCAGCCTATGGTAAAATTGATTTCTTTATACTTTGTTTCACTTACAAGTTGTAGAACCAATGGATGATATTAAGTGAGAACTTAGTGCACAGTCACATTGGGACTTAGGACTTCAACATATGTATGGGAGGGGATGTACAAGTATTTAGTCCATAACACTATGTATAAAATACAAGAAACACTTTTACAGATGGAGAAACTGAGGCACAAAGAAAGTAAGTCATAGTGGCAGCTCATGGGAGAGACAGTATTCAAATTGAGGCCTGATTCTAAACCCTTCATACCTTTTCTACAGCTAGATCATTTCCTAAACTTTGTTCAGTTGCTCGATATTAAGGCAATATATAAATAAGAATAGCAAAACTTGATTTATCAGGTAACTTGTGTACTATGCTAGTTCATTTTGGGTTGCCTTGTTTTAAAAGACATGTTTCAAGACAAATCAACAGTATTTAGCATTTAAGCAAAAAGATTATAAAACAAAATGAGCAGAAAAGTATGGCAGATTTTAAATACAGTCAACTGCTTGAAAGCTGAGTATCTTTTTTTCACATTGCCAGAAACTTTTATGGGTAAAAAATAACCCAAGAGCTATAGGATTTAAGTGTAGAAAGGAGGAGTGAGTGATGGTTTATAACACTATTAAATGTGAATTTAAATGCACTCATATATGCTTAGCAAAGACATACAGCAAATAATAGTTTAGATGTGTATAAAACTTCATGCAAAAGTAACATATCTGTATTTAAAGCAATTCAAGCTACAGAAAAAAATGTATAAAACACATATAAATATACATGTATTTTAAACAAAACTGACTCACACATTAGACATCACATTATATAACTTGCTTTTTTCATCTAATGTTTAAATTAGATATGTTTTCATGTTGCTACATATTGATTTACCTTATTCTATGTAACAATGATCTAGCATTCCATAGTAAGTTTGTAACATCATTTGTTAAACTATTCCCCTATCAGTGGACTTTTAGGTTGTTTTCTACAATCACAAATATGTGGCATTGAACATTTTAGCACTTCTATCTTTATACATGGAGGCAGATAAGTTATGTAATTTATCTGTAGAATAAATGCAATTACTATGTCCAAAGCATTTACATTAAAGATGTTGATAAACGCTGTCAGATTAACTTCAAGATAAATTTTCACATTTAACATTTTCCAAAGACTCATTTTCTATCGAGTGTAATGAAGCATTGTCATTGTTCTCAGTGTACTGCTTACCTTTTCTTTTGGTGACATTTGATCAGAGATTTGAAGAAAGTGAGGGAGAGAGCCATGCCACTATGGAATATGCTAGAAAAAAACAATCTGAGCATCCACTACGTTTACCTGCGTGGACTTGTGTGAGGTATACTGACATTCATTGATTGAAATGGCTTCTTTCTCCTCATTTTTCCAGCTCATTCAGCAGACATTTACTGAGTGTCACTGTGTGGAAGGCAAGATGATGGGCGCTAAGGTTGTTGCAGAGATGAGTAAGATAAATATGACCAACACTAAATTCATGTGTTTTAATTTTCTCTTTTCAATTATTTTATTTTTTAAATTTACATACAGAAAAATTTATTCCTTTTGATATATTGCTTTGTTTTTAATCCAAACCTCAATTCAAACAAATAAAAGCCACAATTATGGTGCTATTGGATATGCCCTTTGCTATGGCTTGAATGTTTGTGTCCTCCTAAAATCCATATGTTGAAAACTGTATTTAAGTTATGAAGGTGGAGTCCTCAGGAATATTGGTGCATTTACTGAGGAGATGCCAAAGAGCTCTCTAGTCCTTTCTACCATTGAAAGATTCAAAGAGAAACCTGTGACCTGGGAGAGGGCCCCCACCTAACCACGCTGGCACCCTGAGCATGGACTCCAACCTCCAGAACCGTAAGAAATAAATGTGTGTTTTGTATAAGCCACCCAGTCTATGGTATTTTGGTAGCAGCTCAAACAGACTAAGACAACTTTTACCCTGTTAGTGAATAAAATCAACTAGCTTAGAGTTCTTTGAGCTCTGTACAAAAATTAAGGGGCCTTCCAATATCTGGAGTTTCCTAAATCAACAAGCTATACTGTTAAACTCACTTTTTGATGTAAAATGCTGGTTACAGTTGATTTCATTTTGGTTTGGTTTGGTGTGGAGGTAAGTAGTATGTGGCCTTTGAAATCATGCCTGCCTTTTCTGAGTCTTTCTCCCCAAGAGCTGAGAACCTTCCATAATCATTACATATGACAGTGTAGAACTCTTTTCAGTATAACACAGCAGAATGAATAAGCGTTTTAATGAAAGGCATAGTCTCCTGAGCTAAAACTGCATTACCAACCTAGAGCCTTGGAAAATGCTAATACTCAGTATATTAAAAGGGCAGCCAGCTTAGCCCCCTTAATGCCCATTTGCCTGAATTTATGAGATATCATTCTTTTCAGTTGGCATTTTTTAAATTATCCAGCTGGGAGTGAGTCAAAAAGATTTTGCTGTCACTAATTCATTAAAAATGCCAGTCATACAGAACAACTCAAGTGAGACCATGTGCCTTTCAAAAACCCTTAAATACCCAAAGAGCAACAGGAACTGTCCTCTGGTCCTGAGCTAGGACTCATGCACCTAGAGTGGGCACAGCCTCCAGGCCCAGTGCCCCTGACCCTGCTCCAACTCCCCATGTTTTTGCCTGAGGAGCAGTTGAACCTATCTGAGCATCTGCCAATTCGCTTGAAAGTGGCTAATGACATTGATCTCCTATGGCTGTTTAGGCCCTTCAGGTTAACCTACTTTTTTCTCTTTGGTGAACTTTTGGAGGTGTGCCGTGAAAACTGAAAGAAGCCCCTTTACCCACTGATGAAGACTTGGAAGTGATCTCAATTTAAAATTTCTGATTTTTAATAGTAAATGACCATGTTGTCAAATAAAGGTAAAACTGATCTAGTCTTTACTTAGAAGGATATAATATAAGTTATAACAGTGTTGTTTTTCATGTAGAGCCTTTTTTTCAATACTTAAGATAAATGAATTTTTAAAAATGATTTCTACTAGAAAAAGCAAAACTACATGAAAACTAAAAAATTTGTTGGAGAAAGAGAGAAATATGTAAAATTCATCTTTCTGACAAATAGGTACAAGCTGTAAGTGCTTAGGTTTCTGCAAGGGATAAAACTGGCCCAAGCCCCTGCCATCTTGGAGCTCACCTTCTTATAGGGTACAAAATAAGTAAATGACGTAGTGTTGGGATGATGCAAAGTGCTGTAGACAAAAAAAGAACTAGGGAAGAAGGTTAGGAAATTAAAAAGTCAGACTCTAATGCAAAAAAGAAATGCTGATTATGAGCTAAGCATGTAAAACAAGTTATTTAAGGCCACCTTTCAAAATCTGGATTGTATCTAAAGCATTTTTTTCTTGCTTCCTGAGGGAATGACAAAAATATCACTGTATAAAAATTCCAGTCTTCTTTGCTCTTATCCACATAAAAATGTCTGGTATTTATGTCAACTTAAGCTAGGACTATACAGCATTAAATCAAACCACATTCACTTGATAAGAAGCTAGATGCCATAGCTCCTGCAAATGCCGAATTGCTGTTTTTATTTTCCGTATAAATAAAGCAACACAATCTTTGCTTCCCTTCATTCAGTGCCTAGATGAAATGGGAACAAGTAATACATATGGGATTGAGTTCAGAGGCATCTGGCAGGATAATGATCTGCCGTGTACTACCAAGCAATAAATACAATATGATCTTTCTGACACGAAGGAAAAAACCTAAGATGTACCCAGATCATTCAGTGTAATTTTAAAGCTGCTCAAAAAAAACTTTCCTTGGTTTAAAAGAAAAGCCAGGGGTGGTGTGGGGGGCACATGGGGAAGGAAGGAGCCTTCACTTTGGGCCATGGATGCACAATACAGTGTGGAGATGAGGTTTTATTGAGTTGTACACTGAAACCTGTATGGTTTTGCAAACCAATGTCATCCTAATAAATTCAATAAAAAAGATGAGAATATGAAAAAATAAAAAAAACAAAGAAAGGTTCTATAGATTAGGTTGAATTTGCCTTGGGTAAATAGATCAGTTCTATAAGGTGCAAAAATATTCTATAGAACAGTTAGTTGGTAAACCACAGATGAATTGAACTAAGTTAACCATATGTGGATCACTGTATCCTGCAATAATGTAAGTGAGTCATCTGCATGACAACTAGAGGAGATTTAGAGCCAAATGGTCATATTTGCCCACAGGAATTTGATAATCATAGAGAGAGCACAATCGCGGTTCCCACTCTTCTGTCCAGAGAAGCTTACTGAGGTCTCCAGGCTCCAATCACAGCCTCCTTTTCTGTCTCTCTTGTTGTTTTAAGGGGAGTGCTGTGGCGCCTTCTGATTGCTGCTTGGAAACAACAATGGCACTGCGAGTCTGTTTGCTTTCATACTAAAACAAAACAAAAGGAACAAACAGAATAGAATAATTTGGACTCAGACTAACATACAAATGATGGTCTTTTTGTTTGTGGAACAAGATTTTGCCTTCCCATTTTACCTTTTGTGGCTGAATATAAGATATTCTTGAAGTTGTATTCTCTTCCAGACAATTAGAATGTTGTTATTGCAGCAAGGAGACTGCCTGTCGAGAGGAAGTATAATCCTTTGCCTTGTTTAGTGTGAAATGCCTGTCTGCATAATGTCTTGCCAAGAAGTGACTCCAGAGATAATGGGTTTTGAGATGTTATAAAGGTAAAGAAGAAATCTTGATCAGCAAACATAGGCCTTAACTCTACTTTTTCTCAGTGAGGCTATGGATCCCAAGAGTTGGATTTGCTTCAAGAATGAAGAGATCACAGTGTTTGTAAATATTCCTAGTTATGCAAAAGTCCATACACTAAGGAAATAATGGGGTTTTACCCCAATACTATGTAAGTTTGGGTATAAAAGGGCCAGGACATAGCATGGACTGGTTTTCTTTCAAACCTGACGTACCCCTGTCCCAGAGGAGAATTGTGGTAGTGGTTGTGCACCTTGGGAGTAAGGGAAAAATTGCCTGCTCTAAGTATGCTACATCTAATTCTGATCTTTGGACCCACATCCTTCAGCATCTTCAGGAACATGGAGAAGGAGTATATGTAAGCTATTCCTCCCAAACTCTCACCTCTGAAATATCACACTAACAGGTGTCTTCATATATATTTTTTAAAAATTTATTATTAAATTACAGTTGTACCAATTTTTCCTCCTTTGTCCTCCTCCACCAAGCTCATCCCCCATCCCACAATCAATCCCCACAGCATTCATTGTCCATGTCCATGGGTCATTCATACATGCTGTTTGACTAGACCCTTCCCCTTCTTTCCTCCATTATCCCCCTCCCTTCTGGTCACTGTCAGTCTGTTCCATGTTTTCAGGCCTCTGTTTCTATTTTTCTCATTAGTTTATTTTGTTTTGTTCATTAAATTCCTCTTATAGATGAGATCATATGGTGTTTGTCTTTCACCAATTCAACATCACTAGCTAGCAGAGAGATACAAATTGAAACTACAATGAGATACCACCTCACATCGGTCAGAACGGCCATTGTTAATAAATCAACAAACAAGAAGTGCTGGTGAGGATATGGGGAAAAGGGAATACTAGCACACTCTTGGTGGGAATGTAGACTGCTGTAGACACTATGGAAAACACTATGAAGTTTCCTCAAAAAATTAAAAATGGAACTGTGTTTTGATTCCACTGCTTGGAAGATACCATAAGAATCCCAAATCACCAACTCAAAAGAACTTAAGCACCCCTATGTTCATAGCAGCACTGTTTACATACATATTTTTTAATGCTGCAATCTTTATTCATACACCATCTTACCATATTGTTGTGTATATTTCCTTTAAAATGACAAAAGTAAATGAACACATAAAGTGCTGTGGTATATACAAATGAAGCCCTGAGAAAGGCAGCTTATATTGTAGATAGTTTGCCTCCAAATCTGAGAGCTTTTATCAAAACATTCAACAGAATTTCTACACATTCCATCCTAAGCTAACATAGAGTAAGACTAAAATGTTGAGCCAAATCTCTTACCTAAACTACTTGCTATTCTGAAGTAGGCATGTTTAAATTGGCATTAACTCCTTAACTACTAAAAAACAACTGATTGTATTGTATATAATTATAGTGTGCAATATGAAACTAATAATTTATCAGATGTACATTGTGCAAGGTATACTCCAGGTAGTTGACACTTTGGGCTGGATGCTTCTTTGCTGTGGGGTACTGTCCTGGGCACTGCAGGATGCTCAGCAGCATCTCTGGTCTCTGCCCTCTAGGTACCAATAGCCCCCACCCCTCCAGTCAAGACAATCAAATATGGCATTTTCATTTTTTGACATTGCATTTTCATTTTTAAACTGAGACTGAATTCCTTCTGCACTTAATAATGTGGCTCTTTTGGAATTAGAGCAAATGGAGGTAACCGGATTGGGTGTAAATTCTCTGTTCTCCATTTATAAATGCAAAAAAAAAACAAAACCAAAAACAAACACTTGACATTGTTTTATTGAAATGGAAGGAATATATCAGACCTTGTATTAATGATATTATCTTTTGGCAGGACCTTCTCCTAAATCCCCTCTCCAAAAAAAGAAAAGTGCATGTTAAGTCATTTAGAAATTTTTATCATATTCCCAACTCATCTTTTTCAGATCAAAATTGTGCATAGTTTAAAAAATATATTTGTTGAATCTTTAATGTAGTTTTACCTTTGAAAACATCACCTTTCTCAAAGGAAATGACTTGTTCAAATTATGTCATGATTGGAAAACAGATGTTATCATTTGCTGCTGTCAGAGTGTCATTCTTCTCCCCCTTGCATTCCTCATTAAGTCTGATTGAGCAGCAATCAGGCATGCACTTAGCCAAGTCTATGAAATTCACCAAACTTTGTGGCTCTGGGTTATTCAAAAAAGAAGTCTTTTATGAAGACGTGCCCTTAAATTCTTGTTCAAATGAATTACCATTTCTCCCAGTTATAATAATTGTATCAGTAGCAATATCACTGCATAGCAAATTAAATTATAAGATTATGGCAGAAGTAGAAGTTGTATTTGGATATTAATCTTATATAGATGTGCTACAAATAATATTATACCATGAGTTAGATTACTTTATAAATTAAAGACATCTAAATAGGTCCATCCATTTAATCAGTATAACTTTATGAATGTAAATATTCAATATGGCAGAATACTCACATCATCAGAGATGTACCTTGTACAGGACCCAGTACCTAATAAGTTCTCAATAAATATTGTTGAATTAAGCTCTTTATGATAATTTCTGTGCAAAAGTATAATATATAGAGGACTTTTTGAACTGTGAATTTTGCTTTAATTGTTTGTTCTCACTTTGAGTCTGGCCCTGGACTTCTTTTATTAATCATTCACAGAAATTCTCTTAAAATTAGCTTTCAAGTAGAATTTCATGAATAGGACAGTAAATGATCTGTCTCTATCTGATTCAGCTATACTGGAAGGTAAGTTAATAGCCCTAATATGTCTTAGGGTCCCTTCTACCTCTATTATCAATCCTACTGTCTTATGGCAAAAATTTATTATTTCCAAGAGTATATATTAAAATTACCATAAGAAAATGAAAATTCAGTGTATGGCTTTGGACAGAGTTTAAAGGGAGAAAACTTTGACTAAAAATTAAATGAAAGTGATAGAATGAAATGTAAACCCTTGTATTAAATATCATTTTTAAAGTGGGGAAGGAGTGCCAGATGTTCTGTGGGGTCATTCTTTTCTGTGTCTTATTTTTCTTTGTTGTTACCAAAAATGTGAAATAAAATAAAACTCCTTCATATGAATGCAACCAAAATAGAAAAAGAGAGTAACTGACATTACTGCTAGATAAAGCAGCACCTAAAATAATTTCCATATACTATTTGGAGATTTATAATGAATTAGATTGTAGGAATGTGCATGATGAAAGTGGCATCTGTCATTTAAAAACAATATAATTTATTTAAAAATGGATATCTGTGCACTGCTTAGATTGACAGGTCTTTGAATTTTGAGGACAATTTTATCATTACCACCCCCAAGTTCCAGTATTTTATGTGCCGTTTGCTTTGGGATTTTCCTTGAATTAAAAATTGAATGATCTTATTGCAGTGCAGAGAGAATTTTATTACTTTCCGAGGTGACCTTCCAGATTCTATTAGAACAAGAAAATAGCCTTTAATAACATCGCTTAAGACATATCTTGCCAAACTGACTTCACTTCATTCTAGTGCCTTCAAATAATCTAGAAACTTTCTTTGACATTTCTCCTTCACTCTGCCCTTCACACCTGGAGTCAGTAATAGATGTATGTGTGTTACGGTTGTTTGGTGGTCTTCTGTTTTGTTTGTTTGATTCTGCTGCTTGTGTTTTTGATGTCCTTGCTCTTATTGAGAGTATCTTGAAGGTAGGGATTGAATACCCTATTCCCTTATAACTTTGCAGAGCCTGAAGTCAAATCTTGTACCTAATGGACATCTGGTAATGTTATTAACTGGTTCTTTCTAATAAAATTCCCCAAGAGTCTTTTAGAGATTGTCTTGATTTATAATGCATTTTTAGCTATTTAATAAAAAGTACAAGTTGAATAATAATTAATTATTTCCAGCTTTCCTGTTGAAGATGTAATAGTGTCAAAGGAGACAGGGACTTTTACTAATGTTACTGTGTAACAAGTCATAATATTTTTTTTATTTTAAAGTGATACCAAAATATATGTCCAACCTAACATTCTCAGCTCAGTCCAAGCAACTCCTATAAGGGCTCATATTTTTTATTTCAATAGAAATCCTAATCTCATAAACTTTCCCAGATAACATTCATGAAGGGGCTGTATTTCACCTGCATCAGGATGCCTTAATCCATATTTTTTTCACCTCAATAAATCTATTTACACTCATCTCCTACTATACATGAAGCTACTTAAATACTGTCCTAATTTTCATTTAAGTGTAAATAAGGCCATGTAAATAGCACATACAAAAAATATACCAGCAGTTGATAGGTAGTTTCTGGAATGTTTTCTCCTCTGGCAGGAATTGTATACACAGTGGGATTGAGGAATTTGGTAAAGTATCATAGAAAATAACCTTATATCAAGAAATGAAAGGAAAAGATGTATGAAGTGAAGTTAAAGAAATGAGGTCTATTTATCAGAAAAAGAGCCAAAAATCTCATTAATTCAGTGACTATTTTCAGTTGTGTGAAGAATAATGGCCAATGTTTTCTCCATGAATATATGGAAAGGAAGACTTTAAAAAAAAGGAAACAAGCTTTAGATGGCAACAGTTAAGTTTAAGTAGGATGAAACTATACCCCAAATTAAGTATGTTGTATGTTACAATGACTTATTTAGAAGTACTGTAGAATTGTTTCACTAGGAAGTCATAAGAATGAGAAAGACACATAAGTGTCTACAATGATGGAGACAAAATGACATTTTAAAGACCTTCCTATTTTAATGGTTATTAAGATTCCTTTCCATTTGTTATTTAATTTCTTTATTAACTTCCATGGTTTCATCAGGTTTATATCTCATGATTAAAGCTTTTCAAACCTTCATTGTGAAAGAAGACTTTGTTTGCTTATTTCTTAAGAATACTTATTTTTGTCCCCTTTCCTTTGTGTTTTTATTTTTTTATTGCTATCAATCTAATCCACAAAAATTACTACCTCCAAAATGAAAAGTAATTCCAGATTTACACAAAAATTCCTCTAGCCAGTATCAACAGAGAGTCAACATTTTAGAATATTGATAATAGAAAAGGGTGACTATCACTGAAATTTAGCCAAGATAATTTTGCTCTGGGTCTTCTTGAACACGAAGAATTGATGTTTTCTAAAGAATCAGGGACATGGAAATAAAAAACAAAATGATGGTAACCAAAGGGAAGGGGGGAAGAGAAGAGGGAAAGAAGAGAAAGGGTCAAGTCAAGGAACATGTATAAAGCACCCACAGTTAAGGACAATGGGGTGAGGATCGTCTTTGGGAGCAGGGGTTGGATGGGGCAGGGGAGAGGAATGTGGGGAGGGGAATGGGGACAATTGTAACTGAACAACAATTTTAAAAAGATAAAAGAAGAACTAAAAAATAAAAAATAAAAAGGGCAAAAAAAATAATGACGTTTGATTTCAAAATAAACTAGGTGAATTGCATTTTAAAAGTGGGATTCTCAGAGTGCAAAGAATTTCTGAATGCTTGGATACTGTTTTCCAACTGTGTGTGTGTGTGGTGCATGTGTGTGTGTTGTATGTTGTAAAGAATTTTTAATTCTCATCACATTATTACAACAGTGACTTTTCTTAAATTTGTAAAAGAGAATAGTTACCATGAACTACACTCATAAGAAATTGGCATGTTTATAACTCAAAATTACACACTCCAGAGCAGAATTCTTGGGACTTAAATGGTCTTTTGTACTAAGCAGTATACTTTGGAAACTTACAGAATCAAGTGAGGATAATGTTAACTTCAGGAAATATGTGGTGCTGGTAGAATCTTTAAAAAGTATAACACACACACACACATACACACACACACACACACAAGTTGTTTTGGAACTACAGAAAGGAAATTAAAGACATGAGTTTCTATTTGTGTTTGCTGTTCAGTTGAGTCAAGAACACATTGGATCCTCATGGCCTACACCAAGATGACTTGGTTTTATTTCATTTTTTATTTTTTATTGAATTTATTGGGTGACATTGGTTAATAAAATTATATAGGTTTCAGATATACAGTTCTACAATACATCATCTGTATATTGTATTATGTGTTCACCACCCCAAGTCAAGTATCCCTTCATCACCATTTATCCCTCATCGATCCTCTTCTATGTCTTTTACAATGAAAGTATTTTGTTTTTTTTAAATACTTTTGATGTACAGTATCACTATTCTTCAGACTCTGAACAAAGTTCCATTCAGCTTTATGGAGAATTCTTAAGCACCATGGACAGCTTCCAGTTTCTTTATGCAATTCTATAATTTAGCACCATTTGGGAACCAGCAGGACCAAATTAAGGGCTCATATGGTTTACTAGTTCACTGTGAAATTCCACCCTCACATATTCTCACAAGGCTGCCTTGGGTGAGCACTGTCATCCTCAAAGGGGCCCTTCCCACTTCATTGTTGAATAGTTTGTGTCCTATCTTGTACAGGTCCTTTTACAGAATATGGTTAATTATTGTAGATTCTCATAAAGAGTCAAAGTAATGGTACAAAAGCCCTAAATCAGCCTCACTCAGTTTTGGTTGGCACACACAGAAGTTTTTAAGATATAATATAGCAAGGCAAGATGCTTGTATTGGTTTATCATGATACTAGTAACATAGCATCTATAGATTTATCTCAAGCCAGCTTCACCCACTTGTGTTACCTCCCTGGCCACTGTAAGAAAGTGTGACAACCATATCATAGAGCTCCAAAAAGAGTTTGGAGGGACTTTAGAGTTGTGTCAAAGAAAGAATGAGACCCTGAAAGACAACGTGGTTTGCTTGAAGTTACACGATACTGTATGCATGTTTTTGCTAAACATAACTTCTAGGTATGATCAACTTTATTATATGCACTAACATAAACCAAAGGAAAGCATAATCCAGGAAGGAAGATAACAACATGATACAAAACATTCTGAGTCTTTGAGGTGGTTATATGAAGTTTGTTTAGGTTTGAAATGCATTTTGCTTCATCAGTGAACTTGATGATATTCTTATAAGAACTCAAGTTTGATCTTAATCAGAAATTAAATTTTCCATAAATACCTAAACTTCAATACAGACTGCTTTCTGTCTTTCTTTACTCTGCTTCTCACCTTATGGGCTTTTTCTCTTCTGCCATTAGTGGGGGATTAAGTGCAAATCCTCAAGCAGTCCACTTTATTTCATTTATCAGCCTCAGCTCTTACCCCGTACACCAAAAGTCTGGGAACCAGGATGGTAAAGACATCTTGAAAGCATTGGGCATCATCTGAGATTATTGTAATAACTCAGAGGAAACAAAAATGATGTGAAATAGTGTACGTTAGATGTGAAATAGAATAAGAGTACCAAAGAAATTAGTACTGAGTAATGAATCCTCTACAAGCTTTTCCGATGTTAGCTGCATTTCCTCTCACACTGATTTGGTGACAGGAATGCTGTGATAGGTCTCTGGAGGAATAGTCAGACTCTCTGACCTGAAGCTCAGTGCTGGTCACCAAGGAAAAGAATTTCTGGTGACTGTGAGCACCAAGATAACAAACTATGTGCCTCAGAAAACCCCTTCAAGCAATATAATCTTAGTAGTACATGCCCAGAAGGGAAATTCATCAGGAACTTTGGCATTTTGAATAATATATGAAGTGAGGTGGAAAGGAGTTGGTGACACTCACTTTGCAGAAGACTTGTCTGCTTTCTGCCAATATTCCATTTGACAGTTTGTTGCAGATGGGTTTCTCATTCTCATACAGCTTGAAATGTGTCAAGGAAAATGTGTCCCACTTTCCTCCAATGAGCTCAAAAATTTCAAAAGTCAAGACACTGGTATAAATTCAGAGAGTCAGGAGGGAAATAGGTTGATACCACATTTTAAAGTTTCAGAAGTCAAAGAGGAATGAAAATGGGTCATATTTTAATGACCTAATAGAAAGGCATTTCCTCAGTGGAAGCTGGTAGCCCAAGCATTTGAACATGCATGAAATTCATCTCAGTTCTTGGCATTCAGTGCCTCTGACACAGTGACCATAAGCCCAGCTGGGCATAAAGGACAGAGGTGCCAGTCTAAGTAACAGAGTGATGCTGTTATAGCATTGTCATCCAATTGTCATCATTGTCTTCATATATCCCAACCCAGTTAGCTCTTAACACATGTATACGTTGTCTTTTTGTAACTACAATTTTGAGTAACATTTTCATATAGTTGAGTCATTGAAAAACTAATTGTTTGACCCTTTTAGAGAAAACCTTATCCAGTATAGATGCTTCAAATTATATTAGTCATAGAAAAAGAAGAAAATCTGTAGAGAATAACTAAGAAAATAATTTAAAAGCCAGATAAAAAATTCAGAATCTCAAGCATTATACTGGGCTCAGATCAAGTAAACAGGTATTGTATGGCTTTATTGTTCATTAGTTTAACTTTTAAATTTAGATGACTTTGTATAGACCAATATTTCTATAATTCTAAAAAAAATAAGTAGTGTTGTTGTTGTTACAGTGTTCTTAGTGACCTTTGAGGTACTAAGCATCTTTTTACTGACAAATGCATTTCATCCTTATTCTTTGAAAATTAAGAATCCATATATATTGCATATGCCAATTCTTAGTTAATGAAATTATTAAGTTGACCCAACCATTTCATCCTACTATCATTTCCAAATAAACTGGAATGTACTGTGCTATTTATGAAGCACCTTTCTCCCATGGGATCTAGTGTGGTCTCTTTCTGATCTAACATTCTTATTTTCTTTTCTGAAAACCTGAGAACCAGTGAGTCAGCACAGTATGTTTAATGTTCCATGGAAATATACTGCACAACTTAGAGCCTTTCGGCCCATTTTCCAGGGTGCTATTCATTACCTCTCACCTTCTGATTCTGCCACTATATTTTGACAAGTCATGTGACTGTACTTGGCATCTCAGGAGAGGCTCTCCCAGTCTTTGGCAAAGTGAACATCAGTAATTCATTGATTATCCAGAACTCAGATGTCAGATTACAAACAACTTTGAGCTGGAAAATCTAGAATGGCAGCAAACCAGGTTGATGGGAGAGAGGGGAAGCATTGGGGACATATAAATATGTGCATTAAAGATTTTTTGGCCTGGACTTCGAACAAAAGTAATAATAGTATCTTGGGGTCCTAACCCTAACACCCTGAGACTTTTCTTGCTTGTGTTTATGCTCAGCTTCACAAAACAACTCTTGTTCATAGGTCATCAAAATACACACACACACACACACACACACACACACACACACTCAATGTTACACGTATTCTATTGTAAAAGAGAAGGAAGAATTATGTGTTTTGAGAGATTTTAATCAGTGACAACATGGACAATGTGAAAGTAAAATTACTTAATTTTTAAAAGTTCTACTTAATGTTTTCACAAGTTGTTCCCTAAAGATTCTTGGGAGCTGAGGTTTTATAGCCCATCATTTAATAGGTGGCTAGATACAGGTTTAATGCCACCATTCTGACCATTCACAGAGATCTACCAGCAGTCAGGAGATATCTGTACCTCCTCTCCAGAATATCCAATTTTCTTGGTATTTGTAATTTCTCTTAAATACTTGTAGTTCTTTCAAAACAAAGTCAACATCTTAGAAATTATCTACTATGTCTTAAGGAATTAGGGAAGAATACAACACTTTCAGGGCAAAAAAAATTTAATCTTATAGCTAAGTAAAGACTTCAATACATGAACAAATGTACTGGTGCTGGAGTTAGGGTAATAGTGAATTGAGAGCCCTATACGGTAATGCTAATAAAAGCCTCTTAGAAACACATCTGCTTTGTGGAGGACAAATGCAGGTCTTTTTCAAGTGCTTTTCCAATTATGAGAATGTTTTTTGTCCAGTAGCAAGAAAGTATCAATGTTTGTAATGGTTGAGAACATTGTTTCTTGATGATATGAAATGACTACAATTTTTGGTCTCAAAAGTGCATACTATTCATAAATGTGGCTGACAAATACATTTCAAATGTTTTACTTCTGAATTCAAAGCATTCTTTTAGTGGTGGTGAGTAAAAATGTGTCCATTATTAGAAAAATTTCTAAAAATTTGTCATTGTTATAGATAACCAGAACAAATTTTAATTGCTAAATATGGTTGAAGACTTTCTGTTGTTGACATGTCTCCATCGCCCTCAAATGAGATTATTCTATCTCTCTTCAGCTTTCCAGTGGGTACCTTCTTCTTTCCTTCATTTATTTGGCAAATATTTATAAACCATCTATCAACTATCTAGGTACTAGGTACCAGAGTTATAGCAATGAACAAAACAGGTAAAGACAGAAAAGAAACAAAGAACTGTCTGATATAATATTAACCAGTTTTAAATACTATGAGGACAAATAAAACTGGGAAAGGTAACAGAGAAAGACAGGTGTCTGTTTTAGCCAGGGTTTTGAAAAATTCCCTAGAGACGGTTTTTCAGTACAGACCTAAATTAAGTGAGGAACTGATTGAATCATGCTAATATCTAGGGCAGTGATTCTTAAGTTAGGGGTGATTTTTCCTTTCAAGGGACTTTTAGCTAGTGGGTAGAGGCCACAGGTGCTGCTAAACATCCTACAATGCACAGGGCAGCCCCTGTAAGAAAGAATTGTGCAGGCCAAAATGTTAATAGCACTGAGGTTAAGGAAACCTGATCTAGGGAAACAGAATTTCAGGCCAAGATGGAACTATAAACACAACAGGCTCTGAGATGGGAACTTGCTTGGCACATTTGAGGAAGACCTTGTGACTGGAGCACAGTGGCAGGGATACTTAACCAGGAAAAGAACTTAAAGAATAGCTTAGGTCTCGTGGGATAACAGTCAGGACCTCTACTTCTCTATTCTTCACCGCTGCCTCCCATTCCACCACTCTCCTATTCCACAACTCTCCTAGGACAGCTAGCTGGCTTTCCCAGCAGATGTCCAGAGAAGCTGACTCTAGGTTTTTATAGGAGAAAAGTATTTCACATACTTGTTCACCTAAAGAGTAAGTTCTCTACACCCATCTTGCCCACTGGTGTAAATGGGGGATCTAGGAATTGGCTCTCCAAAGATCAGGAAGATGACTTCACTGAAGTTCTAAAATGAAGCTCTTCTAAAGGCTAGTCACTAATCTTGTGTAGCTATTTGAATTTAAATTAATGGAAATGAAATAAATTAAAAAATTCCCTTCTTCAGATGTGCTAGCCACATTTCAAGTTCTCAGTAGTCACCTGCCTGCCATTTGGAACAGCTCTGATATGGAGCATTTTCATCATTGTTTTATTTGAAAATACTGTTGTCAAATACTTAATTATCTAAGGAAACTTGGAATTGAGCAGTT
This sequence comes from Phyllostomus hastatus, assembly GCF_019186645.2. NCBI lineage: Eukaryota > Metazoa > Chordata > Mammalia > Chiroptera > Phyllostomidae > Phyllostomus > Phyllostomus hastatus. The sequence continues at coordinate 11,978,165 of NW_025333857.1, forward strand.
ATTTCTTTTTGTGAGAGATAAGGAAAGTAGAAGCAAGAAAGATCACCTGACATGTCCCATGTAACTGGATCAGTTTTTGCCCCATAAGAAAAAAAAAAAACACTCCAAAACTTAGTAGCTCAAAACAGAAATCACTTAGTTTGCATTTCTGTGGGTCATCAGTTGGGTTGGACTCAGCATGGCAGTGCTTCTGGTTTCAGCTGGGTTAACACATGTGACTGCTGGGTCAACAGCTAAGTTAGTTGTGTGTAGTTGGCCTAGGATAGCCTCACCCTTAATGACTTGTTCTGTATTCTTATGTCTGTTATTTCTAGAAGACTACTCAGGGTTAGCTCACATTGTGGTGGTGTCAGGGATCACAAGAACAGGAGCCAAAGCCCAGGTTTGGGACACCCACATCATTTATAATTCATTGCACTGGTGAAAGAAAGTCATACCACAAGTCTACATTCAGAGGGTAAAGAAATTAACTCTTGCTGGGAGGAGCTGCAAACAACTGTGACCATTTCTAAATTTACTACCATCCCATAGCTAATAAAGTTGAAAGTTGGACCTCAAACTCAAGTCCGGTGAGTCTAGTAGTGATACTCTAAATTTCTCAAGCTTTTTTTCTGTCCTCTTTTTCTGATGCCTTTGAGGCCCCTTTCATAAAAACTCAAGTGTTTGATTTCCAGGTCATTTAGAACTTTTAAAAAACAAAATGGAAACCTTGGATTTTAACAAATGGTGTACACATTCAAATGAGTTGAATCGTGTATTCAACTCATTCTCTCATATTATCCTTCCCAGGAAAATGAGAGATACTTTTATGTAAACAATTAAAGAACAAACTGTGTTTTATAAAATATATAGGAAGAATTTTGAGAAAATATTTCAAAACTTTGATGCAGATGATAACTCCCAAAAATGATTTTATAAAGCACAAGCTTAATTTTGGAAATGAAGACACTATGAGAGAAATCAGGATAAGAAGTTGGAGCACAGGGGAGTCTCAGAATAGGGACAGAATATAAACTTATGGTCAGTGATTCTATAGCAGGTAGAAAAAGACTGTAAAAGGTTATGGTCCCAGGTAAACAACACAGGTGTTAAGTAGAGTCGTTCAACATGGCTTCAGTTGATGTTTTCTTGTGCTATTAACCTCTTTAAAATTATACCCAAAATTCTGCTATGAAAATTTGAATAGCCTTTCTTAAAAATAGATCGGCAGAATACATTAAAGGACTTAAATGTTGTTACAATTTTCTCAGAATTTCAATTTCAATAAATTTATCTAAACAAATGCTCAGATATACAGTCTGCAAGAAATGACCATGAATATTAATTGCAATGATGGTTATTACTGTAAAAAGAATGGGTAACAATCTAACTGAGCAATAATAATGCAATCAGTAAATCAATGATGCTAATTATTAAATTTAAAGTTTTTATCTCCCAGTGATTGATTTTTTCATTATACTTTATTAATTATGTTATTACAGTTGTTCTAATTTTCCTCCTTTGCCTCCATCCGCCTAGCAACCCCCTCTCCCTCAGGCAATCCCCATACCATTGATCATGTCAATGAGTCATGTATATAAGTCTTTTGGCTACTCCATTTCCTATACTGTACTTTACTTCCTTGTGGCTATTTTGTAACCACCTGTTTGTACTTCTTTTTTTTTAAGATTTTATTTATTTATTTTTAGAGAGGGAAGGGAGGGATAAAGAGAGAGAGAGAAACATCAATGTGTGGTTGCTGGGGGTTATGGCCTACAACCCAGGCATGTACCCTGGCTGGGAATCGAACCTGCGACACTTCAGTTTGCAGCCCGCACTCAATCCACTGAGCTACGCCAGCCAGTGCTTGTTTGTACTTCTTAATCCCCTCACTTCTTCACCCATTCCCCCAAATCATCCTCCCATCTGGCAACCATCAAAATGTTCTCCATATTCATGATTCTGTCTCTGTTCTTCTTGTTTGCTTATTTTTTTAGATTCAGTTGTTGCAGATATGTATTTTTTGCCATTTTATTATTCATAGTTTTGATCTTCTTTTTCTTAAATAAGTCCCTTTAACATTTCATGTAATAATGGTTTGGTGATGATGAATTCCTTTAGTTTTTTCTTGTCTGGGAAGCTCTTTATCTGCCCTTCAATTCTAAATGATAGCTTTCCTGGGTAGAGTAACTTGGTTGTAAGTCCTTGCTTTTCATTACTTTATTCTTGGCCAACCCCTTCTAGCCAGCAAAGTTTCCTTTGAGAAATCAGCTGACAGTCTTATGGGAACTCTTCTGTAATTAACTAACTGCTTTTATCTTGCTGCTTTTAAGATTCTCTTTTTAACTTTAAACTTTGGCATTTTAATTATGTTGTGTCTTGGAATGGGCCTCTTTACATCCATCTTGTTTGGGACTCTCTGTGCTTCCTGGACTTGCATATCTATTTCCTTCACCAAATTAGGGACCTTTTCTTTCATTATTTTTCAAATAGATTTTCAATTTCTTGCTCTTTCTCTTTTCCTTCTGATACCCCTATGGTGTGAATGTTGTAATGTTTTATGTTGTCTCACGGGCTGCTTATACTTTTCTGTTTTTTGGCTTATTTTTTCTTCTTATTGTTCTATTTGGTTGTTTTTTCCTTCCTCGTGTTCCAAATCATTGATTTGATTCTTAGCTTTATCTACTCTACAGTTGTTTCCCCACAAATTGTTATTTATTTCAATTAGTGTATCCTTCATTGCTGACTAGCTCTTTTTTATGCTGCTGAGGTCCTCACGAAATTATTTGAGTATCCTTATAACCTGTGTTTTGAACTCTGCTTCTGATAGATTGCTCATCTCCATTTTGTTTAGTTCTTTTTCTGGATTTTTTATCTGTTCTTTCATTTGGGTGATGTTTCTTTTTATTTGTCTCCTCATTTTGGCAGCCTTCCTGTGTTTGTTTCTATGTATTAGGTAGAGCTGCTATGACTCCATCTTGGTAGCATGGCCTGTTGTAATAGGTGTTCTGTAGAATCCAGTGGCACAGCCTTCCCTGTCACCTAAGTTGAGTATTCTAAGTGTGTCCATCATGTGGGCTGAGTATACTCTCCTCTTGTAGTTGGGCCTCAGTTGTTATTAGCAGGTCAATGGGAGGGATTTACCCAGGCCCATCAGCTGCAAGGATTTGCTGTGACCACTGTCCACCAATCTCTGCCCTCTGTGGAGGATCAGCTGTCCAGGGGCAGGGTCGTGGTGCTGCAACATGGTCCACTGAGTGTGCAGGCCCTGGAGTTTCCTAGCTTGTGCTGCCAAGGTCAGCCCCCACCTGTATTTTGCCTAGGGCTACCCTGCCTGAGGTAAAAAGCTATCTGAGATGGCTGCTACTTGCGCTGGGCTTGGAGATACTCAGGTGAATCCAAGCTGTGAATCAAGGCTGGCTGCTGCTAGTGCCATGCCTGGGGCCACTTAGTAAGAGGTTCAGAGACTGTGAGCTGGCTGAGGCTGGCTATTGCTAGTTTGAAAAGATTTAGTTTGTGAAGTCTGAGCCAGGGCCAGTCATTCAGTCATTCATAAGGAAAAGCCACTGTTAACAGCAATAAGTGGGGTGGGACAGAGCCTCAGAAGGTATCTAGGATGCATAAACAGTGTTATCCATGTTGATCAAGTCTCAGATATGACACCAGCTTGCAGGCTTTGTGGTTTTGTGGCGGGGAGTGTTCAGAAAAGGCACAATGGTCTCTTCCTGCCTTTGTGTCTGGGAGACAGCTGTCTCCCAGCTCTCACCTTGATGCTAGGAGCTTCAGTTCCTCCCTGTATGCCACTGGTGCCTTTCCAGCTTCTCCCCTGGTGCTGGAGACCAGAGGGAATGACTCTGTGTACATCCATGTGTGGGTTCTTTAAGGGGAGCTGCTTGGGAATTCAGAAGTTTCTTCTACTTACTCAATCCCCACTGGGTTTTGCAGCCAGGAGTTATGAGGACTTATCTTCCTAACATTGAAACCCTGGGCTGGGGGGCCTGTTGTGGGGCTGGGACTCCTCACTCCTGAGATATCTCTCTGGAATTTTTATCCACCACGTGGATGTGGGACCAGCCATTCCACATATCCACCCCTCCTACCAGTCTGGATAGATGGGGTTTCTTTAATTCCATACTTATCAGACTTCCATTCAGCTTGATTTTTGATGGTTCTGAGTGATGGTTCTATAACTCAGTTGCAATTTTGATGTGGTTGTGCAAGGAGGTGAACCGTGTTTCCCTATGCCACCATCTTCTCACATCTCAAACAAATAAAGTGTTTTTATAAACAGCATAATCTTTAGGCTATAAGCTTAGTGGGATAAAATGATCAAATCTGTATATATATTTTAATTTTATTTTTAAATGACAATTTTTATATTTTCTACAATAAAACATTAATTATTTTTACAATCAGAAAAAAATGGTTTTAAAATTTGTTTTACATATCATCAAATATTTAAAAACCATTTACTTCTGACGAAGGTTAGATTCAAATGTTGTTGCTTTTAGAAAAAAAGGCAAAAAAATTTGCAGTGGTATAAATAGATCCAAAGTAATTCATGAATTTATCTAATTCCTTCCCAATGCAGCCTTTAAGGATGTTAAGCTGATGGGATGTTTATTTACTAACTATAATTCTAAATAACTTTTAAAAAGCAAACAAAATCTTGAATCAAACTTTTTCAGAAACTTCAGGGAGAGGTCTCAGTTTTTAATGGGGGTTTCACGTATTTCAGTTATGAGTATTCTTAGTCTTCTTAGATTTACCCACTATGAATCCTATTTTTTTACATTCAGATTTTTCATTTTCATTGTAACTCTTTCTTACTTAAAAAACTCTACATGTTGAAAAATTCAAACAGTACAAAAATGGTCACAGTGAAAAATAAATCTCTCTATCCCAGATCCTCAGTCCCCCAATGTGCTTTCCCATGAGTACACTGTCAGATGTAATCTTCCATCAATAGTCTATGACATGACTGTACAAGTATTTTTAAATATATAGACTCCCACTCCTTTTTTCACCAATAAAACCATATTATACACTCTGTTCTCCACCTTTTTTCCCCTGTACTTTATTTATCTGAGGGATGATTTCATATTAACACTTAGAGATTGCTCAGTCTTCTCAAGAACCATATGGAATCTTCGTCTTCAATCTTGAGTTTTAACTGCCCTCAGTCTCCTGGATGGTTTTCTAAGTTGCTCTTATCCTGACCTTATCCAGACTCTTCATGCTAAGACTTGTCATAACTGCGCAGAAGGATAGATTCCCTGGTGTTGTTCAGGAGCACGATGAAGTCTCCTTTTACTATCACCCGGGCCCTTCAGGTGGTGAATAGGTGACAGCCAGATTCGTGCTTAATTAGCTAGCCTGTTTGTGAATTATTTAGAGGAATAGTCCATGTGGGATCCTAAAGTTCTTTCAGGGCTGGAAACTTGATTTTGGAGCTTCTGGTTCTGAGTCCAGTTGGCACTTTTTCTCCTCACTGTGTAATTTTCCACTTGCCCACACTGCAGCTTCTGTTTTGCTTTCCTGCCCACACACCAGAGATCTTGTTCTAAGCTTTCAGTATTACTCAGGGACTTTGTTTTCTAACTTTAAAAGCAAATTTGAAGGACAAAATATCTCCAGAATCACAGATATAGTTTTCATATTTCTACTTAACACACTATATGTTATGTGCTTTGGTTTCTTTAGTTAGATGCCATCCTTAAATCCCAGGCATTACCCTTATATTGTACAGGCAACAGCTCTGATTTACAACAATGAAAACTCAGATATAAACTGGGCTCTGCAGTCAGCAGAGTTTACCCTTACTCATAAATTTGCTGAGATCTGAGTAGTAGATGACTTTAAAATCTTCTTTACGAGCTTAAGGCAGTAGCTCTCAAATTTTGTGGTCTCAGGTTGCCTTTACACTCTTAAAAATTATTGAACTTTTATTTATGTGGGCTATATTTTTCTATATTTACCATATTCTAAATTAAATGTGAGAAAAAATTAAAGCCCAAGAAAAATGCCTGCACATAGAACATTTGCCATCAGAGCAGTTGAATCATCACAAACATGTAGTCTCTGGAAAACACCACGATATGCTCCAAGGGAATAAGAGCAAAAAGGACAAACACTGCCTTAGTATTATTGTGAGAATAATTTTAACCTCACAGATCTCCTCCATGGAAATGCAGTGACCCTCAAGATTCCCTAGACTTCACTCTGAGAACTGCTAGCCTATTGTATAAATTTGAAGCAATTGCTTTTTAAGGAAAGCCAAGTATTTTATGTCCAGAAATATTTTTTCCATTGCCACTGAGTGAATCATCCCTTAGTCTGAAGTGACCTTAGATCTCCATGGGGAGGACAGGAAGGAAATAAGCATTTATTAAGTATATTCTCACTGCTTCTTCCATCATCCCCCACTCTCAGTTAATCACCAATCAGTCATCCCCTTCCGCTGACATTGGCCTCATTCAGACCAGGGTATCTCTTATCTACATTAATGCAGGCTCCCCTTCCCCACCCCCAGTTGATTTCCAGTCCTCCGGTTTTACCTCCATTCCTTCCTCCACACTGTAGCCAAAACATTCTTCCTAAAATCCCAAACAGACCACATCTGAGTCTGACAATTCACAATGCCCTTAGGATAAGTTAGACTTCCTCTTCAAGGCTTTCAGGGCCCATTCATGACTGGGCTCTGCCGACCCCTCCAGTGTCACTTCTGTTCTTTCCACTGTCCCCACCCTCTAGCCCAAATTCATATCCCACTATTTTAGTTTGCCAACCACCTGAATATCCATGCTCTTTAAATGAGGTATTCCCACTATCTGAAACCTTATTACACAAGTTAAATCCCTGTGGGTCGTTTTCTTCCAATTCAGCCTGTTGGTTCATGTTTACTTTTTTCCAGGAAGAACTCAGTGAAAACATAAAAGGAATTAAAAATATGTTTTTATTGCTTTTATTTTTAAAGAGTCATGTTCATAGCAGAAAATACAGATAAGCAAACACAAAAGAAAGTTTAAATATTTTAATATTTAAACTATATTAAATATTTTAATTCCACACTATGGGGATTTTGGTGTATGTTATCTGTCTTGCTGTTTTGTTCTCTCTCTCCCTCTCTCGCTCTCATTCTTTCGTATGTATAAACTTATACATATTTTTTAAATTTACCAATGTAATATCATACAGAACTAATTTTTGTGAAATCAGCCTGTTTAATTGCCATTTAATTGCAAATATCTTTCCAGGCCACTAATCATCTACATTGGTGCTTCTCCAACTTTAATGCACTGTAAATCACTGGGGGAACTTATAGAAATGCAGAATCTCAGACATGGCTCAAGTCCTACTGAATCAGAAACTGTGTTTTATTAAACTGATAAAAACAGATACTACACACATGACCTCACTTATACCTGGAATCTAATGAACAGAATAAACTAATGAGAAAAATAGAACCAGAGACATAGAAACATGGAACAGACTGATAGTTGTAGGAGAGGAGGAGGGACGGGGGAATGGAGAAAGAGCATATATGAATGACATGGACATGGACAACAGAGAGTGGATTGAATGTGTCAGAGAGGGATGGGCTGGGTGGAGGGAGGCAAAAGCAGGGAAAAATTGGGACAACTGTAATAGAACAAACAATAAAAAAAGAGAAATAGAAAATACCTGACATGTTAACAAGTTTCAGGTGAAGGTGATAATGTTGGTCCGAGGACCACATTGCAGTAGCTGAGGCTGATGTATGTGCTTTCGCTGGCTGTGTCCCCAGTGTCAATGCATCAATGTTTATGTAACCAAGCCCCCTGTTGTTACACAGCGGTGTTATTCCCAATTTCCCTGTAAGCTTGAGGCATATCTGAATAAATATTAGTACACATCCATCATTCCTTCCTTGGGGGGAAAAGCCCTATAAATAGTAAAGGTCATACATCTTCTTAAGGGAAATAATTTACTTTTAAAGAGTCCAAAACAGTAGTTAATTCCACCTCAGAAAACATAAGAATAAAATGCAGTGGTGGCACTTCCTGTCATGTCTGCCTTTTCCTTATCTGCAGTGAACCAAGGCAGAGCTTTCTTTGATATCTTTGGTAATTGTAATCAGTGTTGTTATTATTTGAAATGCCCTCCCTCTGTTTTCTCTTCAATTCAACTAATTTTATCCACCCTTAATAAGCAGTTTCCACCTCGCTCCAGAAAGCCTTCCATAATGTCCAACTTATAGTGACCTTTCTTGTTATTTTCACTGTTATTCTCTGGGCCAAATATCTCAAAGCATATGTATTTACTTTATCCTGATGCCATTTAAATGTATCACTTGTCATCTCTCCTCTCTGCGACTGGATTGTGAATTGCTTGAGGGACTGGGTCTTCCTCGCACTTCATCCAGAGCCTCTGCAACACCTCTCATGAGAATTTATGCCAGAAAGGGTTTTGGTGTGGTAGAAAGAACACACAATTTGGAATAATACCTGTGTGTGAAGCCCAGGTCTGTCATTTACCATCTGTGTAATCAGAGAGCAGGCCATGTAACCTCTTTGAGTCTTAGTCTTGTCATCTGTAAAATGGGAGTATCTGTGGTGCTTACCTACCAAATCACTTAACAAGGTTGTTGTGCAAATTAATATGATAAACTATTATACTGTTTCCCAAAATCTAAGTAAGACAGTAAAAAGTTTCCATTTCTAGCTTTTTTGTCTACAAAGTCTGTCTCATATATGCAGCTCACATTCTTTCTTCTCCCCTATAGCCCTCACACTAAAGAGTATATCTTGAGCTCAGGGACCTTTACCCAACAGCAGTATTTAACAGGAACTAAGCACTATTATTTTTGTTTTTATTGCATTTATTCTTTTTACATTTTATTTCAAGCAATGAATATTGGTTCTCTAGTTATAGTACTGATATGAGATTCACTTTTTAAATAGCATTTAAGATTTCTTTAAAGACAAGTCAACTTATGAGTCAAATAGTTGGTAAATAATAGAGCATAACTTATGAAAATATGGCAAAATACCATACTGATGTTTTATAAAAATGACTAAAGGTTGAGAAACTTCTAACTATGGGAAGCCACCTTCCAAATTTAAAGCAATATATGGATATCAGTTGTTATTTTAGCGATTGTTATATAAAACACTGGAAAATCAGTTCTGTGGGTTGTTCTCCAATAGAGCCCTAGACATGATAGATTCTTAAGGAACATCACACAACTGTGATATGAAACTGACCAAAAAGTCAAAGTTCTGTTATTTCAGACAAATGACTGTCCATTGTTTCAGCTTGCATACACATGCAAACAGCATAGAAAAGAGAGTTTGTTTCTGATAAAGAAGTTAGATATAAATGTAGTAAGGGAATTGATCAAAGTAACTTGGATGGTGCAACATGCACTAATTACAATTGGGAGCAAGTGGAGAGTATGTTACTTAGCAATAAGACCTCTCTGTTTACTATCAAAAACAGTATTTGAGGAGCACCTATTGTAGAGAATACATTTTGTTTAGAAACATTTGACAAAATCCTGCATTCCTGGAAAAAACAAAAGGTTTACTATGGGACTTCCAGCCAAGATGGAGGTAGACACACTATGCCTCCTCGCACAACCAAAATGAGGACAATTTAGAAACAAAATAACAACCAGAACTGACAGAAAATTGAACTGTATGGAAGTCTCACAATCTAGGAGTTAAAACAGACACATTCATCCTGACCGGTAGGCGGGGCAGAGTTGGTCAGCTGGGAAGAGAGGGGTCGAGGCACAAAAAGTAGTAGCACTGGGCACACAAGACAGCAGTGGGCAGACTGTGGGCGTGAAGGCAGCAGCTGGCAGACCTAGCAAGGCGGTGATTGTGAAGTGAGGCACAGTGAGCAAGGCGGCTGGCTGACTAGGCAGTCCCACATTGGTGCACAGATAAACCAGGTGAGGGTGGGGAGCAAGACAGACCACACAACCCAGGGTCCCAGTGCCAGGAAAGAAAGATTCAAGGGATCAATTGAGGACACCTGTGGGGATTGAGGTGCCAGGAGAGACTCCCAGCCTCGCAGGAGAGTTCTTTGGAGAGATCCACAGGATCCTAGAACATACACAAGCCCACCCACACAGGAATCAGCATGAGAAAGGCCCAGTTTGCTTGGGGAAAGTGGTGGAAGGGACTGAAATCCAACAGAGAGCAGAGCAAGCTCCATTGTTCCCTCTCGGATCCTGCCCCCACATACAGCATCACAACCCAGTAACTGAGTTGCCCCACCCTCGTGAACACCTAAGGCTGTGCCCCTCACTACATAACAGGCACATCAAGACAAAAAAATAATGGCTGAAAGGGAAGAACAGATCAAAGCTCCAGAGCAAATACAACTGAATGACAAAGAGATAGCCAATCTTTCAGATGCACAGTTCAAAGCACTGGTGATCAGGATGCTCACAGAATTGGTTGAATTTTGTCGTAAATTAGATGAAAAAATGAAGGCTACTCTAAGTGAAATGAAGGAAAATGCACAGGGAACCAACAGTGGTGGGAAGAAAATTGGGATTCAAATCAATGGAGTGGATGAGAAGGAAGAAAAAAACAACCAAACAGAAAAGAATGAAGAAACAAAAATTCAAAAAAATGAGCAGAGGCTTAGGAACCTTCAGGACATTGTTAAACATTCCAACATCCAAATTATAGGGAGTACCAGAAGGGGAAGAGGAAGAGCAACAAGTGGAAAAGGTATTTGAACAAATAATAAAGGAGAACTTCCCCAATCTGGCAAAGGAAATAGACTTCCAGGAAGTCCAGGAAGCTCAGAGAGTCCCAAAGAAGTTGGACCCAAGGAGGAACACACTAAGGCACATCATCATTACATTAGCCAAGATAAAAATGAAGGAGAGAATCCTAGAAGCAGCAAGAGATAAGGAGACAGTAACCTACAAAGGAGTTCCCATCAGACTGTCAGCTGATTTCTCAAAAAAGACCTTACAGGCAAGAAGAGGCTAGAGGGAAGTATCCTAAGTCATGAAAGGCAAGGACCTACATCCAAGATTGCTCTATCCAGCAAAGTTTTCATTTATAATGGAAGGGCAGATAAAGTGCTTCTCAGATAAGGTCAAGTTAAAGGAGTTCATCATCACTAAGCCCTTATTTTATGAAATGTTAAAGGGACTTATCTAAGAAAAGAAGATAAAGAAAAAACATGTATAGTAAAATGACAGCAAACTCACAATTATTAACAACCACACCTAAAACAAAAACAAACTAAGCAAACAACTAGAACAGGAACAGAACCACAGAAATGGAGATCAAATGGAGGGTTATCAACACGGGAGTGGGAGGAGGAGAGAGGGGGGAAAGGTCCAGAGAATAAGTAGCATAGGTGTTAGGTAGAAAATAGGGGGAGGATAAGAATAGTATGGGAAATGTAGAAGCTAAAGAACTTATGACACATGGACATGAACTAAAGGGGGGGAATGTGAGTGGGAGAGGGTGTGCAGGGTGGAGGGGAATGAAGGGGAAAAAATGGGACAACTGTAGTAACATAATCAATAAAATATATTTTTAAAAAATAAATAAAATTTTTAAAAAGGTTTACTATGTTCTGAATTAACATTATTACTACTATTGTATTAGAACTCACAAGTTCACATGGAATTTTTCAATTAACTATATGACATCTCTCAAAGAGGGGGCAAGTCTTATCTTACTAATTCTACCTCTACATAAAGAAATGAAATCAGTCAGAGATTAATGATTAGACTAAGATCATATGGTTATTCACAGTCAGGATGAAAAACAAAAGATTCTGATCCTGTAGACCTCTTGTAATTTCGTCTTTGATATCCATCCAGGGCAGGCCTCTGGGACTCTAGATCTTCTTGCTAATCTGAGCTTTAAATGGTTTGACTCTATGGTCCTAGGTTTGGATTGTGTTATGGTGGGATTAAATTAGATAGAATGAAATTAAATAGTGGGATTGTATTAAATTAGATGGGATTAAGATAAGGCCTCAAGTACTTGGTTTCAAGAGATTGGAGAAGAATGAATATTTGAAGGATGCTAATTCATTTGTTTTCTTTGTTAAGCATTTCAATTTTAATGAAAATAATACATATTTTAGTGACTCCTTACAAGTCATAACATATTTATATATTTGGTTTCTGTTTACTATTACTTTTATTATTGCTTAGGGACTTAAAGCCTGATAAAAGATGAATGAAATAGTCTTATACAGTGTGTTGTTTTTTCCCCTCTATTTGCATCTCTTCCCTACTACACTCAATACTCTTCTCCGTATCTGAGGATTTTGAACCCTGTAAAGTAAGTAACCAGGGTTCCAGTTGAATTGGGCCTGTGACAGAAGACAGGAGGATGGGAGGAGAGAGTTTAGGGCATGACTACAGCTCCTGTTGAGTAGTCTCTTTCACAGGGCCACAGTGCCTACTAGATTAGTAATATCATTTTCTCCCCTTCCTTTTCCACTGTTCCAAGCTGCTGGGTGCCCACTCCTCTATAAATCATTCCCTGAATTCCTCCTCTCTTTATAATCAAAACAAAAGCAGAAGAATGTGGTGATTAAAATCTAAAGCCCTGGAATTGAACCAATTTAGTTCCAAATCCTGATTCTAACATTATCCCTAGGATCTTGGGCAGTCACTGAATATCTCTGATCTTTGGTCCCGTTATAATACGGGAAGAATAATGGTGCTTATCTTATATGCTTATAACAAGGATTTAATGTATTGTTTTTTAAAGAATGTATTTAGAACAGTGCCTGCCTGTGGTATAAAAGGTACTAACAAGATGAAAAATATTTCTGAAAGGAAAAGTGTGAGCAAATGTTTAGACATTTCAGGCCACTCTGGGGTTTACAATCTGATCTCTGCAGTGGAAGTTATTCTCTTACTTCAAATGATGGCAATACCCTTTAAATTTCTTATTTTTTCCAGGAATGAATTCTTATTATCAAAAAAGTTCTTAAGCATGATCTTTACTATTATGTCTCAAAGCCTTTTCATAAGAGACACTCCACTCCTCTAACTAATATTTCCACTTTGTTGTCCTAATGGCACCTCAACTAAAATAGAACTCAGTAGAGCTCATTCCTCAGAATTTTGGGAGATGGTATAAAACACGCATGCAGCAACCTGAATAAGAACACCCCCAAAATATCCATGTCCTAATCTGCAGGACCTGTGAACATGTTACCTTATACTTATATGGTGAAATTTGACTTTGCAGATACGACTAAATTAAGGATCTAGGGATGGGAAGATATCCTGAGCTATCCAAGGGACCAAAGTAATCTCAAGAGGGAAGCAGCAGGGTCAGAGTCAGAGAGCGATTTGAAGGTGCTAAACTGCTGGCTTAAAGATGGAGGAAAGAACCGAGAGCCAAGGATTGCGAACAGCATCTAGAAGATGGAAAGGCAAGGAGATAGATGTCTCCTAGAGGCTCCATAAGGGACATGGTTCTGATGACACTGATTTAAGCTCCATAAGACCCATTTCAGAGTTCTGACTTCCAGAACTGTTAAACAAATTTGTGTTGCTTTAATCCTCTAAGCTTTTTATACAGCAGCCATAGGAAATGAATATAACACACCTCCTACCTCTTCCACCCAAAGGGCACGTGTGCTGGAGTGTTTATGTATTGACTCCTATGAGTCATTGGCTAAGGACTGCTGGGTGTGGGAGTGTCAATTCTTCTGTTGTCAGGTAAAGGGAGGTAGACACTAGCAGTCAGAAGTCAGCTAGAGCATGCTAAAGTGCTAACATACCAGGGAAATGGATGGGGCACCAACAGAATCTGCCACAAAGTGCCCTTCATCTGCTCTTCCTGTCTAATCTGCCTCCACAATCACCTCCCCTGTGGATCAACCTTTCCATTCAACCTTCCAGCACTTTACAGGGTAATCTTCCCAGAACAGGGAGGGCCTTAAGTGGGTTGCTCCCTTCCTCAAACATCTTCAATGTATCCATATGGGAAAATCTTTACAAAGGAAAGCTCAGAGGTCAAATAATTAAACATAAGGCTGAATCCCCTGATACTTTAACCTTGATCCTTGAACTTCTAAATTTGTGCTTGCAGAAGGGATAGCTCAGGTATCTATTTGTGTACAGAGTTCCAGGCTTGGCATATGAACCTTTGGAGCCTTGAAATGTGGATCCCTTAGGTCTGCATTCCTCAGAATAGCAGTAACACCATGAGGAAGTGAGAACATTGATTTGAAAATGGAGAAGTTTAATTAAAGAAAACATTTAAGATGTGCGGTTGTCAATTGACACTAACAAAATGGAGCCTGAGAAACTCTCGAGTTCTGCACATTTATGGAACGCCACACATATATTTAGATAAACCCCGAATCTAAGGAGACCTAGTAGCTGAAATAACTTCAGTGCACCACAGCAAGGACATTCACCTTTCCTGCTCTGCCTTCCCCCAGTGGGGAGTGCTTGAAGCTTCAGAGCCTTTGTAAGGCAGACTTCAGGCTCAAATGACTCCCTTAAAATTTGTCCACAGTCCTCACATTGATTTTCCCAACCTGTGCTGACTTTGTGCTAGCTATTGCTCCAAACCATAAACAGTAGAGAACTGAAAAAGAGAGTTTATACACTTTAAAAATATCAAATATAAATAGGCTTTAAAATGAGGACAGAAAGTGCTGATGCTGGAGTTTTTAATACTTGTTTCACAGTAAGGGTGGGGAGGTAAAAGGTGGAGCCTAAGAAAGGAAGGAAACGAACCTTTACTGAACACTGCACAAGGTGGTTAGTTCACACTCATGCTCTAAAGAAGGTGTTAATATCTGCACATTACAAGTGATGTGGCTAAGGTTCAAAGCAGTTATGTAATTTGACTGATGTCATAAAACTAAGAAGTGTTCATTTGGGATTTGAGCTTCAGTCTAATTCTAGCATCTGTAAGCTATCTTATCTATCTCTTATGTAAGACATAACTTGCATTTATATACTACTTTTCAAAGCATGTTTCTTACATTCTCTTTAAACTTCATCTGTGAGGCAAATATCAATTGCCACATTTAAGGGTAAAATTACAAAGGCTCAGAACTGTTCTTCCCAAAGAAATTCAGCCAGTAAGCAATGAAACTCGTCTGGATCGTGAGGCTGCAGTCTCGTGGCCTTTCTAGTTTGTCATAGAGTACAGAACCCGGGGGCAGGGGGTGCAGGGGCTGAGTCATGGTTGCCTGAAACCAGCTGGTAGCAGACAGTTCATTTTAGGGAATCAATCTGGTCAGAAGAAAATAAGACTTACTGTGTTTTTTCCTTAATTATTAAAGTAATGTAATTACTGTACAGAAAATTTGGACAACACAGAAAAGAAAATTTACTTGTAATATCACCACCCAGAAATAATAAGTATTTTTTTGATATATGTAATGCAGATATGTATGTATATTATATTTTAGAAAACTACGATCTTGCTATATGTAGTTTAATATCCTGGTTTTCTCATTAATATTTGATGAGTACTTCCCCAGGTCATTTAATAATCTTTAAGAATTGCCTTATATAATATAATATTGCATAAACATAACATTAACTTAGTTACATATTCACTTACTGTTGAATATAGATATAATTTCTGGTTGTGAACTATTATACATCATGCTGCAATTTGGGTATCTAAACACAAAATTTACATTTCCAAAAGCAGTAGATGAAAGGGCCAATTTCTCTACCTGGAGTGTTATTTAAAAACTTTTGCAAGATTGATGGGTGAAAAAAATTCATTCAGTTTGCGTTTTACAGATGGCAGCCAAGTTGAACTTGCTTCCCCATGTGTACTTCACCAGGTGTTCTGATCCACACACAGTACCAGGTTTATTTCTGTTCTGCCACAATCCTCAGAGACCCAGCAGTAAGTACCAAGATGACCAAATAGCAAAATAATTCCCAGAACTCCTACACCAAGCCAGTGCCAGCATGGGAGTGTAAGCACCTCTGGGCAGGAATGGAGTGTTACTCATCTTTCTTGTCCCCAAATCTTGGCTCTGAGCCAAATTCCAGACAGGTTTTCAATGCATTAATTAAAAACATTTCAATAGAGCATGTTCTAATTCTGGATTTCTAACTTACTCTGTGATTTGCAACAAGTTACATCACCCCTCTGTGCCTTCGTGTCTTCAACTATAAAAGACTGGAAACATGTTGTGACTCTCTGTGTGAACTAAGTGCTACAGAAATGCTGCAGCTTTCATACAAAAGGTCTGTGTGTGTGTGCACGTCACCTAGGCAAGATCCCTTTTCTGCTCCATAGAAGGTGGCACATTCCATGTATATTAGAGACTTGGGCTTATAGTTCTTCCCCACCTTTCATGCTGATGGGCTGTGGATGGAGCCCATTTCAGTTGGTTTCTCTGCCTACTCTCGGAGTCTAGCGGAGTCTACCCAAGTGCGTGGCACTTAGGAAGTATCTGTAAGCAATGAAGGAAGAAAGGAAATCATTAATGATGAAAATAATGATGATGAGCAGATGAAAAATTACAACTGGAGGAGATCATCTGAGAGGTCCTCTTCTTGGTTACTGTTTTATTTTTGCAAACATGCATATCTATGTTAGCCTCCTCACCTTAGACGCACTTGCTAAAATCATCTAAACATTTAATATGATAAAAATTCACCATATTATTTTTGTTTCTCTGTGCTTTTCTTTGTTCTAATACTGGTCATGATCTTTGTATGCATTTGCTAATCAAGAAGGACAGTTTTCATTTTTAGAAGTATACCAAGTATGAACAATGATTGCATTACATTTTTTCCCAGATGAAGTTTGTAATCATATAAAAAAAATAGTTACTATTTCCATTTCCAAAGCTAATTAATTTTTTAATTTTTTAAATTTAAGTATAGTTGATATACAATATTTTACTAGTTATATTAGATTTAGGTATATAATAAGTGATTTGATATTTTTATACCTTACAATGTAGAAAGTATTTATGAAGCCAATGAAAACTGGAAAGCATAAATTGTCTTTTTTTGAAAAACTTTTTTTTCTAGATAATGAACATATTTATTTTAACCTACTAAATATAAATATTTTTTAAAGTTTCATTATTTGGTGTAGAATATTTCAAACATACAGTGTTTCTAAAAGTTAAGAAAATTAAACTAATCCACTCATAGCTTTTCTTGTATCATTTATTTATGCAATCACAACATCAGATGTTATATGCTTTTCTCAATTCCCAAGTGATTTATTTGTCTAGTTAGAAGAAATTAGTGTCAAATAAAAAAAGGCATTTATCTTGTAGAAGTTATTACAACTTTAAAAGCCTTTGATGAAACCACTTATCTGAGTGACTTAATTCACTTAGGAGATCTTAAAACATTGATAAACATGTTTTTTACTTCATAGGATTCCTATTTTGGACTATAACTACTAAATGACTACAATATAATTAGTTTCTCTTCTTTAGCAATTAATAAATTTCCCTAATACTTAGCATACACAGCATTTAGAAGAAAATAACTGGACATGGCTTATAATCTATTGGGACCTATCTATAAAACTTTCCAAACAAGTACATGACTTTATTATCTCATATACTCTGTTATTAGAAAAGAAAGGCTTAATTCAATGTAGAATGGTGCCATTAAGTTTAAATTTAAGTTAGGTATTTGAAATTAAATAACTGATATTTTAAAAGCCTACATATTTCAATTTTATATTTTAAAGCATGCACTTTCTTGACTACACTTTAAATTTCCTTAGAAAAACTGTATTTTAGAATTTAATTCCTAATTCATGAATGATATTCATTACTTTATATTGGATACAATATTTTCTTTTAATGTTTCTGAAGATATTAAAAATAGTTTTATGTAATATAATTTAAAACAGACAAGACATAAAAGAACAATATAATAAGCAACTGCAAACCAAAAATACAAGTTAAGAGATAAAACATTACAAAGTTGAAATTTTCTGTATGCCTCTCCCAGTCACCTTTCCTTCCTGGCCACCTTTTAGAGGGAAATTCCTCCTGGAATCTGGTAGATACAAAAATGTATTGCTTTACAGATTTAATAGACAGGTACAAATCTGTAAAGGATGTATAGTAAAATTTTACATGTTTCTAAACTAATATATAAGTAGTATCTTAATGAATGGGGTCTTCTTCAATTTGCATTTTAAGTCAACATTGTATTTATAAAATTTATCTATATTATTGAACTACAGCTCTGTCTCATTCATTTAGGCAATTCATGGCATTCAATTATATGAATAAACTGCAATTAATGTATCCATTCTCTTTTTAGTGAACAATTAGACTGTGTCCAGCTTTTTTGCTAATGAATAATGCTACTATAAGTAAAATTTGCACCTCTCCTAGTGACACCTGCAAGAATTTCTCTGCAATGAATTCCTACAAGTGGTACTGCTGGGTCACAGTTTGTTCAGCTTTGTTTGCTGGGTATTTCCAAATTGCATTTCAGGGTTTGTTGTACTACTTACACCTTTTCTTTTTAAGTTTTTTTTTCAGTATCTCTGTTTCCTTTCATCCTTTTTTCTTATTAGGTTGTTTTTAATATTAGGTTGATGTTTGTTTGTTTTGTCTGTGACTTTCATTGTGGGGCTCTTCTCCAGTGTGTGGTAAAGGGTCAGCCATTTGTATTTAACTGCAAAAGAGCCCAGTTGAAGTTCCGTATCAGTGATGGATACAGGGGACAGGTGTTAACTTCATTCTAAGACTGGGTTCTTTAATAGCAATACTATCAGCATTTGGCACTGGATAATTGTTGTGGGGGGCTGCTACGTGCATTGCAAGATGTCTAGTAATTTTCCTAGCCTCTACCACTAGAAGCCAATAGCACAATTGCCTCTAGTCATGAAAATCAAAAATGTCTCCAAATGGTCCCTGGAGACAAGCCCCTCAAAACCCAAGGTTAAAAACCACTGTCTAACATGAATAAGCAGTTGGTTGACCTTTTTATTTGCCCCAAATTTAAGTCTCTAGAAGCCTTTCCTCTGGAATCACTCACTTTCTCCAGAAAGACTCCTCCAGTTTTCTGTCCTTGATGGAAGGGGAGCAGGGAAGTCAACATGATGTAGGGCATGGTACAGTCTTATTCCATCCTTCATTTTCACCCTGTACTCCATGCCAGCCTTTGGCTATATTGGTGGTGCCTAAGTCCAAAGCCTCTTAGATTCAATTTCCTCTGACACTCAGTCTCCTGTCTCCATAGGGTAATCTCCCTTGCCTGAATGGTGTAGGAAATAAGGATTTGCAATTTTTAGCTCTGTAACAGACATTGGCTTTATATAGTATATCTTTGTGCACATCTGAATGCTTTGTGATCATCTTCTAAAAAGGGTATTAGAAATATGTGCAATTTAAAATGCATTTCTCAGTATATGCATTTTTCACCTTTGATACATGTTATGCATATTTATCTAATCACAGTTCTCTTTTTTTCCTTTGGTCAGCATTAACATTTAGATTAGTCTTTAGCCTCTTAGTTTCCCTATAGCATTTTCCTTCTCAGAGAATAAAAGGAAAATAAATTGCAAATCCTCAGTCAAACAAGTATTAGAAAAAAATACTTTTGTCCCTCCCAACCCCTCGGATAACAAATCAGGGTTATTTTAGTTTAGGTTTTTTTCTGAAGATTTTTTTTTTTATTTTTAGAGAGGGGAAGGGAGGGAGAAAGAGAGGAAGAGAAGCATCAATTCGTGGTTGACTCTCAAACGCTTCCTACTAGGGTCCCGGTGGGCAACCCAGTCATGTGCCCCTACTGGGAATCAATCCAGCAACCCTTTGTTTCAGAGTTGAGCACTCAATCCACTGAGCCACACAAGTCAGAGCAACAAACCAGTTCTTAAACAAGATAATAAAGTGGAGGGAAACTTTTTCATTGGTAGGAAGAACAAATACTTATATAAATATAATCTGTAAAAATCTTGATGTAACCCTTCCCTCATATAAAATACCTCTTACTGAGGAATTTAAACTGAGTGGGAAGCAATTGCTAGAATAATATTCTGTAGAAATACTTCAAACCCATCAATTAAAATTTTATCATTTATTATTTTCCTGTACAAATAAGAAAGGCCATTATTTTCCTAATGTTTTTAAAACATGTGTATTTGGAATGAACATTATATATGATTCAGGGATTTGTTTTTTACAGAATCTTGGTTAACCATGTTTTAATGGGCAACTGTCACAGTTCAACCAGTTCTTTTTGCCTTAGTGGTGAAAATTCTAATTTGAAGAGAATTTAGTGTACATTAATCTTCTAAGAAAGCTTCTATGACTGTATTTTTTCTCTCTCTCACTTATTTTGGGGAAGGGGATATTTATCTTATGTGAAGAAGGCAATCAAAAACTTAATTTAATTCTAACTAATGAACGAAGACATTTAGAAAGTAAGAAAAGAGGGAAAGGTGGAAGGAAAGCAGGGAGGAAGACAGGCAAGAGGCAGTCTGGCTTGGAAGGAAGGAAGGAAGGAAGGAAGGAAGGAAGGAAGGAAGGAAGGAAGGAAGGAAGGAAGGAAGGAAGGAAGGAAGGGAGGGAGGGAGGAAGGAAGGAAGGGAGAAAGAGAACCTTAGAAATCATCTTTTTAAAACTCAATTCCTTCTTTTTATAACACTTTTATGTATGTGAGAAACCTCTAAAAAACAAAATTAACTTTTTAGGAGGAAGACAACTTTAGTGCTTATCCATCTTGTCAATGTCCTGGTCTATTTTTGTCCTCTAAATGTACTCTACTAGGGAGAACATCATGTTTTTAAACTTCTTCTTATTGTAGATATATAAAGGGTAAGAGTTAAGGTATTTGAAGACAAT
This sequence comes from Phyllostomus hastatus, assembly GCF_019186645.2. Lineage (NCBI taxonomy): Eukaryota > Metazoa > Chordata > Mammalia > Chiroptera > Phyllostomidae > Phyllostomus > Phyllostomus hastatus. Next base: position 11,998,952 of record NW_025333857.1, read on the forward strand.
GCTTTCATCTATTGTCCTTAGTTTTGGATAGAACTACCAATGACTAGATAGGAAATAGTTACATTCTGTAGTAAAATTGGTAAATAAAAATGAATAAGCCAATAAACAGTTATGGTTCACTTACTGTGGGTGAGATCCTGTACCAAAGGGTTTATTTTTGTGCATTTCTCCTTTCTGTATTTGTTTTTTACTTAAATTATATTTTATTATTTATGCTATTACATATTACAATTGTCTCAATTTTTCCTCCTTTGCCTCACCCCCCAACCTCCCTACTCCCTATCCCCACACATGAATATATATTCTTTGGCTACTGTATTCCCTATGCTGTACTTTACATCCCCATGACTATTCTGTAACAACCAAAGTGTGCTTCTTAATCCCTTCACCCATTCTCCAAACACGCCTCCCATCTGGCAACCATCAAAATATTCTGTGATTCTGCTTTTGTTTTGCTTGTTTGTTTGGGGTTTTTGTCTGTTTTTAGCATCAATTGTTGATAGGTATGTACTTATTGCCATTTTATTGTTCATATTTTTGATCATCTTCTTCTTAAATAAGACCCTTTAACATTTCATATAATACTGGTTTGGTGGTATTGAACTTCTTTAGCTTTCTCTTATCTGGGAAGCTTTTTATCTGTGCTTCGATTCTAAATGATAGCTTTGCTGGGTAGAATAATCTTCGTTGTAGGTCCTTGCTTTCATTACTTTGAATAATTCTTGCCAGTACCTTCTCACCTACAAAGTTTTTTTTTGTTTTTTTTTGAGAAACCAGCTGACAGTCTTATGGGGACTCCCTTGTATGTAACTAACTACTTTTCTCTTGCTGCTTTTAGGATTCTCTTTAACCTTTAGCATTTTAATTATGATGTGACTTAGTGTGGACCTCATTGTATCCATCTTGTTTGGGACTTTCTGGGCTTCCTGGACTTGCATGTCTATTTCCTTCACCAAATTTGAGAAGTTTTCTGTTTTTTCTAATAGGCTCTCAATTTCTTGCTCTCTCTTCTCCTTCCAGCACCACCATGACTGAAATATTGGTACATTTGAAGTTGTCCCAGAGGCTCCTTACACTGTCCCCATTGAGGGAGAAGGGTTCCCTTCTTATTCTAATTGGGGTTTTTTACTTCCTTATATCCAAGTCACTCATTTGATTCTTGGCTTCATGTGTTCTGTTGATTCCCTAGAAATTGTCTTTCATTTCAGTTAATGTAGCCTTCATTTCTGACTGGTTATTTTTTATGGTTTCCATGTCCTTCATTATGACATTGATGTTCTCTCTGAGTTCATGTACTCTTCCCTTCAATAACTGAGCATCTTTATAACCAGTGTTTTGAATTCTAAATCTAGCATATTGCTTCTCTCCATTTTGTTTAGCTCTTTTTTTCTGGATTTTTGATCTGTCTTTTTATTTGGGACATGTTTCTTTGTCTCCTCAATTTATCAGTCTACCTGTATTTGTTTCTATTTATTAGGTAGAGATGCTATGTCTCCCTGGTTGGTAGAGTGGCCTAACATAGTAGGTGTCCTGTAGGGCCCAGTGACACAGCCCCTTCTATCATCCAAGCTGGGTACTTAAGGAGTGCCCACCCTGTGGACTGTGTACACCCTCCTATTGTAGTTGAGCCTTGATTGTCATTGGCAGGTCTATGGGAGGGGTTTACTCAAGTCAATCAGCTGCAAATATTGGCTGTGACAACTGATCACCAACCTCTGACCACCATGGAGGATCAGCTATGCACAGTTTACTTCAGCAGGGCTCTGGTGCTCACTGAGTCCACCCCTTGAGTGTGTTGCTTGTGGGGGTGCCCCTACATAGTCTGTAACTGTCCATTGGGTGTTCAGGCTCTGAGGCCTCCCTGGAGGTGCAAACTAAGGTCAGCCAATAACTGCATTCTGTCCAAAGCCACCTGGTTAAGGCAAAAGTGATCTGCACATAGCTACTACTTGTGGTGGGCTTGGAGGTGCCCAAGTGAGTCCAAGCTGTGAAACAAGTCTAGCTGCTTAAAGTGCCAGGGCTGGGGTCACTTAGTGAAAGGTACAGAGCACACTAAGACCAAATGCTGATTGTTTGAGAGATTTTAGGAAAATTTGAAGTATGAGCCAAGATAAGTCACTCATATGGAAAAGCCACTGGAAACATCTTGGGTGAGCCTGTAAGTTGGGTGGGGCAGAGCCTCAGTAATCAGCAGGGTGAGGCAACACAGTGTGAACCAAGTTGATGGCATCTCAGATATGTCACCCAAATGCCAGGTTTTTTGAGGGAGGGCTCAGAAAAGGAACAATGGCCTCTGTCAGCACTTCTGCCTGGAAGAAAGCTTCCCTCCAGCACTCACCCTGATGCCAGACACTTCATTTCCTCCCCTTATGCCTCTGTTGCCTTTCAACCTACTGCTCCAGCGCTGGAGCTCAGAGGAAGTGAGTCTAAGTAAGTCTGTGAGTGGGGCCTTTAAGAGGAGCTGCCTGTGACTCTAGCACTTCATCTTCCACAACCTCAATCCCCTTTGGTTTTTATAGACAAAAGTAATGGACACTTATATTCCTGGCACTAGAACCCTGGGCTGGGGGACCTGGTGTCAGGCTAGGACCCCTCACCCATGAGATATCCTTCCTGAGTTTTATCAACCACACATGGGTGTGGGATCGGCCCTTTCCATGTCTCCTCCCACCCTCCTACCAGTTTCAGTGTGGTTTCTTTTTTAATTTCATAGTTGTCGAACTTCCATTCAGGTAGATTTCTGACTCTTCTGAATAATGGTTGTCCTGTAGTTTTGATGTGGTTGTGCAAGGAGGTGAGCTGTGTTTACCTATGCTGCCATCTTTCCAAAGGGTTTAATTCATATGTAGACAGACATGTGGATAGATACACAGATGCTTACAGAGAGAAATTGACACTTTCATGAATGTTACCTCACTTTATATTCATGAATGCCCTGTGAGTTGATGGTGTCTCCATTTTATAGACAGAAACATAAACCATGAGAGCTTGTGTAGTTACATGACCTTGCCAAAAGTGAAATCGCTAACAAGTATGTATTTTTCAGATCTGATAACTGATAGGTAGAGCATGAAAAATGAGAGGATTCAGTAATTGTAAAGTTTAGTCACTAATCAACTTTGATTCATTTGACAATGTTTTATTGTGTACCTTCTATGCGCTGGGCTTTTGCTAGGTGCTTAGGAGACTACATGAAGAATACAAAGTCCCTGCCACATACACCGTAGAGTCTAGTGGAGGCACACGACAATAAATATAGCAAGTACGATAGTGACAGGTGCTGGGAAGAAAAATAAAGCAGTTTGAGCCAATAGATAATGACCATTAGAAGGACGAGAAGCCATTACTCCATCTAAAGTCACAAAATCCATAAGGCATCTTTTCCCTCACAATTCAGAAAGGAAACCATGTTTTGTATTTTACTACTGGCATATTTTATCCATAGAGAAACTAAAACATGTAATTAAAAGAATAAAAAGGAAAAGTCAATAAAGATGACTTCAGTTTCATCATGCTTTATTGCAGTCCACCATCAAATAGCATCTAAATTACAATCCAACTTTCTGAAGCATGACCCAAAGAAAACCTAGTCAGGTCATTGTTAGCCTGTAAAATTAAGATGGGAAAAACATCCTTTATATCTGTTTTTGAAAATGTACTTTCAAAGTTCAGGTGGCAATTCTTTTATAACTTTTTAGAAATAAATGGCTTGTTTCTGGTTTATATCATTTTCTATGAAGCCTAGAAAGAATTTTAAAATTATTCCTTTAATTATGTGTACATACGTACCATTCATTCATGACAGAAATTTGCTCTAGAGATGGGAAAATGCAGTGAATTCCTTGGTCATTTTTCATTTCTTTCTGGGGACAGGAGGTAATAATAGTGTAAGTACCTTTTCCAAAAGGCCCCACACTTGACTGTTTCACTCAACTTTCTAATTCCAGTATTTGCCTGCATACCCATCTTCCCTTGGAGTATAAAGCTAAAATTTTGGAGTGGTCTAAGCAGAGGAGATGAGTAGAGGAGGGGCCCATGAAAACAACACTGAAACTCAGGCTCCCTAGGTAATACTCAGGGTAGAACATTTTATCCTCAAGCTTAGGCTTTCTGATTTGAAGTCCAGTACATGCTCTGTATACTAGTATTTTGCAATGAGTGGCCCAAACACCACTGTGATACTTGAAAAGATTTTAGGTGGTATGACAAACATTTTTAATGACTATATGCTTCTTTTGACATATTATAAAAATATATAACTTGTATACTAAACCCATGATTTCTCTAAGTGTTATTACCTAGAATCATCAAAGCAGTATTTAAGTAAAAGAAAAGTGAGTCCACTTTTAAAATTAGTAGGTTAATAATAACATAGGTAGTCTGTAGGTATGGCAAAACCATGATGGCAGGACTTGAGGACCAGGGCTGAGTGAATACAGCCTTCACTGTGATCTCTGCTCACCATGGGCTCTGTGAAGACTGGTTCCCTGTGGTTCTTAGTTTTCTGATTAACTCCTCTACTCACATCTTTTTGCACCCACAAAATGTTCTTCTCTTCCCCTGCAATAGATTTGACAGTCTGGGCTGCCCTGGGGAAGCCCCATGAATGTGCCGGTAGCCACACTGAGCATTATTCTGTTCTAGAACCTCTGGCCCTTGAATTTCCCTTTTGTTCGTGTGAATAAAAGACTCTTCCAAAGTTTCTCTTACATACAGGTGCATCCTACATTTGTGTAGTACCTCTCATTCTCTCTTGGTTACATCCTCAAAGAGGGAGAGTATTCCAGTGCAAACCAGGGAGAGGGAGAGTTTAGCCAGTGGACTAAAGTTGGATAAAAACATCTTCTTGAACTAGACATGTGGTGTCTGAAATGATCTTGGATAGCTTCAAAGGTATTCATTATCTAAGATTTGTCATGTGACCAAGCTGATTGAAAGTGATGCTTTTGCCAGGGCACATTTACTCAAACACACACACACACACACACACACATACAAAGAAAGGGCATAGACCTCCATTGGTGGTGGCTGTACATACCTGATCCACACTTTCAATTCTACCAAGGTCCACTATGCACTGTGCACATCCATTATTTAGCAGTATGTGTTATCCCATGAATCACAGAGGAAAGGGATTTGGAAGCAGACTGAATTCCTGATTTGCCACTTACCAGAGTTTCAAAGCGACCTTGTCAAAATGATTGGTCTTTGTTGGGCTTTCATTTTCTTAAAAATGGGAGAAATTATACTTACCTTATAAGGTTAGTATAAGGATTAAATAAGAATGTATAAAAGCCCAATATATTCATCAAAAATGTCTGTATGTGTTTAAACAACAATTAGAAAAAAGAAAACACAGTGGCTTAGGAAACTGAATTGTCCAGTAGTTGCAGGCATGGCTGGATCTAAGGAGGCTCCAAGCAGCACCTTTGGGCTTTGCTGCTCTGTGTGTGTCTCTTGCACTCATTGTCTTCATTCTCAGGTTCTTTGTATAGCAAACAAGAAAGGCACTAGCAGCTCTTAGCTTTCATTGCATTAGCCTAACACCTGTCTTAGTCCATTCAGGCTGTTATAACAAAATGCCAGAGACTAGATAACTTTTATACATTTATTTCTCATAGTTCTGGAGGCTGGGAAGTCAAAGATCAAGGTGCTGGCAGATTTGTTGTCTAATGAGAGTCCACTTCTTGGTTCATTGATGTCAACTTCTCACTATGAGCTCACATGGTAGAAAGAGTTAAGGAGCTCTGGGGGGGTGGTCTTTTTTTATTAGACAACACTAATCCCATTCTCCATCCTCGTGGTTCAATCACCTCCCAAAGGCCCCCTCTACCAATTCCATACCACAGGGCATTAGGACTTCAACATATGAATTTGGTGGTGGGGGGACACATTCAGAACATAGAAATCCCCCAAAGAAAATCAACTCCTCTTTGTCCAACAAACCCAGCATTTAACCAGCTTGAGTCAAATGCCCAACCTTCCGCCAGTCCCTGTGGCCAGAAGGTGGATATACTCACTAAGCAGGCCTATGTTGCCCATTCCCATGATCCTGAAGGTGGGGTCTATCTCCTCCCAAATCAAATGGATTCACAATGGAAAAGAGCAGCGTCCTCCAAGACACCTGAGGTGCTGTTTCCAAGAAGAGCAGTGTATGCTAGCAGGAGAAAATATCAGATCTAATATAAGGATTTACATAGAGGAGGTAGCCAGAAGTGAAGCCTTTGTTTATGATGATTACATTAGATGAGCCACATCTGATGTAAGCCCTTCCCACTCTGTGTCAACTGGCCTGTGGCATTAACTCCTTAAAAACTATAATGAACATGATGTCATATATCACATTACCATTCTCTGTAATACTAAGTATTGGTCAGATATGCTGAGAGAAGTACCCAATAATTCCTTAATATCCAAATCTCTTTCATTAGATGCCCTTACTAATGAAAATATCAAGTCATCAGAGTTGAATCAATCTTATTGAACTAAACTGAGGAAAGTTTAGACCTGACCTTTAGAGAGAAGCGCAAACCTTTAAAACAAATTGTAAGGTAAGTGGCTAATTTAGTTGCTATTTTTCCTGTTTCGAGAGTTCTGGTATAGCCACAGTACTTCCTCCTCTGGAGAAAAGAGCACTATCTAGAAAGCCAGCAAAGCTGCACCATTTGTGGCTTAGACCACTTACTGAGTAAATTGGCTATGCTAAGCCTCAGTTACCTGATCAATAAAATGGTGATACTTGTTTTATTAGGTCGTGTTGAAAATGGAATGAAGTAATAAGTGAAAGAACCAAGAAAATAACTCATATCAATGCCTTGCCTAATATATGTTCATTCTCTTCTGTCTAAATAAAGAGCTCTTTTATTATAAATTTATAGTCTTAATAAATTTACATTAATTTACTTCACGGAATTTAAAGTCTCAAATTTATGTAAGATGTGAACCAAAGTAATGTATATTATATACTCAGAGGTAGCACCAACAATTTGCTGCAGCTGAACCCTCTGAGACATTATATTTATTCAAATAAAAAGACTTAGGAAATTTAAATTCTGGGAACTCTGAGTATGGCATCAGGGGACATGCAAAATAAGAGAAATTTCTCTAGTTTAGAGAAACATGTGAATGTTGGGGACAGATAAGAAATCCAGAGTCAGTGAAATGATAAAGAAAATAATTTACAAATGCACTCTGAGTATACTTCCTTAGTGAAAGTTATTCACCAGGAACACATTCTAATTTGTATCTTTAAAGTGAAGATAAAAGACAAAACTCACCCCAAGGAAATTTGCTCTCTATTCAGCTTAACTGAAGTGCAACTCTTTTTTGAAACAACAAAAATCCTCAGTAATTTCCTGTAGACCTCAGTCACTATTTGCAAGCACTTTTAGATTTAGCTTTCAAGTTCAGATTTAACAGAAATGTATCAGTCTGCCAAAGGGTACTCAGCATCTTATCAGCAACATTTTGATGTGTTACCTCATTTTGATTCTGCCATAATACAACCAAAGAGATGTGATTCTCTCATCAAGTAGTCAAAGAAATGGAGGTTCTGGAGAAGTTAAATGATGTGTCTGGAGCCACACAGGCAGTTCCAGAAAGCCAGGGTGGTCAAACCCAGGTTTGCCATACTCTAAATCCACAGCCATTTTCGGAGTATTAGTACCATACTCTAGACTCAAATGCAGTTTTTTACTTCTCACATTTAACAGCACCTTTCTTCATTAAGATTTCTACAAGCTGAACAAATTGACTTGCAAGTTATTTATAGAAATAATTTCACCCATCACTGAAAGCTGCCTTTACAGAGCTCAAACTCACACAAAAATATCGTGTGGTAGTTTAATACATGGAAAAAAAAGAGAAAGAAATTATTAGAAACTGCCGAGTGTTTATGCATAAACACTGGAAGACACACATGGGAGCATAGGGTGTGTGTGTGTGTGTGTGTGTGTGTGTGTGTGTGTGTGTGTGTGAGATTTTCCAGGTCCTCTCAAGGTCAGGCATCCAGCCTGGTGTCATAGGCATTAGATCACCAACAGCTTTCTTAAGCTCCCCCAAAATGTTTTCAAATGTCCCCATTTAACCACAGGAAGTCTCTGTCTGTATAAAATTTCCACTGTTTGCTCTTACCTAGATTTCCGTCACCCAATGTAGTGATCTTTGCTATTTCAGAGGCTCTAACTGGAAGCCTCCAGTTAATAGAAGTGGGGAAATGAACTAAACATTGCTTAATTAATGAACTTTGGTTGGCCAATTCTTTCATAAAAAAATAAAAAGATATTTCTTGGAGATTTAAAACACAAAGTTCAGAGCACAGTTTACAAGCAGGAAGGACACTGGCTGCTGAACGTGTGATGCAGGTCACTTGGCCAGCGTGGCTGATTGTGACCAGACCAAATGGTCCTCACCTTCTCTGGACCTTTCCATTTCCAAAAGAACTGTGAGCTCCTCTTCACCCTTCGAAATACAACTCAACATTCATGTCTCCTTTCTGAAACCTTCTCAATCTCCGTGCTGAGGCAGTCTCTCCATGGCCCTTGCTCCAGTCACACTGTATGAGTGAAAACCTGTATTTCTTACTTGCCGGTTTTGTTATGGTCCACGTCCATCCATCTCCCACTAGACTGTAAACTCGTTGTCCACAGGGGCTTCGATTTCAGTGTTTTCACCACACTGCCTATTATAGTGTCTGGCATACAGTAAACAGTAGTCAATTTATTGTTCTTTAAAGCGATTTATTCTCCTCCTTTTGGCAAAAGTCCTGCACTCATATTTTATATCAGCATTACCCTCAAAAAAGAGGTTTGTGAAGCTGAATATTCATTATGATTTCCTTGCTTTACTGCAACCTTAGTTAATATGCATTTTTTAAAGAAACAGCTGCTTTCAGTTTTATTCTGTTTTTTAATCCATCTCACTTCAAGAGAGTACAGCCAATCAATATGCATATGAAGTAAAAAGAATGGAAAATGGAGGTAAGCCATTACTTTTTCTGGGGTTTTCCTTTGGACCCTATCTTCAGAAATCTTCCATATCTTCCATCACCTCCTTAGAATAAGTACAAATTAGTTTCAACAATTACATGTCAACTACAAATGTATCTCTTTGATCCCTATTAAAAATGCCACTCTTATGGTGCATTTGTATTTACCTATGCTGTGTTTGTCTTGCTCCTGCACTGCTGCTGCGTCACGACACATAGTGTGCTGGTTACACTTTGCCATGGAAACAGGCCTTTCCTTTGGGGTACCCTGCATCCTGTGGCCACAGGGTTGAGGTTGCTCCACTTGTGGGGTTTGGTATTGAAGTGTTTCCCCGCTTTGGCATTTTAGTTAAAGTGAATAGGAAGGAAAAAACAGCTATAAAAGAGAGGATTGCTATTGGAGGAAACTGATACCTTTATTCCTTCTAGTATTCATTTGCAATTTAATTTAAGGAAGTGTTTCTCCCACTTGGGTTTACAGAATGGCTCAGGTTTTTGCCCTCAGATTTGCTAAATTTTGTGTGCCATTATCTGCTACTAGCACCAAGAAGAAAACTAAATGTAATTTCATGTGTGCTGCTTTAGACATCAGGAATCTTACTACAGGCCCAGCAAACATTTCTGGGTATCTATCACTGCAAGACAGCATTGTTAAAATTAGAATCTCACCTCTGGTAAATGTTCACATAAAGCACATTCATGATGCAGGATAATGAGTTTCAGAGGCCCCTATCTCAGGTCCCAGTTCCAATTAATGTGTGGCAGAGAGAATTACATGAGAAATGTCAACAGGAAAATAAAGCTGGTTGATTTGGGCAGAAGAAATGTTGATAAATCACCCTGATGGAACCCATCAATCAGTGCCTATGTTTGTTGTGTGAAGGAGTTGTTTTAGCAAACTAATATTTGTTATGTTCCCTCTCAGAAATTCTGCAAACATAATGTACTATTTCCCAGAAAAGGTTGACTGAATGAATCTCCAGAAAATAAAACTAAATAATCTCCCCATTCATTAATCTATAGATCTTTAGTATGTATTTATAATGTTCATGTTAACTGTGAACAAAGATAATAGCCAAACCTGCTACTGTTATATTACCAGGCTGTCACCACCCACCACTTTTTTTTATGGTTGTGCTACATAGAGGGTGTCTTGCCTCCAAAACTTCTTTTTTTTTTTTAGCTGAGTAATATGTACTGGGGATGAAGAAAAATGGAGACACCAAAATCCCAGTGAGACCCAGTTTCTCCTCTCGACCACAGATGGTTACTTTCTGCACTGTACCTCAGACCCCCACCTGGGTTGAGCTGGGGGATATAGCAGTGAACAAAAGAGACAATAATAATTCCTGCCCTCTTGGAGATTACCTTCTAGAGGAAGAGGTCAGAAAATAAACAATATAAAATGAATAAAGTACATTGGATGTTAGCAGGTGAAGAAGGGCTAGAGATGCACATGAAGCAGAGAAGAGAGGTAGGGAATGCCAGAGGGCTAGGAGGCTGCAATTTAAACTAAGGCGGTCAGGGAAGGCCTCCTTGGAAAAAGTGACATTTGAGCAAAGACCTGAAGGAAGTACTTCTCAGTACTCAGAAATCTGTTGGATATCTGGGTAATAAGCATTCTAGAGAGGACAATCAAGGTCAGGATGTGGGAGTGTAGCTGGAGAAACAGGAGCAAGGACAGATGAAGTCAGAGAGGTGAGGACGGGTGAGGGACCTTGGGAATCTGGAGGGTCTCTGTAAGGGATTTGGTTTCTGCTCTGAGATGGGGAGTCCTCTGGAAGGTTTTCAGCAGAGGAGAGACATATTCTGATGCTTTGTACAGGAACACTCTGGCTGCTCCGCTGAGAACAAACTAAGTGGAGCAGAGACAGGGAGACCAATAAATAATTTGGAGGTTATTGCCCGCACAGGTAGAAAGTGATGGAGCAGGTGGCAGCAGTAGGGACTCAACAAGCAGTCAGAATCTGGATACATTGTGAAAGAAACTTGCTCTCCCCTGCCATGTATTTGGATTGTTTCAAGGTAGCTGGAATTTCTGAGCATTTATTATGTCAGCCCTTGATGGAAAAGAAAAGTTTGCTGCTACTTGTAGTAGTGAGCTTTTCTCAACATTGTGAAATTGAGGCATTTTCAAATGTTTTGAAGCCATGAATCTTTCCCTTAAAATAATTAAACATGAATCATGTGAAAGATTATAGAGGCAAGGGATTCCCAAGGTGAAAGTTACACTTTCATAATTTTAGCTATAAAATTATGGAGAGAGAACTATCTGCATTTCCCATGTTTAGGAGAGTGAAATTAAAACATTAGTGAAACTCAGTCACTTTTATGAAAAAAAAAAAAAAAAGTTGTGTGAAGAAACTTCAAGTTTCAGGAGAACCTTAACAACCATGAAGAAGTTGCTGCTGCAGCACCAGAACTTCTATGTGGTCTGCTTTCTTCACTTTCATCCTTGTCTTCAGTCTTTGAGCAGTGGGTCTGCCTGGTAGTGGGCCAGCTGGGCCACAGTCTTCTCTGTCCTGACACTTTCTGCATCCATGCCTTTGTATGTCTGACTTCCATCTGGGGTGCCCAGATCTCCACTGCTGACAGCCTTCAAAACTCAGCCCACGTGTCACCTCCTCTGGTGGGGTTAGTTGCTCCCCCTATTGCTTCCATCACACCAGCCCCACCCCACCCCCATTAGAGTACTTCTCTGAGTCACTAGGTTTCTGCAACTGCCTTTCCCTCTAGACAGGAAACTCCCTGAGGGCAGGTACTCTTTCATCTTCTTTGTCCATAGCTCCAGGGCTGGAATGATAGTGCTGTATCACACAGGAAGTACTTAGTGTGTGTTGTAATTTTTTTTGAAAGAGCCCATAGCAGCTGATCATTTTATTGTTAGATACATTTGCAGGAACCAGTAAAGGTTCCTTCCTATGTTAATAAGAATGATAATCATTTATTATGAACATGCCATGTCCCCAGTACTGAGCTCGACATGTTACAAAGTTCAGTCAGGCCTCTAGCAACACTTTGAAGAAGATATCTTTATTTCTGTTTTACAGATAAGGCTATTATGGAAGTTCCAGAGCACTTAGTCCAAGAGACAAACTTGGAGGTGGAGAGAAGTTAAGCAATGAACAGGGGGATGTAATCACCAGAATTTGGTGACTAGTCAGACCTGGGCAATGAGCACAAAGGCTCAGGACAGCTCCAGACCTCTGTCTGGATGATGGAATCATTAACCAAAGACAGGAAATGTGGGAGGAGGAGTGGGTCTGGACAGAGGGACAGAAAGCGCAGATCACAGTGCATGCAGTTTTGAATATTTTTATTTGAGACACCTGAGAAAAATATGGAGGGAAATAAACAGATTGGATAAGGAATAGCTTTTGTAAGATCTCTGCCATGTTTTTTAGCAATCTCTTCCTTTCATTATGAGTCTTAAGAATTTTATTTTCTCTTTTCTATGATAACTCATTTAGGTTGCTTCTAAGTAGCAGGGAAATTGAGCTACTTCTCACTGGTACAGGCATCTGGATTTATCACTGTCTCAGTGGAAAGAACAGATCTCAATTCCACAAGTGTAAAAGTGCCTGCTTTTTATTAATTTCTACTGAGTGTTTTATTTTATACACTTTAAGAAAATTGTTTGTGTAGCTCTGAGAATGTGCACATAAACAGCACCTATCAATGTGGACACACCGTGCTTTTTAACAGATAAAATGTCCTGGATAAAGAACAGAGCCCCACTCAGGGAGCAGTTTACTGTCTGAAACCATGCAAGACACCAAGCAATGTAACCTCGGGGGAAAGGACAAGATGTCCTGTATTGAACAAAACTTAATGGTTTTAGTAGCCCTTCAGAGGGAAAAATCTGTTAGGGAAGAGAAAGTGCTATTTTATTACTGGTACATGCTGTTCCCATGAATTGTTGGAAATGAATATATACTCTCTACACTGCTGGGCTTTAATTCATTTATATTACCTGTTTACTCAAAGTTTTTACATCACTGCACTAAAATGATGTATACTTTATAGTTGCATGAACACAGCTAGAAAATAATTTCTATTTTTTTGAGACATTAGAGCAAGTTGCATGGGTCCTTAACTGCCATAGACCACACAGCTTCCCCACATTTTTCTTACATTTAATTGAGGAAACAAAACGAGGTTTCCTCTACCTGATTTGGAAATAATGAGAATTAATAAGATCTGTCATTGAAGAGTTCCAGGAAGAAAGCATTCTATTAATTATAAAATATTTTATAAAAACAAACTGTCCCTCATTTGCTTACCACTGCTCTGAGTATATATTGAGCCATATAATTACTCTCACATTTTGTGGATGAGGAAGCTGAAGCCCAGTGAGGTTAAATGATTTGCCCAACACCTCATAGCTAGTGTGTCATCATATCAAGTCTCATACCTCCTTTGCCTAATGACCTTAGAGATCTCTGCAACCAAATCATTTTGATTTGGGTCTATGAAATCTAGATAAATCACAGTAAACTGTTCCTTCTTGTCACCCTGGTACCACCGCCCACCCAGGCCAAAAACCTGGCTTCACAGATGACTGTCCCTCATGCTAATCCTGAATCCAGTATGTCTGCAGTCATTGATTACTTTTCATCCCCACTGCCACCACAGGAGTCCCAGCTGCCTCAGTGTCTCCTTGGACAATAGCAGAATCCCCTGCATCTGTCCTTGTGCCTCTTCATCCCCCGTAACCACAGCTGTTTGTAAAACTCTCCTCCAACAGATTGTGTCATTCCCCTGCCCAGTGCCTCTCACTGGCTTTCCTCAAGCACAGGTGGATCAGATACCACCAGTAAGAGTGATAGCCTGCAATGTCCATAACCACACACCTGGCAGCCTCGATGTTCCATGAGGAGGACGGCATATCTTTAAATCAGAGAGGTTGGTGTTGGAATCTCAGTTGTGTCAGTTTCCTAGGGCTGCTATCACAAAGTAGCACAACTGGGTGGTTTACAACAACAGAAATTTATTCTCTCACAGTTCTGGAGTCTACAAGTCTGAAATCAAGATGTCAGTAGGACCATGCTCCCCCTGAAGTTTCTGGGAAAGGGTCCTGCCTTGCCTCTTCCTGCCTACTGATGGATGTCAGCAGCCCTTGGCATCCATTGGCTTATAGGTGCATCCCTCCAGTCTCTGTTTCTGTGTTCATCTGCCATTCTGTGTGTGTGTGTGTGTGTGTGTGTGTGTGTGTGTGTGTGTGTCCTCTGCATCACAATCTCTCACTCTTTCCTTATAAAAACATCAGTCTCTGGATTTAGGACCCACCCTAATCCAGTATGATCATCACCTGATGACATCTGCAAAGACCCTATTCCAAATAAGGTCACATTCATAGGTACCAAGGATTAGGATTTCAGCATATCTTTTTGTGTGGACACAATTCAACCCACCCTGGAAGGTTTGCCCCATGACTTTGCACTTCTTTGAACTTCATATTTCCTATGTATACAACAAGAATGCCAGTATCTATTGTGGGAGGTTAGTGTGAACAATCATTGAGTTAATGCATGTAAACTTTTATCACAGTGCCTATCTCATAGAGACCACTCAATAAGTGGCATCTATACTTGCTGAGAGACTTTGTCCTTTAAAAATTAATTGTAAGTTAATCTCTGTTCTAAGTGCACCAAGGAAACTTGCCATTTAAAGAAACCCTGAGTCAAATCCCTTGTGAAACAAAGTAAAGAGTTGTCCCTAATTTACGTTTTTATTCTGATTTTTGTATGTTGAGTCTCTTTATGCTAGGAAACATGGACCATCATAAAACAAACTAAACTGCAAACTCAAAAGGTTGGTTTACCCAGGGGTGCTAATCTACATGTGATGTCCATTCAAACTGAGCTTGTAGAAAAACCCACTGAAGACCCCTTCCATCCTCTCTACCAGGTCACACCCTTCAAGGAGAGGAGCCACAGTGCTCAGGATAACAGGTGCTTCTAAGAGCACCCCTGCCAATCTGTTTCTTCCAGCTGTCCAGCTGCTTATTAGAAGGAAAGCAAGAGGTTGGAGGCTGAAATCAGTCTCCATTTGCAAATTCAGATCCTCAGCCCAGCACTCCGCCCACCACCAGGTTTGTTGCTGGCAGCTTTAGTGTCTTGGGGTTGGCCTCAGCAGCCTTGGGATGGTCTGTGACAGCACCTACCATGGTGCCAGACGTATGTGTGCAACTGGGTGATGGTTAGTCATGCTCCAGTACGGAGGAGGCAGAAATGCTTAATGGGAGAGAAAACGAGAGCCTCATTGAGATGCAGGATAAGCACAGTAAAGCTGCTGTCTGTGCTCCAAAGCTGGAGTGGACTCCTAACCTCTGGCAGCCTGACTGCCTGTGGGATGTAGACCCAGGGCCTTCCCTGTTGTTCTGATCCAGCCCCCTGTCCCCAGGAGCCTGTTCTATTGTCAGGTCAGGAAGCTGTTGCTACCTCTTATGCTTGACAGGGTGGGAAAGAGGCAGATTATCCTGGTAGGGGGATGGAGATGGAAGAGATGCCTGGCTTTATGTAGTGCTTCCTCTACCATCTGCAAAAAGAGTACAGCTGGGCGAGGGTTTATTTGAAGACATCAGAAAGCTATTTCTCTAGAACTTTGTTGTGACTGGGGCACCAACACAAATATCAGTTTTGGGGACAGATCTGGACTCACATCTTTCCTCAGTCACTCACTAGCTGTGTGGTCTTAGACAAGTCTCTTGACCTCTCTGAGCCTCTTTCCTTCTCTCCAAAATGGGGATAATGATATTTCCCTTGCAGATTAGTCATGAGAGTTGAATGAGATAGCATAAGTAAGTAAAAAGTGCTCAGTGAATGTTAGATTCCATCTTTCCCATTCCCCTTTTCCTTTCCAAGGAATGGGCCAATCTATTGAACAGTTAGCCATTTACCTGCTTTGCAGGTGATAAATTCAGAGTATATCTTAAGTCAGAAGCCTGTTTTCTTTCAAAATTATAAAAATAAATTAACATTTTCTTTAGCAAATATTATGTACCATTCCTGCACTGATTTTATAAGTATGGTGTTTTATATTATTAATCTAAAACCAGTAAGACATAGAATACACACACAAAACAACTCATAGGACAGTGAATGGACTGACAAATTAATTGTGAGTGTACAGCATAAGTCCTGATAAAAAAAGTGTTCAGAAAAATAGGCATTTAATCAATTTGAGAGGTGGCAGGGGACAAGGTGCTTTTTTGAGAAGTGAACAGAACATTCTGGCAGAGGTAACAAACAACATACATCAAGACAAGGAGATGCGGAATGGAATTCCAGGTTTAGGGACTACAGGTAGCTCAGTGTGCTCTGTGGGAGAATAAAAGCATAGCCTTTGGCTTCTGCTAAGTGCTTGTGAATTAGCTGAGAGAACTTGTGTGTGCCTTGAGGGGAGGAATTACTAACACAGGGTCTAGTGATCATTGCAAACTGTACAGAACAGACACGAGTGTGTAACTCAAGGAGAGAGATATTTCACAACAAGCATTTAATTCCCACTCTGTGCCAGTCACTAAGCTTGTCCTCAAGAATCACACAGTCTAGTGCTGACTGTCCAGTACATGTCACTGCTGAGCTAGCTCAATGGAGATGTGCTCCTGTAAGGATAAAATATACTTTAGTTTTTGAATACTTAATATAAAAAATGTAAATATCTCATATCTCATTACTAACTTTAGAGCAATTATATATTGAGATTATACTAATGTGTATATATTGAGTTAGATAAAATATATGATTAAAACTAATTCTACTTATTTCTTCTTATTTTGTTTTTCTAATTACCAGTATGTTTTACTTATATATCTTTTAATAAAAATTGTATATATTGAATATGTACAACATGGTGATTTGATATATATGCATAGTGAAATGATTACTGTAGTAAAGCTAATTAATGTATCTCATAGTTACCCTATTTTTAATATAAGTACACCTGAAATCTACTTTCTTAGCATTTTTCTAACATTTTGATACAGTATTAAGTATAGTCATCATGCCCTTTCTTGTCACTTTTCAATGTGGCTATTAGAAAATTTGAAATTACCTGTGTGATTCACATTATATTTATATTGGACAATGATGGCCTTTATTTTAAAAGATTTTATTTATCCATCTCTAGAAAGAGGTAAAGGAAGGAAGAAAGAGAAAGATAGAAACATCAATGTGTGGTTGCCCCTAGCACACCCCCCTACCAGGGAGCTGACCGCAACCCAGGCATGTGCCCCGACTGGGAATCAAACCTGTGACCCTTTGGTTCACAGGCTGGCACTCAATCCACTGACCCCACACCAGCCAGGGAAACAGTGCTGGTCTTGAGATAAGAAGGTTTTGATGTAGGGTGGCAAGTAGGGACATGGAGTTTTAACCCTGCTGTGGAGAATGAACAGGGCTCAGGTGCACATATAAAAGAGCAGGATTTTCCAGGAGGAGAGCAATGAGTGTGTAAGCACCAAGGTGGAATGTGCAAGGCGTATTTAGGAAATCATGAATAGACTGTCTGGGTGCAGCAGGTGAAAGACTCCTAGTGGTACTCAGATAAAGTGACATATGTTGGATATTCACACTCAGATATGTCTATAGGCTGCATATGGATAATAAACAGGAAGTGTCCATCACTGTCAGTAATAATGGAAAATAACAAAAAGAAGCCCTGGCTGGCGTAGCTCAGTGGATTGAGCGCGGGCTGGGAACCAAAGTGTCCCAGGTTCGATTCCCAGCCAGGGTACATTCTTGGGTTGCAGGCCATAACCCCCAACAACCGCACATTAATGTCTCTCTCTCTCTCTCTCTCTCCCCGCTCCCTAAAAATAAATAAATAAATAAATAAAATTTTTTTAAAAAGAAAATAACAAAAAGAGATTCCCTAAATTTTTCATTTTGGATAGTTTTATAGTCCAAGGTTGCCCCAAAGAATATTAAAATGCTATCTCATAATTAAAATTTTTTAAAAAATGAAAGGGTTAATTACTCTTGTCATGCCTTTATTTGAACTTTCTCAACCTAATGACTTCTTAGAGATGTAAATATGTTCAAGGAAAATATGGATGAAGGCACAGGTGGCAAACCCCTACATGAGGCTCTTAACACAAGAATTAAGAAATGTCTCTAATCTTTCATGATAGTATCTTGTGAGACAACTAGACAGGGCTGTCTGTGGCAAGAAATATTGAGCTGAATTGATCCAACATGGTATTTTTTTATTCTTGTGTTTAAAGTACTTAGAAAAAAAGATATCCCTGGACATGATGATTTGACAATAATTGCTATCTTTTCCTAAATCATCCAAAGGATCATCTTGCCTTGATGCTGTGTTGAGTATTTTATCTAGTAGTTTATGTGGAAATCTCCATGTTATTTAGGGATTCATATGCTACAAGAGGCAATGTGGTAAGGGCCGGCCATTAGGGGAAATGTCAGTTGAATAATAAATGCACAAACATATATGGACATGAAAACATATAACTCAAGGATAAGTTACTTTGTTGTATTCAATGAAGAAGAATTACAGGAAAGGTTGTTTAAACCAAAGTGCTCCCAATGGCAAGATTTTTACCGTGATTCTCTTACCTAGCAAACCCATAGAATTATATAGATGGAGTTTCTCATGGTGGAGGAAGGCAAGTAATCCCGTATGGGAACTTCTGCCAAAACGTTCCAAGACTAGTTCCTAAGCAGTATTCTTAACTGAGGCACGCGTGTACTAGCCACAATTCAGGGGCCACAATTACTGCATGTCTCAGCTCAGACAGACCTGCGTTCCATACCTGGCATCCCCATGTCTTAGTATGTTCCTTTTAGGAAAATGCAAAGCCTCTCTAAGCCTTAGCTTCCTTATCTATAGAATGGGCTATTAACAAAACCTTTCTCATGAGAGTGTCATGAGGACTACATGAGGTAGTAGTCTGTGTAAAGTGCCCAGCACTCAGGGTTTGTTTTCTTGGTGATGGTGTTGGTTGTGCTGGGGGTTCTAGTATAAGCTTTCCTTATATAATATGAAGAATCAGGAAGTAGTTTTTATCACAATGAAATACTTTGGTCCTAAGGTTTCTAAATATTCCAATTCCTAACAGTGGTTTTCCTGTTGCTCCATAGTAAAGTATGACTCATTCTGAAAGAGAATTTCTTCACTCTTTCTTTCCACCTTTGGCAACTCCCTCACCTGCTCTTCTCAGGAAGATGTGGAACCACTTCCCTTTTCTTGCTTTTCACTCCTAGCTGTAGAGATTTTTGAGAACTCTCTCATTTCTGGGTGGAGAACATTTTAAACGATACCCAGAAGGAATTGATATGTTTTCCTTGGTGCCCAAAATCAAAAGGGCATTGGCCATCAAGAGAAGTGACAAAGCATGAGGATAAATATAAACACACTGCGACATAAGGGTTAAGTCACTAAGAATCCTCTCTACCCGTGTACCTGCTTGCATGAATGAGTCACTTCTGCTAAAAATAGTGACATCCTTAAGAAATGGTAGAGAAGTAATTATCAGACAGCAGCTTCCTCTATCTGCTTCCCTGGGGCTGCAACTAGGGTGCATAAAGACAGAGGCTCTGATATGGTTCCGAGGGTGGAACAATCAGAGAGATCCTCTGTGACAAAGGAAAACTTCCAGATCCATACCTTTCATCTGTTTGCTTTTTATTTCTTTTTCATCTGGAAACATAGAAGCTTGCCAAACAGACAGCCTATTTGCATTTAAAAGGGACCTGGTGCCCTCCCAATTCCCTGCCTACTCACCTTAAAAATGAAGATACTGTCCTGTTGTATTAGGCTTGAATGATAATGAAGGTCAAGACCTGAGCTTCTGTCTGGCTGTCCCCTGATGGTATTTATGAAAAGCTCATAAGCGTATTTGAAAATCCTGAACCCCCATGGACACTGGCTTCCACTTGTCCCATTTGGGGTATATTTGTGCCTCTTAGGGAAATCAGCTTTTTTAAAAGTTACTCTTCACCATAGCTCAGCCAGTTAACACAGACCCAGCTAGGAAAAAGTCAGGCACGTCATCATCAATGCTGAAAATAACAGTCTGCAATACCCTGCTCAGACCAAATGGCATTAAGGGAGCTAATATAAGCACTATATACATGTTATCAATAGTGTTATTAATATTAGCACAGAGGCTAAGAGCTTGACTTTTTCCATCAAAACCCAGAGTCCAGTTCCTAGCTTTTTTACCTTAGGAAAATCAGAGTCCCAGCAGAAAACATGTTTTACACTCAAAATAAGTAATTGAGAATTTAATAAAGGGCCTGTTTCCAAAGTATTAGATAAGTGTCTTACTTTCCTAAGGATGCCATAACCAAGTACCACAAACAGAATGGCTTAAAACAACAGAAATCTATTGTCTTTCAGTTTTGGAGGCTAAAAATCTGAAATCAATGTGTCCGCAGGGCTGTGTTTTCCATGAAACCTGAGGAATTCCTGGCTTCTGGTGGTGGCCAGCAATCTTTGGTGTTCATTTGCTTTCAGCTGTGTAAATCTGATCTCTGCCTTCATTCTTCCCATCTCCCTGTCTTAACATGACCATCTTCTTATAAGAAGTCATATTCGATTGGGGACCACCCTACTCCTTAACTAATTATATCTGCAATAACCCTACTTCCCAATAAGATCACATTCAGAGATACTGAGGGTTAGAACTACATCTTTTTTGGGGGGAATGCACTTCAACCTATGACAATAAGGAAACAGTAAGTAAAGGAAGTACCTGGGTTCATCTCTTGCCTAAAGGTGCAAGGGACAGAGGGTCCCTGAAACTCTCTGATACTTGTGGCTGTAGAAAAGGTGTACTGGATAGGAGTTGTGGCTTTAAGGAGAGAATCACAGCCACTGGTGATGAACAGCCAGGTAAGGAGGGAGTTAGGGAAATAAACATTCTGACCTCTCTCCTTCCAACTTCTAATCTCCTGGATCTGCTGCTGGTACCTCCTGATGATTGAATCTAATCAGAAGCCCAAGGGCAGAAGCTGCTTGATGCAGTCCCTAAAGGTTGGCCTCCAGGAGTATGGAGCAGTGTGAAGAGCATAAAGATAGGATATGGGGGGTGGGGGAGGGTACAAACAGATAATAATTACCATAGACGGTTAACTTCTCTAAGTCTCACTTTACCTGTCTGTAAATTAGGGATAATGGTGCCTACATCATAGGGTTGCTAGCTTGGTGCCCAGTATATAGTAATCACAAATCTTAGCTATTATTTTATTGTGAGTTTGGTCATATTCAAATGACCCAGCTTCCATGCAATTACCTTATGAACCTGATAAGTGTAACAGTGTAGGCGCTTTGTGTGTGAACGGACACAAATGTGCACAGAGGTCTTGTTCCCAGCAATGCTTTCTGATTTGGAGGGTCATAAACCCAAATGAATGATGTTCAATACCTGGGACCAACTGGTACTGGCCAGAAGGTAGTTTGGGCAAAGGCTGGAGTAATTTCCATATTGAAAGTATGGCCAATACAGTGCCCCATGTACATTATTTTGGTGCAGCTATGACTGGTGCCCTGAGGAGCTCACAGTCTAGCAAAACCCAGATAACTCTCACTACAAGTAGAAATCAATGAGGGTTTATAACTGCTAAGAAGACTGATAGTTCTGCAGTAGGACATCTGCACGGATATTGTGGAAGGGTTAATATTTGGGCTTCACCTTGAAAAAGTAGGATTTGGTCACACGGAGGTTGGGGATCAGAAGAAACAATATCCTAAGCAAAGTCAAAGAATGGGACTGCACCAAGACTATGCAGGACATAAATAGATATGGTGTCATAAATGAGAGTGTGGATGGAAAGACAACAAACAAGACTGTAGAGGATATGGGACTAAAAATAGTAATGATGGTGAAAGATCTAGAATGCCTGGCTGAGCTGTCACCAAAAGCACAGCACTTAATACATAAGAGATACTAGGATTCTCTAGGTCATAGCTGTATATCTATCATGTTCTGACTATCCACTGGCTCTCTTTCCCCCTCAGGATTGCCCTGTTTAATATAGGTAGTTGTTTCAAGGTCTTTCTGAGATTGAGCTGAGACTGTATCCTGGAGAGAAGAGAGACAACTCAGAGAAGCCAGAAGTGGCTTCAGCCACTACAAAGTGAGGAAACCCAGTGCCACCCACTAACAAATTGTCAACACACAAAAGTCAGGTGCCCAGGAGTGGCAGGAGGAGCAGAGAGAGTCACCCTGGCAGAAGGAAGCCTGGAAACCAAAGAGCCCCCACAGATTGGTGTTGGGAAGATACCAATCCCCGAGGTGGTGGGAAAGGGTGGATGGTGGACACCAGGAAAGGGACTCAGCTTCACCTGGTGGGTTCCAGGTCCCAATGGCATGGACCCAAAGAAGCTGAGGGGAGGGAGCAGGTGAAAAAAGAGAAATGGAGGCATTTCAAGAACGATCACAGTTGCAAAGAAATGGGAAGTGCAGAAAGACTCCAACTGCCTCTTTGAAAAGAGGCAAAGGGGCTGGAGAGAAAATGTAGAGAAATAAGAACAAGGAACATAGAAGCAGTGTGAGCCTGTTCTGAGGAGTCCAAATGAGGGAAGAAAATATGGGAATCTTCCAAATAGGAAAAGTAAGAATCTTGTAAACAAACTGAAGGCAAATCTATACACGAGGACAGAAGGTAGGAAATAGATTTTACAGAGGGTATTTGGAATCAAATAGTAATAAAAGAGTTAAATGAAAAAAGAGAGACTTGGGATGGAAAGTGAGACAGCAGATAAAGGTTTTTAGACTGTACAGAAACAAGAGATCATCCTAGAGTTCTGGCAGCCAAAATAAATAAGATAGGTTACAGTAATTGCAAATAGGGGATAAAATCAGACCAGTGTAAGGTCAACAGAATTAACCACACAGAGCAACTTACACTTCTCAGGTATAAGTTTTTAGTATTTCTATTTTCCTTTTTTAACATTGGTTGTAGTCTTGGTAACCACAAAGACTCTGTATGCTGTTCCCTGCGATGTCTTACATAGTAATTTGACTCAAATGGAAGCTCTCTCTATGGAAATGATCCATTCCCGAGATTCAAACAGAAACATAATCCATTTCACAGCACTGAAGCTGACAGTCTGGGTCTTGCACAAACAATTCTGAAAGGGCCCACTTCTCATAATTACAGCCCAAGCTTCCGAAATCCAGCAGGAGAACATGATTCAGGCTCTGCAGGTGCAGTTAGAGCTTGTGGCCACTGTGACCTTTTTTCACAATCACCTATGGCTCATTCAGATTCAATGTTAAACATGTGCTTTTCAAGCCACTGTGTCTCCCCCTCCCATGCCCACAGAAGGCATCACTGGACAATCACAGCAGCCTCTCCCAGTGAGCCCAGCCAGATATGAACTTAAAATTGCTCTCAGCACAGGACCCCAGGTCACCTCCATCTACCAATTGTAATTGCCTGGGAAGTTGAGACTCATTTGCCACCAGTCTTTGGAGAGTCTTTTCTGTGCTTCTTAGAAGTTTATATGACTGAAATTTGAATCACTGGAGAACTCTATAAATCTATAGTAAAGAAAACCCTTCACTAGTTAATGCAATGATTGAAGCTATGTTACAGATGTGTGAGGCTCTGAGTTTTATCCAGCCTCACCACTAAATAAGAATTATAAGCAATTCTGTTTTCCATATAATTTAAACCTGTTCAACTTCAAGTGTCATTTCTGATGGAAATCTAAGGAAAACTCATTACATAATCCTTTGCATGGGAAACAAAGTACATTAGATACAATTTTTCCTTTGATTTTTAGAGAGAGAGAAAGGGAGGGAGAGAGGGAAAGAAACATAGATGTGGGAGAAAAGCACTGATTGATTGCCTTCCATACCTGCCCTGACTGGGAATGAACCCAAAACCTAAGCATGTTCCCTGACCAGGAATAAAAACAGTGACCTTTGATTTGTGAGACAATGTCCAACCAACTGAGCCACACCAGACAGGATGATACAATTTAAACTTTACATGTTTTGAACATATTTCAAAATATTTTCTTCCCTTCTATAGATGTCTCAGAAAACATCTTTTATTTCCAATAGCTCTTTCATCTTTAGAATGCCACTAGGTCAGCTTCTGATGGTCTCATTTCCTTCCAATTTTCTGTCTATTTTGCAGTGCCCCTGTTCTCTAATTAGGCACTATGAAAGGTTATCAAAGACCCCAGTAACTAAGAATGTTAAATCATTAACCCATTTTCCACATACTACCACTGTGAACTGGATGGGCTTTATAAGTAATATCCCCCTCATAGTGATAGATACATTTTTTACATATTTCTGACCATAGGGGTGCATACGTTCTTTCAATAGTGTTTCAGGCTTCCTCAGATATATTCCAGAAAGTGAAATCACTAGGTCATAAGGCAGTTCCATTTTTAATTTTTTGAGGAGTCTCCATAATGTTTTTCCACAGAGGATGCACCCCACCCATACTGCAAAAGTCTTCCCTTTTCTCCACATCCTCACTAACGCTTGTTTGTTGATTTATTGATGATAGCCATTTGTGACAGATGTGAGTTGATATCTCATTGTGGTTTTACTTTACATTTCTCTGGTAATTAGTGATGTTGAATATCTTTTCATATGTTTATTGGCCATCTGTATGTCCTCTTTGGAGAAGTGTCTATTCAGGTCCTTTGATCAATTTTAATTGAATTGTTTGGTTTTTTAATGTTGAGTTTTGTACATTTTTTATAAATTGTGGGTATTAACTCCTTATCAGATGTATCATTGGTAAATATGTTTTCCCATTCAGTGGGCTGTTTTTCCATTTTGTTGATGCTTTCCTTTGCTGTGCAAAAACTTTTTAGTTTCATGTAGTCCCATTTGTTTATTTTTTCTTTTGTTTCCCTTGCTCAAAGAGATATATCAGAAAAAATATTGCTACTCTCAGTAGCAATATTTTATTTCTGGAAGGTAATTTTACTGCCTGTGTTTTCTTCTAGGATTTTTGTGGGTTTTGAGTCTAACATTTAAGTCTTTAATCCATTTTGAGTTTAGTCTTCTGTTTGGTGTAAGACAGTGGACTAGTTTCGTTTTTTTGCACATAGATCTCAAATTTCCCAACACCATTAATTGAATATACTATCTTTAATCCATTGTATGTTATTAACTCCTTTGTAAAATATTAATTGACCATAAATCCATGAGTTTATTTCTGGTCTCTCTATTCTGTTCTATATGTCTGTTTATATGCCAGAACCATGATATTTTAATTACTATGACTTTGTAATATAGTTTGGTACCAGGTAGTATAATTATTCCAACTTTGTTCTTTCTAAAGATTGTGACTCTTTCCTGGTTCCATATACATTTTTTGGAACATTTATTCTAGTTCTGTGAAATACATCATTGGTATCTTGATAGGAATTGCATTGAATGCATAGATTGCTTTGAGTAGTATGGACCTACTAATGATGTTAATTTTTCCTATCCATGAACACAATATGTGCTTTCACTTATTTGTATCTCCTTCAATTTCTATCTTCAGTATCTTACAATTTTTCAAGTACAGGTCTTTTACATCCTTATTTAAATTTATTCCCAGGTATTTTTATATGTATTTTATTGATTATGCTATTACAGTTGCTCAATATTTACCCCCTTTATTCCCCTCCACCCTGCACTCCCTTCCCACCCACATCCCCCCGCACTCCCAGTTCATGTCCATGGGTCATGCATGTAAGTTCTTTGGCTTCTACTTTTTCTATACTATTCTAAACTTCCTCCTGTCTATTTTGTACCTACCATTTATTCTTCTTATTCCCCATAAATTTCCTTCCATTCTCCTCCCCCTCCCTGCTAATAACCCTACATGTGATCTCCATTTCTGTGATTCTGCCTCTGTTCTAGTTGTTTGCTTACTTCATTTTTATTTTTGATTTTTTAGGTTAGGTTTTTGATAGTTGTGAGTTTGTTGTCATTTTACTGTTCATAATTTTGATCTTTTTTCTCTTAAGTAAGTCCCTTTAACATTTCATATAATAAGGGTGATGATGAACACCTTTAACTTGACCTTATATGGGAAGCACTTTATCTGCCCTCCCATTCTAAATGATAGCTTTGCTGGATAGAGTAATCTTGGATGTAGGTCCTTGCCTTTCATGACTTCAAATGCTTCCTTATAGCCCCTTCTTCCCTGTAAGGTTTCTTTTGAGAAATCAGCTGACAGTCTTATGGGAACTCCTGTGTAGGTAACTTTCTCCTTATCTCTTCCTGCTTTTAAGATTCTCTCCTTATCTTTAATCTTGGGTAATGTAATTATGATGTGTCTTAGTGTGTGTTTCCTTGGGTCCAACTTCTTTGGGAATCTCTGAGTTTCCTGGACTTCTTGAAAGTCTATTTCCTTTGTCAGATTAAAGAAGTTCTCCTTCATTGTTTGTTCCAATAAGTTTCCAATTTCTTGCTCTTCCTCTTCTCCTTCTGGCACCCCTATGATTTGGATATTAGAATAGTTAAAGTTGTCACAGAGGTTCCTAAGTCTCTCCTCATATTTTTGAACTCTTATTTCTTCATTCTGTTCTGGTTGAATGCTTCTTTCTTCCTTCTGGTCCAGACCATTGATTTGAGTTCTGATTTCCTTCCCTTCACTGTTGGTTCCCTGTACATTTTCCTTTATTTCAATCTGCATAGCCTTCACTCTTTTCTCTATTTTGTGACCATACTCAACCATTTCTGTGAGCATCCTGATCACCAGTGCTTTGAGCTGTGCATCTGATAGTTTGGCTATCTCTTTGTTGCTTAGTTATATTTTGTTCTGAAGATTTGAGCTGTTCTTTCATTTGAGCCATATGTTTTTTGTCTTGGCACACCTGTTACATAGTAAGGGGCAGAGTCTTAGGTATTTGCCAGTGTGGGGCAACCCACTTTTCTGTGTTTTGGCCCTGTATGTAGGGGAGGGGTCCAAGAGGGAACAATGCCAATTGCTCAGCTGTCCACTGTCTTTCAGTCACTACCTCTGCTTCCTACAAGCAAATTGTGCTCTTCTGCTGCTGATTCCTGGGTGGGTGGGTTTGTGTACATTCTAGGACCCTATGGGTCTCTCTAACAAACTCTCTGTGAGGCTGGGAGTTTCTCCCACTGCCTCAACTCTCACAGGTTTTTTAAGTCAGATGTTTTGAGGCTTTATTTCCCCATGCTGGATGGACCCCTGGGTTGTGTGGTCTCTCTCGTTCCCCAGTTGTTCCTCTCAGTTTATCCTCGTGCAAATATGGGACCACCTGCTTTGCCAGCCACCACCTCACCCAGTCCGAGAGCCGCTGCCTTACCCACCCAGGTCTTCCAGCTGCTGCCTTGCCACATGTCCTCTTTCCCTGGCTGCCTGCCTCTACCCCTGCTACCAGTCTGGATGAATGTTTCTTCTTTAACTCCTTAGTTGTCAGACTTCCATAAAGTTCAATTTTCTGGCAGTTCTGGTTGTTTTTTGTTCTTAAATTTGTTATTGTCCTTCTTTTGGTTGGGCGAGTAGGCCTTGTGTATCAACGTATGCCTCCATCTTGGCTGGAAGTCCTCTAGGTATTTTTTGATGCAATTATAAATGGCATTTTTAGCTCCCTTTTCTGATAATTAATTATTGGTATATAAAAGTGCATCTGATTTCTGAGTATTTATTTTGTATCCTTATGCTTTACTGAATTCATTTATCAGCTCCAGTAGTTTTGGGAGAATCTTTAGGGTTTTCTATATACAGTATCATACAAAACTGCACACAATGACAGTTTCACTTCTTCCTTTCCAATTTGATTGCCTTTTATTTCTTCTTCTTTTCTGATTGCTTTTGCTAGGACTTCCCAAACCATATTGAGTAAGAGAGGAGAGAGTGGATATCCCTATCATGATCTTCAGGGAAACACTTGTAGTTTTTACCCAATGAATATTATGTTGGCTGTGGTTTTGTCATACATGTCTTATATTATGTTGAGGTATGTTCCCTCTATTCCCACTTTTCTGAGAGTTTTTATCAAAAAGTGGTGCTGGCTGGATTTTAAAAAAATACTTTTTCTGCATCTATTGATATGATTATGTCATTTTTATCCTTCATTTTTTAATGTGGTATATAATGTTTATTGATTTAAAATAATTGTACCAATCTTCATCCCCAGAATAAATCCCACTTTATCATGGTATATGATCTTTTTAATGTATTGCTGGATTCCATTAGCTAATATTTTGTTGAGGATTTTAGCATCTATGTTCAGCTTTTTAATGTTTTTATCTAGTTGGGAATTAATTTTCTTTCTTTGCAATCTTTTTATCTAGTTTTGGAATTATAATTTTCTTTCTTTGTAATGTTTATTTCTAGTTTTAGAATTAAAATAATGCAGGACTATAATTTTGTTTCTTTGTAATATCTTTGGTTTGGGAATTAAAATAATACAGGCCACATAAAATGAGCTTGGGAGTTGTTCCTCCTCTTAGATTTTTTGGAATAGTTTGAGAATAGGTGTGAGTTCTTTGTGGGTGGTGAAATTCACCTGTGAAGCAATCCATTCTAGGACTTTTGTTTGGTGGGCATTTTTAAGTTATTGCTTTGATTTGCTTAGTTGTAATCTGTCTATTCAGATGTTTTTATTTTTTCTGATTCCATTTTGGAAGATTATGTTTCTAGAAATTCACCTTTCTTCCAGATTGTCCAATTTGTTGGCATATGTTTGTTCTTTTTTTTTTTTTTTTACAGTTCTTTGTATTTCTTTGGTGTCAGTCATTACTTCTCTTTCATTTTTGATTTTACTGATTTGGGTCTTCTTTTTCTCCTGATGAGTCTGGTTAAAGGTTGTCAATCTTACTTATCTTTTCAAAGAGCCAGGTCTGGGTTTCATTGATCTTTTGTGTTGCTCTTTTAGACTCTATTTCCTTTATTTCTGCCCTGATCTTTATTATTTCCTTTTTTACTCACTTTGGGCTTTGTTTGTTATTCTTTTTCTAGGTCCTTTAAGTGTAAAATTAGTTTGTTTATTTGAGATTTTTCTTGTTTCTTGATATAATTCTGTAATGCTATAAATGTCCCTCTTAGTACTGCTTTCACTGTGCCCCACAGATTTTAGGTTGCTGTGTTCTCATTTTCGTTTGTTCCAAGGTGTCTTTTGATTTCCTCCTTGATCTCATTGTTAACCCCATTCATTGTTTGGTAACAATTTATTTAGTCTCTGTGCATTTGTGTGTTTTTTAGCTTTCTTCTTATGATTAATTTCTAGTTTTATATCACTATGGTCTGTAAAGATATTATATGATTTGATATAATTTCAATCTTTTTAAATTTATTGGGACTTATTTTGTGCCCTAACATGTGGTCTGTCTTAGTAAATATTCCATGTGCACTTGAAAAAAAAATGCATATTCTACTGCTTAGAGTTAAAATGCTCTAAGATACCAATTAAATTCATTTGATCTAATGTGTCATTTAATGCTGCTGTTTTTTGTTGACTTTCTGTCTGGAAGATCTATCCAGTGTTGTCAATGGGGTGTTAAAATGCCTTACTATGACTGTATTACTGTCAGTCTCTCTCTCTATGTCCATCAAGATTTGTTTTACACATCTAGGTGCTCCTATATTGTGTCCATAAATGTTTACTAGGCTTATATTCCTTTATCATTATATAGTGTTCTTCTTTGTTTCTTACTATAGGCTTTATTTTAAAGTCTATTTTGTCACATATAAGTATTGCTACCTCAGATTTTTTTTACCTTTTCACTTACATGAAATAATTTTTCACCCCTTTACTTTTAGTCTGTGTGTATCTTTCATTCCTGAGTGGGTCTCTTGTAGACAGCATATATGTGGGTCTTGTTTTCTTATCTCTTCAGCTACCATATGTCTTTTGGTTGGAGCATTTAAATCATTTACATTTAAAGTGATTATTGATAGGCATGTATTTATTTCCATGTTATGCTTTTAACTATGTTCCTCCTATTTTCCTTCTTCTTTTTCTCCTTCTTAAAGCAGGCCCTTTAACATTTCTTCTAATACTGGTTTTGTGGTAACAAACTCTTCTAGCTTTTTCTTGTCTGGGAAGCTCTTCATTTCTCCTTCAATTTTAAATTCTGGGTAAAGTAGTGTTGGTTGTAGGTCCTTGCTTTTCATTACTTTGAATATTCATGCCACTCCCCTCTGGCCAGAAATGTTTCTGTTGAGAAATCAGTTCACAGCCCTATGGGAGCTTCCTTGTAGGTCACTAACTGTCTTTCTCTTGCTGCTGTTAAGATTTTCCCTTTGTCTTTAACCTCTGACATTTTAAATATGATATGTCTTTTTGTGGGCCTCTGTGGGTTCATTGTGTTTGGGACTTTATGTGCTCCCTGGACTTGTGTGTCTTTTTTCTTCACTGAGTTAGGGAAGTTTTTAATCATTATTTCTTAAAATAAGATCTCAATCCCTTGCCCTCTCTCTCTTCTCTTTCTGATACCCTATGACATCATGTTGTTGTTTCACATTGTCCCAAAGGTCCCTTAAACTGTCTTTATTTTTCTATTTTTTTTCTCTTGCTTCTCTGAACGGGGGTTTTCTGCTACCTTGTCTTCCAAATCACTGATTTCATCCTCTGCTTCATCCTGCTTACTATTCATCTTTCTAATGTATTTTTCATTTCAGATATGGCATTCTTTATTTCTAACTGGTTATTTTATATGGTTTCTATAACTGTCTTTATGCTGTTGGAGTCCTTACTAAGTTTCTTGAGCTTCCTTATAACCATTTTTTTAACTCTACATCTAATAAATTGTTTGCTTCCAACTTATTGAGCTCTTTTCCTGGAGATTTTTCCTATTCTTTGATTTGGAATATGTTTCTTGGTCTCTCCATTTTGGCTGCCTCTTTGTGTTTGTTTCTATGTATTAGGTAGAGCTGCTGATTCCCAGTCCTTGTAGAGTGGCCTCATGTAATAGGTGTCCTGTGGGACTCAGTGGTACATTCTCATTGATCACCTGAACTGGATATTCCAGGAATGTTTCTTTTGTGGGTTATATAAGCCATCCTATTATAATTGAGTCTTGATTTCTATTGGCCAATTTATGTGTGGGATCAACCCTCAGTCTAGTTTACTGTGAGGGTCACTCCTGACCACAGTACATGTATGGAAGTTGTCTTACCATGGTCTGGTGCCTGTCAAGATCTCACTTTGGATACGCTGCTTGTGAAATTTACTGGATCCTGTTCTAATGTCATCTTAAGCTGGCTACTGGGTGTGTTGGTTCTAGGTCTCTTGCTAGTAACACTGCTTCATTTTAGGTGTTGTCAGGTGTTGTCTATTACTGGTCTTGGACAACCTGTTCAGAGCTACAAAAAGATACACAGTTTGTGGCTGCCTCTGCTGGGCCTGAGTGTATGTGGGAAGGACCAAGCTGCACACCAAGGACAACTTTTACTGGCACCAGTCCTGGGAGTAGTCCAAAGGCCCAAGACACCCCAAGATGCACCTCAGCTGGCCTCTGCCTGCCAGCTGTCTATTAGGCTCAGTCACTGAAAGAGCCTCTGGTGGTACTGGAGTTGCATGAGTTAGGTTCTCAGTGAGTCACCAGGTAGGCATGAGTGGTAGTCACCAGACTGATACAGGTTCAAACTCAGTGCCAGTGCTGGGTCTGAGGCTACTCAGCACATGTTCCAGGGTATACCAAGTCTGGCTGCGTCTGTCCTAGGGCCACACAACTTAATCTATCCCAGATTCTGCTACAAGTTTGATCTGGTAGGGCAGAGACACCAGGAGTCAGGAGGATGGGGCTAGTAGATTTCCTGTGAAAGAGAGGTGTTGGTTAGGCTTGGGAGATGATGATGTTGGTGTGAATTGTCCCCATCCTGGAGCCACACAACATTCTGTCCTGGATTCTGCCAAGACCTCGGCAGATGAAGTCACTAGGAGTTGGATGGGCAGGACTGTCAGGAGCCTGGAGGGTGAGGCTAGTGGATCTTCCATGCACAAGAGGCACCATCCATCAGTTTTGTGGGCGGTTGGGGGGAAGGGCCCCTGCCTCAAAGTCACTGATACCCCCTGAGTCTGCCCAGACCTCTACACCCCAGCCCACGCAGCTGATTTCTAAGTAGGGCATAAGCATCAGAGGGTGGGGTCAGAGAGTGGGGCTCTTGCATTGTCCTAGGCTCCTGCCATATGGAGTGGATTTCTCCATCAAAAAAAAAATGGCATCTGCAGTGTGGGAGAGTGACTTAGCACAAGAATCTTTGCAGCTATTACTTCAGCTCTCTCCCCAGAACCAGAAATCTCAGTCCCTCCTCATACAACTCTAGTCTGTTTCGCCCTCCCTCCACCAGTTCCCAGGGTGAGTGGCTATGAATAAGATTTTGTGCATTGGTCCCTTAAGAGGGTGACTGTGTCTAGCAGACTCCTGTTTCTTTCTGGTGTACAGAATCTGCTTATTTTCACAGCCAGATGTTATGTGGGTGTCTCTTCCCAGCTCTAGTGCTCTAAGCTGGGGAGTCTGGCTTAGAGTTGAAACCCCATGCTTCTCAGGGAGAACCTTTGCAGCTGAGATGTTTCTCCAGAACCTCAGCTGCCACCTATTGGAGGGGAGCCAGCCCTTTTTGCATCTCCGCCCTTCTTTCCAGTCTGTGTGTGGCTTCTTCTGTAAATCCTTTGTTATAAGACTTCTCTTCAGCTGCCCTTCAGTTGGTTATTCAGGCTGATTGCTCTGTATTTTACTTGTAATTCCAGTTTATTCCTGGGAGGAAGTAAGTGTAACTTCCACCTACCATGCTGCTATCTTGGATTCCCCCAGTAAAGCTGTTTTCAAAAATCAGGTGTGTGGCTTAGAGGTGGAATCATTCACACAGCATCTTGAGAGTAAGGAGCAACACCGAGGACCAGTAGGTGATACTTGGCACAAAGCCAGCACAGATGTAACCTGCCCAGAACACTGACTATCAGATTGGAATACTTATTCCAAAAACATATATTGCACACTGACATACTAGGCACTCTGCTAGGCCCCAGATATGTAATAGCAATAGAGGAATCACAAAATTAAAGTGTGGATTTATAATAACAGTCTGAATTTAACTCCAAGTTTAGCATTCTACTGATATTTGGACTATTTTATACCAAGCTTAACAACACAGCTATTTGGGAGCAAAGCTTTGAGAACAAAGAATATTAATCAGTGTTGATAAGTCATGAGGATACTGGTCTACACTGGTAGGGGTATTTATCCATGTTGAGTGCTACTGCGTAGTTTTGTTCGTTTCGCACATTCATGAAGCATTTACAATGTGTCAGATGCTGAAGAAGACATATATGAATGAGTCTCCCTCAAGAGTATTATAAACTAGTAGATGAGGGAAACAATCTTACTACTCTGATCATAATCAAAGATAGCATGTGAAAAGTATCCTAAGAAAGAGTCAATGTGCTACAGTGCTCAAGAAAGGGTGCACTCACTTCTTCAGGAAGATTTAAATGATGAATCTTGTTTACTCTGGACTTTTTTGTTGTTGTTGTTAGTGAGGCTAGGTCCTGAGAGTGAAAGCCTTGTGTCCTCAAGAGAAGCAAGTTCACAGTTTAGCTGTATTGAGAGGTGGGCTGTGGGCAGCCTGAGGCAGGCTAAATTTCCCCTTAGTTTCAAGGTCCCTAGTTGGAACATCAAAGGTGAGCCAAAGCCAGGTGAGCTGCCCCATAGGACTAGTTGCTTTTTACCTGTCAGATATTGATACAAGGCAAAAAACGTGGAAAGAATGGCACAAACAGAAGCAGAAAAGGGCAGGTCGTGTCATGTTGTTCACATCATCAAGGTGCCTGGTACATAGCAGGAGCTCAATAAATATTGGTTAAATGATTTCAGTGGATGAATGAATCTTTGAAAATACTGTGATCAACAGCAAAGGGGAAGGACTGAAGTCTAGGACACTAGTTCTGAACAGGCATGAGGATCTTAACAATGGTCATTGTATTATTCCTATGACTGTCATAACCTTATTACCACAAGTTTTGTGTGTTAAAACAACACATGTTTATTATGTTAAAGTTCTGCAGGTCAGAAGATTAAAATCAAGATGTTGGCAGGGCTGTGTTCCTTCTTCAGGCTTTAGGGGAGACTTCATTTCTTTGTTTTTTTAACCTTCTAGTGGCTGAACAACACTCTTTACCTTCTGGCCCCTTCTTCCATCTTCAAAGTGCATCACTCCTTCCTCTGGTTCTGTAGTCATACTTTTATTTCTCTTAATCTAACTCTATTGCCTCCCACTGAATAGGGCCCTAGTGATTACACTGGGCCCAACCAGATGCTCATGATAATCTCCCTATCGCAAGATCCTTACTTTTTTTTCACCCTCCACTGAGTACTCACCCCTCCCACCATCATTCCCCCACCTTAGTTCATGTCTGTGGATCATACATGTAAGTTCTTTGACTTCTCCATTTCCCATACTATTCTCAACTTCCCCCTGTCTATTCTGTACCTACCATTTATGCTTCTTATTCCCTGTACCTTTTCCCCCATTCTCCTCCCTGTGCCTCCTCACTGATGACCCTCCATGTGACCTCTATTTCTGTGAATCTCTTCCTCTTCTAGCTGTTTGTTCTTGTTTCTTGTTGTTGTTGTTGTTGTTTTAGGTTCACTTGTTGATAGTTATGAGTTGTCATTTTACTGCTCATAGTTTTTTTGTGTTTTTTTTAATATATTGTATTGATTAGGCTATTACAGTTGTCACATTTCCCCCCATTTATTCCCTCCCACCCTGCACACCCCTTCCCACCCTCATTCTCCCCACCCCCAGTTCATGTCCATGGGTTGTACATAAGTTTTTTTGGCTTCTCCATTTCCTACATTATTCTTTTTTTTAAGATTTTATTTATTTATTTTTTAAAGAGGGAAGAGAGGGAGAAAGGGAGAGAGAGAGAGAGAGAGAGAGAAACATCAATGTGTGGTTTCTGGGGGCCGTGTCCTGCAACCCAGGCATGTGCCCTGACTGGGAATCAAACCTGCGACACTTTGGTTAACAGCCTGAGTTCAGTCCACTGAGCTACACCAGCCAGGGCTCATTTCCTATATTATTCTTAAGCTTCCCCTGTCTATTTTCTACCTACCATTTCTGCTACTTATTCCCTGTAACTTTTCCCCCATTCCATCCATCCCCTTCCCTACTGATAACCCTCCACATGATCTCCATTTCTGTGATTCTGCTTCTGTTCTAGTTGTTTGTTTAGTTTATTTTTGTTTTTTAGGTTAGGTTTTTGATAGTTGTGAGTTTGTTGTCATTTTACTGTTCATAATTTTGATCTTCTTTCTCTTAAGTAAGTCCCTTTAACATTTCATATAATAAGGGCTTGGTGATGATGAACT
This sequence comes from Phyllostomus hastatus, assembly GCF_019186645.2. Taxonomy (NCBI): domain Eukaryota; kingdom Metazoa; phylum Chordata; class Mammalia; order Chiroptera; family Phyllostomidae; genus Phyllostomus; species Phyllostomus hastatus. The sequence continues at coordinate 12,034,222 of NW_025333857.1, forward strand.
CCTTTAACTTGACCTTATCTGAGAAGCACTTTATCTGCCCTCCCATTCTAAATGATAGCTTTGCTGGATAGAGTAATCTTGGATGTAGGTCCTTGCCTTTCATGACTTCAAATGCTTCTTTCTAGTCCCTTCTTTCCTCTAAGGTTTCTTTTGAGAAATCAGCTGACAGTTTTATGGGAACTCCTGTGTAGGTAACTGTCTCCTTTTCTCTTGCTGCTTTTAAGATTCCTTATCTTTAATCTTGGGTAATGTAATTATGATGTGCCTTGGTGTGTGTTTCCTTGGGTCCAACTTCTTTGGGACTCTCTGAGTTTCCTGGACTTCTTGAAAGTCTATTTCCTTTGCCAGATTAAGGAAGTTCTCCTTCATTATTTTTTAAATAAATTTTCAATTTCTTGCTCTTCATCTTCTCCTTCTGGCACCCCTATGATTTGGATGTTAGAGTATTTAAAGTTGTCACGGAGGTTCCTAAGTCTCTCCTCATTTCTTTGAATTCTTGTTTCTTCATTCTGTTCTGGTTGAGTGTTTCTTTCTTCCTTCTGGTTCAAACCATTAATTTAAGTCCCAGTTTCCTTCCCTTCACTGTTGATTCCCTGTACATTTTCCTTTATTTCAATCTGCATAGCCTTCACTCTTTCCTCTGTTTTGTGACCATACTCAACCATTTCTGTGAGCATCCTGATCACCAGTGCTTTGAACTGTGCATCTGATAGATTGGCTATCTCTTCATCACTTAGTTGTACTTTTTCTGGAGTTTTGATCTGTTCTTTCATTTGGGGCATATTTTTATTCTCCTGGCATGCCTGTCATGTAGTAAGGGGCAGAGCCTTAGGTATTTGCCATGGTGGGGCAAACCACTTTGTTGTGTTGTGGCCCTGTATGTGGGGAAGGGGTCCAAGAGGGAATAATGCCAATTGCTCAATTCTCTGTTGGCTTTCAGTCACCACCTCTGCTTCCCACAAGCAAATTGGGCCCTTCTGGTGCTGATTCCCAGGCAGGTGGGTTTGTGTATGTTCTAGGACCCTGTGGGTCTCTCTAACAAACTCTCTGTGAGGCTGGGAGTTTCTCCCACTGCCTCAACCCTCACAGCGTTTTTAAGTCAGATGTTTTGAGGCTTTATTTCCCCACGCTGGAACCCTGGATTGCATGGTCTGTCCCACTCCCCAGTTTTTCCTCCTGGTTTATCTGCACACAAATGTGGGACCACCCGGTCTGCCAGCTGCTGCTTCTTCTGGTCCTCCAGCCACCTCCTTGCAGTGCATCCTCTCCACCCTGGCTGTCCATCTCCACCCCTCCTACCAGTCCAGATGAATGTTTCTTCTTTAACTTCTTGGTTTTCAGACTTCCATTCAGTTTGATTTTCTGGCAGTTATTTTTAGTTTTTAAATTTGTTGTTGCCTTTCTTTTGGTTGTACAAGGAGGCAAAGTGTATCTATGTACGCCTTGGTCTTGGCCGAAAGTCCTTCCTTAAGGTCCTTAATTTAATTATATCCATGAAATTCTTTTTGCCACATAACATAACATATCCACAGATCACTGAGGTTGGGAAGAGCATGGACATCTTGGGGGCCATGATTCAGCCTACCATGGTAATATCAAATTCAAAATTTTTTCTCTCACCAAAACAAAAAGGCCAGGAACTAGAGGAAGTACCCTATTGTCAAAACAAATAAAAGAAAGGCGAGAATATAATAATCAATAACCCCTAATCACATGCATATTAAATATAAATATACTACTAATTAGATTTAGCATTAGAGATTCAAAATATCTACAACTCCTCTCTAGGCACAGGGACATGTAGTGAGCATAATCTTAGGGAACAAAGTAGTGTGGTATCTCCTGCAATCAAGCAGCTCACTGAGGAGGGATTCACTGACACGTGCTCACAGAGGGCTGTCCAAATGGTAGAGAAACACAATGATTTGCAAAGGGAGGAAACCTGGCATCTCTTTGAGAGAAATAATATGACCAGAGATGAAAACTGAGTTGCAAGAAAGCAGTTAACGCCCCCTGGGTTGCTTCTTAGGTACACTTGTAAGAACTAGGAAGGGGTAGGTAATCTCCAGAATACACTGTCATCAGTTTGATTATCCCAGTTATTTTTTAGGGCTCATTAGTTGGTATCTCACTCTCCTCATCTGCAAAATAAAGGCACTGGTTAGATAAGACTACTTCTTGTATTTTTTATCTAATTTTCCAAAGTAGTGATAGTTTACTTACTAAGCCTTATAAAATAACACTCTGAGTGAGACTGGGAGTGTGGGGAGGATGAGGGAAAAGAAGAGGGAAGCCTAAGAGAGGAGGGAAGATTTCCCATTGGCAAACTTTTATGTTTCTTGGTGCCTTGATATCATCTCTCATTCTTCCCAGGAGCGTTCATGAGTCTTAGTGGTATTGGTGTTAAGACCATGGCTTCTCAGTAATCAAAAAACTCCCAACACACAAAAGCCCGGGACCAGATGGCTTCACAGGAGAATTCTACAAAGCATTTAAGGAAGAGCTAACCCCTATCCTTCACAGACTATTCCAAAAAATCCAAAAAGATGGGAGTCTCCCAAACTCTTTTTATGAGGCCAACATCATCCTAATTCCAAAACCAAATAAAGACACAACAAAGAAAGAAAACTTCAGGCCAATATCACTGATGAACATTGACGCTAAAATCCTCAACAAAATACTGGCAAACCGCATCCAACAATACATTAAAAAGATTATACACCATGACCAAGTGGGATTCATTCCAGGGATGCAAGGATGGTTCAATATTCGCAAGTCAGTAAATGTAATACATCACATAAACAAAAGCAAAGACAAAAACCACATGATCATATCAATTGATGCAGAAAAAAGCATTTGATAAGGTACAGCACCCATTCATGATAAAAACACTCGGCAAAGTGGGAATAGAGGGAGCATTCCTCAACATAATAAAGGCCATATATGAGAGACCTTCAGCCAACATCATTCTCAATGGGCAAAAATTAAAACCTTTTCCATTAAGATCAGGAACAAGACAAGGCTGTCCACTTTCACCACTTCTATTCAATATAGTACTGGAAGTTTTAGCCACAGCAATCAGACAAGAAAAAAGAAATAAAAGGCATCCAAATCGGAAAGGAGGAAACAAAACTATCACTGTTTGCAGACGACATGATAGTATACATAGAAAATCCTATTGACTCTACCAAAAAACTGCTTGACCTAATAAATGAATTTGGCAAAACAGCGGGATACAAAGTCAATATCCAGAAATCAAAGGCATTTCTGTACACCAACAATGAAACAGCAGAAGCAGAGATCAAGGGAAAAAAATCCCATTTGAAATAGCAAAAAGAAAAAATAAAATATCTAGGAATAAACCTAACCAAAGAGGTAAAAGACCTGTATTCAGAAAACTACACAACACTGAAGAAAGAAATCAAGGAAGACACAAACAAATGGAAACATATACCGTGTTCATGGATTGGAAGAATTAATATCATCAAAATGTCCATACTACCCAAAGCAATTTACACATTCAATGCAATTCCTATTAAAGTACCATTGGCATATTTCACAGACATAGAACAAACACTTCAAAAATTTATATGGAATTATAAACGACCCCGAATAGCTGCTGCAATATTGAGAAAGAAGAGTAAAGTAGGAGGGATCACAATACCCGACACTAAACTATATTACAAGGCTACTGTAATCAAAACAGCCTGGTACTGGCATAAAAACAGGCACATAGACCAATGGAACAGAACAGAGAGCCCAGAAATAAGCCCAAGTCTCTATGGTCAATTAATATTTGACAAAGGAGGCAGCAATATAAAATGGAATAAAAATAGCCTCTTCAACAAATGGTGTTGGGAGAACTGGACAGCCACGTGCAAAAAAAATGAAACTTGAGCACCAACTTACACCATATACAAAAAATTAATTCAAGGTGGATAAAAGACTTAAATATAAAACATGACACCATTAAAGTCCTAGAGGAGAACGTAGGTAAGAAAATCTCAGATATTTCACGAAGAGACTTTTTTAATGACGTGTCCCCTAGAGCAAGGGACATAAAGGAAAGAATAAACAAATGGGACCTCATCAAAATTAAAAGCTTCTGCACAGCTAAAGAAAACAGTATGAAAATTAAAAGAGAACCAACTGTATGGGAAAACATATTTGCCAATGACACCTCAGACAAGGGTCTAATCTCCAAAATATATAGAGAACTTACACAACTGTACTCTAAGAAGACAAGGAATCCAATTAAAAAAGTGGGCAAAGGACTTGAATAGACAATTCTCCAAGGAGGACATACAGAGGATCCAAAGACACATGAAACGATGTTCAATATCGCTAGCTGTCAGAGAGATGCAAATTAAAACCACAATGAGATACCACTTCACACCAGACAGAATGGCCATCATAAACAAAGCAACAAACAACAAGTGTTGGAGAGGCTGTGGAGAAAAGGGGACCCTAGTGCACTGTTGGTGGGACTGCAGACTGGTACAACCACTATGGAAAGCAGTATGGAACTTCCTCAGAAAACTAAAAATGGATCTGCCTTTTGACCCTGCAATTCCACTACTGGGACTCTATCCTAAGAATACTAAAACACCAATTCAAAAGAACCTATGCATCCCAATGTTCATAGCAGCACAATTCACAATAGCTAGATGCTGGAAGCAACCTAGATGCCCATCAGTAAATGAATGGATCAAAAAACTATGGTACATTTACACGATGGAATTCTATGCAGCAGAAAGAAAGAAGGAGCTCCTACCCTATGCAACAGCGTGGATGGAGCTGGAAAACATTATGCTAAGCGAAACAAGCCAGGCAGTGAAAGACAAATACCATATGATCTCACCTTTAACAGGAACCTAAATAACAAAACAAAGAAACAAGCAAAATGTAACCAAAGACACTGAAATAGAGGACAGGCTGATGGTGACCGGAGGGGAGAGAAGAGGGAATTTAAGGGGACAGTGGGAAGGGTTCACAGGAACAAACTTAAAGGACACATGGTCATAGACTAAGGGGAGGGTGGTAATGGGAGGGAAGGGGGGTGGGTGGGAGGGGGAACTGGATTGGGAGTAAAAAGGAGAAAACTGTATATGAACAATGATTAATAAAAAGAAAAAAAAAAAAAAGACCATGGCTTCTAAGTTAGACCCTACTTACCATATGACCTTGGACAAGTTCGCTCATTTCTCTCTGCTTCATATTTTTGCCTATAACATAGAAATAACAATAGCAACTTTGCCACTGCACTGTTGCAAGAATTAAGCCAGACAATATAGGTAAGGTACTTAAAACAGTAAATACCATCTAGTAAGTACTATTTTAAGTATTGGCATCATTATTATTAGATGCTATTATTGCTGGCATGGTTCCTAGTTGGGATGTTGTTGTTTTACTATGAAAGTTTATTTCACACCATATTGTAAAAGCAAATGAGGTCATCAGTTCTTCACAACCAGCTTGATTCTATAGAAATAGTCATTTTTAGTTTTCAAATTTTAAAAGCAATATATTATTCATCTTTAAGTCATGTAGATATCCCATCAATGCAAATTGACCACTTAGCTAAGAGATCTCTTCAAATGTAAGTTATAGCTCATGGTTCTCCATTTCAGAACTATTTCAATCCTGCAACAATAATTGACTATTAATGCAGGCAACAGCAAAAAATAAAACCTGCTCTGGCCAGGGGGCTAAGTTGGGTAGATCATCATCCTGTATACCAAAAGGTAGCAGGTTCAATTCCCTGTGAGGGCACATACCTAGGTTACAAGTTTGATTCTTGTTTGGGGCACTTATGGGAGGCAACCAATCTATGTTTTTCTGTCTGTCTCTCTCTCTCTCCCCTCCCTTCCTTCCTCACTCTCTCTCCTTTCCTCTCTCTAAAAACATCAATAACAAAATAGAAGCTAATTGTGTAAAATAAAAAACCTGAATTAATGTCTATTTTAGTTGTAAATCTTATTTCTTGTTTGTTTTGGTATTTGTGCGCATGTGTGTGTGCATGCCATGTTTTGTTTTGTCTGCAGATGGCTTGGCTGTCTACAAAAAAACTGGTCTATTCAAAGACATTGCTGACTGTTTTAATGAGGCCAAGGTCACAGTTTCCATTCCCATTTGGCCAGTTAGCTTTGCTCTCTGCTGCCTTTCATAGCCACAGGCCACTCCCTCATCATCACATCTAAGCTGTGCCCCAAGGGATGGGAGCATGAGGGGAAAGACAGACTGTCAGGGCTGGTCTACAACCACAGGTCAAGCTTACAGTAGGACAGAGTCCTCTGAAAATGTCAGCTATGATCACGTATCAGATTTCTCTTGTTTGTGTTCATGTGATCACAACTTCATCATTTTTCTTGGGTTGGGTCCCTACAGAAATCTATTTTAGACTGTTTTCCTTAACCAGTAGACTAGATCATTTCAGTATCCATCCTTATTACTGCCAGAGTAGTCTTCTGAGACCCAATTAATACCACTTTTTTTTCTTCTGGAGGTATTACATCTTTGGTTTCTCATGTTTTCAGCTCTAGAGTTGTTGCCAAAGAATCTGCTAATAACAGCTAACATCTATTGAGCACTTACCCTGTACCAAGACCTTCTGCGTGACCTTCTATCTCCTTTAATCCTCAGAATAGCCAAGAGGTAGAACATAATGTTTCTTTTGTCCAATGAGGACTGAGGTTGAGAGCAGTTATGTTGCCAGTTGTACACTTAGTCAGGATTCAAACTCTTGTAGTTGCTTCCAGATCCCACGCTCTTTAGCAACTATACTGTGATACTTCCCTGCAACTGTGACACTCTGAGCAAAATAACTACCAACTGGGTGATTACTGCAGATTCTCACTGCTCTGAATCAGCACCTAATTTGAGTGGATGCCATTATATTGTGCCACCCTCTTTTTGAACCATATCCAAGATGGCCACCTGGCAAGCTATGCTAATTGGGCAAGCTCTTTATGTCCAAAGTTGAATCTTATTTCTATTCGTTGTCCACATTTGTAGTTCAGTCATATGCCACTGGAGACAAGTAAACTATTGCCTGGACCTCAGAAATACTTCATCATACAAGATGCTTGAACATACTAGTTCTGGTGACAAAGTGAAGCTTCTATTTGAGGAAGCCTTTGATCCAGATGTACTTACTCCGAGGGTAAGCATGTACTAGACCATAATTTTGGAAGGGATTTTCAAATACTAAAAGAAACCCACACTGAAGTTCAAACACAGTGTTCTTACTGACCCTCTGGCCCTTAAATGAAGATATATGGTTCTAGTGGCTTAAGAAGCTGAATGGCATATCAGTTCTTTCTTTTTTAAATGTGCTAGTATTTCAGATCTTCCTATAGATTTTGAAATGCCCAACATATTTTTGTACAAGACAATTCGAGATACAGATCAATAAGTATTACATTTTTAAAAAGCAAAGAATAGCTTAATACTTCTCAGTGCTTATCATAAAAGTAAATACAAAATGTCTACTGCCCCATCTCAAGAAACAAGGTTTCATGTACCTTGATTTTCAAAACTACTTAGCTATGGCTCCAAATCTCTAAATATTTACTGTGTTTACAAGTTGGGTAATATTTGGCACTGATTCCTTTCTAGCATTTTTTAAAAGATTTTATTTATTTATCTTTAGAGAGAGGGGAAGGGAAGGAGAGAGAGGGAGAGAGAAACATTGATGTGTGAGAGAAAGGTCGGTTGCTTCTCACACACCCCCAACTGAGGACCCAGCTGGCAACCCAGGCATGTGCCCTGATCAGGAATTGAACCCACGACTCTTCAGATCACAGGCCAGTGCTCAGTCCACTGAGCCACACCAGGTAGGGCTGACTCCTTTATAGCATCTAAATGGGTCTGACTGATCCCTGATCTTGACCTTTTTTAGATGATTTCCCCACTTCCCATCATCCACATCTTTTAAACAATTGCTGGGGTGGCAGTGGGGGAAGCTGTTTGTTTTTAATTGACAATGATCAAATTCATTAAGCCCTCTTATTTTGGAATGGATATATTTAGGCCTAAATAATCTGAGTAAACCCAGTTTTATTAAATAACTTTGAGTCATTTTCTCCCCTATTCTGGCTTTCCCAATCTGCCAGCACATGTGGGTGGTACACAGTCTGTGAAACTGAACACAGACTAACCCTTCATATACATTGTTTTATAAACATAAAAGCCAGTAAGAAACCCTAGCCCTTTAATCTTAGAAATGTCCTTTTTAATAGATGTCCCTTCTTGCCATCGAATCAGTACCTACCTAGTACTCCTCTGCCCAACAGAGTTAAATAATGCTTTCTCTATTACAAACAATGCTCTTACAAATTGTTTCCTATTGGGGCTTTCTTCCAAAAGATGATTTTTTTTTCACTTCTTTTTAAATGGTCTGGTTTGATTTCCTTGTTTTGTAGCATTCTATTGTGTTGGTACAGGTTCTAGTTTTAGCCAAATTGATTACTTTTATCTTCACTTTTTCCTCTTTCTCTGGTCTAAAATTCTTTCCAGAAGCATTATTCAACACTTTAGGTGCTTGGGGGGGTTTTATTCATTAATTTGTTTTGCTTTTGTTTTTAATTTCCCCCCTTGCAGCCCATCTGGAGAATGAAGATAATGATGTCTTTCTTACTAGGTTATTGTATGTAGCATATGAACTGATGACTGCCCACTGCCTAATGTGGTTCATGACACTTCAGTTAATGTTAGCACGATTTCTATTTATGAGAACTAGTTAATAGGTCTGTCTTGGCAAGTGGCTTTTCATCCTTTATACTTGTTACTCGCCTTCCACAAATGCCCCCTTACAACCACCACCTCCAGGAGGAAGAAGATGATTCAAACTCAGGGTTCTCAATGCTTACATAAATAGCTACTGTAAAAGAGATGTTGCCTAACTCAAGAGAGACAACCTATAACCTTGTTTATCACAGGCTTTTTCTTTGTGCTGCTTGTGAAATCAAGTATTTTTCCATCAACTGATAGGAGCTAATGACTCTCATAAAAAGGTAAGAACCTGCATCTACTTAAAGGATTGGGGTTAATATTAGAGATATAAATGACACCCAACTGAGTGATTTGGTAAGCACTCTTTCCTGATAATAATAAATCTGGTTTATTTTCCCCATTCATCTTAATCTAGAAATGCTCTTCTTTAGTTTATGTTTACATTGTTCAACCCTCAAATTACCTTTCATGCCCATTTCCCTGTTTCTTTCGTGGTGGTCCCTGATCCAGGTGCAGTTCTGAGATGTGCTTGCTGCCCCATGCATCTCAGGGACATAAGTCATGTGATAAAAAATTGCCGTGAGCATCCACATCTTTTCCATCCTTCCCACTGCTCCCTGCTTCTCTAATGTTAGAGACCTGTTTGTGTCTTGTTTCCTTTGGCCAAATTTTCAATAAAAGAGATTTAGAAAATGCCAACACAGATCATTTGTAAGTTCCCTGAGAGAAAAAGGATGACTTTAAAGAGTTTCAACAGCTCAATGTTCCTAAAAATACCTTTACTAAATCCTTAGGTGTTATGGGAGAGAAAAACTTTTTGTCGAGGAAGATGAGTTCGTAATATTGGAGGAAAAAATAAATAAAAATAAACTGCTAAATCAAGGCAGGCTATGAATACTGCTATAATAGAGGAAGCCCCATTGTAAGAAGGAAAACAGTTAATTTTACCTGGTAAGATCTCAAGAGGCTTTGTGGAGGAAGTGAGAGGATGGAAGGTAATTCAACAGACATCTACAGAGGGTGAGCCAAGGGTAATATTCCAGACAAATGATACAACTAAACAGCTAGCAACTTCTTTCCCTCGGGGCGGGGTGGTGTGTGCACATGTATATGTGCATGCTTGTGTGTATACATACATGTTTCTGAGGATGGGGAAGGAATTGTTGTGTAAAATGCATGCCTGCAAAGACTGCTTGCAACCATATTTTTAAAGCTATGAAAACCACAAAACTTATTTTTACTCCAAACATGCCCCAAGAGATAATATCAGGGAGGGGAAACTGGGGAAGTGTTTACATCTTGTCCCTGTCTGATTAGCACATCCTTGAAAAAGGGAAGCTTGTCACTCATTATCTATCAAAATCTTCCTGGGAGAACTGTGTGTCTGACAATGTTATCCCGCCCAATCTGAGGCCCTGCAGACCAATCCCTTCCTCCCAGCAGTGACCTTGCTTTAAAAGGAGAACCTGTCCTGACATCACTGACATTACTGATGTTTTGAATTCAGCATTCAGCACTTTAGAGGAATTTCTCTCTGAAGGAAAGAAAATGTGTCAGCCCTAAAGTGACAGCCCCCCCCCGCCCACTTGCTGCCGAGAAGGGTACAGGTTTTGTGATTATCAGTGGCAAGGGCAATTTCAAAGAAGAGAAATGATAGTAGGGTGAAAGCACAGTTTCAAATCTTCAAGGGGAGTCTGAGAGCAAGCAAGAAACTCAAATGGTTTCTATTTTATTTTGTGAGGAAAAGAAACACATAAGAAGATTTATATATGCACCAGAATATACCTGTTTGACTCTTAGTTATACATAATAGCTAGAAATCCTTGCATTCTGGCTAAAGCTCACATCCTGCTGAACAATTGGGCCTAAAATGAGTTACCTGATAGCAATCAGTATAGGGTTTTACATCATTTCCAAAGTGATTTCATTTACATCATCCCATTTCCTCTTCCTGGCACTCTAAGGATTCTCCTAATGTTAGAGCCGTGGAGGGTGTAGCCAGAGAAGCTGAAAGCTTTTCCAAGATTACACAGGGGAGAAGATTGAGAACTAGACTCCAAGTGGGTCCTCTGACCCAGGTTCAGTGCCCTTTGCATTTCAAACACAGCTGCTTCTCTAGGGGTCTGTGTCTTTCTTTTTTAAAAAGAGACATCTGGACAAGGACAATTCCCTCAGTGGTTCCTGAGAAACCTGAAAAGTTTATTTTTGTGATTCATAGTAAACAATTAGAGTAAAGTCTTCTTTCTGGCAGAACCAGTGTAGGGAACCCAAAACTGAGCTGTGGAGTTGGCCAGAGGCCTGGGTACTTGGGCTGCTGGAGATGACCCCCATCATCACCCAACCCCATGCTGCGCTTGACCTCAGACCTACGGTTATTGCCACCCACCTAGAAAATTCTCCTTTCTACCTTCTTTCATGAGCCCCACCTCTTCCACACCCTTCTTTGCCATCATGTTTTTAAAACAGGCATTTATTTTTTGCTACCATGTTTATTTTGTCATATATAGAGTTTACTCTGAAGTACATTTGTTCTAATTCTCTCTTACAGCTGTAAACCCACAAACTAATATATGCTAAATCATAGTCCTGAATAATTAATTGGTACAATGCAGCATACTTCGTGAGGAGCAAAAAAATTTTAAGTTAAAAAATGTCACTTTACAGTCAAAAACCAACATATGATATTCCTAAGATGGTAGCAATTCCAGAAATATTGGTCTTTACAAATGAAGTGAATAGAAATTATATTAATGTAGTAGTTAATGTAATGAGGAGTTGGATGCATTGTAACATTCAGGAAAAGCATTTTTTATGTCCTTGGTAATTTGCCCCCTCTGTCTACATTTTTACAAATATAGCATAAATACTAAAATTAGTCTTTTCATTGGTGGAGGTGAAGAGGATCTAAAGAAGCTATACAAAATAAAATGTAATAGAATAGGATATTTGTTCTCATCTTTATATATTGTATATATCTTCTTTTTCTTGGTTTATTTGATGCCTGTTCAAAATTTATCCCAAAGTTTTTGACTCATGGTTAGTTTGTGAAAAAGACCCTATGTAGGTACATGTGCCTTTTGACTTAGAGGTCACAGAATGAGAGCCCTAATAGAGTCACTCAGCTTCAAATTTTTCAATACAGACATGTAATATTACTGATGACAAATATTCCTGAGGAAGAATTTTATTTTCAGATATTTATAAGTATCCATCCATTAATCAAAACATGAAGAATGGAATGGTTAGGTTTTTTAAAGATTTTATTTATTTATTTTTAGAGAGAGGAGGGGAGGGAGAAAGAGAGAGAGAGAAACATCAATGTGTGGTTGCATCTCATGTGGCCCCCACTAGGGACCTGGCCCACAATCCAGGCATGTGCACTGACTGGGAATTGAACCTGAGATGCTTTGGTTCTCAGCCCATGCTCAATCCACTGAGCTATGCCAGCCAGGGCTGGAATAGTTAGTTTTTTAAAAATATAAAAACACGAACTTTTGATGTTTCAAGCATATTTCTTATGTAAAAATATACAGAAAAATATTCGTTAGCTAAGGGCAAGTGAGGAAAACAGAACTGTTAATTTAAAATCTTTAAAGCTAGAATTGAAGATTAAGAGCACAGACCCTGAGTTCACATCCCAGCTTCCTCACTTATTATAACACGCTTTGGGCAAGTGACTTTACCTCCTGCTTCCTCAGCTTTCACACTCTGGAATGTGGAGGTGAAAGTAGAACTCACAGGCTGTTGTTACAAGGGTTCAGTGAGTGAATACATGTGGAACACACAGACCCTTCCTGGCGTAGTAAGCACTCAGTATCACCTTAAAAAATTATAAACATGTCAGTTTAGTCTGAATAGTCTTATATTTCGAATCCAATCATCTGACTACATTCATTTGAATCTTAATGTCCTAATACCTCTATTTATTTATTTCCAGAAGAGCAGAAATCAACAATTCTAAGCATCACCTCTCCCATCAATTATACCAATACCTGCACCATCAGCATTTCCAATTCAGCCCCTTATTCTCACTTTCCATAAATCCTTGATCTTTATATGAGAAATGCCACTCCTCACTAGCCTCCAGTTCACAACTGTAGTGTTGAGATGGACTAGTGTGTCTTCAAGTGTGAGGTGTGTCATAGGCAGTTTATTATTCACAATGATTAAAGTACACAAGTTCATAAATTTACTTTTACCAACTAGAGTAGTTTTAAGGTTACCTCAATTACTTGAGCCTCAGTTAATTGAGTTCCAATAAGCTTCCACAAAGAGGAAGGAGGCAAAGATGTAAAATTCTACTGAACGTTACACTCCGTGGACCAAGCAAATCACTGGTCCATAGCTGTGCTAGTATCACACGTGTCATCTTCACATGTTTCAGAAAAAATTTAAAGTTGAGAACTGCTGTCCTAAGCAATATGTTGATAGTGATGTATTGCGAGTGCTTTGCAAACTGGAAAGGCATACACAGATGTTCATAGTTATTTTTGGTTCATGTTATACACAGAAGTCTCAGGCATGACAAGTCTGCCCCAAGGGATGGAAGGATGCGTGAAGCAGTTGTGCTGGGCACACAGGGTCTCTGGCAGCCGGCCCTCTCATCTCTGGATGGCCAGCAGGCCGCCGGAGCATCTCTGGATGAGACCTGCCACTGGCACATCAGTAACAAACACCCTAAATACACAGGCATATGCCCCAAAAGTTCTGTGCTAAATTTGCTACCATTTTTAAGGACATTTCCACTAGTTATTCAAATTTAATGGTGGTGGCAAAGTATGGAGTAGTGGGAATATATCAAAAAATAAGCTAAAGATTCTTCCTATAAACAAGATTAGTGAAAAACATAACATCTGGCCTGAATGATGGTCCTTCGATTTCTACAAAAAGTTCAGTTGGAAAGAAATATTAAATCTGGTATTTTTATACTATAGAGTCCATTGAATTTTGTAAAATTCAAGTATAAGTAAAACAAGTATTTATAATTTTAAGTATTTAGAATTAAGACAAAAATTCTTTATCTTAACAGAGTCAGGACAGCTTACATTTGATATGCAAAGAACACTCAAAGGCAGTTATTACCAAATCGAATCCACTGATTTTTTTGTAAGTAGACAGATGATTGATGAGTTCATTCAGATCTGTAAGAAACAATACCATTTCTAAAAGCAAGATTTCACAATCATGAAGCTTGAAAAGTCATAGTATCACAAGTCCCTATTATATGCCACCCCCAAAGACAAAATGAAAAACAAAACCAGCAAATTCCACTGGGTTTCTATGAGCAGGACTGCTAGCTGTTTCTTGGGTGGCCTCTGCATTAGCGAGCTTGGCTCCAGAGTGTACTCTTCGCGTGGAAAACTGACCTTGTGGTTTCAGTACACTGCCACCTGGTGTCAACCCTATGCTAGGCCATGGCTTCTGTGCCTCACATGTTGACTGGCTGAGCATTGTCACCAGCCTCCTCTGTTCAGGCCACCTCCCAAATGATGACTAGACACATTGTCACTAAGGTCACCATGCTCTCACCAAGAGTAACTAGCAACGTCTCCCAGGGCCCACTGGAATGTTCCTCCCACTGGCCCCAGATCCAGATATGTGGACCCAGCAGAGGATGTGAGAGAATGTGTGTAGCAGACCCAAGGCTGGGACACTTTCTAGCCTCTGTGCCACCTGGGGAGGCCCAGGCACATGAAAAACCAAATCTTTCCAGCCTGCAGCTTCTGCTTCCCAAAGCCAAGCCAGTTCCCCTGCCTGCAGCCTGTCCTGGGAATTTAACACTCCTATTTACACTCTTCCCCTCCCCCCACCACCCCAGCTCCTTTCATCTGGGGCAGATCCTATCCTAGATATGTGGAGGCAACATCCTCTCTAGGCTTACTGAGGTTGGTGCCGATTTTATTGAAAGACATATAGAGACACTTTTGGCAATAGAATTGATGGGATTTGCTGCTGGATTGGATGTAGGAGAAAAGGGGAGGAGAAAAGTAAAGCTATACTCTTAATTTTTTGGCTCAATCAGTAGGGTAGGTGGTAGTGTCACCCTCTTCTAAAAGAGAGATGGAAGATTGACAGGTTTGTGAATAGAAATAAATATTTCCAGTGAACATGTGTTGCTTTTATAGTTCAAACACATACGTGTTATATGAAGTGCTAAAAATGTTTAAATATCCTAAAATAAGCCAAAGAAATATGAAAAAGTTTTGTAACATCTAAGTATGTGATTGGACTGACCCCAACAGCAGAGAGAGAAAGGTACCTACCTTAACGTCTGTGAAAGTAGACTTGGGCCTCGTGAGTCTGTTATGCCCACTAGACGTTGAATGGAGACAGCAAATTGGCAGGTGGATGTGCAGCTTTAGAGGAGACAAAGTCAGGACTACAGGTATCTCTTGATGGTATTTAAGGCCAAGGGACTGTTTGAGAACAGAAGAGGACAGAGTCCTTGAGACCGAGGAAGAGATGTCAGTGAGGTAGGACAGCTGTGAGAGAAGAGGAGGAGTAAGACAAATGCTGGCATGTCCAGTGAGATATGGGGACAAGGAAGTAGCCACCGTCTTTATATCACAGTTGGTCTTTGATGACTTGGACAAGAATAGTATCACTAGACTAGTGCATCAGCCTCTAGGCTAGTCTCCCAGTTTTCACATTGACCTCCCTCCCATCTACATAGCAGTGAAAGCCATCTTTTTAAAACAAATCCCATCAGCCACTTGCTTGAAGACCTTCATTGGCTTACTTACCATTTGAACTTAGAATAAAATCCAAACTCCCAGGGCTAGACATAGGGTGAAGTGAGTGAGTCACAAAATGTAAGACAATGCCCCAAATCTTACTAATTAAGATAAATAATATATTAATGAAGTAGCTTTTAAAAAATCAAATTGGTAAACTATAGCCCAGGTAGCCACTTGTTTTTAGAAATAAAGTTTTATTAGCACAAGGGCCAGGATTAGGGTGATGTGAGTGAGAAAGGGTCATGCAAGTGCAGTGTTGAAGCCTCTCCTGTCTTCATTTAAAATCTTGACCTACTGGTTCATCATGGAAATTTTTGCTTTTTTAAAAAGATTTTACTTATGGTTTTATTTATTTTTAGAGAGAGGGATAGGGAGGGAGAAAGAGAGAGAGAGAAACATCGCTGTATGGTTGCCACTTGCATGTCCCCCCGCCCAGGAATTGAACCAGTGACCCTTGGTTCACAGACTGGTGCTCAATCCCCTGAGCCACTCCAGCCAGGGTAGAATTTTTTGTTTTAATTTTGATTTTTGAAATAATTGCATTGATATCACTTATATTACTGAAGTTTTGGTGCCCTCTAAGTTTTGTGCATGATGTGAATGAGGCATTTTCCTCATCTTTAAAAACCCCATATCAAGACCTGTATGTACTTCCCAGTGAACATGTTGCTTTCATGACCAAAAACATAAATACTAGTTTAAGTTTCTTAAAATGCTTAGGCAACCTAAAATAAATCCCAAACATGCAAAGGTGTTTTGCACAGCAGTACAGAAAGAATGGCACCCAACTCAACATCTAAAAAGGTGAAGATTCAACTTGGTATTTTCCAGCTAGATCTGATCTTAGGCAGTCAGTGCTCAGAGAGACACATGGATTAATAACAGCAGGAGAGCCATTTTTAGACAAGACCGATGCTGCTTTCATGGAAAAGTTCCAGGCAGATTAGTTGTTATAAGACATAATGCTCTTGACTACTTAAATATGTTATGAAAATGCTTTTATTTTGTGACTTCTTAACAGAGAGAAGACGTTTTTTTTTTTATTTACCAGGTTACCAACCAAAAGAACCAGGCAGCTTTAATTTCTTTATTTATCTAATAAATCCACGTTATAAAACTGAAGCATGAGGGACCTTGGAAATCTATTCACAAACATTTTTAAGAGTGCATATGGTTTGAGGCTTGATTCACAGAATAAATATCTGTAGGCTTTCCAAGTTAATCAGAAATATTTTCTTCCTCTTAGCAGCTCTCCCCTTTTCTCTCATCACTCTGCCTTATGTTTTAAAGGTTGGTTTGCTTCCTCTGTGAATAACTTAATAAATGGATTTAGCAGGTCCTAAAAGCTATTGACTCTCATCTTAGTTAAGCTCTTATATTGCAAGAAATGTGTCTAACTCAATTTCTCTATGCAAGATTTAAGAATTCCCTGATGCAAAATACTGTTATCATTTTAACTGGAAATTGGTTGCCCAGGTATTCTCAATGTGACACACATGTCCAAACAAGATCATTGGTGAGAAACACTTTGGGTGTTCCATGTACATACATGTCTCCAAAGTATTTGCCTCACTGCTCAGTTGTAATTTCTGTCATCTGGCTTGGTGATGATTGGCATGACCAGTAAGTAGTATGCTGTCCCTTGTCGTGGTGGCTGGGCAGAATTCTGAGGGAATGTTTGGATGTATGCAAAGCCCCTGGAGGCCTAGTGCTACATTCTGTTGGCCAAAGCAAGTCACAAGAGTAGCCCAGATCAAGGGGAAGGGAAATAAACTCCAAACTCTAATCCCTGGTGAAGTGGGCAGAAGGAAAAAGCCTACAAAGTCACTGTCGCAAGGGTACATGGATACAGGGAGGAGAAAAATGTCAGCCGTCACAAACAAACTACCACCGTTAACAGAGTGGGAAAACCCACTCAATTACCTATAATGCAGTAGCTTTACCTGGCCACTTTTTAACAAGGCTGTATGGGGGAGAGAATGGAAAGCTGTGGAAGAGAATCTTCGTGTTGGTAAAACCACTTGCAAATTCAAAATAGCAATTGTTTGATGACAAAATGCAAAAACTGAGGATGACTTCTCATCTATCTGGGATGATTAATGACTGACTTGCCCAGTTCTCCATGGTTATATGAAGCTGAAATTTTTGGCCAAAGCTTCTGAGAGATTCTGAATTTGTTCAGGGCTAGGATTTCAACCTGACCATCTGCCGTCTCTGAGTTTAGGTATCTAGTCTTGTAATTTTTTATTCTCATACATGGTTTATTAAGTGCTCATAGGGATCTAGGAATTTTACACAACACCATAGTTAACTTGATAACCAACAACCTCTGAGACAGCTGTCATCTACATATTACATGTGTAGGAACTGAGGCGCAGGGAGCCCTGCAACAACCAGCTGGAAGCCGCAGTGCTAGGAATAGGCAGAGCCAAAGCTCTTTAAAACCCCCTCCATCTGTAGTGTCATTCCATGGACTCGCCCTCTGGAATCAGACCCTGTTTGTTTTCAATACTCAGTGTTAGAAATAAATGTCAAAACCTAACTCACTGGAAAATAATAATCCATTATCAAAACAAGCAAAGTGGGCATTCTCTTAGATACCCTAGGATGTTTACATGCATGTTTGTAAATCTCTAATTTGATGGAGGGTACAGTGAAAAGAAAATATTAAAATTTCTGCCTAATAAATAGCCATTGGCAATAAAGATAAATTCAATTTACTAAAACTTGATTTCCTACAAAATTTCTTAAAACATATGTACTGGGTAAAAAGGGGGGTCTCATTAGGAGAAAATAATTTCCTCACTCAGCTAAGTACTGTGTAGTGACCAGGAAGCCTGTGCCATCCCAGGTTTGAACACACTGGTTGATCCCACCTAGCCTACAGCCTGTGGAGAAGAACAGGGCCAGATAGTCCTGGGCGTGAACCGCAGCTTTAACCACTACCGCATCTGTGGCCTTGGGCTATTTATTCAGCCTCACAGAGCCTTGATTTTTCCAGCAGTAAAATGGGATTGATGATGCTTATGGAGCTATAAATATTAAATGAGAAAATGCATTTAAATCAAATTGTTCAAACACTGAGTGTTATTGATTTGTCTCTCACCTGAATTTTTCAACAAAAACTAACACAAAACACAACACAGCCAAGACCCTGCCATGCAGCTGATTTCACAATCACTTATTGTTTTGTGTTTATATTTGTATATTTCACACTTCTCCCTCCAAAACTGAATATTTATAAAACAAGATATGATGGGAAATGGCATTCAACAGACAGGTTCCAACCCCAGCCCCTACTTGCTGAGTAACTAGCTGTCCTTACCCCATCCAGTTGTTTCATCCCTTTGAGCTTCATACACTTCCTTCCAGCTACAAAACAAAGATGATTCTCATAATTCTGCTAATACCACAAGACAGCCATGTAAGAATGACCAGCGCTGTGCCTGGCATCTCATTCCCTTTGGCATTTACAAGGACATGCACCCATTACCAAAAGTTCCTGGCAGATGAAAAAAGGAGACTTTCTCCATTTTCTCGCTCATTTATTTTGGGTTTTTCTGCTTCCCTCTTCTGTGTTTCTTCAAGGTGAGCACAACCACAGTTATAAACCACCCAAAAGGCTACAAAGTCTTGGAACAAACACAGTCGGATGAAATGAGTGCCTCATCTCCGGAGTTGACCTTGGCACTCTGCCTGGTCTCTGCCCACTGAATAGAATTGGACCATCTGCAGTGACATTCAGATCTTTTTCCTGAGGAGCTGGAACTAATTGAGAATGTGTCAGTGTGTATAAGGTGCTTTGTGCTGCCTTCTGCTCTAGCTGGCCTCTGCCAGGACCCACTTAGGTGGCATCAGGCTTCTAATTGGGTAGATTAGATGGGTCCTTGAGGAATTCCTCCTTTCTGTCACTGAGCAGTTGGTAATTTGTGTCCTTTTTAATAACAGCTTGCAGCTTCCAAAAAGTATTTTGAAAGCATTAAATCAGTGATTCTTAACCTTTGTAGGGTCATAGACCCTTTGGAGAATCTGATGGAAGTGATGGATGCTCTTCTTCCTTCCCCTGAAAATTCATATACGTATACAGTTTTACACAGTTTCAGAGATTTCACGAAGTCCCCCCCCGAAATCCAGACTGTGGACCCCAGACCCCAGCAGTAAATAGTACTTTTCTATATAAACATCTGTGTGCTCCATATTATCCACCAATAAGCTAATACTAAACAGCAGTCAGGAAGGGAGTATTTGTGGCTCAAGCAACCATTTTTAAATGAAACAAATGATTGATCTGCGTTTCTGTGTTGGTGGGATAAGTAGGAAACAGAGGTCTTAGCAAATAAAACAGATGCTTTATGTTATACATGTTAATAACTAACCTGGGGACAAAATTATAAACACAAACATAATTGACCATATAAAAAAACCACCATCCATTAGGAGGTATTAACCTATGAAGGCAACCTGCTGCCTGTTTCATACACACAAACTGCACACACATGTTATTATGATTAGAGAAGAGAATGCCTATATCCTCAAAAGATAACATGTGAATGCTTAGGGATGAAGGTAGTGTAACATCTGCATCTTCCTTTAAGGTGATTTAGAAAGATTACAACTACATATATATATTGATAAAGCAAATATAGAAAATGTTAACAATCATTAAACCCAGTGGTAGGAATGTGGCTACTCATCTAGAACTATCTTCAGAAGTTCTCAAATGGCTAAAGCTTAGGAAGAAAGCTTTTGTCACAGGATATTCCTCATGTCATTGTCCCATAATTCTGCAACAGATTTTTTATTCCAATGCTGAAAACAGAATAGTGCTGAATATTTGGCCAAGGAGATGGTGCTGACTATCATATCTGTGCCTCCTGGCTCCGTTTGACAGTAATGCAGTTAGGATTCCCAGAGCATACCTTTTCCATTTCTGTCACTGCAGGGCTACATCTGTTTTTAGTAGTACACAATTTCCGTTATACTATTGACAGATAGCAGATAAGAGATGCCCTAGGAGACCACAGCCACTATCTAGAACCAGAAGTGTTATTTTAAGACTCGAACCTCCAATGTGATCAGTTCATTACTCCTTCCTTAGCAAAAATAGAGCACTATCTTTACTTAATGGCAGATTTTAATCTCATCTCTATTCTTCTGTTTTAAGCTTTGTCTTCCATAAGTATAAGGATGCATGATATTGGAAATTATAGTTTATTTTAAAGTAAATTCATGTACTTTTTGTTCAAAGTGCGGCTAATGATTTCTTTAAATAGTCCTTTAAAGATTAGATTTCATTTTCTCAATAAATTTTTTTCTGTACTTCGTGGGAAGGTGAATTCAGAGTGTTTTATGTTTACTGGAGGATGCAGAGACAGTGGTGCATCAGACCCAGGGAAGCACAGTCATTGGGAAAGTGTGGTTTCCGGGTGGGCTTCCTGCATTTCAGTTTCAGCGCCTCCACTTACTACCTGTATGATGGCTAGCCTTCCATCCCTGGTCTTTAAAATGGGTATAATAGCTGTTGGACATTCAGAAAAAATGTTCATAACCAAAACTCATGTTTTGTACAAAATTAACTGAAAATGGATTATGGGTTTTAGCATAAACTATAAAACTAAATATTTCTAGGGAAAAAAACGGGATAAAATATTCAGGGCCTAGGGCTAAGCAAAAAATTCTTAGGTGTACTACCAAAAGCCAATGCATCAAAGGAAAAATTGATAAACTTATAACTTCTGTTGTGTGAAAGATTGTTAAGAGACCATTAAGAGAATGAAAGGACAAATTACAGTTGGGGAGAAAATATTTGCAAGCCTCATATCTGGCAAGGAAGTTGTATCTGATTTCACTTATTTATTATTAAATGCACATTTAGATGCACATTTTAGTTAGATGCACATTTTTTGTGCATCTAACACCATTATGCTAGGTACTGTGGAATAAAATAAAATGAAAAAAGCATGGTCTCTGCCCTTAGAAGGGTGCTCAGTAATGGGAAAGAGATGAGACAAATAACACAAAAGAATGAATTAGGGAGAAAATGAGGGACTCACAGAGTATGAATGGAATGTGGAAGTAGCAGTGTTTGAAATAAATGTCTTCATGTGCCCTTTTCTTGGTTTTCTCCTGTACTCTCTTGGGAATAGGAGAACAGATCAAGGAATGGGACCAAGTCTCAATATCATTACATTTGACACATCATTTGATATACCAGTATATTTGTTACATACTTGACATTTGTGCCCTTTTTTGTTTCCCCAAGGTTTAATTACATTAATTACATTTATATTATTAAATATCTAAATTGGGCTTACATGATATTCAGTTGCTTGCTGGGAATTCCAAAACTAAGTTTAGTAAATCTGGCACCCCTATTTTTTTGCATGTATAGAAATTGTATCAGAGTTCTTTAGGGATCAGGTGCTGGTGTGGTGCCAAGAAAATATTTAGGATCAAGTGTTAAAGTGTGGTGGAGAATTAATATGTGATATTAATGGGGTTACACTCTATCTAGGAGACCATAAAGTACATGTGTCAAAACCACAAAGTTACATTATATTACATTATATTCAAATTATAGGTTTTTGTTCTTGGAGTTCATGGTTTCTTTTTTTCTTTAATTTTAAATCTGTGAAAGTTTTTTTTAATTGGCAAGAAATTTTATTGCCAATAATATTGTCAAAAAATTAAATTACATCTTCAATTTTATCAGTTTCAAGATGTACTTTATAAATCTAGAGACCTTTGTTGTATGTTGTTTACAATTTTATAGATACAGTTACTGTATTTTTCAGACCATAAGACACACCCAGGTTTTAGAGGAGGAATATAGGAAAAAAAGTTTGGAAGCAAAAAATGTGGTAAAATATTGAATAACATAAATAACATAATATTTCCTCAATGTAAATGTAAAGCTACATTTGGACTATAAGATGCACCCCCATTTTCCTCCCACATTTGGGGGGGTGCATCTTATAGTCCGAAAAAATACAGTTTGTTCTTTATATTTTTGCTAGCTTCACCCCAAACCAGAATGCAACTAAACCCAACATTAATAAAGTATTCATGAAGTATGATTACAGAATTGATGGTTTGGCCACAGTTAATATACTTAAGTATAACCTTAAATACAACATTTAATATTAAGTGATCTAACTACTACCTATTATGTCTAGTTAATTTTATGATAACAACATTCATTTTGAAATGATACTCCATAAAAACAGAGATTTTTGTCAATTTTGGTCACATACTTTATCCCTGGAACCTAGAAGAATGCCTGGTATATAGAAAGAGTCCAATAAATATTATCAAATAAATACTGTTAAGTGACTGAATGGAGTGTCTTTATTCAAAACTTGCTATTCAGTCTCAAGTTGATGCTTCAGATACAATAAATGTGATCACTTCATGTTTTGAGTTGTTCTTTCCCTGAAACAAAGAAATAGCCCTAGTCCTTCAAGTGACAGAAATAAAATTGAAGACTAGGTGTATGTGCTTCCACACAAACTACATATATACCAGTATCTATGGCCACAAGTGATAAATGGGACCACCAGAGGGCCCCACCCATCCCAACCTCTGCTAAGCTATAAACTCCTTCACACAAACCAGTTTGTTACATGGGTAAACTAGTTCAGTGTTACTTGAACCTACACCATTGTGAAGGTGATAAAAACGGTCTCTGTGACCTTCAAGAGACAAAAATAATAATGAAAACCCATGACCATTGTAGGTAAATCTAAATAATAACGCTGAAAAGATAAGAAATGACTATACTCCCTTTATCCCCAGACACCAACATTTTTACCATATGAACACAAATGAAATCTGTCATTCTTACTCACAGAAATCACTTGCCAACTATTTTCTGGCCTCCATTGGAGTCAAAGCTCACAAATAGTTTTTAATATACATAAATTGCTTTTACTTTATTTGCAGTCCCAATGTCTTCAGCCTCTTCCACAAGGTCCACTGCAAGGAAAACTGCTTTCCTGTTTCCCCAACACTTGACAAGGCCCTGGAGCCCAGCTGTCCTGAGTTTCTATCCTAGCTCTGCCATTTACTGGCTACGTGGCCTTGGACAAATTGTCCAACCTTCATTGGCCTCAATTCCTCATGTATGAAAGTGGACAGGAGTGGTTATAATACCTATTATTGTGAAGATTCAATAAGATATTGTATAGGAAGCTATTGGTACATATTGAGCTTTCAATAAATATTACCCATCATTACTAGAATTTGCATTATTTGCGGCAAATTATTTTGTGCTGTGTCCAGCACCAGCATTTGTTGGACTTTTATTTTTAATTCAGATCAACTTAGACACTTCTCTTTTAAAATAAATTAAAAAGTGAGGCAATCCAGAATGAGCAGATGAATGCATTTGGGGTTCTTGACTGGTCACCGGAGATTTGGGTGACTGGTGCCAGAATACCACTAACAGCCCGTGTTTGATTGGCATGTCAAAATGGTTCATTAGCAATTGGGAGAAGTGCTCAAGCAATACAACAACGTATATTAGGAACATCTGGATCATTCAGGGCAGTGAGAGATGTCAGTGGTAGTTGAGTTGTTAATTCCTGAATTAAGTGAATTAACAAGGTGTTTAGTATCCTGCGTACAGAAATAGCCTGAGGCACTTCCTGCTTCTCTCCATTTATAAAATGGGGATTACTGTCTTCCATGTACCTACTTAATAAGAAAGATTAAATTATTGATTCTAAGGGGGTGGATCTAAATCCAGCCAGTATTTACTATTAATACAGCCAGTGGAGCAATCATTGAAGGAGCTTTCATTACTGACATGGAACACAGCCCCCATTCTGCCTAAGTGGCCCCACTCTTCTGTGCCCCTTGGTTGCATAAGTAGCCACATTAGGGACCATGGAGGCATGAGGTGAATACTGTTTTCAAGGATCTTACAACTTCAACTGTGTGAGAGGCTGGCTGGGAAAACTGGCTGTAGTACGCACCCAGTACAGCTTAGCAATTCTGTGAGAAACATTTAAAACTCCTTTTTAATTTTTTTCAGCTTTATTGATGTAATTGGCATATAGCATCCTGTAAGTCTGAGGTATATGACGTGTTGATCTGATGCATTGCAAAATGGTTACCACTATAGGGTCAGCTAACACCTCCATCAGGTCATATATAATGACCATTTCTTTTTTAAGTGAGAACACAGATCTACTCTCTTAGCAACTGTTAACTGTATCATACAGTGTTATTAGCCATAGTCACCATGCAGTACATTAGATCCCCAGAATTTATTCATCTTATAACTGGGGGTTGGCACCCTGACCAACCTCTCCCCACTCCCCAACCCCAGACCCTGGCAAACATCATTGAGTAAAACTCTTTTAAGGGTCTCAGCTAATGCTCCAGGGGGCATACCAGACAGTTATTTAGGATGTAAGAAAAAATACTAAGATTCTCTCATTTATTTTTATTTTTAAAATAAGAAAATTAGTTTATGTTTACTTAGTGGTTGAAAGTAGCAGATAAACTAGATGATAGATAGATAGATAGATAGATAGACATTCACATTATATATATACATATATATTTCTTGTTCAGAACGGTTTTGATAATGGCATATAATCAATAAAGTCTGGAGACTCTGATTATATGCAATTGTGTAAATTGCAGCTCATCAGTTACAGTCCAGTCTTGCATCTTGAAGTCACCCTGACCTCTTGCCTAATGAATACTCCCAAACTGTATTTCCTAATAATTTTAGACAGTATCACAACAAATGCTTCATCTCATCTGTAGACTAGTGGCCTTCTCATGGGGTGAGCGTTTTCCAGGTTTTGAGGGAAACTTGTCGTACTATTTATCCAAATCGTGACTTTCAACAGTTACCCAACACATGCAGGTACTCACACAGACATGTTCACAAACCATCCCCACACAGCCTGGCTGATTCCCTGGAATCAGGGAACTTCTAGTCCCGAATGCCAGCCAGCATGGGTTGGACTCAAGACTATGCCTGTA
This sequence comes from Phyllostomus hastatus, assembly GCF_019186645.2. Classification (NCBI taxonomy): domain Eukaryota; kingdom Metazoa; phylum Chordata; class Mammalia; order Chiroptera; family Phyllostomidae; genus Phyllostomus; species Phyllostomus hastatus. Next base: position 12,059,691 of record NW_025333857.1, read on the forward strand.
CCTATCTGAGCCATATATTTCTCTTTCTGCTCACAAGCAACATCCTACCAAGTGAAACCTCCAGAATTTCCTGGGAGGTGAGATCCTTTTGGTTCAGGTTCAGCTTCTATCTTCTCTGAGTCATCCAGCCTCTAGAGCTTCCTAGTCAAAATTAAGCCCACTAAGGTATTGAAATGTGAAAAGCTGACCTAGCCTGGCCAATCCTATATCCTGGCAATGCTGATTCATGGGACAGGGACAGAGTCAGAAGCCAAGTCAGAAAATATAATCTGTTGTATATCTCCTCCCTCAACTGCCAACCTTAGACATGTCCAATTAACCATCTAGTGTTCTGTATTAATCACCTCTCACCATGCCAACCAATGGAATTTTCCTACATCCCACACAAACCACCCTGTTCTCTTTAATGCAGTTCATAACCCTGAACCTACTTTTGTCATATAATTTGTCATTATTCTCCTTTGTGGCTCCTAATATTAATACTAATGACAATAGAGCTAATACATAGTCATTACTATGTGCCAAACACTGGTCTAAGTACCTTACATGTATTAACTTTTTAATCCCCACAGTAACCTTCTGAAGTACTTACTATTATCATCCACATTTTACAGATGAGAAAAATAAAGCGTAGAGAAGTTAAGTATCTTGTCAGAAATGTCACACAGCTAATAAGTGACTAAAGTAGGAAAATAAACCCCAGCAGTCTGGGCTCGAATTCCATATTCTTAATAACTATATGACATCACTTCTCATCGCATATTACTTCTTCTCCTGTACAACTATTTAAAAGGCAAAATGTTGCTTCTTAACTGTCTCTAAGCAATTTCACTGCCATTCCCTCCATTTGGGGGCATACCTATTATTCTGAAATTTCTTCCTACTATCCCAAATATTCCATGACTGTGGGACTTATTCTAATAATCATCGAAATGCTTTGCTTCTAAATTGTGAGTTTCCATTACCACATTTTTTAATTAATTTCCACCCTTTCTAAAAAAGCATTTGACAAAATCTACCACCCATTTATGATAAAAACTCTCAGCAAAGTGGGAATAGAGGGAACATAGCACAACATAATAAAGGCCATGTATGACAAGCCCATAGCCAGCATCATACTCAATGGGGGAAAACTAAAAGTGTTCCCCTTAAGATCAGGAACAAGACAGAAGTGTCTGCTTTCACCACTCCTATTTGTCATAGTACCATCTGTCCTTGTCACAGCAATCAGACAGTAAGAAGAAATAAAAGGCATCCAAATTGAAAAGGAAGATGTGGAACTGTCTTTATTTGCCATAGACATGATAGTGTGCTAGAGAATCCCAAAAATTCTACCAAGAAACTACTAGAGCTGATAAATGAACTCAATAAAGTACAGGATACAAAGTATTCAGAAATCATTGCATTTTTGTGCACCAAAAATGAACTAGCAGAAAGGGAAACTAAGAAAACAATGTCATTTATAATGGGCACCAAAAAAATACCTGGGAATCAATGCAACCACCCTCCTGCTTTTCTTGAAGCCACTTGTGAGGTGGGTGTTCCTGCATCCTGGTGGCCGCCTTCAGCACTTTATTAATCTTTGAGATTCTTATGCTCTTACAGGACAGTGATATTGGGGTAATTACCCAGCAGCCAGTGGTAAAAGTACTTTGAATTTAAATCTCACTATTTTTTTTCTTTAGGAATTTATTTAATTCGCCACTCTTAATATTTTAGGGAATATGTTAGGACACAGTAAAGGGAGGGAGAGGGAGATGATTTTGCATCTGATTAAGAGGTTCTACGGTTTCTTTCCTTTTACATTTCAGATTTCAGGCTTTTGTACCTTTTGCTAGTCTTCCCATGGCCTTTAAGGTTCTCTCACCATCCAGGAGAGAGATGGTGAATGTTTTTGCTCATTACAGGTAAATTGTATTGAAAGGAAAAGGAGACATCATTTCATACATCTTGGTTAATTTTTGAAATTGAAATCAATCATTCAAATTGTCCCTCACTCGACCTTTCTAAATTCTAGGATATAAAAATTAATGTCAATTAAATATTGGATTAATATTTCTAATTACTGGCATAGATTTGGATCACATTTATGACAAAATGATTATACTTTCCTACAAACTTTACAGACTAAAGTCTGTTTCTTACAGACTTTAGAGTGCATCTGGGTCCTTTACACACTGAGTGTAGGCACACTCCACAGGATTTAGTGAAAGGTCCTGGCGGTGGACATTTACGGTTATTATTTGACTGTTCAGCCAAATTGCTTGTCTTTCTATATCTCCTGCAGAGCCACCAGCCAGAAAAGTCACCCCTAAGTTATACACTTGTTTTCTGGCAAATGAAATTGTCCCAGTGACCCATTTGGTTATGTGATTTGCAGGTGGGCAATCACCAGGGGCTGTGTGACTCTGATGCAGCTAAATAGTGCCATATTTGCTTAATGATTATGTGTGAAAGTGGAGGCCTGTATGTGGGGGTATGGCTCTGTACAAATTCACAGCAAAGCTTTACTTAGTAGTCAAGAAAGTTATTGCTTGCCCTGGCTGGTGTAGCTCAGTGGATTGAGCACAGGCTGCAAACCAAAGGGTCGCAGGTTCAATTCCCAGTCAGGGCACATGCCTGGGTTTGCAGGCCTGGCGCCCCAGTAGAGGGTGAGCAAGAGGCAACCACACATTGATGTTTCTCTCCCTCTCTTTCTCCTTCCCTTGCACTCTCTCTAAAAATAAATAAATAAATAAAATCTTTTTTAAAAACTACCTTAAAAAAAAAAGAAAGTTATTTCTCAATCAGTGGCATCCAAGGGTGAAAGGAAATGAGATTTAAGAACTTGTGAATGATTGATAGCATTAAAATGCTTTCTAAATGGGCTATATGTTTTATTAGATGAGCGATAAGGCACTTTGAAAACAGCAAATAGGTAGCAAAATTCCAGTAAAGAATTGGGGTTTCTACCAAGAATAACAGATATTCTATTAGTGGCAACATCCCAGTTGCTCAATTACTTGCAATAATTAGGAAGGGGGGCAGATTGAATTGCATAAAAGGCTGAATTACATAATACTTTTTTATGCAAAAGATGTGTTTCCTACATCCTGGCCTGGTGGGTGTCCTGCTTTCATGAATGAAGAGGAGGATCTGTGTTGGCACACCAGAGCCCCAACCTGAGACCCTTTGGTATGCATTTTATGAATTTTTTTAAAATATTCCTCAAGAATTGCTGTGTAGCCCTGACTGGCATGGCTCAGTTGGTTGAGTGTCATCCTGCAAAGCTTGAGATCACCGGTTCAATTCCCTGTCAGGGCACATGCTTGGGCTGCAGCCTGGTCCCTGTTGGTTGGGAAGCATGCAAGAGGCAACAATCGATGTTTCTCTCACACATCGATGTTTCTCTTTCTTCCTCCCTTCCCCTCTCTCTAAAAGTAAAGAAATAATTTTTAAAAAAGAATTGTTGTATATACTATAGATTTAGTTTAAGAGATCTTTCCTGTGGTTGGCACAACCTTTGAACTGACCACCAGGAACTGGGCTTCCAAATGTATGATGTTTTGGTGTGTATAAAGTTAGGGGGATTAAAAAGCAAAATGCATAATAAGAATGCCAGGATTAATCCTTACAGTCATATTGGATTTTTTTAAGAAGCTGTCTTCTGTAACATCTGATGGATTAGAATAAGTTTGCCAAATGTTCAATAGCCCTGAAAATAAATTCACGACACCAAGACCAACTTAAAACCCAGATAGTTTGCTAAATAACCTAGTGGTTAGAAACGCTACAGGCTATGCACATTTGGATTGTTTCTTTGTCACCTTCACTAGTTATTTCCAATGTAATTAAAACGTCTCTAAAATTAAATTCCTAACATAATCAGCAGCCCATTGCCAAGACCGTGAGGCTTTTTCAAGATGCAATTAGAGTGAGGCTAAGTCAGGTGAATGTCAGGAATTATCAGTACACATGGGCAAGCCCCTGAAAATGAGCAATTACTATCATATGTCACATTTTTCATCTCCTTTGCAACGAGGTTACATAAAAAGAAGTGGAGGGTGTCTTAATGGCCTCAGCTGCCATTTGTGTGTATATATAAATTTATGTGTTGTAACCTGATGTGCATTCATGCCTGCAAATTACACTTGAAAGAAAACTAACAATGTCAACTCCTGCTGACATTAAACAGTGGGAGGTTTTGTACAGGATTCCAGATTTTCCTCTGTAGTATCTGTGTACAAGGCATTTCTTTTCATTTATTGCGTCTTATGATCCTCCTCGCTCATGAGAGAAAAAGAAGTCAATGCGGGTAGATATCTTTTTCTTTCCTTCAAGTCAAAAGACAGGCTTGGATTTTTTTTCTTTCTTCAAATGTTTTCTTTAAATATATTTTTTAAACCAAAGTCTCAGCTTGTGATATTTTGCTGTTATAAAGACTACCCTTCTCATCCTGTTTCTTCATGTTCTGTGGTATCAATCCCAGCTCATAATTATTTTTCTCCCATTTAGCCACAAGGTGTAAATTTGCTAACTGAAAAGGCGTGCTCTAACAGTTAATCTCAGAGCAGGTCCAAAGGCTGAGCTGGTTGCACTGGATGATTTCCCCGGGGGATTGTTCTGTATAATGTGGGGCCATTTGTTGAGCTGTCTGATGTGGAAGAAGAGAAAATGAAAGGACCTGCCAGGCAGAAACGGGATCATACAGTGCCTTTAAGACCAGAAAGGGAAATCAAAGGGCAATTTCAGGTCCACTCCAGTTCCCCAAGCATGTGCCTAGGAACTAGGGAATCGGGATTTTTTTTTAATTAGTGTTTTAAGAAAAGTCACTGAGAGGGATCCCCAAGTCAGGGGATTATGGCAAATTTAGCAATACCGATAGGTGTGCTCAGAAATTACCACCAATCCAGAATGCTTCTGTAGGTGCCTGAGAGTTACTAATTCTTCAAGGATCTACAAAAATGTTTGGAACAAGAAGAAAAAATATACATTGATGTTGATTCTAAAATCCAAAAAGATATCTAAATATTTGATTGAATGTTTACAAAATGTTTAATATCAACTTAAGTATTAAACTTAGTCTTCTTAAAAATGACATGTGAAAATGAATTATGGATTCATTTTTCTCACTTTTCAAGGTTTTGAGCATGCCAATCATAAGTTAAATGAATTGCATATAGCCAATAATGTGAAAATTTTTATTTTTACATGGAAATGTATAGTTTATGTGGGATGTTGGGGTCACTTAATGTTCTTTGTAGGACGTGTGTGGTAGGACTAGAAAAAGAGAGCCGAGGGCCGCCGAAGGTTTTAGAACAGCTCTGCACTTGTCCTCTCGTCTCCCGGTGTGTGTGTGATTATCCTTGAAGATGCAGAGCAGCTAAGACTAAATGGGAAGACCAGAAGGCGAGCCAGGGGGAAAGGTTCTAGTTTTTTCTTACTGTGTGCAGTCATACTTGAGATGAAGTCACCAAGGTAGTAGTCTTAGCGTGAGGAAATTCACAACATCATTGGAAAGATCATAGGAGGTGCCCCAGCTCTTTCAAAGAGGGAGTGTTTGTACTAAGCTGGGGAAGTGAGGCTGCCCCGGTGGGGCGCGTTAGTAGAATTGCATTGCCACCTTTTCTGAGTTGTGTTTTCTCCCAACAGCCCTTCACATGCCCCTGTGTTTAGTCAACTTTTTCTCAACCTAACAGAGATATCCATTCTTAGCATGAAAAACTTGAAGTGGTAGGAGTAGGAAAAAGGGCGGGTCATCTGAATTCCATGTGTAATGATCCTAGTCTAATTCAGTGACCTTACTTCTTCAGGCTTTCCTTACTTTTATTGACCACATGCAGGGCAGTGAATGCTGACTCCTTTCAAAAGACGAGGGAATGATACTTTCTTGTAATCCTCCTAGCAATAACCACTAATAAAAGTTTGGTATAACTCTTGCAGAGTTTTTTTACATATACCAAATTATGACTTTTAATAAAATGAGATATAAATAAGGTTTAATTTCTTTTTACTTAACAGTATATGTTAGATATGTTTCCATGTCAATATATGTGTACTCACTTCATTCATTTTAATGACCACATGGTATTCCACTTCATGGCTGGGCCTTAACTGATCTAACTGCCTCCTATTGCTGGACATTTGGCTGCCCATTCAAGTTTGATATTTCAGGAAATGTACCATGTGCCTAAACAAACCATCATATATTAGCGAGAAATATGCACTCTGGGCCCCCTGTGTTGGCATAATCCTTCCCAGGAGCAAAAAGAACCAAATATTTCCCTATATGGATGATTGTTCTTAAATGTAAAACCTACATGTGATTCATTGTTTATTTACTTGTCTTTTTTTTTTTTTTTGCTTTTTTCTCTTACGCAGTCATCTACAGCCAGGGACAAGGATGAACCGACACTACCGGTAGGAAGCAGTGGCCTTGTCTGTACCTGTTCATGTGACTGTGGAGAGTGGAGGGTGAAGGAGGGGGGAGGGCGAGGGGCTCACGTGCTCAACAAGTCACCCCTTCCCTTGGAATACTTAAGTGGGTTAATCTGCTGCTGTGTGTGTATGCTCCAGCCTACAACTAGTGTCAACTGAATTCTGACACTCACTGACAAACTATCTCTGAGGCTAGGTTTCATAAAGTCAGAGTTCTCTCTTTCATTTGGCATAAACTTTTTTAGGAGTTGAAATGGTGAAGTAGTCCCAAATTGCATTCCAGGGGATGTTGAGCTGACATTTGGGAACAGTGGCTGGGTGGGGCGGTCGGTTGAGGGGTGTCTAATGCCTCATAGCTCTTCTTTGTATATCTGCACGCACCTAATTTTTGCTTGGAAATTTCTTTTGGTTCTGTAAAAAGAAATGCTGCATGAGATACACACACACAAATTCCCAAAAGAATGCTTTAAGTTTTTTAATAGAAATAATCCTTTGCTAATGAAGATCTCCAAAGCAGAGTTCTTCCAGTTTATCACAATAAGAACTGTAGTAATAGTGGTCATGGCCAATTATTAACAACAAGCACATGTTTCAATTCCTGTCCAATTAACACATCACATTTTGTACTGTGAAGCATGACAAAGAAATGACCTTCAGAGTTTTTGTGTTCAGCCATTAAACAGTGATTACATTTCTAATCTATTCATTTCTCTTAGCCTTGCCCCTAAAATATTTTGAACCTTAACCATCTGAATCAAATAACACTATTTATTTAAAATTGTTACAGATTTTTAAGGCAGAAGGACGAGGAATGAAAATATGTACAGTCCCATCCTTCCTCCTCCAGTGCTGAAAGCAAAGATTTACGGCATTCACTGAGAGTCCATAGGACATGCCAGGTCGAATGCTGGTGTAGGGGTACAGACCCAGTTTTCTTCCCTGAGGAGCTCATGATCTGGCTCACCACTGAGACACCAGTAATCCCCCCTGATTTTTCTCCAAACTCTGTAGAGTTGGGAACATAATTTCAAGTAGAATATCAATTATAATAAAGTCACACTAAGAAATCCAGATATCGCCATGTACTTCATACTGACATTTTACACATACTTCAAGCTTAGTACAGATTTCATATTTGTCTCCAAACTTGCAGACTATAATCATAAGTTAATAAGTATTCTTCAAAGTGAGGATCCATGGGCAATAGTTCAGAAATGCTGTCCAAGTTCACCGAGTTAACCTGATTATTTTTTTAACTTAGTGGTGTAATGTATATCTTGAAACTCTAAAGGTGGTTTTGTCTAGGGTGTAGCACTGTCCAAGATATTGATCATGGGACTTTTCTTGGGAAGCACCCTGTGGATCTGAAGTATGATGGACTGCTTTTGGAAAACCCTGCATTGCAGAGGGTTGGAAGACAGTAAGAAACAGTATTCTGTTTGTACCTGACCCCAGAAAAATATTATGTCAAGATTTCGGACCAAAAGTTCAACAAGAAATTAATTTCCTTGCATTATGTTACCCATCTGTAGAGTATGGCCTCTGGAGCATCCTCCCCTGGGATAACCAACACAATATCAGTCACAGGGGGAGAAAACCATTCTCATGCAGGATAAAAATCTGACAGTGCAGACAGTTGGGGTTTTTTTTAGATTGTTTGTTTTTAAAGATTAAAACAAAAGAGTTTGTTGGTAACCTCACCTCTAGAGGTTCATTCTTCCTCTCTTACCTGTCAGTTTCATTTGTGTGCCCAAAGGATCACTCTAGTAGGATTCTATGCAAGAGAACCCCCCACCTTGAAGTTAGGAGTCTGCTCTACAGATTTATTGTAAGTGCTTCTCTCTCTTTAAAATTACACTTAACGCAGACCATAGGGCTTCATGGATTAGAGCTCTGGTCCAGGGAAGAGAAGAAGAAACCCAGAAGCTGTGCAAGGTGTTCCTTTGGGGAGCAAGGAGAAAACATTATCACCTCTGTCATTCACTTTCTATATTATTCTTCATAATTTCCATTTTTCAAATGTTTTATAATATATATGCTCATATTTAGTATGGGTGTGGTTATAGATACAGATACAGATATACATATGGATGCATACATATATACATACATACTCAAAATTTTACTAATAGGTTATACAATCCAAACATTTTAGAAACTACCCACTGGTTTGGATAACAAATTTTGAGAGAGGCAAACTTGAGATCCATTCCTCTATCCTCCATTTTTTGTCTGTGTGAATTGAACATCTCATTTAATTTCCCTGAGACAAAGTTTCCTCATCTGTCTAAAGGGAAAAACAACATTATCTAGTTCATTTGGTTCATTTTGAGAATGAGATAAACTAATGGGAGTGAAGCATATAGCACATCAACTAGCATTTACTAAGCTCTAAAAAAATGGTAACAATTTATTTAGTAGGAAAGGATGTGAGAAAGCCATTCCTTTGGGGAATTTGAAATGTACCTTGAAAATCTTTGATCACACACAAGTGTGTGATCATGTGACTGAAACAAGTGACCACCAGACAAGGTGAGGACCCTATCTGCAATTGCCCTCAGTTTCTGAGAACTAACAGCATCCCATCTGGTTTTTCTGCTCAGACCAAGCCACGTCTCCAGCGAGGTGGAAGCTCTGCCTCTCTCCACAACAGCCTCATGAGGAACAGCATCTTCCAGCTCATGATACACACCCTCGACCCGCTCGCTGAAGGTAAACATCAGACTTTAGTTTGGGAGCTTGTTTAGAGGTGGGGGAAAGAGGACACATTTCTCTTCATAAAACATGTTTACACTTCCATCGCACAAGCCTGTCAATGTCCTTGCATTTAGCATCTTCCAGAGGAAGCCCTGTGCTTTCTCTGCAACAGCTCAGTTCATGATCAGAGACTTTTGTACCAAGAGTAGAATATGACATCCACCTACGTTTTGATTCTGTCTTTTGATTCCTCCAGCACAAATACAGTTTGTTATGAGACAAAGAAAACAAAAAGGTTTCTCTCCATTCCAGCTACAGTGACAGTTTTTTTTTTCATTATCCTTCCTACATTCCAAAATAAAGTTTCATACTAAGGTAAATTGTGCATCTTTAAAAGAGAGAAAAAGAGAAAAAAGAATTCATGCCTTAGAAGGGCCAAGAGGAGTTTTAGGAACGATGTTCTAACAATGTTCACTGCTGAGCATTGATATTCTACTGATTCTTTGGCAATGGGAGAGTAGGAGGTGAGCTTCTAAGCATCTAAAGAGCTCTCTTTAAGGTAAGTGCTTAGGAACAGTCGCTGGAGCCCTGAAAGGCCTGACTCGCCTTTTCAGGAAATCACATGAAACATCCCAAAGACTCCAGTTTTGAGTTCTTCCAGTTTTAGTCATTCACAATGAAGACAGGTACACCAAGTTTCTTAAACTGTATAACTATCCTTAAAAAAATAATTTTGGGGGTAGATGGATATCTGGTGTATCAAATTAATATCAGAGTTAGGTCACTAGCAAGGAGTTCACATGTCACCAAGTCTGTTCTCACTTCATCCGTGGACCTTATATTTGGGCCTGATATTACACAGGGACTAACAGCCTGGGAAAGAGGTCTCTGCCACTGAATAAACACGTGGGATGAGAGTGTCAAACCATGTCACTTAAATCAGAGCTCTTACCCAATATAAAGCTTTGCTAAATAATGTCAAAGGTACAGGCAATCCAGAGGTTCAGATGAAGTAAAGAAAACTCTGGGACCTCAAGAGCAGCTCCCCAGGTCCTAGCTCCCCTCGACACACACCACTTCTCCAGAATAAAGGGGGAGGATCAAGGGTCACTTGTCATTGTGGAGTTTTTCAATAATAAAAAATTGTTGTTTTGTACCCCAGAAAGTTGTATAGTTGATGTGATATTCTCCAAGGAACCCTGCTTCATAGACCCTGACTTCTATTTACTAGTAGTCAGACACATCCTAAATATTATTACTGTGTTTACCCAGAGGCCCACCTGACAAGGAAATTAGACCTGGTCACTAGCCTTCTCTTCCTTCTCTTGGGCACACCCCCAGAGAAGGGGGAGAAGGGATCACAGGTCAACTTCCTCCCAGCCACTAAGCAGTTGTGTGACTTTGGGCAAGTTACAATCTCTCTAGCATGTACTGGGTTTCTTCATCTATAATAATTGCCAGTTACCTCTCTTTAGCACTTCACAGTTGACAAAGCATTTTCACACCTATAAATTTATGCTTCATAATAACGCTTCATAGATAACATTATTCTAATCACATAAAACATTATGCCACCAAAACTTCTCAAATGTATCTACTGCTTTTTCTGCCTGTGTTTTATCCCAAGCCATATTCATTGCTTGCCTGGATTTCTGCAATAGCTTCCTAACTGGCCTTCCACATTCTCCACTGCTTTCTTCTTTGTATATTTTCCACAGAGTAGCCCAAGTAATCTTCTTAAAAAGTAAATCAAATTATGTCACTCCTACTTATAACCTATAGTGGCTTCCCATGGCTTTGAGGAAAATTGTGAAATACTGGCCATGGTCACAATCTGCCCCTTTCTCCAAACTCAATTTGACTTACTTTGCTTTAGCCACATAGGCCTTTTTATCCTGGAACAGGTACTTCTTTTCTGCTTCAGGGTCTTTGCATAAACTGTTGTTACTACCTAGAATACTTGTCTTTTCCTCACCTCTTCTATTTTTCCTGCTTTGTCCTAGCCATCTACAGCACTCTGTCTAAATAACACTTCCTGACCATTGAGTATAAATCAGGGCCCTCACCCTCATCTCTTAATGCACTCTTTAATTTTTTATTGCTCACATTACAATTTGTGTGACTATTTGTTTATTGTCTGTTACCCCCAGGATACAGTAAGTTTCTCAAGGGCAGGAACTCTGTCCTTTTATTTACTAATTGTTCCAAAGGTCTAGCAGAGTACCTGGCATATAATAGCTACTAAGGATCAGAAAGATTAAACAAGTTGGCCAAATTCATGCCTTTGACCTGATATTGACTCAGTTTCAAAGCCCTCTAAAGTCTCATGGGTTTAAGATTGTATCTTGGTTATTTTGAGCCACTATCTTTTTCAGCCCATCTTTGTCAAAGGCCATGGGAGAAGTGAAAAGAACTATTTTAGCTGCTCCTACTCGATTATGAGCAGACAACTGATTATATTTATTTTTTACAAGGTGGTGTTATATAGTAATTAAGACAGCAGACTCCAAAGCTAAACTTTCTGGGTTCAGATCCTAGCTTGGCATTTACTAGCTGTGTGACCTTGAACAAGTTTTTTCAGCTTTCTATACCTCAGTTTCCTCATCTATAAAGTCAGGATAATATAGAATTATGGCTATATCACAAGGTTGTTATAAGTATTAACAAAGTGAAATATAGGAGGGTGGGACTGGTTGAAAGACGGTAAAGAGATTAGACAAAGAACATATATGCATTACCCATGGGGATGAACAACTGTGGGAAGGTGGGGGCTGGAAGAAGGGGGGCAAAGGGAGAAACTGCAAAAGCATAACCAATAAAACCTTTTTAAGTAAAATATATAAAGCATTTAACATTATGTCTAGCAGACCGTAAGTACCACAAAAAGGTTTAGGGCTATTCTGTCATTTTGAAAGATAATGCAGCATATGATTTTTTAATTCAAAATATTCAAAAGGCTATGGTGAAAAATAAGTTTTTATCATTTATCAACCCCCCAATTTTCTTCAGTCCCTCAATTCTCCCCAAAAGAAACCACAGTTACCAATTTCTTGGGGCTTCTTCCAGAGATGCCCTATGCATACACAACCCTGTCGTGTCTGTGTTTGAGACCTTGCCCACAGGTCTCAATCTAAATTTCTCTGCTTTCTGTTTGAGGTAGTTTAGTTTCTGGTAGGACCTTTTTTTTTGTATTTTCTGTTTCATGAGAGATGTTGTTTTATTTCCATGAAATGAGAGAGAGTGAATCTGGGCTGTGTCAGAGTTGGGCCATCAGTGATTTGGGGGAACACCTGGCAATTATAGGGGCTGCACTGCATTAAAGTGTTTGCTGTATCAATATGTGCCTTCTGGGTCCGGGCACCTGCTGTGAAGGTGAAAGCGCTTCCTGAAAGACATGGAATGCTCCGATGGTATGAACTGGAGAGAATGCTGAGAGCCATAATCAGCTCTGGACTTGTGTGATTAGAATATATGGAAAGCAATTCAATACTTTAAAATTGTTCCACAGCACACAGCCAAGAAAACAGATTGCTCTGGTATTTTCCCCCAAAAATTCACAATCATTTTCCATTCCAAGAACAGCCAAAAAATTAACCCCACTCCTCTCAGAAATAGTCATCTCTATTATAGTTTGCATCTAATCATTTGAATTCACATGTCCTCGTCCCAAACTGTCACCTTAACAATGTAGAGCGTACTGGTTACATCACCAAGTTGACGGCATAAACAAGGCAGTAGCTTCCCTGTTGCACTAAAGGACAGTTCATTCATGTTCATGGCGTCCACCAAGCTCAGCAGTGCACTGCGGGGCATACGGTCAGTATTCACAAAGTGAAGTTTTCAACTTCATTGGAAACATCATCTAGGGCAGATGGCCCATTGAAAGACACTTCCCTTTGTCTCATCTGTGCCCCTCAGGTGTTTTTGTCTTCCAAACCCCAATGTTGAGTCCTTGCCAAAAGCTTTAATTGATGGTTGATTCAGCCACTGAGCCTGAGTCACAAGGTCTAGCAGTGTTCATTTCAGTTGTCTACTGATATGTAACAAAGCACCCAAGACTTAATGGCTTAAAACCACCATCATATTTATTACTCATGATCTCATGAATCAGAAATGTAGGCAAGAATCAGTGGGCAATTCTTTTGTTCCATCTGATATCAATCAAGGTCATTTGGTGTTATTCAGCTAGTAGATGGACAGGTTATGGCCCTGTGGGGCCTCACTCACATGTCTCGCACCTTTGTAGGCAAAGCTAGAAGGCTGTGCTCAGTTGCACCCTTCTGACTCTTCATATTGTCTCAGGGCCTTTCCATGTGGTTAGGCTGCCTGCATGGCAGCTAATGGTTCCAAGAGCAAACCCTCCAAGAAGCTCAGGAGAAGCTGCAGAATTTTCAATGACCTAGCCTGGGAAGTCCCAGAATGTTACTTCTACTGCATTCTATCAGTCAAGCAGTCGTGAAGGCCAGCCCAGATTGAAGGAGAGAAGGAGACTCCACTTCTCAATGGGAAGATACCAAAGAATGTGAAATCACCTTTAATTTAAGCCCATCTGTCTCAGGGACACACATCACTCGTCGGTTCACCTGTTAACTATTCATTAGTGTGCTCTGGGCAGACCACATTGGGTTGAAAGGACAAAGCCATGGTCAGCCTGCCTTGGGTAAAGGTTTAGTTCAAATGAGGCTGAGCAACAGCTTTCCAGGGCCCCAAAATTTTGGACAGGACATTGTGAAAAGAAGGAATCTGCTTAAGGCTCATGTAAATGGTTGGAATAAAGATTCTGTTCTTTATAAGAAAGCCCTGGAGAACTAAAGTATCAGTCTTTGAGATCACAATATGGCTATCTGAACTGCTCTTTCTAATAAATTTAGAGTCCCATGTTGATTTTAATGCTTTCTCAAACAAGCCATTATCCTTACCCAGGTATACATCTTTATGAACTTTAAAAAAGGACACTGAATGTAGCACTTTTGCAGTGAGAAGTAGCTTCTATTATCAATTTGTCTAATAATAGTAGCACCAAGTAACATTTGCCGAAGGCTTATAGTCCAGACACTATGACTGAGTGCTCTACATAAACCTCCTCATTTAATCCTTACACTAGCCCTACTCCATTATTCAAAGAAGGACATGGATGTATAAAGAAGAGGTGTGTTGCCTCACTAATGACACAAGAAGTAAATGGCAGAGCCAGAGTTTGAACTTGAATCTGTCTGACTCAAAGTCTGTGTTCATAATTCTTATACTACTCAGCTGCCTCTGTGGCCTCCTATCCAACTCAGTGTTCCTTGTTCTCCTGGTGTACTCACCAGCTTAAATACCAGGAGACTTGATCTGTCCCTGGAACAATTATACATTCAATCTGTAAGATGTGAGTTTCCCATATATAAGCCTTTGCAGCAAGACCTATCGTAGCCTTAGCTCTCCCATCACATTCCCCACACCCAGAATTGCAGCACCGCTCATGAGTCCCCAGTGCACCTCTCTCTTATCTCTTGGATTTTCCTCAAGCACTTGAAGTAACTATTGATCCACCTATCCAGAATGTCGCGAATACTAACCTACACAGGAAAAGGAACACCATAGCCAACTCTGCAACTCTGGCAGAACTCAATGACTGGGTGATGACAGTGGAAATACTGATGTGGGAACAGGACAGGTGGAATAGCATTAGAGTTTGGCCATGTACCTACATGGTCAGCATGTGGTCTAAGAATCAGACTGCCTGGGGTCAGATCCTTGCTCATCCTCTTGCTATGAGACCTAGAGCAAGTTTCTGAACCTCATTGGGCCTCAGATTTTTCCACTTGTAAATGGGATGATAGTACCACCAGCATAAGTTCATGATTGCTATTACTCAGCCTTTTAGGGCCATGGTCTCTTCATCTGCAAAAGGTAATAACAATAGGTCCACCATCAGAGGCTTATGGTGAGTATTCAATACAATAATACCCCAAAAGTATATAGTTACCACTCAGTGACTGTTGACAATGATTTTTCAGTTAAAATTGTGTGCAATGTCATACAATAAAATCCAACTACAATGGTCCAACTTAATAGTTTTTTGAGACTTTATTTTTTAGAGCAGTTTTAGGTTTACAACAAAGTAACCAGGAGAGGAGGTACAGAGATTTCTCATATACTCCCTACCCCCACATATGCATATCCTCCCCTGTTATCAAAACCACACACCAGAATGGTACATTTTTTAAGAAGGATCAACCTACATTGACACATCATATTCACACAAAGTCCATAGTGTATGTTAGTGTACATTCTTGGTGTTGTACATTCCATGAGTTTGGAAAAATGTATCCATCATTGCAATATTATACAGAGCATTTCCATTGCCCTAAAACCCTCTGTGCTCTTCCTGTTCATCTCTTCCTTGCAATCTCCCAAATCACTGATCGTTTTACTATCTCCATAGTTTTGCCTTTTCTAGAATGTCATATACTTGGAATGTCCTATAGCATTTTCAAATTAGCCTTAACAGTTTTTTTTTTTTTGGTGGGGGGGGCATGGGTATTTTTCTTATTCAACAAGAAGCCCAATAGTAAACAGTCCAAGGCTGGTAACACAGCTCCACCCTGCCCCTAGGGACCCAGTCTCCTGTTTTTTCATTCTTTCTTCCAGAGTATGTTTCTCTCATTCTCATCCTCATAGGATGGCAGCTGCTCCCCCTATCCTATCTGTATGGAAGGAGAAGACAATGCAGCTGCATTTTTTTTTATCAGGAAAAGCTTTGTGTTCCCAGAGGCAGACTTTTACTTCCATCACATGAGCCAAAATGGGGCTATATAACCACCTTGACTTCCAACAGAGCCAGCGCTGGGCACTCTGCCTCCCCAAACATGGAACTCCATGGTAGACCCCAGTGAAGGTCAAATATGTTCCCCTCTTCTTCACATCCTAGTAACCTTCATCCTGTCTTCTCAAACCCCAGGTTTACAGGGAGGAGATGTGATTTTCCCCTTCTTCCTCCCTTTTAAATGGCTCTCTGCTGGCACATGAATCCAATTTTTATACAGTGGCCCTGAATACTTCCCCAGAAAAGGCATGCCCTAAAACTTGTCATCTAAGAATCCTAGTTTCCCTAAAACACAATGAAATTATGCCTCACCTCTGCTCAAAACCATCGCACCAATAGTAAGAGCCCTAGTATGTACAGTGGCCCTAAAGCCTCCTATGACCTGCCTCTCTACCTTCCTCTCTCTGTCTCTCTTCTCTTTCCTTCATCTCTGTTTTACTGTACTCTACCCCCTCCTTCCTACTTTCTTCCTCTCTCTCAGTCCTGCTCTCTTTCGTCTCATGCAGTCATTCCCTTTGCTTCACTTCTCTGGCTGCCTAGCAGCCCCTTCTCACAAACTCTAATCATACTCCTGCCTCAGGGCTTTGCATATGTCCCTTCTTCCCCCAGAGAACTAAATGGCTTCTACCTTCCCTTCCTTCAAATGTCACCTGATCAAAGAGGCATTGCTCGATCAACCTTTGAAAAAGCAAAATCAAAACAATGATGATAAAACAGAGTTCTGGATCTCCCTTACTCTGCTCTATATTTCTCTGTAACACTTTTCACCATGAATGTATTTATTTGTTGTTTACCATCTGTCTCCACCCTTATATCTCCAACATGGTAAGACATGGGTCAAGCTCTAATCCACCCTCTGGGCCCAGCATAAATGGGTCTCCATAAGTATTTGCTGAATGGATTGAATTAGTGCTTGCTTTTATAACTTTTCTGTTGGAGAACTGTATGTCTCTAGCCAGGTAGATTGTCTTAACCCTGTCAAAGGCTCTTTTGTTGTAACCAACAAAGTCTTATTTGGTTGATGGTGGTCTACGCAGTGGTGAACAGCAGTCACATCTGCTGTGGCCACCATTGTATCCCCAGCCTCTAGGACGGCACTGACATGAATTAAGTAGATGCTCAGTCAATATTTGCTGGATGATTGGATAAATGTGCCTGTGGTTCTGAAATTACTGCTACAGGGAGCAATGTTTGCTCTCTGCCTCTCATCCTCCTGAGTTCTCCTGTTCACTTCTTCCTTTTTTCTTTTCAAACTCTTTGTTCTTCTTTTACTTCGTTCCCTTTGACATACTGTCAGATCTTTTATTTATTGCATTTCATGGGCCTAATTTTATATACTTAAAAAATTACAAGATTCTAAGAAGTTTATTGTTTTAACTATTCATTTATTTTACAAGTTCAAACACCTGTAAAATAGTAGCTACCACATAATTTGGTATTAACTTGTGTTTAAGAAGGAAACTGCAAAAGAAGCTCTTCATTCTGTTTTATGGATTATTTCATTCTCTCTATAATTTTAGTAATTTCTCTTTCCTTGTGGATTTTCAAAATTTAACTTATATTTTCATTATAATAACAAATTTATTAGTAATAGCAAAATTTAATTAATAAGTGAAATTTATACCTTAAGAAACACAGAAGTAGTAGCAATGCTTGCCTAGTGAGCCTGTAATTGAACTGAAGGATTATTTAACCACAGAGCTTGAGACAGTTTAGAACAGCATGTCCCCATGCTTGATATATAATTCCTTTGAGAGTATTTTTCATGACAAAACCATCAGAATCATGTAATGAGGCATCTGAAAATGGCATCGTACTGAGTGGAATACCTGTCTTATTTACTACTATAAAAACAGGAAAATTTCCCTCTGGTAAATTCACTTCATGTTCTCAGCTGGTCTCTGCTGTTTTCACCTTATATCCAACATATTTGTGTTAGATTTAGATCGGTTGGGGGTATCCTGGGAGCATTTCTGAAGGACCGTTTTGCTCCCTCATTTCCCTCTTCAGCAGCTATTGTGACATCCTGATGCCATCTCTCCCAGTGCTTTATCAGTCTGGCTCAGGCAGGGGGATGTGAGCGGGCAGCTGCAGTGACCTGAATTCCAAGACATTTGATGGTAAAAGCCTCAGAAATGAGTAGCAAATATCTATTTTTACCATCTTTCCTGTATCCTAGATCATGTATTTTAAATATATATATATTTTTATTAACAGCAGAATCCCACTGATAAAAGAGTTCCTACAGGACAGAGTAAATCATTTTTATAAACTGTTAGATCTATTAAGGGTTCACTCACCAATAAATTTAATTTAAAAAGAAAAGTTTGCTCCTGTCAGATCTTTATCCGTGTGCCGTACTCGATAGCCTTCCTCTAGACCAGAAATAACAGAATAGAAACAAATGCCCCACTCACAAATGGGAAAAAACCATAAAGTACCAAAGATTCACCCAAAGGAAATGTTTTAGAACTTTATGGCAAAACAATAAATAATTGTTTCTGAAGAACATAGAAGAAAATCTAAGTAATTGTTGACATACGACCAAGTTCTCCCCAAAGTAAACTCTAAGTGCAACTAAGTGAACTCTAAATCCTAACTGAAATTTTTTTTAAAAAGGTATCCATGGAATTTAACTCTATCTGTAAATTTATGTGTAGTAAGTAAGAAGAGCAAAGACTTTTCACAAACAAGAACAGAAAGGGAAAGTATGCCAACTAGAGATCAAGATGTATGAAGCAGAGCAGCTTTTAGATGTTCTGGTCAAAGTATTTGGGAGGAAGGGAAAGAGGCAGCTGGGATCTCCCCAGAAAGTCCCCTTAGGAATAGGAATAAGGTTTGAGCATCAATGTGCTATAGACTGTGTTTACTGCTCCTGGTGAAGCACTGTGGGGGAAAGGAGAAGGGCTTCCTGGAGCACTAGCATCACCTGTATGAAGGGCCACGGCCATCTTTCCTGAAGGAGTGAAAGTACACATTGTGAATGCAGTTTCACATTATGACAAATGCAGATTCATAAACTGGATTGAGAACCATGATAGTGCTCGTACAGTGCTGAGCTTGGCGGTTGGTGCAGGGCAAGCTCTCGATGAGGTGAACTCTGTTCTCCAGACCTTGAGGAAAGTCATCTTGAGTGTGAATGCACAGAGAAGGGTCATCCAGAAAGCATTCCTGGAGAAAGTTAGCTTTGAGAGCAGTTCTCGAAGGAGGTGAAGAGTGTGGGCAGGGATAGGTGTGGAAATTTAAGGCATTGAACTGGATGGCTCAAAAAGACCCAAAACTACTACATATTTTGGCCCAACCAAAATGGGGACTCCTTTGAGATGAGCAGGCATGTGTCTGTTTGTCCTCTGAACTAACGTTCTAGCAGTCTCTCTTGTCAGGGGCACTACAGCACTGTGTGTATTTGTGTGTGTGTGTGTACATACCTTCTTTTTGTGTATGTGTGTGACTTACATATAGGAAGCCAGAGGCCTAAGAGGTGATGAAGAGGAAAATCAAGAGTGGAACTTTCTAAGTGCCTGGTCTGTGCCACATGCCTGATAGGTGTCTCATAACTCTCTCTCAACAGTGGCCCTGGCAATTACTGTGTATTTTCCTGGGATTTACTGGGAATTTTACCTCTGAGGAAACTGAGGTTCAAAGAGTGACATTACTTGCTCAGTCACCCAGCCCCTCAGTGCTTCGAAGCCTGAATGATTTTTACCCACACAGGACTCTCCTCATAGCCACACATGTCCATCTTCTGTGTACATAGCCACCCATGTCTCCATTTTGTAAAATCCTTCCAGTTCTTTAGCATATACATTTAGTGTTAACTTGAAGCTAACACTAAGATTACACTTTAACTTGCATACTGGATTTATTTTTTACCTACCAAACAGAAGAACTTGTTATTTCCCCAGCTTGTACTTTTTTCATGTAATAGACTTTTATGTCATAGTATGTTACATGAGGAATTATCAGAAACCATGCTCATCTTTTGCCTGGGAGGATGTCATCATGATGAAAAAGCTTTCCAACCAGGAATCAAGAGCAAGATGGCTTCCTTCTCACTCATCTCCCAACAGCCTCATTGTCTATGTAAACATCCAGTCCTTGCCATTCTATGCTGAGGTATTTTTGTGAGATTTTGCTGCATTTCTTTTCCACTTCACAGATTTTTTTATTTCTTTCATATGCTTCTATTTTCAAAAATGGCTTCAATATGAGCTTTCATAAATTGCCATTTGATCCCAGAAGAAAGTCATTTTCATGTCTATTTCATTCAAAATGTGGAGAAGTTGTTCCTGAATAGCAGTATTATAACCTTTCTTTCTATCCCAAATCATAGATCAGTTTAAATTAGCAAGAAAGATGTTGTATGCAACCTCAAGTGGAAAGTGAATAGGCAACAGGAGTGAAAATCTTCTCTTGGAGAAGAATAAAATCCAATCTACTGGTCAATGGTTTTAATAAGATGACAGTAGTTTAAATGACTGGGTAGAGGAAGGAAGGCTATTAATGCCTCTCATGGATCAAACACAGGGACATGTTAAAAAGCTCCTCCCTGGGGAATAGTAAAGCATTACACTCAGATTTGAATGCCAAAGATGGTTGAAATTGAATCTCTCTTTCTGTGCTGTACACATTATAAATATGTGTACACTTGGGGCATAAGAGAATGTAAATGGCTTTACTGAAAGAAATGCTTTTGAGTATGGGGATGGGTTTTCTTTTCCTCCCTCTCTCCTTCATTTCTCTCTCTCTCTTTATCTCTCTCTCTCTCTTTCTCTCTCTATCTCTCTCATTTGTTATGAAGTAAAGGACACAAAGACATGTGGCAAAATAAATGATTTTGATGGTACTTGAGTATAAACATAGCACAAAGATGGAAAAAATACAAAGGAGCATCCACCAAGTTACAGCCCCATCTTTATTCTGTTGAACATATCACGTGCTCAGAGACACAGTTAGAACTCCTTCAGAGGGGAGGACTCAGAGTTTCCAGAGACAAAGAGCAGCTGTCACAGGTACCAAAGGATGCAGGCAGTCACTGAAGCTGAAAAAGCACTTTTGTTTCACCATCACCTGTCCATCCAGTGGATGCTGATATATACACACCAGTAGAGCATGTACACCAGTCTTGGCCCGTCATTAGTTCTGTATAGTTGTTTGCCAAATAAATGGCTTCCAGGTGTTTTTTTTAACCATCATATTTTTAGACAGTTTATAGTGGTTCAGTAGTAAGACAATGAATTATCTTCTCTATGTTTTTCCTTAAAAAGAGGCCTATTCACCAAGTGCTTTTTTAAATCCTCCAAAGGCTGCCTATAAGATAACATGGGAACTGGTCTTTCTGGCAATCTGGCTTTCATTTGAGCAAAGTTATCCTGAAGCTGTATAATTATAGTTTCTGTATGTACAAAGTCCTCCCATCTTTCATGCAATGAGAAGAAAATCAGTGTGACGTGGTACTTATTTCCTTCCCAAAAATCTCAATTTCACCTGGGTCCATAGCTTTAAGACACTGGTCAGACTAAAACAAAATCCTTTCCAACATATTGATAAAAATCTAGAAAAGCAATGACTGTACTATTCTGTTTTTAGTCCTGCCAAAATATCTGTATACTTGAAGGTTATAAGGCCCTGAGTCCTCCTACATCATCAGACCTCTGGTTCACTGGCAGGCATTGGCTATTTAATCTGAAGTGCATGATGCACTTTTCTGTGAAACGTCTCTTAATCTTCTGCCCGATCTTTGTACCTTGGATTTTAAACTCACTTGTATAGTCCCACTTTATACAATATGATATGTAAGTGGGAATAATGGTAGATGGATTTACACTTAAAAGAAGTGAAATTTAGTGGATTGTATGAACATTCATTCTACTTTCAACTTGATCCTTTAAATTCTTCGTAATTCTGGGTGAGTCTGTTGTAGTAGGGATCCATGTATTCAGTAAAATGGCATCCTGGACAATGCTCAAGTATAGAATAATACATAATTATAAGAATAATTTTAATTTTAATCACTTCTACATCAGGGGCACTAATTTCCTTTCTATCTTCCAGTCTTTTTTCCCTCAATTTCATTCTGTTCTCATATTCTCTTGCCTTCTCACACTTCTCTCTTTACCCCTTGCCCTTTTTCCTCCCTTGAAAGACTGGGGTTTTTTTTATTATTTGTTTCCTCCTCCCCTAGGACACTTTTCCTGTATGCTTTTCTGATACTGTTTGATGTTCAGTGCATCAGAGGGTGAAACTCAGCTGCACTCACCCAATAGCCAGATATAATTTAGCACTGATTCTCTTTGTCTGGCAGAAACCTCTAAATCCAGCCAGGCCACAAGATGGGATTCAGAAGAACATCCAAGTTGTCCTTTTGCCAGAATGCTGCATCCATTCTGTGCCCCAGTGGTTTTTTCATCCCCATTTCTAAGATATTGTCACCATTTCCTCTTCTGTGTGCTGAGGACTCTTCTGAAGGTGCTGTTATGTGATCTAAATTCTCTGGTTTTACAGCAGCAATGAAGGTGATTCCAAGAGCTGAGGTCACAGGCATTTTCCCTCCACAGGCACCCTCCCCACAGGGACACTGAAAACAATATTTGAAACTGCGGAGAACACCAAAATAGAAGGAACCATAGGCATCAGTACTGAAGGCAGCTGGGCTAAAGAAGATTAACACAGCACTATTAAATAGAGATTTAATTCAATTCAGCAGCACTTAATCACCTGCAGAGTGCCAGCAACTCTGCTGGGTGCTGGCATGAACAAAATGAGTACTTGATCCCTTGCCCTGAAGGGCAGGAAGCAGATAGTGAAGGTACATTTGATGAGCACACAACAGGAGAAAGTGACTTACGCTAGGGAGGGGGACACTCAGGAATGCTGCCAGCAGGAGGGACTCTCAAAACTGGCTTCTAAGTGATTAAATAAATTAGGAGACCTAATATAATTCCTACACAAAAAGACAGTATGCGTGGAATTGAGGAGTCTATTTTCAGTTTGCATTTTGAAAGACTTACCCTGGTAACAATGTGAAAGGTTGTGACAGGTGCTGGGAGACAGGTAGTGGTAAGAAAGATTAGGAAAAAAGAGTTCAAATGAGACTATTGCAGTAGCCTCAGCAAGGCCTTTGAGTAAGGGAGGGGCAGTAGGAATGCAACAGAAAAGGCAAGAGTTGAGGCTATTTTGGGATGGAATTGATAGGGCTTTGTGACTGGTTGGGTTGTGGGTATGGCTTATAGAAGCGTCAGTATCACTTTAAGCCCAGCCCTGTGTACCTTAGTCACATGTACTATAACCAAGCTCATATTTCTATGAAAGAAGACAGTCGGCCTATCTGTATGCACTGCCTCATAAGCTCTTGTTATAAAGGAGCAGGGACTCCCTGGCCACGTGGCTCAGTTGGTTGGAGTGTCATTCTGTGCACTGAAGGGTTGCCAGTTTGATGCCCTGTCAGGGCATTTGCCTGGGTTGCAGGTTCAATCTCTGGTAGGGGCGCCTACAGGAGGAGGCCAATTCATGTTTCTCTCTCTCATGTTGATGTTTCTCTCTCTCTCCCTCTTTCTCTAAAAATCAATGGAAACATGTCACTGGGTAAGGATTAGAAAGATAGATATTTAATAGATAAAATACATAAAATAATAAATAAATTAAAAGGGAACAGGGAAAGAGAATAAAATATTTTGTCACTTTTTAAAACTTAGTAAAAATTGCCATGGCTGATGTAGCTCAGTGGATTGAGCGTGGGCCTGTGAACCAGAGGGTGGCTGGTTCAATTCCCAGTCAGGGCACATGCCTGGGTTGCAGGCCAGGTCCCCAGTAGTGGGTGCATGAGAGGCAACCACACATTGATGTTTCTCTCCCTCTCTTTCTTCCTCCCTACCCTCTCTCTAAAAATAAATGAATAAATAAAATCTTAAAAAAAAAGGCTTAGTAAAAATGTGATTGTATTCCCTACCCACAAGTGTGATAATACTTAATCAGAAAGTACCTTCTGCTTGATTTTGTAAGCATAATCTTTCAATTTACAGAAATGCAAAAATTTACCCAAGATGTTAGAAGATGTCATTATTAGTAAAAATGTTAGTTTTTAACCCCTTACCTCCCCATACACAAAAATAATTATTAGGAACATGTTTTAGAAACTTGCTATTAGAAGAATTCAAACAGATTTTCTGAAATATGAAATAAATTCCAAATGTTGCATGGATAGTATCTGATATTCTATGTTCTTTGCTGTTCAAATCATATTCTTTTACCATGTTTGACAATATCATTTTTCCTTGAAACTCCACCTGAAAAAGAAGAGACAAGAAAAAGTGTTAAATATTCATCCAAACCTCTTAACTGATGTTCATGAAGACAATAATAATGACAACTGGAATAAATGACATTTATTGACTACTTACTATGTGCAAGACACGTTAAGCTTGTCATCTGGATTAACACTCAGTTTTCACATCAATCCTATGATTCTATTATATTATACATTATTATATTACCATCTTTTCCAGTATAACCATTGTAAAGATAAGAATACTGAAAATTAGAGTCGTTAAATAATTTTCCCAAAGACACAGGGAAGTAATTGATGGAGTCAGGTTCAAATTCAGATTTGTTGGACCCCAGAACTCACTCTCTTAACCACTGGACAATACCCTTTTCCAAAACAGCTAGAGTTCCTTTTGAGCTTTTCTTTTTAAAATAAAAGCTTAAAGATCTTTATATTATCTTTTTTCCTGAGTTTTATATTCTTTAAATAATGCCAGCAGTTTCCATGTGCCTAATATCAGATAATAGTATACAAAAGACTATGGCATTCATAGGCTTCCTTTTCCATGACAAAACTAGTCGTTACTTTGTCATTCTTCTTTAACCCACTTCTACAATAAAGTTATAAAAAGAATGCTAGGACAAGATTCTAATCCTGGTGGCCACTTATGTGTGACTTGTGTTAGCCTGGGTACTCATTTCTTACTGGGCTTTGTCCCAGGCACAGAATGATAGCTGACATGCACTGAGGACTTCCAAGGTTCCAGGCAATGTAGAAATCCCCTTGCAACAACATAGTAAGGGGGTACTGGAATTAACCCCATTTTACAGATGAGGAAACTAAAGCTTTGAAAAGCTATCTTACTATGAAGTCACACACCTAACAAGTAAACCTGGATTAGAACTCAAATCTCTTGGCTGCCAAACTCATGCTGTGCTACAAGATCTCCTTATCTGACATGGAATAAGGTCTCTTGCTACCAGGTTCACTCCAATTTTGTGAAATCAGAAGAATGCTGTCTATGGGACACTCTAATTTATTTGAAGGAAAGCCAATAGCTACCTGCCATATATTTAATAATACCTACCATATATTTAATGCATATTATGTGTGATTTATGTGTTAAGTACCTGTAATTCTCACCATAACCTCAACCCTGCAAGACAACTATTATTGTTCCCATTTTATATAAGTGTGAGAACTGTGTCAAAGGGGCTGAGTATCTTACCCAAGGTCTCAGGACTAGTAAATGGCAGTCCCAGTTGTCAAGTGAAGGTCTGCAAGGCTCCAAACTACAGGTGGTAGTGCTGTCATGCTATATTGTCATTTGCTTTCTTCCATCCCTTTGGGAAAAAGAAAAACTGTTGTGACAAAGCATCCATGATAAAATTATCTTAAGATTGTTATTAGGTTTTTAATCACACAATTAAAAGGATACTCACAAAAGCCTAGGAAATCTTTAAGCCACAGTTGTGGGTTGATTCTCTTGCTTAGGTTGCTCATTATTTTTCCTTAAAAATCTTTTACAGAAACCTACTTGCTCTATCCTGCACTCTCCCTTACCCCAAACCACCTCAAAAGTAAAGCAACAAAACAGCAGCATCCAGGTCCCATTTTTCTTGCTTGATCATCCAGAACATGTAAATTATAGTGAAATATGGCCTGAGTCAGCTCATCACAGAACAGAAGTCAGTAACATTGATATTACTAAGCAACACCACAGAGGAGCAAATCTGCAAAATTAGGTGACAAGTTTATAAGAAGTCAAAGTATCTGGTACTCACTTGGTCATTTTATTATGAACCATCTGGATGATCCACAGTAATGACCAACACATTATTGTTCATTGTTCAAGGGTGATAATTCCCATATAATTATATGGCACCTCCCTCTGTGATCCTAACCTACTTTACAGAATTTTCCTCTTTATTTTCCATAATCCTGATATTTCCCTACAAGGTAAGTGGGAACAGTTATACCCACTGGACAACTTCCTTTCCTCTCCAAGATAATATTTAAAACAAACAAACAAAAATCACTCTTTTGGCTTGTCTGATGGCAGAGCCTGCTGGGCAAGAACATGCAAAAAGGAAGAAATTAGTCATGGGATCATGCAGCTCCATCGGCCTGACATGGGCTCCATCTTGGTGGTCCCAAAGAAGTCTGAGGTGATCAGTCTCAGTCCTTCCCAAAGGCAGAGATGAGCAGATTGTGGTACCTACACTGAGCCAGAGTCCTTGATCTTCTGGAGAAAGGTTGCCTAGCAAGGACCCCTCCCAATTCCAACAGCCTAGGTGGTCTTATTTGTTCACTCATTGATTCATACAACAAATGTTTATAAGAAAATTAGACTAAGCACCTGATTGTAAACCAAAGGTTACTAACTGATGAGCCAAATATAACCCAGAGTGTTTTTTTAAACTTGGAATTAGTTGCCAAGATTTAAAAATCAGGGTTTTTCACATAAAAATCCAAGTATCTAGCTTCCTTTGAATAATTGGAAGATCTGTCAACACGATGTCTGCATTCACTCACAAAGCTGGAGCTGAGTGACTGCTGCCCCTTTTTAAGCAACGCTGTCCAATTTTCCATAATCACCACCACTCTCTATTGTTGTCCCCAGCCCACTTTGCCCATCTGCATACCTGGAACCTGTGCTCCATTGCTGCTTTGTCAGAGTGCCTACTGTGCTCCAGGCACTGGGCCAGATGCTAAGGATCTTACTGAACCCTGATTTGTCCACTGATGTAGCATCAGTATTTCTTGGGGCTGGGGCCTTGAAATGACATCTGCAGATGGACATAAACAAGGAAATATATTGTAGAGAATGGGGGAGATAAAAATAGCAGCAGTAACAAACCAGTGTGTCTGGGTTTGCAGGAAGCTTGAAAAGGAAGAGAGTGTTTCATGAAGGGGCTATATTCAGAAGGCATGAAAATCAGGTGATAAATTTCTAAGAGGTAGCCGTGTTTGTACGTTCATAAATCCTACTTGAAACTCAATAGCTGATAGAGGATCACCCACAATTTCAGCCCTTTATTTCTATTTACAAAGTTCTTGCCTTGCTTCCAAAAGCCTGAGAGATTTTTAATTTTGTAGAAGAAACAGAAGTACTCATTAGCATAGATTTGGAAGAGCTGGATGTGAAAAGAACTTCATAGGGCAAAATCATCTCTCTTAACACCTTGAGTGTGACATACATGTGTTACCACATGTTGAGTACAGCTGTCCCTCGGCAAACGTGCACACTGTTAGAAGCCTCTTAAGGAAGTTTGACACACGAGCATCAATCCCCCACAGAATGTTAAGCAGAACTGCTGCGATGAGTCAGTACTTCCAAGGCTTTTTTTGAGTGAGATTTTGATTTGAAGGTTAATATATTCCTTTCCTTCTGACTTGAGTAAGAAGTAAGGATTTTTGGTTGTTGCCTCACTTAACCTCAATGTCTAGAAATTTTCTTAAGTTAAAAGAAATTACTTGCTTTGGCATGAACCTTTGATATAAAAGAATGACCAAACAAAGCTTTTTAATGGAAAGCGATTAATTTTGGTGGTCCATGCATTTTTTGACATGAAACCAAACAAAAAGGTTAAAATTGGGCTGCATTAGAAAGCACCTAACTTGTAATTCATGTTTATTTTGATGGAAATTTTTCACATGGGGAGACAAGTGAAAAATGTTTAATCCAAATAGCCTGCAAGAAATTTAAATACTATACAGCTCTACAAATATAAATGTCCTGTTTCTCAGGAGTAGGATGGGGAATTGCAAATATTCAACTTTCATACTACTCATTCTCAAAACTTTAAAACAAACACTTTTAGCCAATAATAAAAAATAAATTCACAAATTTCTTTTAAAAGCTACCTTAAGGCTAAAATATAAATACTGCAAAACATGGTTCTGAAAGTTAGCCAAGGCAGCCTTTGACTAAACTGAATGTTCTTCTTCCAAGAGTCCTCCTTGTGTTTAAGGGAAGAAGTTTAAGGGGTTTTGGTGACTTGCACATGTCAAGAATAGACATTGACATTGGTCTCACCACAGAGTTTGGAGAGGATTTAACTACCTTGTGCTGGGCTGAGCTAGATGTTCATGCTGGACCTGTGGCAGAAAATAAAGAGGGGTATTACTAAGGATGTCTGTGCCACCCCAGCGCAAAGTGCCTAATAGACATGCTCTCATCAGATCATCTGAAAACCGTCCTAAGAACAGGTGTGTATTGTTCTTGTCCCCACTTGACATTAGAAAGAACTGATGCTCAGAGAGGGTCACCCAACTTAGAAGTAGTTGAGTCAAGCTGTGAATTAACTGTCTTGTCTGCCTCTCTCAGGAGCACTCTTAACCTTGATAGTAATGTTATGGTGTCAACAGTCAAGATGCTTCAGGCTCAGTGTCTGTATTCCTGACTTTCAGCAAGCCCAGTGAAATTCAGCAAACCAAGATATCCTAAACCTCACTGTCATTTGAGAGTTTTGCATTTATATACTTTATTTAAAAACATGAGAGGTGCATATAATATAAGGAAAGCGCTGTTATAGGTTCTGTTGGAAGGGATCTAGAGAGGTATAGTGTCTCTGCCACCAAGGTATGAACCACATAGTTGGAGAGACAGGCTTATGTGCAAATATTAGAAGGGAAGGTGCTTAGGTCCCAAGCTGGAACACTGGTGGTCAGATGAATGAAGAGTCCACTTTGCACATCCCATTCCCATGGTTGTGCTCCCTGTTTTGACATTCCCCACAGATATGAGAATAAAAGAGCAGGACTGGTGAAGAAATTTTTTTAAAACACTATTTCCAATATGACAGAGTATCTTTTGTTAATGAACAATAATTATCTATGATGCGGACCCCAGCCCACGGGGTCTGTGTGTTGTGGCTGTGATGAACAAATTCATACAGACTACAGATGTCCTGTGGAGAAAAAGGGACAGCATGGCCACTCTCTGAGAGAGGGCCCTGACCCCTGCCTGGACAGGCTTTAATTGCTTTCCTGGGCACATACATTGAGGATGGTCCTCATTTACTATGCACAGGTTTGCTTCAGGTGGTTACCTTTTACAGAAAACAAAGGAGAGGATGCCGCTAATCACATCACAGAAGAAGAATATTTGCAAATGCAAAGGGAAAAGTGGTTGAGCTGGTTACACTCGTCCCTGGGAAGTTTAGCATAGATTTTAGGAAGTTACTTTAAAGATATGCAGTAAACATTTTCTGCCTCAATTCAGGGTGAGGGAGTTTTAGCAAAAGCAAGCCTCATAGCAGCCTAGGTATAATGCAGGCCTGATTCCCCACGGGAGAACCTGTCCATGGGCATGGGTCCTCTGTGCCAACCTTGCTCCCCGTCAGTTTTCCAAATCAGGGGCTGGGCTACATTTCCCACATCATGTGGAACGGTTCCCTGTATAGCTGCTTAAGACCTCTGTTAGTAGTGTAGAATTTGTTTTAGCAAACCTATATAAAATACCCAGTTCTCTAAATGCTCTGCTCCATGACCTATGGGTTCTTCCTCACTGTTCTTGATGGTGCTTGCAATAATAAGGGTGCCCATTATTGATTGCTTAGTGGGTGTCATTATCTCATTTACCCTTTTTTTAATTTTAATTGTTGTTCAAGTACAGTTTTCTGCCTTTTACTATTCTTTACCACAACTTTCTAGGGGAGATACAATTATGCCCCTTCATTGCTAAGAGCACAGAGGCTCAGAAAGGTGAAACCAACTTGCTCAAAGTCACACAGCTAATTAAGTAGCAGATTTGGGGTTCAAATCTATACCTTGGCTTCAAAGCTCATGTTCTCAACTTCCACTCACTATTTGAAAATAATAGTTCCATTGGGTGTGATATAATTCAGTAACTATATAAACTTTTTTGATAGGTATTTGACAACTTTACCAAGAAATTACTATCTTCATTGAGAAAGCCTTAATTTTTAGGTATTCATGAGCAGTTCAAACCAATACCAATAAGTAGCTCCTTAAAAAAAAAAGTTGATCACTTTTCCAACAGCCACTTAAGTAATAAAGACTTATTTATTTCTCTACCTCTATTTTTATTCTAATTAAATGAACTCAGCATAGATGCTTCTATTGACTTTTTTTCTATGAGAGGGCACCCCCCAAAAAACAGAATTATATTCTTAAGGGCAGGACCCTGTAGTACATCCCTCCCCCACTAAGTGAGTGTTCTAGGAACCCATCTGCATCAGTGTACCAGCTGGTGGTGTTGTGAGAAGCTATGTTTGGCTGCAGTGAATTTTTTTGAAGACTCTTTCAATGCATTTGCCCATTCTATAATGGGTGATTTACACACATACCTGCCCACACTTTGCGAAGTGTTCAGCAGTCTCACCAAAAAAGACATGACCTCATGCCCCACCCTCCCTATTCACCCAATCTTGCCAAAGTGACTTTTTAAATATATTTTATTGAGTATGCTATTACAGTTGTCCTGATTTTTCTCCCTTCACCTCCCATCCACCCAGCAGCCCCTGCTCCCTCAAGCAATTCCCCCACCGTTTTTCATGTCCATGTGTCATGTGTATAAGTTCTTTGGCTACTCTGTTTCCTATACTATACTTTACATCCTCATGGCTATTCAGTAACTACCTATTTGTACTTCTTTTTTTAATTTTTAAGTGTATTTTATTGATTATGCTACTACAGTTATCCCACTTTTTCTCCCCTTTATTTCCCTCTGCCCTGCACTCCACCTTCCTCCAGCATTCCCCTCCCCTTAGTTCATGTCCATGGGTTCTACATGTAAGTTCTTTGGTTTCTCCATTTCCTATACTATTCTCAACCTGTCCCTGTCTATTTTTAACCTACACATTATGCTACTTAGTCCCTGTACCTTTTACCCCATTCTCCCTCCTGCCCCTCCCCATTGACAACTCTTCTTATGATCTCCATTTCTGTGATTCTGTTCCTATTCTAGTTGTTTGCTGAATTTATTTTTGTTTTGTAGGTTCAGTTGTTGATAGTTGTGAGTTTCTGGTTATTTTACTGTTCATAGTTTTGATCTTCTTTTAATTAGATAAGACCCTTTAACATTTCATATAATAAGGGTTTGGTGATGATGAACTCCTTTAACTTTACCTTGCCTAGGAAGCACTTTATCTTCCCTTCCATTTTAAATGATAGCTTTGCTGGATAGAGTAATCTTGGCTGTAAGTCTTTTCCTTTCATGACTTCAAATACTTCTTTCTAGCCCGTTCTCACCCATAATGTTTCTTTGGAGAAATCAGCTGATAGTCTTATGAGCACTCCTTTATAGGCAACTGTCTCCTTTATTCCTGCTAGTTTTAAGATTCTCTCCTTATCTTTAATCTTGGGTAATGTAATTATGATGTGCCTTGGTGTGTTGCTCCTTGGTTCCAACTTCTTCGGGACTCTCTGAGCTTCCTGGACTTGCATGTCTATTTCCTTCACCAGATGGGAAAGTTTTCCTTCATTATTTTCTCAAATAAGTTTTCAATTTCTTGCTCTTTCTCTTCTCCTGGAACCCCTATGATTTGGATGTCAGAATATTTAAAGTTGTCCCAGAGGTTCCTAAGCCTCTCTTCATTTTTTTGAATTCTTATTTCTTCATTCTGTTCCAGTTGGATGTTTATTTCTTCCTTTTGTTCCAAATCGTTGATTTGAGTCCTGGTTTCCTTCTTGTCATTGTTGGTTCCCTGAATATTTTTGCTTTATTTCACTGTGTATAGCCTTCACTTCTTCTTTTACTTTGCATCCATACTCAATAGTTTCTGTGAGCATCCTGATTACCAGTATTTTGAATTCTTAATCAGACAGGTTGTCTATCTCCTTGTCACTTAGCTCTTTTTCTGGAGTTTCGACCTGTTCTTTCATTTGGCCATATTTCTTTGTCTCAGCACACCTGTTATGCTGTAAGTGGCAGATCCTTAGGTGTTTGCCAGAGTGGGGCAAGCCACTTCACTAGGTTGTAGTGCCATATGTGGGGTAGGGATCAGAGAGGGAACAATGTGGGGGAGGGGGAATGAGGAGAATGGGGGGATTAAAAAACATAATGGGGGACTTCCAGCCAAGATGCAGGCATAGATAGACACACTGTGCCTCTTCACACAACCAAAATAAGGACAATAATTTAGAAACAAAAAAAAAACAGTACTGATAGAAAATTGAACTGTTTGGAAGTCCGACAACCAAGGAGTTAAAGTAGACACATTCATCCAGACTGGTAGGAGGGACAGAGTTCAGTGGCCAGGTGGAGAGTGGTCATGGCAAAGTATTGGCTGGTGGACCCAAGCATGCAACGCAGCAGCTGGCAGACCCCCGGTGCACGAGGTGACAGTGGATGGACCCAGCAAGACCATGGATTGTGTAGGGGCACACAAGGCAGCTGGTGGACTGGGCAGTCCCACATTCTTGTGCAGATAAACCAGGAAAAACTGAGGAGTGAGACAGACCACACAACCCAGGGTACCAGCTCGGGGAAATAAAGCCTCAGAACACCAACTGAAAACACCTGTGGGGGTTGAGGTGCCAGGAGAAACTCCCAGCCTCACAGGAGAGCTCATTGGAGAGACCCACAGGGTCCTAGAGTGTACACAAGCCTACCCACATGGAAATCAGCACCAGAAGGGCCCATTTTGCTTGGGGGAAGGAGAGAAATGACCAAAATCCGGCAGAGAGTGGAGCAAGTGCCATTGTTCCCTCTCAACCCAACAACTGGGTTGTTCTGCCCGGGTGAACACCTAAGGACCCGCCCCTCACTATGTAGCAGGCACATCAAGACAAAAAAAAAAAAAAAGGCCCAAATGAAAGAACAGATAAGAGCTCCAGAGCAACTAAGCGACAAACAGATAGCCAACCTATAAGATGCACAGTTCAAAACACTGGTAATCAGTATGCTCACAGAATTGGTTGAATTTGGTCACAAATTAGGTGAAGAAATGAAGGCTACACTAAGTGAAATAAAGGAAAATATACAAGGAACCAATAGCGATGGGAAGGAAATTAGGACTCAAATCAATGGAGTGGACCAGAAGGAAGAAAGAAATATCCAATCAGAAAAGAATGAAGAAACAAGAATTCAAAAAACTGAGGAGAGGCTTAGGAACCTCCAGAACATCTTTAAATATTCCCAACATCCGAATCATAGGGGTACCAGAAGGAGAAGAGGAACAGAAACAAGTGGAAAACTTATTTGAACAAATAATAAAGGAGAACTTCCCCATTCTGGCAAAGGAAATAGACTTCGAGGAAGTCCAGAAAACTCAGAGAGTCCCAAAGAAGTTGGACCGAAGGAGAAACACACCTAGGCACATCATAATTACATTACCCAAGATTAAAGATAAGTAAAATCTTAAAACTAGCAGGAGAAAAGGAGACAGTTACCTACAAAAGAGTTCCCATCAGACTGTCAGCTGCTCTCTCAAAAGAGACCTTACAGGCAAGAAGGGGCTAGAAAGAAGTATTCCAAGTCGTGAAAGGCAAGGACCTACATCCAAGATTGCTTTATCCAGCAAAGCTTTCATTTAGAATGGAAGGGCAGATAAAGTGCTTCTCAGATAAGGTCAAGTTAAAAGAGTTCATCACCACCAAGCCCTTATTTTATAAAATGTTAAAGGGACTTATCTAGGATAAAGAAGATAAAAAACACATACAGTAAAATGACAGCAAACTCACAATAATTAACAACCACACCTAAAACAAAAACAAAAACAAACTAAGCAAACAGAACAGGAACAGAACCACAGAAATGAAGATCACATGGAAGGTTATCAACAGGGGAGTGGGAGGAGGAGAGAGGGGGAAAAGGTACAGAGAATAAGTAGCATAGAAGGTAGGTAAAAATAGACAGGGGGAGGGTAAGAATAGTATGGGAAATGTAGAAGCTAAAGAACTTATAAGTATGACATATGGACATGAACCAAAGGGGGGGGGGAATGTGGGTGGGAGGGGGTGTGCAGGGTAGAGGGGAGTGAAGGGGGAAATGGGACAACTGTAATAGCATAATCAATAAAATATATATTTAAAAAAAACATAATTGGCCCCGGCTGGTGTACCTCAGTAGACTGAGTGCTGGCCTGCAAACCAAAGGGTTGCTGGTTCAATTCCCGGTCAGGACATATGCCTAGGTTGCAGGCCAGGTCAGATCCCCAGTGCGGGGCGCACGAGAGACAACCACACATTGATGCTTCTCTCCCTCTCTTTCTCCCTCCCTTCTCCTCTAAAATAAATAAATAAAATCTTAAAAAAAAACATAATTGATCAGTACAAAATAGGCAGGGTGATGTTAAGAATAGCATAGGAAAATGGAGAATGCAAAGAATTTATATACACAACTTGTGGACATGAACTAAAAGGTGGGATGGATTGCTGGAAGGGAGAGAGGCACCAGGCAGACGGGGGCAGAGGGGAAAAAAATTGGGACAACTGTAATAACATAATAAAATATACTTAAAAATTAAAAATAAATAAATAGGCTTTTCCACACACAAGAGCCACATCAATGGGCTTCAAAAACCAGTGGTGTCCTAGAGCCAAACTGTTGAATTTTCAGGAATTTTGCAAGCTGACTGTTAAGTAGAATTATTAAAAAGTAGTACAATTAAATTACATTAAAATCAAAGGTAAACAATAAAAAAGACCCTGTTCTGGCAAGCTGGTTTTCTTCACATTCTTCTCTGCTTCCTCTTTAGTAAACAACAAACATGTTCCCTTCACTTGGGCAGGTATTGTCCCATTGCCCTCTTTCCTCACTGTGCTTTGCATTGCTACATCACCTGTTGGCTATTCAGCTTTTCACTACTCTATTCCCTCTCTTCTACCCTTTTTAGTCTGTTTTTAATATCTTCTGTTCAGTTCTTGTCACTCTGTCCCATTCACCATCCGAGGAAGCAACTGAGAAACAATCTAGACATTGTCATAGCAGTAAGAATGTGTGAGCCATACCAGACACAAACAGTTCCAATTTCGAGTACATAAAAACAAAATAATTAAAGAATATGATTATATTTATTTATACCTGATTCTACAAAAGACAAGGTAAAGAATAATCACTTCTGCCACAAGCAGATGCTTGAAAATTTGGGATTAATACAGAAAAACAGATGTGTGCATACAGACAATTTGCAGCTAAAAAGATTCATAAAAATGCACTGGTGCATCTTCACTGCATAGAATATGGTTTACACTCCACTTTGTGAAGGCAGAGCCATCCACGTTCTGTTTCCTGAGCAAATACTAGAGAACACTAGCTGCTTATTCTGTTGCTTTACCTCAGGGAAGAAGTAGAGGTTACAAAAACTTTAGTAGGCTGATATAATCCCTCAATTTACTGCAAGCTACCCACACACACATATATTATGTGTAAAGCCACCATGAGCACACGTTTAATATTTATGAAGGTATTTAGATCACTTAAGAATCCAAACTTGTGCAGTGTCCTGTATGTAATAGATTATTATTCTTAAAATACCTGAGAAATTATATATTTCACAGAAAGTGATCCCCATAAGTCATTTTAAATTCCATGTTATTTACACAAAAATCAATTTTTTACTGAAACGTTTGCATCCTTTGTCAAGCATCTGACAAAATCCAGAATAGGCTGCTTTTTGCAGAAACATAAAGATGAGGTGATTTTTCTCCCCAAAGCATAAGTTTGGATCAGTGTGTTAAAATAGCTTTAGGGAAAATTTTAGGCACATGGAAAAAGAATAGATATAGAATGCATAATAGAAATATAAAATAGAAAAATATTATTGTGTATTAGAGCTTTCATCTCAAACATAAAAGTCACCAATTATTTGTTGATTCATATGTGGATTTTCCATGGCTTCCCAAGTTAATGAACCTTGGAAGCTTTCTGCTGAATCATAGGGGTGTCTCTTGAGTCTAATTAATTTCCTGCTGTTTGTGGGGAGAGTATTATTACAACCAGAAAAAAATTTTTTAACTTTCTCACAGTGTTGCTTTAAAAATCTGGAATTTTCAGATGAACAATAATAAAGTTTCTATTTCAGAACTGAAGTAAAAAAAGAAAAAAAGCAGAATGGTGCATTCCCACCTCCTCCCTCCACCCGACTCCCCACCCCAAGCTGCCACTCCCAGCAGCTGACTCAGGATAGCTCGATTTCTCCCAGTAGTTTCCATTACAGGAAGTCCTTTGGTGATCTGCACATAGGAGAGGCTGCTGGTCACCTCCTGCCGCTGTCAGTCTACAAGCATAAGGCAATGCCATGATCTGGGGAGTTGTGGCTGCTGTGTCACCTATCTGAGTCAGGTGGTCTTCTCTGGAAATATCCTTCCCTCTTCCTCCCAGAGCACTCTACACTTTTCACAGCTCCTCCCAAAATGCTGTACCCATAGTATTCAGTGTTTTCTGTCTAAAATGCAAGATAAGAATATAAAGGGTTTTTCATTGACGGTTTTCCCGGGTAGCCTTCCTTAATCACTAGGAAGTTGTTCTGTTGCAGATGAACCATGACATGAACTTCTGGGACTGCTGTTCCATGTCAAGGAATCCAGTGTTCACTAGCCTCAGTGAGCCCAGACATCATCCTCATTCTGCCTTTTCTCTTGGAGTGTCACCTCTATAAAAATTACAGGGCTAGGCTAAACCTGGTATGAAGTTATCTCTGCCAAGTATTCTTGTTTCATCAGATGTTAAAATCACTGTGTCCTATTCTGTAATGCAGTGCACATCCTACCCGCAGTGGAATAATGTATTTTAAGTGATTTCTGAAAATGGGATGTGAAAGATGACTGCCACATGGCTCATGTTTGCACATCTCTATATAGTTACGATTGAGGGATTTGACAGTATAACTCTGAATCTGATTAATTAAGAATGTGTAAAAACAAAGTTCTTGCATTACAGCTCGTTCCTTATCTTTGTGTCTTTTACTGTGATGTTGTAGAACTTGGATCATATGGAAAACTAAAATATTATGACACAATGACTGAAGAAGGTAAGAATGATTTTAGAATTGTATGCATTGGCTTTTTTTTTTCATTTATGGTGTCTGTTGCTCGCCCATTTCTAAGTCTCTTTTTTCCTCTTTGCATGACTTCAGTGACATTGTGTAACTTATTATTCTTTGTATTCTTATTATTCTTATTATTTTTGTCTAGTTTTTGCCATCATGTTTATTTGGAATTGGAGACGTGCAATACCATGGGTGATCATGTTATTCCATTCAAACGTTCCAAGCCATCTCAATTGTGTAACACACTCAAAGAAATGGTGTCGGCAGTGCAAACACAAGCACACACATACTGTGTAAGCATTTGTTCCTCCACATGTTCACAACAATATATAGAAACACATCCATCCAACACTCTTATAATATGCCCTTAATTTCAGAGAGGGGACTATATTCAGGTGATATTCTGATTTATGCAAAGCACTAAGCCACCTAAAGTTACTCCTAGACCCCACACCAGCTACAGACCTGTTTCTGGCTGAGGGGGCTGTAGGCTCATGCCCTTAGCTCCCACAGTTCCAGCTGACCCATCTAAGGGCATTACTCTGAGAGCCCAGGGTCACCATTCCAGCCAATAGAATTGTATGTGTTGAGATTCACCCTCTTGAGCTTGGGTATATCATTTTTACCATTTCCCCTGGGTAAATGAAGTCTGACAAAGATATACTTTTAAATGTATTTACTGATGAATACCAGGCCCTATCCCAGAGCACAACCTTGCTCCTGTCAGAATCACTGTTCTAGAATAAGTTCACCATGGAACAGCAATTTGGAAATCTTACATTCCTGTGAAGGGAGTTGTTTTAGTGCTCTATTCCCCACCTCATCCCACACATACCTCCACCTTTTGAATAATAAATAGTATGTGTAAGTTATGAAAATATTTGGGGGTTTTGCATAAGTTTTACAATGATATTGACAAGAAATCAGAAGGTACTTAGAAGGAGAATCAGCTATTTTTATCCTTCAGTGTGACAAATACTCCCAAATGTGTTGCATATCTTGTTTTCAGCTTCTAGTATTTCTAAGTTGCCTTAGCTTGCCAAAGAGTTCCTAGTTGCTTTGCATGCAAGAATATCTGACAGCCCTTGGTAAGGGGAAGCCCCTTCGCAGCCACTCTCCACTCCGGCTTCTGCACAACACCCAGGCCCTTCTCTGCTGCTGTCCTTGTGCTTTCAAGTAACCACTGTGATATTTCCTAAAGCAGCAGGCTTTTGGATTAGGATTTCAGCCTGGGCCCTCTTGTACCACAGGGCCCCCCAACAGCTTGGGGAAATGCAGACCCCCTCGGGAGTCAGAGCCCCAAGGGTAGAAAATACCTATGAGAATAAGTGTCCCACCACTGAGAGGACAGAAAGAGCAACCCATGCCTTACAGGAAGGCCCCTGTCAAGCTGTTCTTTTCACTCTACGTCTTCAGACCATTTTGATTTTTAGTGGCCATTGGCCCGAGGAGCCAGATCTTGGGATTCACTGACTTTATCACTTGATCACTCCTCCGGCATCTCCCGAGCCCCAGCCTCAGTTTCATGATTCAGGTGGCAGGTAGGTTTTTTAACTTCTACCTGACCTGTCATGACCTATCACTTTCTTTACTCCATTCTGTCCTTTGCTTTCCACCCTGAGGTTTCCTTGGCCAGGGCAGCTTCTGCCTCCCTGTCACCTCAGTTGCCCCATTTCTCCCTTACTCGGTTTCTTTCTTCCCTCTTTTCATATTCACTGGAGCAAGCATTGCTGTCCAAATGCCCCCTTTCTCCTCCTCTTTACATCAGATCACATGAAGATGCAAAAATGCTACTTCCAATTTGATGATTTCACATGGTACTGTCTGGCCTTTCTAGGCAGAAAAGGAGTCAAAATCATGTCTGCAGTGATAACCATGCTGGCCCTGGCCCTGGCACAAGATGCAGTTGTGTTCGGGGGCACTCACTGGTCATCTTAAACATTTCCTGCTCTTCTCTTGACCTTCATGAACATCTCTTTGTGTTCTGTTCCTAGCTGAAGATGCATCTTCCTTGTGGTGATAGCTAATGGTAACTAAGGCAGCATTTTAAAATTGCCTTCTATGAAATACAGTTTCATATCATGTCACTAGGAATTTTGTAACAACCCAGAAAAACAATAGCAAGATTGATTTCATAGTTAAATAAGTGGGAGAGCTTCTAAGTTAAGCTAAATAGGCTTCTTCACCATGTGCCTTGGAGCATTAAGTGCTACTGTGCACACCAGCATATAGTGAGTCGTAAAGAGGAATGGAGTTCACAGTATTTCCCAGACTTCTTTGGCTAAAGAACCCACCCTTCCATGTAGCCTTCTGTGGAACTGTTTTGGAAATGCCAATTAAGGTGTTATCTTTCACCTGGAACCTCAGAACGATTAGTCTTCTGACCCATAGCAGTCCTTCTCAGTACTCATAGAAAGGATACTTTGGAATAGGAGGTCTCCATCAAGACACATCAAAGCACACCCTTTGGCAGCCGCATCCTTGAGCAGCCAGGCCTGGCTTAAACCTATGTCTGAGATTCCATCTAAAAGACTCAGTACAAGCTCAGGAACCTCAGACCTGGCAACCGCCATGCAGGACTTCTTAAAACTATCAAAGGACTCTCCCCTCCCATGGAAAATAATAATAACTATGATTTATGTCACTTCCACATTGTACAACTTAAAGAAGTACAATTAAGATAAGGTGTTTGGGGCAATAGTGGACTAGCCAGCCTTCAGGAAATATGCTTAAAGGGGGCTCTGTTTAAGCCATTTCTTTTCACAATTTTAGAAATGTGACTAGCCCTTGAGCAGAGCTTTATCATAATTGCCCATGTGACTAGTCATTATTTGTAACTATTTTCAGGGAATTCTCTGGATGTTGGTTGATGTCAGCTACTTGCAATGAGGCCTGGATTGTTTTTTTCCCCCTAAAATGTATAAAATGGAAAGATAGATCATATATGCCACTCCATCCTAAGAGAAGTCAGGTGATGACTTCCCAAATATGGAAATTTGTTGGCACATATCAGCTCATTATTTTAGCACTTCCTGTGTGAGAGCTACTCTGTGCTTTAGGCAAACAAGAGATTAAAAGGTAGGCAATTGGCCTCATGGAACTTGGAGATGGAGAAATCATGGGGCCACCAGGAAGGAAGTGATAAGTACCATAAGTATTCAGAAGAAGATGACAGCTACAAGATTTTGTAGAGAAAGTGGTCTTTGAACTAGTCCCAAGGCATCAGTAAATATGAGTTAAACTGGGGAAGGAGGAGAGGTAAGTTCTGATCTACCAGGCTGAGAGAGGGATGAATGGATGGGGAAACACCAACCTTTACTGTATCCCCCTTGCTAGATACAGT
Organism: Phyllostomus hastatus; assembly: GCF_019186645.2. Lineage (NCBI taxonomy): Eukaryota > Metazoa > Chordata > Mammalia > Chiroptera > Phyllostomidae > Phyllostomus > Phyllostomus hastatus. The sequence goes on from NW_025333857.1 coordinate 12,100,181, forward strand.
GCTATGGACTTTATATATTTTTATGTTATTTAATCCTTAAAATGATCCCACAAGGTAGATTTTATTGAAGATAAGAAAACTGAAGCTCAAAGTGCTTTACGAAGATGAAGAAGCTAAGACTGAAAGAAGCAATGTAATCTGCTCTAAGGCTCAGAGGCAGTAAGTTGTGATGTAGGTAGAACCTGAACTCAAGACTGTGGCTTCTTCAAGCCCTGCCCTCTCAGCTCCCCTGTGGCCAGCTATCCAGGGTAGTATAAGGACAGCACAGATGGGCAACAGAGTGGGAAGAAAGGCTTGATGGAGACCATATTAAGGGAAAGACTTGAACCACAAAGTCAGAATGAGGACATCATAGAATGTACAAGTAGCTATTGAATAAAACATAAACTCCTACTTGAACACTTTACCATAAAAAGTTTATTTTAGTAAAAGAGTATAGTCACTCACTCTTGGACACTGAATAAAATCACAATATTTTGACAAAATTTGTCCTTGTCCTTAGGGCACTTTTCCTTTCTTCCTTGTCTTTAGGTGCCCTAAAGTTTAGGACCTAAACTAGAGCAGCTCCCTGGGCCACACCCAACCTCCTCTCCCACCCCAAGCCAGTCAGAATTATATTCACTCATTTGGTTATTCCCTAATGCACAGTTAGTGACTGCTGGGTCCAACCACCCTTGGTATGTCCCTGGCACTAGACTGGGTGCAGGGCCTGTGGGGATTAAAGGCTGTCCTTCCCCTAAAGAACTCCCACTCTAGTGAGGGACACAGGCAGGGAGATGACTGGTGGGATGGACAGACCCAAGGTGCTAGGGGAGCCCAGTGGAAGGCATCTCCACTGCCTCAGTCCTGCACTTAGGATGAAAACTGTCCCACAGGCCACCTGATACTACTGTGTACACTTCATAGTAAGTTGATCACATGCTCTGGATGAGAGATTTTACTACATTTGTTAAATTGTCAAACTGCATTCCTCCCAAAGACAATACTTTCTTCTGCAACAAGATGTGTCCTGAAATGCAAACAAATGACTTTAAAAGTAGTCTTTTGGTGACCTCAGGTCCCCCTACATGAGCAGCTACCCCTCTATGTCCTCGTAGAGTGATATGGCCTATTCCTGGGAAAGCAATCTCCAATTTTATTTAAAGTTAGTAACTCATAATTCATTTCTCATCTGTAGACATGCAAATGTCATGCCATTGTCACTCTGGGCAATTCTCAATAAATTGAACTTGGCTTCCTTACTAATGTTACTCTAGAATGAAAAATATAAGAAGCTAGTTAAAAAAACAAATTAATGCAATAGGACAGGATTAATTAAAAGGAGAAGAGATCTTTTCACCAATGGCTTTATAAAGAACTGGTAATATTTGCTCTTTGGAGATAAGTATTCATAGAAACATATAGGTAGGCAGGTGGGTAGGTAGGTAGAAACCCTGACTAATATCTTGCAAAGAAGTGCTATATAGGGAAAGTCATCTTCAATGCATTATCCTAGACCTATTGACGTCAGCTTAACAGAAGTCTTTCCAGAAAAATAATTTCTCCACTATTTAAAAAGTCAATTTTTGTTTGTTTGTATAAGAAAAAAAGATAGAAAGAGTTGTAATATCAAGGGCAAAAATTATAATGATCTTTTCCTCAATGAAATTAACATTATTATTTCATGACAACCAACAGTCCTTTTTCTAAGCTGAGAAAATACTGTCTCCCATGAATGAATCTTGGGGTCGTACATTGGGTATGTGGCTGAGTTGAGAAAAATTCCATTATCTCAAAGAAACAAAAGCACCTCCAGGTCACCTACTCTAGCCATTTAATTGATATTCTTAATTGCTGTGAAATACTTCAGTACTTTTTTTCAAGGAGAAATTGAATTTTGGAATACCATTTAACAGAGTTTTTTATTGCCCAAGATGTCTTCTCTGAAAATTTAGTAATAAAATAGGTCCTTACTTTTAGCTGTGGCCTTCACATTATATTTTAATCCTTGTTTGAATATGAGACTCTGTTATATCCACAATATAGCAGGTAGGATAGATTCCACTGTCTATAGCAGAAAATTCTGATTAAAAGTAAGACAGTTTTTTTCTCTCTAAAGTAAAAGAGGTCCAGAAGCAGGTTATACATGGCAGATACAGAGGTTCCACAATAATCCAAGACCCAGGCCACTTCCATCTTTCTTCTCTACCATCCTTGTGTTTAAATTTCAAGGGTACCTCATGGGCTGGATGCTGGTAGAACTCCAGCCATTGCATCTGTATTCCTGTTTTGTCTTATTTTTAGGGAAACTTCCTTTTATATCCTCCCAGTAAAACTGCCCAAAACTCAGTTACATGGCTACACCTAGTTTCAAGACAGTTTGAAAATGTAGTTTGTTAAACTGGATGATTTACTGTCCAAATAATTTAGGTATTATGTCTTTAGGAAAGGAAAAGGGAATAGACACTAGATAGGCAACATGCAATGTCTCCACAAAAGAAAAGGTCACTTTTGTATAACTATATGTTGATGCAGAAGACTAACAACAGAGCAAGCTACACATGTGTGAGGGACATTGAGAGCTTATGTTAAGTTTGACATACCTTTGCGATATCCAAACAGAGATGTGGAAAAAGCAGTAGATATAGAATTGGAGCTTAGGAGAGATGTCAGGGCTATGGATATAAATTTGGGAGTTACATAGTATAGGTGTTATTTAAAACTATAGAACTGGATAAGAATACCTAGCTAATGAATAGAGCAGAGGAGTCCAAGGATTGACCCTGGGTACTCCAAAATTTAGAGTCTGGGAAGAAAGGGGATTCCCAGCAAAGGAGGCTGGGTTGGTCAGAGATCCAGGAGAGACTGATATCCCAAAAGCCAAGAGATGAACTTCCAAAGGAGGGCAGTGAAAATGTAACAGCATCAATGAATTGGCCAATGAGACTGAAAAACTATTGCAGTAGACAGATAAAAAGTGAGGGACAGAAAATGAGATGCTTCAAACGAGGCGTTTGGAAGTGGTGCCATTATTGCTACTGAAGAGGTCTAGGGTCTGACTGCAGGAGTGAGTGGAGAAGGTAAGCTGGAGCAAAAGGTACCTGGAAGTGAGTAGGTTAGGAATTGAGGAACCAAGCATTGCAGGGCCCACCCATGTAAAATTACCAAGGATGATGGCAGGAGCAATGATGGAAAGAAAAATATTGAACTGGGTTCTAATGTCTTCAGGAACTCAGGAAGGGTGACGAGGAAGTCATTAGGTGTGGACATGGTAGAGGTTATTGGCTTGTGCTTCAGAGGGAGAAAAAAAATGGTCCAGATGTAGTGAGGATGGGAGGATCGAATGTGGAACATTTGGAGACATGGGAATCTGTCACTTTCAAGGTCCACAGGAGTAAAGAGGCCTTCAGGAAACAGCTAAGTTTCAGCGGGAACAAAAAGACAAAGGGAACATTCAGAGATGAGGTTAAGGATCTAGAGATAGGTCTATTGATGTCAGTGGCAGGAGATTGAGTCAGGTCAGGGATTTTCAGAGCCACGTTGAAATAAAGGTCTGGATGGTGATGGATGATGACCCAAGAGGCTGTGCTGAAGTAGACAAGGGTGTAGCATGGAATGAGAGTGATCTAACAATGTGTTAGAAGTTTTTGCTTGGGATTGGCCCCATAGACAGTGTGCAGCGATAAAGTCAGGTCTGTCTTCCCAGAAGAAAGGAGCTTAACCACTCATTTTTATTATAAAAATATTGCATACATACAGAGGTAAGTGAAAAGCAAACACTACATAAGATAAGACAATAAAAGTGGCTTTTCCTTTTACCCCTCAATTCCATTCATTCCTTAGAGTTAACCACTTTTATCAGTTTTTTAACATATTATCTTTTTTCTATACAATATTCTATCCCTGGCTTTTGCTTATTAATATATCTTGGAGATATTTCTGTATCAGCACTTTTAGAATTTCCTCATTCCCTTTAGCAGCTGCATAGCATTCCATTGTGTGGCTCCTCATGGTGGGTTCAATCAGTCCCCTGTTGTTGAACATTTAGGATATTTCCTTTTTTGTTTATTTATCTAATTAATATAACAATGCTACAGAGCATCTTCTTTGTCCACATAGTAAACACTACTGAGCAAGTGGTATATATCATAAATACCTAGAAATAGAAATACCAGATCAACAGACACACACATTTTAAATTTTGAAAGTTATTGCCAAATTGCCCTCCAAAGGAATTGTACCAACGTACACCTCTACTATCAGGCAATGAGAGAGCCTTGAACAAATTTAAATAAGTCCTCTGAACAGATTCAAACTGACTTCATTACAAAGCAGATAAGCATTTGTAATGTAACTACCTTCTAATTTGCTTGCTTCAGAAACCTGAATTTTTACCAACGTTGATTTAAAGCCAGGGTGCAGTTACGATCAAAGTCTTTGTCCTCTCTAAATTAAATGACAAGGCTGTTCCTGCTCCCAGAATATCCAATTTCCACCACAGCATGTGCCCTTCTTTCCTCCAGACCGGTCCCCACAGAAAGTCTGAGTGATGCACTGCAAGATACCTCGCTACTTTCCAGGAACTGAGGTGGAGCCCGCCGAGCACAGACACCATTTCCAATACCATGTTGTGTTTCATTCATTCCAGGTCTATGGTTTCACTCATTCAGTCCAACTTCCCATAACCAGGGTTCTTTTCTGGGCTCTTAGGAACACATGGTCTTTGTAAGGCTGGGCCTTATCTAAAAACCACATGTATTTAACTCAGTAGTTATTAACCACATCACTTTTTTGGACATGTATTCTTTAAAGTATCTCCCTGGGGCTGGATTCTAGGAAGACAGCAGCCTAGTGAGCATAACCAGATCTAGCAGCTTGTAACCAGTATCACATCTGTTGGAAAAGACCTAACCAGCTGTGTGGGTAAATCCATGGTCTTCCTGAAAACCAGGACCATGGAAGTCTTCTAATTAGAATACATCCCGCTTTTCAAACTTCACTGCATCTTATTTTCATGATATAAGCTGTCAGCAGTAAAAGCAGAAAGATTGGACCTGGCAATTAAAGGCAGATTTTGCCACATTGCATATGTAGAAGGTGTTAAGTGGCAGCAGAAGGCAAACTGTGGATGCTTTTTTTGTCTATTTCTGACACCCCTAAAGTGGAAAATGTTAAGTTGCCTTCATCAGTCATACTTGAATACTGTTATTATATATTAATAATATAATTTCCCACCCCCATGAAGCTTCTTCTTTAATAAAAAAAAAAAGCTGGAATCTGTTTTACCAGGAGGCTGGCATGTTCAACTAAGCATGGTTAAGTTTCTCTTTTGATTAAATCTGAAATGAATTGAATCATCTCATTTTAGTCACGGGCCACTAAACCTTCAGTCGGTTAGTTAAGAACTCTCAGCATGTGTTCACACTTCTGTTGCAAACCCACATTTCAACTGAGATAGACAGGCATCAGTTTGCAGTATAAAGTCAAGGACTCAAAAAAATAGACACTAGAAACCAAGAATACCTGACGATTCGCAGACATGTGAAATCCAGGTGACAAGAGATGATGTATGTATATGTAACAGTGGCTGCCAATAAATAAATGTTAGCCAAATCTAAAACCTTTCATTTTGCATCACGATAAACAATTGGGTAATATATAGATCCATCATAAGAAAACTGTTTTTTAAGTTTCATTTTTTTATTTATGAGTCAGAGTAACCATTCAACACATATTTATTGAGCACCTACTATTTGCCAGGTGCTGTGAATAAATCAAAACTCTGCCCAAATGAATAGATTAATATTATAACTCCTCTGCAGTGAGACATACCCAAGAAATGGGCTTTAGCAGACTGACTCAGAAGTGATCTTTCCACCCATTAGGTAGTAATGGGGCTCGATGCTGGCAAATCTTGGAATCTGAGTCCTGCCTTAGTAAAGTGATTCTTTTTCCATTTCCCTTGTAGATATCCACAAGGTGCAAGGGATGGGAACAAGAGGAAGACAGCCATTCAAACCTTTTATCTGGCAGCCCCTTCCTGGCTCAGAACTCCTGTGCTGAGATCAAACAAACCCCTTTGAGAATTTCTGTGTGTGGGCCATTTGTATCCGTGTATATGAGAGAGAATTGTTCAGAAAATTAAGTTCCTAAAATAACAGAGCAGATGACCTAAAATGATAAAGAACATTAGCTCACAAGCAGTGTCAGCCTCGGCTAAGGTCAGTAAGTTTGCCCTTTTGCTGAAGCAGTGTATGCTACCATCTGATACCTGCTGCAAGTATTTTGATTTGTAAAATTCCAATTTTGCCTGGCCTTCATTAAATTACCTATTATTTTAAGAAAGGTCTCAATAAAGGACAAACATTAACTGTAAACACTATTAGACTTTGGAAATTGAACCACAGCATTAACCAAGAAGGGACTCTACCGAGTTTCCTGCAGCTGCTTCTGGCCCTTCCTTCTTTCTCTTCCCTCAAAGGGAAAATGAACTCTGAATAGATTTTCATACAGCAAGCACTCCAAGCACCTCAGACATGCACACATACATTTCCTCCTTTGTTGTTTGTGTTAATGTTGGTGCATTCATAAACCCTTGCTGAGGACAAGCCTAAGAAGTAAGCACTGGGGGTCTGGATGGATATAAAACAGCATCCCTGCCCACGAGGGGCCCACAGACTGGTTGAGGGGAGGGTCAGTAAACCGTCTCTGAGGCTCTATGACAACTTCTATGATAGGATACGGATCAGGGCCCTATGATAGAGAAACACACCGGGGTGCTGTGCCCACCCAAGGAAAGGGCTGAGGGAAAGCTTCCTGAAAGATAAGATGCCTAAAGCAGTCTTAAAAAGCAGTAAAACAAGCAAATAAGTGTGGAGCATTCCAAGCCCTGTGAAGGATAAATTGAGGGATGCTGGCAATGCAGTTAAAAGCTGGGAGGCCAACTGAGAGATTATAACCAACATCAAAGCTGGAAAGGTTGGATCTAAAGTGTTCAAAGGTAGAGTCAAAAGGGACTTGGCAGCTAACTGGATGAGGGTGAGAGCTGGCTGGAAGCTACTGAGGGAGTGGAAATGACCGAAGGAAAATACAAGCAGAAGAGCCCATTCCTCAGAAGGAAGGCAACGTGAGGTTTGAGGCATGTTGAGTTTGACCATCAGAGGGCCTTCCAAGTGTAGACATTCAGAAGCTCATTAGATAAGAGGATCTGGGCCAGAGACCTAACTGTGGGGACCATTGGCATGCAGGTAGTGATCTACTGTGTCCTTTGTGAAAATGTGAGGAATGAGGAAGAGAGAGGAAGGAGGGCGCCCTGAGGAATAGTGACATTGACTATGCATTCTGGGGAGTCCTTGAAAATCAAAGAGAATTCCAAACAGAGGGGTGAGGAATGTCACTGAGATGCCACTGAGACATCAAACCACATGAGGCAAAAAGTGGCCAAGAGTAGGTTCAGTGCAGTTGTGTTGACAAATGCCAGTAGTGAAAAAAGGACTTGCAGGATGGGGAGGCACCCACATAGACTATCTTTGTCGAGGCGTGACTGTGAAGGGAAGGCAAGAGACACGGCTCCAGCAGGCAACCTGTGATCAAAGAGAAGCTGAGGGGGACTTGACCACGATCCTGTGCTGAGGGGAAGGGGAAGGATTGAAGCCTGAAGCCCTGCAGAAGAAAGAAATTGGAAGGAAGGACAAAATATTGATCTTAAAGATGTCAACTTTTGAAAAACATTGTAAATCTTCCCAAATATTTATGAAAGCACACTGATATTTCCAATGACAAAGTGACCCTGTTCAGAGACATCACAGAACCAATTGAACCAATTCACATGTTGACAGCTCTGTTCTTTAAATACAACTCCAAAGGTTACTATGGAAAATTATCTTTTAAATCCTTAATAAGGAAGTCTGTTTGCCGCATTTCATTATATGAGGTGTTTGGCCACCACTGAAGCTAACAATTATGTACATAGTCTCATTAATTACAGGAACTAGTCCTTTAATTCTCTATAAATATAACTACAATTAAATTGTTAATCATTTTTATTATGTGGCACATTCATAAAACATTTACTAAAGACAGTTCACAAAATACTTCATTACAATGCTAGCTTAATTTCCATGAATATCATTGTAGTCTTATAATAAATGGCTTTATCTGATGCTTCAAAAAATTAGAAAAAATTATTTAGAGGTTTTACTTCAAAATAGATTTAAGAATAAGTGAACTCCATGTTCTTGGAGTTTTTTGTTTAAGATGAAATTATTATTTTTAATGTTTAGCTTTCAAGAATAAAAATCAGACCAGATTCTATTAGGTGAATATGCTGTCCTAAGAGGACAGTTTACAGAATGGAAAAGGATTTTACTCCTTCAAACTGCTAGGTAGTGTCTTGACTTACAGAACTTTCACTATCCTCCGAGTTTCCACACCCTCCTGAGAGGGCCCCATCATCAGAGCATGAATGTTAAGTCCTTCTTTCTTGTCTGTCTCTAGCTCTAGGCTATAAACTCTACAAGGGGACGCCCTGGATCTACCTGATTCACCAAACACTGTCTGGCATATAGCACATATTGATTAATATTTGCAGATTGGAAGATTATTTGTAGTTTGCACTGACTTGAAAGCGCAGACTTCCAGGGGAGCTTCACTGCGATTCAGTGAGTGCACGTGATGTGTCACCTAAGACACTTCTTGAGGGAATCAGTGATGCCAGAGACTGTCCCTTCCCAGAGAAGCCTACCCTCTAGTGGGGAAATCGGACATGTGGGCAGAAAACAAGGGCTGTGATGGGACTACAATCAAATTGCCATGGCAAAGATGGATTTCCTCTTGGGAAGGAGGGGAATGGGAATGGGTAGAGAAAGCTTCCAGTTAGGTCTTAACCAATGATGAGCATCTTAAAGAAGGAGGAGCCAAAGCCCAGCTTTCTGGGCTCTGTTCCCTGTTGTGCTTGCTCAGTACCCCTCCTCCTCTAAAACAAAAGCTCCTTTCAGCACTCACCTTGTAGGCCCTGACAGTGTGCAGACAAGGGTGACTGATGTGCCCCTCTGTCTTCCACTTTTAGAATATGAACATCTAGCCCACCCCATTTTCTCCTATTTCCCTACAGAAAGTTCCTGAGGTCATGAGGCCCCACTGAGGTCATGGGGCTATAGACTTGGAGAGGCTTGTAAGGACAGACTTTGGGTCATTAACCAACAAGAAGCATGTTAAAAGTTGTGATCTCATCTGTTTGCCTAGAAACCACAAATGCAAGGATTTATTGAGCCCTCCAGGGTGTGGGGATATGACAGTAAACAAAGCCGATGGAAATCTCTGCCTTTCTGGAGCTTGGCTACTGACAGAAAGCAACAAATAATCAAGAGAAATAATGATACAGTATATTAGATGATGATAAATTCTTTAGAGAAAATAAACTAGGGATAAGAAGTGTTCAGAGAAAAGTGGCAAATTTAAATAAGCTGCACAGAGAAGCCTCAAAGAGACATTTGAACAAATACTTGAGGAAGTTGAGAGAATGAGTCCAGTGGATCTCTGGAGGAAGAACTTTTCAGGTAGAGGGGCCAGCAAATGCCATGGCCCTGAGGTGGAATAGTGCACAGTGTTTTCCAGAAATAGCAAGTAGGCCAGCACAGTGGAAGCATGGTAAGCTGGGTAAGGGGAAGGAGATGAGGCAGGGTGGTCTAGGTGAGTCTCACTGGATAGAATCTTACAAATCATTGTGAAAACTTTGGCTTTCACTTTGACCTGGAGAGCCACTGCAGGATTTTTCACAGAGAAGTGAGTGGTGTGATCTGATTGACTGATTACTAAGGATGCCGAGATGAGGTCAGCCTGGGGGACAGAGAGGTAAAAGTGGAAGGGGAGACTAGTTAGGAGACTAGCAGAATTATTTCTACCAGACCTAAAAGCTGGGTGGGTTGTGTGTGGGGTGGGGGGGGAGATTCAGAAATATTTTTAACATAGAGACAACAGATTGCCAATGGATTGTATATGGAGAATGAAAGAAAGGAAGGAGCTCAGGATGAGTCCAAGGTCAATGTCTGCTTGTTGCCACATCATTTCTGTTGTGTGATTGATTGATCAATCTGTTCAGGTTGATGATGGATGGTCTGCCTGACTAGAGTCTATACTTCCAGGGCAAAAAAGTCAAGGAACAAACAAGGAAAGTTCAGGTACACTTTTGCTCTTTAAGCTACCTGCCAAGCCTTAAGCTACAAAGACGGAAACAGGAAAGCCAGAACTGAAAACACAAAAATAGATTCAAATATGCTGTATTCAAGTTTCTCCTTCTGCTTCATTTTTTTCTCTTCTTCTACCAAACCAAGCTCTGCTCACAGAGGTGTGTGTGGGCATCCCCTTTGCATCTGCATATCCCTCTTGTCCCATCTCGGCTGTGTTGCTGATGCTCAGGTTGTTCTGTGTCAGCCAGGAGCTAATCTGATTGCCAACCCAAAGCTTCCTTATTACAGGCTTGGTGGGGAAGACGTAAAGGAATTTACAGAGGTCGTTTTAATTAATCAACAGCAGGACAGAAGGAAAATTCCTTTCCTTTGAGTGAACAGACCCTCCAAAGGTTATTTTGTGAGGCAGCTTGGAGCTTCTGTTTTACGTCAATTACAGTGATTGAGTCAAAGATTTGGATTCCTAGTTGTTTTTCCAAATTCGTTCTTATTCACATTAGGCCCTTATGGTTTGATCTTTTCCTTCTGCACCTTCCTACCACCCCTTCAACACACAGTGTCCTGGGGACACTCAGCTGGTATTCTTTGGCAAATTGTAGGCCAGAGTAAACTGTATTAAAATCGTACACTAGGTTTTGATGTAGGTGCCTCACAATTTTAATAGAATTTGCTATTTTGTGATTTTAAGTATACAAATATTGATAAAAATACAATTTAAGGTTTATGCTGAAACAAAGTATATTCTTTAAGGTTACCTTAACACATTAAAAATACTCAAAAACATCTTGATTCTTTACCCCCAGGCACAAAGCTACAGTGTTTTTCAGATCTCTCCCTCACTGGTGGCACCAACCATCATGCCAATGTGGAATTAGTGCCTAAAATAGTTGATTGAAGCAATCCCTTTACCACCTAGGTCTCCTGCACCCGAGGCTGCTAAGCGTCAATTCAGTTTTGAATATCATTCTTTTTATATTGAGTAATTTATGGGAAAAGTGTCCTGTCATTCACTTTCATTATAATAACCTTTTCTGAGTCAATTCCTGAGCATTTCCTGTGTAGGTGACCATCTAAACCCCTGATGTGCATTAATGCACTGAGCCTTCCAACAGCTGCATGAGATGGGTGTTCTTATGATCACCATTTTAAAATTCAGAACCTGAGACACGGAAGAGTTAAAACTCTGGGAGTTAAAAATCAGGAGTTCTTCTGAGCTGACCCAAGTCCATTGTGCGGCTGAAGTGGCTCCCTGCCTGTACTCTGACTTCCCTGGGGAAAGGGAAAAAGCTGATCACCATTATCCCTTTTTAAGATTTCAAAGGTATCAGTGTTTAAATCACAGAAGGACAACTCCATCACCTTGACCTTCTCATCTTCAGGAAGATATAAAGTGATCCTTTTCCTAATCAGTTTTGGAACTGACTTTGAAGGACTCAATGAAACCTGAACCCCAATACAAGAAGGCCCCCAAGAAGCTTAAACTGTCAGATCAGGATGTTGCTAATTCCCCAGTCCTGCAAGTGTGAACTGAGAAAAGAGAAGATGTCAACAATTGTCCTAAAGCAACTCAGGACCACATCACCCTTGCCCCTGAGCTTCTTGTTAGTTTAGTTTTCTTTTTCCTCTTATTTACAGATTTCTTCCAATGCCAGGTATTGTGACAAGCCCTTTGCACACATTTTCTCACTTAAACTGTGCTTTTGATTCATGAGCCAATGCCATCAGACTCCCTATTTAACAGGAAAACTGAAGCATAGAGATGTTCAGGAACTTTCCAAAACTCACCCAGCAGAACAAGTAAGAGAGGCAGGTCTCAAACTCAAGTCTACCTGCCTCTATCCATTTAATCACAATATTGTGCTGTCCCTGACACACACACACCTTGCTTGGTGTTCTCCCCAGCTTGTGGCTTCAGGCTGAACCAGTCTTGAGGGTACCATGCCTTCTTACCCCAAAGTCACTTTGAGAATCACAGGTTCTGTGATAGCTTCTGCTCCAGAGACCTCATGCTCACTCTCATCCTATTAGCCTCTTCCTCACTGCTCTCAAAAGCTGCCCTGTGCAACCCCAGGGGAGTCTGTTGGTCTGGACCAACCCCCAACTTTAAGGAGTACACCTGGGTGCTCAGTTCTGAAGGTGGGCCTGCAACTGCTGCTTTTGTAGAAACTAATCCTTTTTCTATTTTTAGAGAATCTATTGGGGTGACATTGGTTAATAAAATTGTATAGAAATTAATCTTTAAGGGGAAAAAAACGTTTTTAGGCTGTAGAACAGCCATTGTCAGCACTGAGAATGCAGAATGGTAATCAGGTCATGCTCACTGGGACACAGGTTGAATTAAAGCAGTTGTGGAAGGAGGAAGAGGAGCTTTGCCTCCTGGCAGGCCCCTAGGGTTAACCCCCAGAGGGAACAAATAAGGCTGATCCCTCCCACCTTTCAATAGCATAGAAAATCAAAGTGCTACTTCAGTGGGAAAAGTGGTGGAACCATCTAGAAAACCCTCAATGACCTGTTAAAATGTTTGAGAACCTACAAAATGCCAGTTCTACAATCATTTCCCACCCTTTCCTCCCAGTCCTCCTGTAGAGAATTTGGGGAAGCCAGCCCATGCATGACAGTGACCTTCACTATGATGTTTTCTGACAGAAGGATGGCTGACTCCCTCTGTACTTTTGGATCTCTTTTATAATCACTTCTCTCCAATATACATCTTAGCTCTGAAAAGGTTCTTGTAACCACGAGCAATATGCAACTAACTGGTTTCTATCAAATATTTTTTCTGCCATGATTCATGACTTTGGGGCATTACTTGGATTGGGTTATTTCAGGTTTTATTTCCACAGGCTTATTTGTTTCCTCTTTTGAATGCTTTCTTGCTTCATTATTTTATATATAATTTTAAAATAGCAATTATTGATCATCATTATTTCACCATGCTGCTGAATGATCCAAGTTCAAAGAATGACCCTGAAAGTGCAGAGCAGTTTTATTCATAGAAGCCTCATCTCCTAAAAAGTTTCAGAACTTCCTTTTTTCTCTCCCGGGCTTTCCAGTAGATGGTTTGAGGCCTTCTTGAATTTTCTTCTACAGAAAGTGCCCCTCCTCAGGCTTATGTCAGGAAAGTGTCTTGCATCCATGCTTCCTGGGCAACCTCAAGACAATCACAGGCCCGGCCTACCTCCTCCTTGCTTGAATTCCTTCTTTTTCTCTCCTTTTTCTTTCCTTTCTTGTTCCCTTTTACCTCCTCCTTTTCCTAGTCCCCAGACTTTCTTTTGATTCCCTTTTTCTTCCTAGAGTTTCCCTCGGAGATTAAACAGCAACAGCTAAATTCAGAATACTTTTAGCATGGTGGGCCTAATGCCAACCTTCAACATCCCTCAAGGATGAGCATCACACCCATCACTCCTCCTTCTTCCTCATTCCTCATGATGCCCAAGCCACCCGGAATACTGTCCTTCCTACTTCCTTCGAGAGTGTGCCCTCCAGGGTACATTCATCACACCCTAGAGGCTGCCTTTGCAACAGCAAGGCCTCTGGGTTATGACTAGTGGAGCTTGTGAGCAGAAAGGACTCTGTCCTGTGTCACTTTCACCCTTCGAAACAAATAATCTCACTCTCCTTCACAGCTGCAGTCACTCCCAACCAGTCATAAAAATCACCACAATGAACAGACCCCATGATTCCCATCCATGGTAGAGGTGGGGGGAATGGATGCCAGCCTGCCATGCCATCCTAGGCAAGACACTCCAAGAGAAACATTTTGGACTTGGTTTTGTTTGGTTTCATTTGCTTTTGGTCTAACTAGAAAAGTAGAATAAGATCTCCTATTAATATGGTGCTGGAGAAACCAACAACCAGCAAATACCTAGTAGGAAAACTGGAGGGGTTGTGGTATTTGCAGGGATACATCATACCTGGATCTAGACAATAATCAGTCAGTTTAAAATGAGGCTCGTTCTACCTTGCATGTTCTGGGAAAGTGGTGGGGGAGTGGGGGATCAAAGATTAAAGAAGAAAGAAAAATATATTATGGTTCATTAATCTCTACATTTTGCATGCTTTTTTCCTCTGCTTGTTGCATGTACTTACCCACTAATTAATGTCAATGATGGAAAAGAAATGAAGCATTATACTTGTGGTACAGCTGTTTAGAATGATTACATTGAGGATGGTGTGTTTTCCAGCACCTTTCTCTAAGCATCTCATCATCAACAGATACTACTTGCTGTGTCAGTTGATCATTCTTTGCCCCAAATCCCCAAATGGAATCAGTTGTCTCCCTGATGCTTTAACTGCAGCTGACTCAGCTAATTTGAAAAGCTTTGATTCATGTTCCTGACTTGTTTATTACTCCCTTGCAGTATTAACACACTGCAATATTAATTATGATAAATATTTGAAAACCAAAGTCAAATCAAAGGAGCCATGGGAATGGCTTTCCATGTCACAAGCCAGTTCTGGGATGAGCGTTTAAATCTAGAGATGTGGCTACGCGTCTGTTTCTTTGGACTTGTTTTGGATCTCAGCAGCAGTGGGAGTTGTAGTGGTGACTGGTGCTTTCATTTATTTTGTAAGCAATTGAGAGGGAGGGGCAAGGTCCAGGTCAAACCTTTCATCTGTGGTCTGGCAGCTTAAGATTCTCAAATACAGAAGTGAGCTGAAGAATCCACAAAGGTAAGAAAGTGCCCTTCATGCAGGGCACAAGGTGTTTGGATTGGACAAAAAGGAGTGGGTGCTGCTGTAATGCAGCATAACTAAGGAAGCCACAGGCCTCTATTTTCCTTCTCATCCTGTTTCCTTCCCACCACTTTCTCTTGCTTCAGGGAGGTTCAGAGAAAAGGCCTCAATTCTCCACAAGATTGCCAAGAAGAAATGCCAGGTGGATGAGAATGAGAGGCAGAACGGGGCTGCCAATCATGTGGGTGAGTCCAGGGAGACCTGATCCAATGCCTTTCCTGGGGTGTATGGAGGAGAGTGGAGGGCAGGACCCAGTGTGGGCACCCCTGACTCACTGCAGACAGAATCCTACTGCCTAGCCCTTTCCTGAGTGTCAAGAGGAGTCCACTCCTACCGGTGGGTACAGACCATGGACAGACACTGAGACAACTGTCTTGAGGAAACTTCAAGAAAAGTAGAATGAGTCTATGAGGAACGTGAAATAAAACCAGCTTCTAAACCAGACATCTCTCAAAGACTAGAAAATCATTTGACTTTAGGGATTCCACATAAAGAGAACACATACATCCCCATCATCTACTGTTTAACAAAAGGTGAAATTCTTGCCCTGTAACCAAACTTTATACCTATGACATTGCATACAGCACACCCACTGGTTTACCAGCTGGCTCACTTAGTAACTGCTAAATTTAGTGGCAGGATCCCTGCCAGATGACACAGGCTGCCCTTTATCAAGAATTCAGCAATACTAGCTTGGGTCTTTTCTGGCTGATGTTTTCTGAACTCTTATGTGACTAGATCAGGACATTCAAGCATCATATTTTAACTTGGGACAAGATGTTCCTCCTGTCCTGTCTGCAACTATAATATAGCTCTCCAATTCTAAATGTAAACTAAATTTAACCTAATCTGGATCTATGCTATAAATGATGCCATTACCAAAGATACTAAAATTATCTGCAGACAAAATTCAATAGTGTTCCATTCAAAATATATGCCATTCCTTAGAAGCATTTCAGCCAGTGCTGTTACTCTGACTTCCAGCTCAGAGAAAATCTTTGGCCAAGCAAGAGTCAAGACTCTATTGGTTATGGAAAAACAAAACTGGAAGGACATACACTAAAATATGAATAATAGCTACTTCTTGGGTTGGGATTATGAATTATATCTGTTTTCCCTACTTCCTTATGCTTCTGTGAACTTTGACTCATTTTTTGGAATGAGCATATCTTGCTGTTGTATTATAAAAATGCACAGCCACACCACAAAAGTCTAATTGCATAGGCTGAGTTTTGCTTGTTATATTTAAATTTGATTACACAAGCTAGTTTGCTGCACCACTTGTTGAATTTTGTGGAATTCTTGCAGCTTGGAGCACAAGACTTAGGTGCCCGGGTCGGTCCCAGTCCTCTTCCTAATGAGGCTTTCATTAACTCTTTGTGAAGAGTAGGATGCATAACTCCAGGGCTGCTCCCTGTGCAGACTGGGTCTCTGAAAGACTGTAAATAAAAAACAGTGTATGTCCAAAACACATGCTTTACACAGTGAGCCCAAGGTTTATTTTCACATGTTCTTTGGTGATAAGACCCCAGTCTGCCATGTAAAAGCACGTCATAAGGTAAGACAGGCATACTTGGTTAGATATTATGCCTGGAAGGTTGTTTCTTCTCATCTGTTCATGTCTTTTCTTGAACATCTTAACTCTATTTTGGTATCTGCTAGCCTGCACTGGTAAGGTCAAGTTTGGCCATTGCACGCTATCCTAAAGCAGTATTACTTCAGCCAATAGACTCCCCCAAACAGAGTTTTTATATTCCCCTATATTAGTATTTTTCCGTTTAAATAACAGAACCAAGCCTGCTAGGATAAACTGACATAGCCACACACAGCAGAACATCACACACATATCACTGTCACTACTGAAAATGTGGAAAGATAAATTGGAGTGTCTATGGCTTTCCATATGTAAATATTTTGTGCCTTTATATTTCACAATTAAATGCAGAAATAAACAAGCATTCCCCTATGATTTCCAACATTTGGCAACTTCAACTCCAACAATCTCTGTGTAACTCTCAAATTATTTTGAGTAATGTTTTACCAGTGAGAGAAATTTTTAGTTCTTCTGGATTTGCTAGAAAAAGAAAACATTTTGATATGCCTGAGAGTGCTCACATCTGATACTGATGAGTATTCTGGCACCCCTGAGCCTGAACAACACAGCTTCACTGTCTCCTGAAACCCAGACTTTACCCTGCACAGCCAGAGGGCCTAAAAAACCTTTTATTTCCCTCCCACTGAAGTCATGGCAGACCTCGATGGTGCCCGAACACGAATCACCTGGAGCTATTCAGGAGAGCAGCAGTGCTGAGTATGCTAAGCACAAGGAGGAATGGTACCAAACCCTTGCCATTTGGTGCAACCCCAGCCGTATCTCCCCTCAGAGACCACCATCTTCTCCCTCAGCCCAATATTTTAGGGTGTGGTTTCCAATGTGGTTCTTACCCCCATTGACTCCATTCTCTTTCTTTGTTGCAGAAAAAATCGAGCTCCCAAATAGCACCAGCACAGAAGTTGAAATGACACCATCCAGTGAAGCTTCAGAACCTGTACAAAATGGAAACCTCTCCCACAGCATTGAGGCTGCAGAAACCCAGGTAGGGCTTCTTTTCATTGCCTCTCTGGACCGCTGTTTTTTGATATCTAGTATAGCAGCACAGAGTTTGCATTCTCCCTGGAAGCCCAGCTCCCAGTGGGAAGGATGCAGGCAGAGTTTTGTTTATCCTGGTGTGTATTTCCCAGCACCAGCCCAGGCCCCGCATGTGTCACACTCTCCATCCACTGAGTAAGTATGCATTCTCTAAACCGCTGTTTCTCGGGGTGAGGTTGGAGGACTCATGCATCAAATCATAAAAATGCAAATCCCAGCCCTGGCTGGTGTAGCTCAGTGGATTGAGCACAGGCTGCGAACCAAACTCTTGCAGGTTTGATTCCCAGCCAGGGCACATGCCTGGGTTGCAGGCCATGACCCCCAGCAACAGCACATTGATGTTTCTCTCTCTCTCTATCTCCCTCCCTTCCCTCTCTAAAAATAAATAAATAAAATCTTTTTTAAAAAAAGAAAACATCAAATTTTTTTAAAAAAATGCAAATCCTTCAGACCTAATGAAACAGCATCTCTGGGAAGCAGCACCCCGGGATCTGCATTTTTAAATTTGCCTCCCAGGTGATTCTTAAAGCACGATAAAGTTTGGTTGCTGCTGCAGTTTAATCCTTTCTCTGTGTCTTTAAGGTCAGGGTTAATTAGCAAAGAAACCACCACCATCACACCTCGGTGAGCCCTATTTGGCCTTCCCAGTCCCTGCAGCTAAAACAGTTGTAATACTTAACATTTACAAGTATTGTGTACCACAGATTTGGTGGTAGGCACTTTATATATGTTATCATCTTTAAACCTCATAGCCGAAACTATAGTTATTTAGTGTCCCCTTTTTATATTTGAGAAAGCTAAAGCTTAGAAAGATGAAAAAGTTAATCAGGATTACCAGCTTGTAGGTAGCAGAGCTAAGATCTGATCTCAGGACTGTCCAAATATAGCACCTATTCTGTTCCCACCAAGCAGCTCTGCCTCTACACCAAAGCTGCTCAGAGAAGCAGGTAGAAAAAAAGAGCAGGTTGTACTTGTTAGATTTCTGGGTCTCATCCTGATCAGGTGAATCAGAATTTCTGAGACCTAGAGTCCCAAACTTGCATTTTAATCAGGCACCCTGGATCAGTGTTTCTCAAAATTTAATATGCCTATGAATTTCCTGGGAGATCATGTTAAAATTCAAATTTGTCAGGTTCAGAGTAGGGCCCAGAGTCTGCAATTCTGATGAGCCTCCCTCAGGATTCCGATGTTGCTGGTCCAAGGACCACACTTGGAGCAGCACTGCCCTAGCATCTGAGACCCACTTCTCAAGACAGAATTTCCCCAAGGAGCTGAAAAGTTGTGCAATGCCCACCAAGAGAAGCCAGACTACGGTGGATCTGTCCCGCACTCTCCCCTCTCATATATCAGGACACACTCTGCAGCAGAGGGAGTCTGCAAGTCTCAGGGAAAAACGCTCCTGATTGCCTGTTGTCCTTATTCCTTAAAGGAACATGCAAGGAAAGTTTCTTCACAGAAAGGAAAAAATAAAGATTTGAGCACCTTTCACACACCTATTGGTCGTTTGTATTTCTTTGGAAAGATAACTAGGTTGTTTGTCCATTTTTTAAATTGGGAGTTTTCTCTCTCTCTTTACTTTTTTTGTTTATTTTTTATTTATTTATTTATTTTTGCTATTGAGTTGTAAGGGTTCCTTGTGTATTTTGGATATTAACCCCTTAAAAATATGTGCAGCTTGCAAATATTTTCTCCCATTGCATAGGTTGCCTTTTGATTTTGTTGATTGTGTCCTTTGCTGTGCTCTTCACAATGTATACTTCTATACCATCATCATGTTATACACCTTAAATATATAGGATTTCATTTGCCAATTATACCTCAGTAAAGCTGAAAAAGTAAATAACTAAAGGAAAGGATAAGGAATGGCAGCTCTTCCTGCCCTTGTCTCTTCTGCCTTCTGAGGCCTTGCCCTCCTGCCCAGAGCCCTGAGGTCCCTTCGCATTAGCTCAGGGGTAAGCTGGCAGAGCAGCCTCTGTCCACATGGATAAGCAGCATGTGGCAGCAGGAGGCAGGCCCCAAGGGCATCTGGTTGCCCTTGGGGATGGCACGGTCATAGGTGTGTGGAAGGCAGCCTGGTCGCTGTGCCTCTCCATCTGGCTGGCTCCCATAAGGGAGCACCTTGCTACAGGGGAGTGAGGGAGTCCCAACTGACCCCTCTCTGAGCCAAGCTCTGACCACCAGCTCTCACACAGGGAAACAGGACAGATTTGTACACTACCCTGCTACGCTGAGAGCGCAAGGACAAACAGACCTTCAAAGAGCCACCTGCCAGCTGGCTGCAGAATAACCTGGTAGTGAACTCCACATCCACCAGGGAAAAGTTACCTCACTTTAGTTTTCTCATCTGCAAAGCACAGGTAATAGTAGTACCTGCCTCATTAGGGTTCCTAGAACAGTTACATAGGATCCTGTACATGCACAGAGCTAAGTGCTTCCACTCATATCATGTTCACACTCACCATATAGGTATCATTAAAGGTGTCCCTGACCCAGAGGAACTCCATGTAGGGAAAATGAAAATGTATTTATAATAATATATACATATATATGATATATATAACACATATATATGTATATATATATATATAAATGCTTGGGGTAGTCAGGGTATAATAGGTAAATAAGTAAATATTTGTGGTAGGTAAATCATTATGGGCCAATGTCTGTGCAGAGAGCTCTGAGAGGTAAATATAAAACCTTCTTAGAAGAGGGGACATTTGAGCTGGGCATTGGTGGCTGAGTAGAAGTTTGTTTCTCAGAGAAGGAGGAGATGACCAAGATGACAATATGTGCAAAGGTATAAAAGCATAAGAGGGCGATTCACAGTTGGTGATTGGTGAGAAGGGCACTGGAACTGGAGACTGGAACGTAAGGTGAGGAGTGAGGAGAGATCCACCAAGACAGGTAAATTGGGCTGAAATTCTTCAACTGTTCAATCAGAAAATTTTTAGTGTTCATCTGATTACTATGTGTCAGGGGATGTGCTGGGCACTGGAGATGCTCACATGTTCTCACAGAGCGGAGAGACTTCAACGAAAATGAAGATATAATTATAGATGGCCGTGAGGGCCATGAAGAAAGTGTAGCTTGATGTTGCAATGGAGGACAGGTGGGGAAGCCCGTTGAGGTTGAGAGCTGAGGGAAGGCTACACTAAGGAAGTAGTGTTTGGACTGAGGCTGAATTCCAAGGAGCCAGCCAAGGGAACAGTGCCCACAGAGGCAGAAATGAGCTTGGCTTGTTTGAGGAACAGAGAAGTCAGTGTGGCCAGAAGTATGGAGCAGAGAGAGTGAGGATGGTGGCAATGAGGCTTGACAGGAGGGCCGAGCAGAACTGGCCCAGCTTGTAGACTATGATTAGGAAGTTGACTTCCTTCTAGGGCAGCAACAATCCATTGAGATTTCTAAATGTGATCTGTCCCTGTGAAAGATGCCTGGGGCTATGGTGTGGGATCGGATTCAGGGACAAGAGGTTGTGTAACTCGAGTAGAGCAGAGGTACCTGCAGGAGTTGAGCTGATGGCAGCACACACCAGAGCAGTAGATGTGTGGGAAGAAGCACATGGATTATGAAGGGCACTGTAGGTACCACCAAGCAGTCTGAGCTTCCCCTGTTGGGAGAGGGGGGCAGTGGCACATCAGATTTGTATGACAGGAAGCTAGCTCTTTCAGAATAGTCAAGAAGGGGCCAGAATGGAAGAAGACTGGATACAGGGCAGTGAGGTAAGAGCCTGTTGGTTCAAGGATCGACAAACTGGTCCATGGCCAAATCTGGCCGGCAGCCTGTTTCTGTACAACCCATGAGACAAGAATGTTTTCACATCTTTAAAGGTTATTTTTAAAAAGCAGCAGCATATATGACAGAGACCATATGGATCACAAAGCCTAAAATATTTACTATCTGGCCCTTTACAGAAAAAGTTTGCCCACCCCTAGTTTAGACCATCTGCATTCTTTTTTTTTAAAAAAAGGATGAGGATACTCTTCATGTACTGATATGGAATTATACGTGCTGTTAAGTGAAAAAGGCAGCGTGCCAACTTCCATTCAGTATCCTATATTTGAGTGAGAGGGGGAAAAGGAGGGAAATAACATACTCCTTTGCTTAGGATGCTGCTGAAGAAACTGATCATGCTGACTACCTCCAGGACAAGGGCCTGGGTGATGAGCAACTGGTGTGAGAGGAAGGCTTCAGTACGCAGCCTTCTGCAGCTTCGGAATTTTGAACCCCTTAACTGTATCATTTACTCAAAAAATGTAACAACAAGTGGTCTAAATTAAAACAAGCAGTATGCGTGACTGTTTTAAGAGCAGAGACTCTGGAGACAAACTACATGAATTCAAATTCCAGATCTGGTACTTTCCAGCTGTGTGACTTTGGACAAGTTACTTAGCCTCTCTGTTCCCTACTATTTTTCTGTATGAAACAGGGAAAATAACAGCACCTACTTCATATTATCATTGTGAGAACAAATTGCTCTTAACAGTTCTTGGCACGCAGTAAGCATTGCATAGGTGTTTGCTATTCTTAGAAGCGCTTAGTAAAACTCACTTTAAATGGTTATCAAGGTCCAGATGACAATGGCTGTGGCATGGATGGCAGTGGCTGGATTTAGATCTGAGGCCGAAGAAGATTTGATGATAGATTGTCCCTAGATAGTGGAAAAGGAAAGGAAGTTGTAGACGATGCTGAGGTTTCTGAGTCGGGAAGGTTGGGTGATAGGGTAAATAAGGGCTGTTCCTCCAGAGTTAGAAAAGGGATGTGAAGTTGGAATGGTCAGGCCACCTGAAGCAGTTTCACAGAAATGATTCAATGCATTTATATTGTATTAGTTTTTCTTTCCCAGTTGTGTTTTTATCAAGCTCCATGAACAACAGCATGTGTATCCTGCCTTTATTAATGGATATGATGAGCCTCATACACCACACACCCATCACTGGGATTCTCCTGAGAGTCTAGTTTCCTGTAACTAACCTGTTGTTATAGAAACTGTGTTTACAAGTGAACTAATTCTACGTCCATACCTCATCTCTGATAGCTATCTTCAGTATGTACTTTACACTGGCAACAAAGAGGATTTTAAAAATTCTCTCACAGAGGAAGCCCCTTTGCAGGAGTTTTTGCTTCATCTGTGAAACCAAGAAAATAATTTGACTTTTTAAATGGCTTAGTGCTAATTACCTTCTCCCAATGCCTGCTGACACAGTATTGTTGATTCTAGCATAGAGGGAGCTGATTTCAGCTGCCACTGAGAATTTATCAACCTTCCAAATGTTCGGTGTTGGGAATTTATCCAGGTTTGAAAGACAATTTGAAGAAATATTCTCTCCCACCCAGAACCCAGCACTCTTTTACATTTCAATTCCGTCAGTCCAGATGAGAGCCAGGTGATTGCCCATGGCCAGCTCACTCCGAGGGTCTGCCTGCCTAGCTGCATCGCAGCTGCCCATGCCACCACCCCATCAGACCCTTCAAATACACGCTCACAGTGAAAGAGTAGAAGTGGAGATGCCTTGCAAATTTTGTAGATTCTGAAATCTGAACATCTAACTTGTTTTTAAACTGTATCCTACATTTTTGTGTATTGTGAGATGGCTTTTTCTATGTTGCAGCTTTTATTGTGTCTCTAAAATTTCTCTCTGTCCTTAGGGAGACCAGATTTATATAAGAAAAGCACATTCTTAGGAAAAAGAGAGAAATAAATGTTTGTGTGTGTGTATGTGTGTATACAAACATGATAGATAGATAGATACAGAGATGCAGAGATGCAGAGATATGTGTAAAATGCAGGCTTTTTCTTATTTCCTCACTTTGCAACTCAAATATTACCTTATCATGTTAAGCTCTTCACATTTCCCTTTGGAAAGTAACCCCTGACTTATTTCACCTCAGTCCAGCTTTGGTCTTTACCTAACCCCAGTAGAATTTTTAAAATCTGCTTCCATGAACCTCACAATGTTGATAAAAACATTTGAGTGTTATGTGACTAAGTAAAAGGTGAGAAGGGAAAGGTGATGAAAGTGATCGTGATTGTAGATTTCTCTAAAAAATGCATAAAGATATCTCTCTTGTATTAAATCTGGATCTCTGAGGGTAGGAAAAAATCATCCTTATCAAAGACAGCAGCTCATTTTGGATTGTTGTTTAAAGTTAGCGCTACGATTTTAGAGCCCCTTAGAGGGACTTCATAATCAGTATCAACCAAAAATGTTAGCTCTGTAAAGTATTTCCAAGGTTTTCTAAGTAGATGGCACCTAGATCCATATGACTCTTTCTTTCTAAAATATTACCCTTAGTTTCTGGCTGGTGTGGCTCAGTGGATTGAGTGCAGCCTGAAAATCAAAAGGTTGCTGGTTCAATTCCTAGTCAGTGCATCAAACCCTGGTTGTAGGCCAGGTCCCCAGTTGAGGGCATGCCCTCCTTCTCTTTCTCCTTCCCTTCCCCTCTCTCTAAAAAATGAATAAATAAAACCTTTTAAAAATTTTAAATAATAAAATAAAATATTACCCTTAGTTAGGAAATGTTTTCATTCCTACCAGTGGTGAATTTTCACAGTTTGCGAACCTCAAACCCTCCTATTATTCAAAGAGCAAGTATCTGTTCTAAAGGATTAAGGTGTAATATCCAGGTCCACCATTTTCAAAGGCTTAAAACAGCCAAGGACCACACATACCCCCAATTAATGAGACTATTCAATGTCTTGGAAGATCGGTGAAACATGAGAAGATTCCAGCACCTGAGAAACACAGGCTCTGGTGGAGACTGGAACTGTGTCTCTTTGTGTGACTGCCAGGGCCCAGGGGCAGGAGGGCAGAGAGAGGCCAAGGCCTATGAGTGAAGGACAAGACTATCCAAAGATTCCATCCCGCTTGATTTTTCAAGACCTAAGCCTTTTAGATCTATGATTGCCTTAGAAGAGAAACTCATGAGGATCAGAGAAAAACGAATACAAACTATAAAGCAAACAAAAATAGAGATTACAGTGTCTTGCCTACCAAACCTTGGCACACTGGTTCCATTTCTAGAGGAGACATTTCTTTCTTTATTATAAATAAATAAATATATATATATAATGCATTTATATATTTTTTTAAAGAAAAGTTAAGATTCAGTTTCTATATCTAACAACCTGGACAGAATTTACCAACTGCTTAAGATGCTTTCAAAGGCCTTATGAAAAGACTTAAAAGTAAAATAGATATAGATCCAACTCTTGCATTTCTGCCTAAATTTGAATATTGACAAAGAATTGTATACTCACTAAGAATCTTACTGTTAATTATACTACTTGTCATTGTGTGCTTTCTGGAAGCTTGAAAAACATCTATTAATCATTCACATAAGATATATTAAGAAATGACTATTACTAAAAAGGAAAAAACTCCATTACCACCCTGAAAAAAAGATACTGACATTAATATTACTGTTCCTATGAGTAACTCTAATCCAATTGATCATTAAATCATGAGAATTATTTTTTAATTATTTTTTATGATTCTCCCATTGCTTTTATGTTGGCTGGTCTTTTATGATTTGTATCAGCAGTATGCACAAAGCCCGTGAAAACCATGAGAAAGCCAGTTTACAACAGCAACACCGAGAGAACCTCTCTTGTCAGCAGGTTGTACCTCAGAATTATTTGGGTAAAATGCAAAGTGAAGGAAAGCAATTGCATTTCACCAGACTCTCCAAATGCCATTTTACATTATAATAAATGGTTTCTTGGCTTCTGGGAAAACTAACATCCAGACAGCTTCATCACTCACAGCAAAATATTTTGAGACCTTGGTTTCAATTCAAAGTATGTAGAAGCAAATTAAGTTTTTTCAGATTGCCAATGCTTAGTGAAATCTTATCATTTTGCATTTAATATGCTAACTTCTTTTTTATTGTATTTTTCCCATTTCCATTTATCCTCCTTATACCCTTTTCTACCTCCACCCACTCCCCTGCCCCCCTGCAATTGCCACACTGTTGTCCGTATCTGTGAGTTATGCTAAATTCCTTGTTAGATTTTTTCCATTTATATGTAAAACAAACCAGATGATAGTAATATAAGAGGAGTGGATTATTTCTTATCACTAGGAGAGCAGAGATTTATCGCTTTTTAAAAACTCTGAGACTTAAATGTTAGCTCTGTTGATTTAGCTTGTCCACACAGAAGGCAAGACAAATGTCTCAGCTCGTGCTGCCTTCCAGAAAGAGATGCTTTTAGAGTTAACTCTTTTTGACTTGTCCCTTGGAAAAGATAAGTGCCAGAAACATAGAAGATAAGAACGAAGTACAGGGAATGAGGGACATTAGTAAAAAATACAAATGCAAAGACATTGAGAAACTAAGAGAACAAAAATAAAGAGATTTTTCTAAGACTCAATCAAGAATGAGTGGGGGGGAAGCATTTGAAAAATTAATTAGAGCAAGTGAACCCAATGATTTATTGCAAAGTCAAAAAATCTATTTAAAAATGAGATCTTTAAAAAAGATAAATATGGCATTTCTTTACGGCAGCCCAAGCAGACTAATATACTGACCTTATGGACATTATCTTTTTATCTGTTTTTATCTATTTCCTTTGTACTAAAGCACCAGTGTGATTTAAGCTGACAGAATGGAAAGTGCTCTGGAATGTGTCTTGGGAGGCACCTTCCACTTGCCAAATAGTTGTTGGTTTCAGAGCCTTTCACTTTATTAAAGTGTGATTGTGCATTTTTGGTGGTTTTTTCTCTGAGAGCTCCAACTCTACTATTGTTTTTAACTCTGCACAAAACACAGAATCAAGGTGTCACAATATTTTGAGTCTTGCCATCTGTTTGGAAGTTTTGTTTCGGATAGAAATTCTACTTACACTCTACCTGCTAGAATAAAATAGCATTCTCTCCTTAGGGCTGTGAGATTTTCCCTTTCATGTTATTTATTCATCTTACCTAGGAGGAAAAAAATTAGATTGTTGACATCACTACAGTCAATGAATGCTCAGTAAATGTCAGATAAATGGATAGGTGGAAGAACAAAATTATTACAGTTTCCACTTTCACATAAAATCATTGAGTTTTAGAATTTCATGGCTAGAAATGTCATATTTCACCCAGTCAAGCCACTTCCTCATGGATATCTGTGAAGAGATTATTTCCTTGGATATGTATTAAAAATAATAATAACAACCAACATTTATTGTTTACTATGTACCAAACACTGTTTGTTCTAAGCGCTTTTTATGGGTGATTCTGTAACAGCAATAACGTTGTAGAAGAATATTCGGGAGCAGAAGCCGGTCTCTGTGTCCAAACCCCTTCTCCAACCATCCCCTTGTTAGGTAAGGCACTGTCAAGGTTTCTTCTCCCCCTGCAGCCTCCCACATGCGCTCTATACAGGCACACACACCTTTTCACCAGTTCCCAAGGAAACCTAATTGGACAAGTAAAACATGCCACCTCTGTCAAAGACAGTATTTTTAATGCTTCAATACTAAAAGGGAACAGAAGTAGGAGGAGAAGCAGAGAGTCCATATTTAAAGATGCTGTTTTGCTTCAGCTGAGGTTCTCTTGGGCTTTGAACACTGAATGCTGGAGTCTGGAAATAACCCACCTCCTATTTTAGTCCTTGCTAAAGTTAGCCTCCAGAAAGTTTATTATTGTAAAGGGTGTAATGCATATTCTACAATGCTCCCTTGAGATTCATTTTAGATATAGCCAGTGCAGGATTATCCACGGTTATGGGAATCCGGGGGCACATCAAGCAATGGAATACACATAAAATCTCAAGGCCTCCTTTGGCCATTGGAATATTTGGTTGTCACCTCCTTCTACGTCAAGCCTAGGCTAAATTTCTGCACTTAATTCTTGGACAGAGATGTTAAACAACAAGTCTTCCTTCTTTCTCTATATTTAAAGTCCTGACATTCACTGAAATCTTATCAGCACTCACATTTCATTTTTAAAATGTATACCTGGCTCCTTGGAGATATCGCCCAATTAAATGTCAATTAAATGCTTAGTGTTTGCTATAGCTGGCATTTTTGGTTTATAGGTCAAATTTATTATAAAATAAAGCTTGGAGTGATCGGGCATAAAGCATATTTATAACTATGTTTAGGATTGAAGAATGAAGGCATCATAGAATGGAGAAAGAGCCTTGGGCTGGGAGTAAAGGGGGGTCACTTGGGCCCAGCCTCACACTGTGAACTTCCTGCAGCATATCACTTCATCTCAGGGTCCTCATCTGTCAGATGAGGGAGGCGGTCTCAGTGGATCAGGGCTCTTTAAATCTGAAATTCTGGGGCTCCCCCTCTTAGAGCCTAAAACTCCTATTCTGAATGATTGCAGAGGTCTGTGATTGCAGCTTGTCTTTCCTGAGCTAGTGGTGTCTGTACAATGAATTGAATGACAAATTCTTGGACCAGAGGTTAGTCCCACATTAGAGCAGCCTAGGGGACAAAGAAGTTCTGCCTCACAATGGCATGGTTTTTAAAGACCCTTGACCCAACTTGATCATAGCCCAATGTTTTAGAGTAAATGAATTATAATTTTACATGGATATTTAAGGGCTGGCATCTTATTTTATTCAGCATCATGCCAAACTGAAGGGGTTCCCCGATGAGAACAGGTAGCACTCCTAAGTGCTGAACCACATGGTCCTTTTGTGGAGGGATGGAGGAGTGACAACTTTACTTCCAGCTTGAATCAAACCCTAAATGAGCTAAGATCTAGCCAGGTCCAGGCTATCCTCTGAGATTGCTTCTTGTTGACTGGGGATGAGATGCTATTACCAATCAATAAAACTGAACTTGAAGGTGGCCTATTTTCAGATTCCTCTGGGTTTTCATTTTAATTCTCTGATAGAAAAGATTGCATTAAAGTGGACTCACCTTCACACTGAAATCTTGCACACTGCCCTTCAGAGACAAGAATAAGAAATTAGGTTGCTTCCAAGAAATATCTTTCTGGCTATAGATGTAACCTCTGGAGATCTAATGTTTATTCTGGAGCTAACTATCCATACCAGGCCCAGGTAGGAACAGTGTGAGGTGCACACACAAAAAGCCGGACAGGTTCCCATGATAGTAGGATACAGACAGGCTGCTGCTACTCCTCCCATGCACTAGATAAATAAGAGTCAAAATAGGTTGATTGCTTCAGAGATCTCCCAGTAGATGCTAGCTGACTCCTGGGACTGTTCTCTTCTGTCTATAGATGTTCTGTGGCCAGACTTCCCAATACTAACCTTCAGTGTTGATAAGTGACTCCTAGAAGGATTTTGTCCATTTGTCACAAGTTATCACTTAGAATAACATCTGCTCCTGCCCACCATCTTTGCTAAAGTTATTGCCAAAATTCCATTACAGCACTGAGTAGTTTTAGTTTTAAATCTGCCCCACCTTGTTTCACAGAGATTCAAGGCTGCTAACAAAAATCCATGTGATGAAAAAGGATAAAATGAATAGTTTTGAGAGAATTCAGCAAAGGATGTGAAAGAAAGAAAAAGAGTAAGGCTGGAGTGAGGTGCACTGTGACTGCCGGGTGGGGTCACAAATTTGGCTGTGAAGTCCCCAGTGGAAAGCACGGGAAAAATAGCATCATTTACCTGATTCATAGTATTTCTAAGACTTTTTCAAAGCCTCTCAAAAGAAGCATGACTTTTTCTAGTGCCAAGATATGAAAGATATTTCTCCCTTGATTCCTCATAAAAAAAAACACTGGATCAAGCCAGATAAGGTTCCACTGTGAGCAACCAGAAACCCAAAATAACTGTGGCTTGAATAAAATAGAATTTCAGTATAAGCAGTGTAGGCAGCCTGGGGCTAGAATGGCTCGTGCTGGGTGTCAGGGGCTCAGAGCCTTTTATATTGTTTCTCCACTTCACAGTCCAAGACAGCAGTTCAAGCTCTGACCAAATGTCCCCATTCCAGCCAGCAGGAATTGGGAAGGAATGATGAAAGACACACCTCCACCCTCTATAAGTATGTCCCATAAGTTGCAGAAGATACTTGTAACTACTCC
This sequence comes from Phyllostomus hastatus, assembly GCF_019186645.2. Lineage (NCBI taxonomy): Eukaryota > Metazoa > Chordata > Mammalia > Chiroptera > Phyllostomidae > Phyllostomus > Phyllostomus hastatus. Next base: position 12,129,727 of record NW_025333857.1, read on the forward strand.
CAATCAGCCAGAACCTAATCACATGGCCACACCTAGTTTCAAGAGAGGCTGAAAGTCTTTATTCCAGGCCTAGGTAAAAGTGGGCCTACTATCACTAAAGCATATGGGCAGTATATTAATTTGCTGGGGCTACTATAAGAAAATCACTCAGCCTGGGAGGCTTAAACAACAGAAATTTATTTCCTCACAGTTTTGGGGGCTGGAAGTCCAAAATCAAGGTGCTCTCAAGGTTGTTCTCCTCTGAGGCCTCTCTTCCTGACTTCCAGATGGCTGCCTTCTTCTGTGTCCTCACACAGCCTTTCCTCTCTGCATGCAAATCCTCGACATATCTCTGTGTGTCCTACTCTCCTCTTCTTGGAAGGCAGCTATGCTCACCACTACACTACCAACGCCAACTCTCCTCTTCTTATAAGGACACCAGTCATATTGCCTTAGGACCCACGCTAATGGCCTCATTTTAATTTAATCATCTCTTTAAAAAGGTCCTACCTTCAAATGCAGTCAGACATATTCTGAGGTACTGGGGAATAAGGCTTCAATATATGAATTTGGGGAGAACACAATCCATTCTATAACAGGCAGAATAGATATTGGAGAACAATCAGAAGCTCTTGCCACATATTCTGCCAGCGTTTCTGTAACTGGGTAAATAAGTTTTTTGGAGCCATTTGTTCTGTCTCCCCTTTTAAAGTCAAGTATCCTGGAAACTAAGAGTCCTAGAACACAGCACACTGCCTTGTACCTAAAGGCACTCAGCACATACCTGCAGACAATAGTGGCTGCTGCCCAAACAATCACAGATGGAGCTAAGACTGGCAGCCAGGAATTTCTGATTCTACCCTCTACTCTTCCCACCATGCTGCACTGAGTCCCTCAGGGTCTGCTATGATGGTCTGAGTCTCACAGATTGCTATGTGGGAACTTAGAGTACTGTGTTTTAGTCTGAGATTTTCCATATCAGAGATTGCAAAGCCCTAAAGCGGTCATTGCTGGCCCTGGTTTCGCACAGAAATTCCCTGTAGGTTTCAAACTACTTACATGAAAAGTTTTAATTTTTTCTGGGTCACTTTAAATTGTTTTTTTTTCTTCTATGAACACCACAGAAAATTTAGGAAGTAAGGATGAGTTGTTGCAAGGTCAAAGCCAGGAAGCCACAGCTCCAGGAAAAGTTGGAAAATCAGTGCCCTAACCTCAGCAGGCTCTCCCTGGGGCTAAGACTAATGAATGTGCCAGCAGCCCCAACTTGGGCAAAGGCAAATGGACCCCAGACTTGGAAAGGAATTTTTTTCCACTCTTCTAACCATTTTGCAAGCTGTTGCCCATTGGACCAGAGTGAGGTTGGACTTGGAAAAACAAAGAGAATTTTCCTTAAAATATGCTGACAGCGTTGCTCCCAAGACACCTCTCAAATCCACCCCAGCATTCTGGGCTCTTGTACTTCTCTATAGCAGGACTGGTCCCCCAAGGGGCTATTCGGTCCCCATGAAGAGCACTATTTGTATGGCCTAAGACACAGTCTCTCCTTGTCCACTTCTGCCCTAGGAACAGCCCTCCCAAATGCATCTTTTGGAAGCTGTACAATATAGCTAATTGTTTGAGTTGGACAGTAGTGTGTTTAGAGCTTATGCATCTAAACAGACAATTATTTTCTGCTATTTGCTAGTGGCACCGCCTGCCTGGTGACTTTGGCAGATGGAGAAAGGAGCTAATCCTGTAGGTTATAAGCAGAAGGGTTATTGATGAAATGTCACCATCTGTTGGTGTCATTAAAATGATATGAGTCAGAAAGAGTTGCTTATGTTTTTTTCTCACAAAAAGGTTAGCTTAGAGTTTAGAAGTTGCTATAAATTGTAGATGGTAGTGGGAGACCAGACTGGGATGTCATCCCTGGAAGGGGGAGGAGCCTTGATGAACTCATAGAGAACTCAAGATCAGCTTGCTGAGTCTTCAGGGATGTGCTGCAAACCTCTGACTGAATAAAACACTTACCTGGTTTGAGATGGGACACCTGTTCAGAAGGACACAATGTCTCAACCCTCCTACAGTCCTCCCCAATTCTGAGGCATCTATCAGGTGGGAAGGGGAAAGTCATTTACTTAGGCTAACAAAAAAGATCATATCTGGGAGGGAACAGTTAAAATGCACCTGTCTCCTTAAGCTTCATTGGCCTCATTACACAAAGATTATTCATGTGGCCAGCTGACACTTTGGGAGGCTGGTGATCTCAATAGGGAATGATATTCTTTACATCTGCTGTATCTCCTGGGAAGAGATGGAGGTGGCTCAGAAGGAGAACTGGGGACAGCACTGCCCACGCTTTCATCACGGGTGGGGGCCATCAGAATAGAGTAAGGAAAGCAGTGGGTGGACCACAAAGAATTGCATAGCAAAGGAACCAGCTTTTGGTTTTGTTGACTTTATTGATTTTCTGGTTTCAATTTCATTGATTTCTGCACTAATATTTTAAATCTTCTGCTTACGTTGGGTTTAATTTGCTCCTCTTTTTCTAGTTTCCTAAGGTAGAAATGTAGATTATTGATTGTAGATATTCCCTTTTTTCCCAACATATTGCATAGCGAAGGGGTGGAGAACGTGAGGAGTATATTTAATGAGGATCCACATGACTGAAATAAGCAGTGCCAACTTCCTAATTCTGCCTTATTACCTAATCCTCTTAATCCCCTCCTATTTGCTGTTCATAAACTATTTTACCCACTGTCAAGGACATACACCCAAAGAGAAAGAACCTGTTATTGCCATCCTTGTCCAGTATGGCTTAAAATTCCTTTTTAATTATTGTTCTTATTTTTAATTTAACTCCTGGAGAGAGAGTATGGGTGGTTGCATAAACCACTACAAATCCTTTTAGCAGTATTAGGATTTAAATTATAAATAAATATAACACTACCTCTAGTTGAGTCCTTATCCCCTATCCAACTGGCCTGAACCTGCCCCACCTGCCAACTCCTTAGGGAGAGAGGTACTGGTGGGAGTCGATGCTGCTGCTTGAAATAGTGCATGATGCTGGAAGCAAAGCCACAGGGACAGGAGTTTTATGAAGCCCGTGTGGTTATTTATGTGCTCTCAAAAGGAAGCATCCTGGAAAAATTCCTGCTGATATTTTTAGATCTGATGCTTGGTCCTGCTGCTGCACTTTCATTTTTAAACAAGCAGGGATGGAAGTGATAGATGCTGTCTGCAGGGCTGTGTTGGAGGCTTGGAGGGTCCATCTGACAGGCTAATGGTCATCCTGCCAGGGCCCAGATCCATCGTCTGTCTCTTTTAGCCTTGGGACTTCAAAAGCTGCTGACTTCAGCAGGTGACAAATAAATCTGGCTGCCTGCTGCCAAGTTGGAAACTCTGATGTTTACGCACTGGCTCTGAGGCCTCATGCAGTTGACACTTACAGGTTCAGTGCCTCTCGCTGTTCTCTGTTTCTCGAAGGATGGGACCTATGTCTGCATAATAAGACTTTGGCTGGAAGTAAAATGGTTTAGAATTTAATGGAGTGATTAAACTGGTTAAAACTCACAGCCACACAATAATCCATGAGTTTAACTCTTCCAGGGCCAGTGAAGGGAGCTGGGTACTGTTACTGAATTATTGCTGTAGTTACTTTTATTTGCCTGTTCAAAATCAGTGCCCTAAAAAACACATAAATAATAAAATTTTTAATTAAAAAAAATATTTCCCTAAGGATTTCTATGATGAATCTGTGGCTTTATACTCAAGGAGAAGATAGAAGGCATTGGGGTCTTTTGCTCTGCAGATATGATTTCTCACAAAAAGTTCATGGATTATAGCTGTAGCCCATTCCAATTAAATGATCAGTTCATTTGAGAAGCTGAAGAGTGTTCAGGAAGAGTATTCGTAAGTCCTAGTGACTGGGCATTGTGTTGTTTGTCCCCAGGACTCAGACTGTGACAGGTGGGGTTCTCTATAAAACACATGGGTAAAGTTGCTGGGATGACCTAGGAAGAATTCTGAGACCCAGAGCTTCCACCCTTACTCTGTGCTCATGTTCTTGCTCTTGCCTGTGGACATTATTGTTGTTTTTGTTTTATTATTTTTTTTCTCTCTCTCCTTTTCTACAGCAGCCCACAGAATCAGGTGATGAGGAGGAGGACCAGCCTCTCAGCCTGGCCTGGCCTTCCAACCCTCGCAAGCAAGTCACCTTCCTCATTGTTCTCCCCATAGTGTTTCCTCTTTGGATGACCTTACCTGACGTCCGCAAACCTGTGAGTAGAGCATTTCTGAACTGATTCCTTGTTTAAAATCATGGTATGTAACTGTATGCTTAGTTTGCTTCTATTGATCTTAAAGCAAAAGGGAGTGACATAAATACATGTATATGCTTATATATGTCTGAAATTTATCTGGACAGACACGTAATAATTGTGACTGTTTGGGCTATTGATTCTACATAACAAACCACCCCAAAAATTAGTGGTATGAAACAACCCCCACATTATGCTGCTTGTGAATCCTGTAGACCAGGAATTTAAATAGGGCACACTGGGGCCTCAGCTAGGAAGACTTGAATGGCTGGGAATGACTCACATGGCTAGGGCTAGAGTCATCTGGAGGCTTCTTCACTGACACCTCTGGCACCTGGGCAGAGGTGATTCAAAGGCAGGACTCAGTTGGATTTATCTACTGGAAAGCCTAAACATGTCCTCCCATGTGACTCGGGCCTCCACACAGCATGATGGCCTCAAGATAGTCAGGTGTCTTCCACAAGAGATCAGGGCTCTGAGAGCGCGTGTTCCAGCAGCACCAGGTGAAAGCTGCATAGTGTCTGATGACCTGGCCTCAGAACTCACACAGACTCACTACAGCTCCACCTCACTGGTCAGAGCAGTCATAGTTTTTCTTGATTAAAGATGAAGAGACAAAAAGGTTACCTAAACTCTGTCAGGGTCATGACACTCTTGATAGGAGGAGTGTCAAAGAATTAGCGAACATGTTCAAAAACCACCACAATATGGCCCCTGAGTAGGGGAACTGAAGGTCTGAGCAGGAGGGTGACTCACATTTTTTTTTAATACTTATGTACCTGGATTATTCATTGTATTCAAAAAATAATTTAAAGAAATGGATTCCTGTAGTACAAATGTCTATATGTCTGATCTCCTTCCTGGATTGTTATCATTACTATAATCAACATTATTTTCTACCATTATTATGTGCTAGGTATTATGTTTAGAGCACTATCTTATGATCAGCAAAGTATAATCTGAATGTGTATCAAATCAAAAGAACATCCCCTCCCAGTGTTGTTAAACCAGGTTCTAAGGCCATTGCCACAAAGGGTGAAGGAACTAATGAAAGATAAGAAGAAGCTCTACTTGCTACTATGGCCCTACACACACATTCTCATTCAACAAAAGTATGTGCCTATTATGTAGCAGACTCTGCCCTATGTGTTTTCAATAAAATATATTGTGGGGTCTCTAGAAACAGCTAGTATAAGAAAATATGCAAATAATTGGCATAAATAGAAAGGGACTTAGGAACAAAGAAGTTAACTAATGCGTGCCTGCTCACTTCCTAGGGGATAGAGCTGAGATTCAGTTTCAGGCCTGTGTGACCACACAGCTTGGGCTTCTCCTCATGTTTCATCATACCAGAAGATGGAAACCTGAAAACATTTCTAGAAGCATTTGAAACAGAATACTGTGGTAACAGCCAACATAATTTAGCATGAGTCTTAAGAGTCCTGTGATGATCCCACTTTCCTCACTTGAAAAGGACAAATGAAAACCCCTGCCAGACTAGCCTGGCCTATAAATAATCCAGGCTGATGGAGAGCCATCTCTCGTCAAGTGCAGGCCAGGAAAGGACCCCCTCATATAAGGACTCCCCACATGAGAAGTTTCCTAGTAAACTTAAAGCCATACTTAGATTTCTTTATTCAAGATACAATAGCAGAGCACCTGCTCCATGCAAAGGCCTGGTCTCCTGGAAACCCATGGCCAAATAGCTGGAATATGTACAGTTTGTTCTTGGCTCGCATCACGTGACATCTCTGAGATGTGCGTGCTTATATGCGTTCACTCACTCACTTGCTTTTTCTCTATATTTTCATTGCTCTGTTTAGCCCAACACTTTTACTCAACCCCAGGGAGGAAAATCAGGCCTAGAGTGGTACAGCTCAGAGGAGAGTGGGCTGATTGACTAATAAGAGGATGTCAGCACACAACCACTGAAACAACCAAGAAAATGTGCAGGAATGAGAGAAACATGTCAATAACTGAAGGCTCTGGGCTCTCGGAGTGAAGTAGGAGTCCTAGAGAAAGGGCTGACAAGGTGCTCACTCTCTCCATCATCTGAGCTAGAAGGACAAGGAAGCTGTTTGAGAAAATCAGAACTCTCAACCGGTAACCGCTGGACAACAACCAAGACTCCACTATGGCAATAATTACCTGAGTCATGACAATTGTTCTGGCTAATGCTACAGTTCCCAGGGTTGTAAAGGAAGAAAATGCAGTTTCCATGGCACTGCCCTCTGCAATGCCATTGACGGGTCTTTCACTGTGCAGCACAGCTAGAGAGCCAGCCCTCATAGCCTGGGCTCGGTTAGCCAGTGGGGCTTTTGCTCACGGCAGCCCCAAGTGCCATTCCTGTGATGGACTGGATTTTTTCTGTCTTTTTCTGAGTATGCTATGTGCTGTTCCAAGCAGAAATGAGACTCTCAGACAGAACATTTGGTTGTTTTTAGATTTCCTTAGCAAATACGTAGTGAGCACTTATCACATACCACGTATCAGGCTTGTGCTCTAAAAGAGACATAAAGACAGAATTCACAATTTGTATCTTTAAAGAGCTCTAAACTTAACAAAGGAATCAAAAGCTGCACACATATATTAACTACAGAACAAGATTGCACAGCTATATCAGTGAGAGGAGATAGACTCGAACCCGAGTGCTGATTCTGGAGCGTGCTTATTCTACCATGTTGATGGTGGCAGTTTTACCCACATAGCTCACAAGCTGTACAACCTTAAGAAAGTCACTTCTCAACTCTGGACCTCATTTTCTCTCTTCTGTGAAACACAGGGTGGAAGATCTCTAGATTCTCTGGCAGCCATGATATTCTGTGATTAGGGAAAGCATAAAGAAATAATCCTCAGTACAATATTGCAAATTTAAGGTGACTACACAACCCAGTTTTCCCAGAAGAGTCCCAGTTTATTCTGAAAACATACTGGTTTGGAGATGAATTACATGGTTATCCTTTAAGTATATGAAATGCCAAATGAGAGAAAGCACTTCCTCACATACTGCCACAAGAGCCTCTTGAAAAATTATGCAGGAAGAAGAGAAAACAAGTCAAAAATGATTAATTAATAGACATTTGCCACTTCTCAGGTCCTGGCCACTCTGCATCTTCAGTAGGTTTTGAATTACCATAGAGATGACCATCCCAAACCTTGACAATAATTACAAAAAAAGACATGATTTTTAAAAAATGTGTACTTCTAGTTTCAGAATAAATAGCACTCTCAATTGTTTTTATTTCCACTTTATTTATATGCAAGCTGTATGACAGTATTTGTTGTATTATGCACACTTCCAGCTTAGATAATTAGCGTGGGCTTCACTTTTATTTTCTTAAATTAAGTGTTTGTTTTGAAGTTAAAAAAAAACTAAAAAGCCTTAATTAGGAATATGTCCTTGATGAAAATTGAAAATAATAAAGGAAATAAAAACCCCAAAAGTTATATTCTCTCATGGCGTATGATGGGTGTTTGCAAATCAGGCACACATCTAATGAAACACCAAATGTGACTCATCAGAGCTATGAAGATACCCAAGATACCCAGCAAGTTTTTGCAATTTTTATCATACACTGATTCATTCACCAAGTAAATGTATTATGTCCACTATATAGCAAGCACAGTTCTAGCAAGGATTAAATGATCACTAAACCCTGAGAGGTTTAATGTCTTGTCCAAGCACACCCAGCCAATAAGAAGTAGAGCTAAGACTGTAGGCCAGGTCTCTACAGTCACTTTCTCCTCCCTGCGTTTATTGTGTACCAGGAACTCTGCTAGATGCTTTTAGTGCATAAATCCTCAAACTAATTAGATACTGCTATTCCCCCATTTTACAAATGAAGAAATTGAGGCTTAAAGAGATTAAATTATTTTTCTCCGGGCACATCACTGCTAATTGGTGAGCAGAGATCTTAATACCAGTCCTATTAATTCAGAAACCATATTTTTAACCTTTAATAGGACTGTTTTGGAGAACTTTGTTAAATACATATGCCACAGACTTTTACACAGAGTAGATGCTCAGTGAATATTTGTTGAGTTTAAATGAGTAAGGATGTGGCTAATTTGTGCAATGAGCTAATGCTCAACAACGTTTTGCAAGCCAAGAAAATATCACTCTGATGTACTCAACGCTTCTAATGAGAACATTAGCTGTCAATTATACAAGTAAGCTATTACATTGGGAACAAAATGGCCGGCACATGGACCCAATTCGCTTTTTGCTAATTAGTGTTAAACCCATCCCAGCAGATGTCAGGATGAGCTACCATTACTAACCCTAAATTGACATGTCAGATCTTGGCTGCAAAGGATATTCTCTTCCTTCCAGAGGGACTGGTAACTAAGTAACTGCCCAGGTGCTCCTGTGCAGTGATGTGTGGAATGAGACCGTAGGCCCAAGTAAGGGAAATAGTTCAGACAAAAATGAAAGAAGGAATAACCTGAGCTGTGAATCTGGAAATGGTAAGGTAGTCTGGCAGCTGGAAAGCACTTAACCAAACTGCTGATGCATGAAGAGTTGACACTTCCAAAGCAGGAACAACAGGGGAGGTTGTGTGCAGCAGATGGCCATACAGCTGGAATGCTAGTCTATATTTCCCGAATGTTCTGTATATTTTCTGGCATTCAGAGCATAGGCTAGTATTATAATGATGATGATGATTATGTGTCTGTAGCTAGGTATATTTTGAGTATTATTGGCCCTGTGTTTTCTTTTGGAAAGAGTTAGTAAAACCTAAATGTTAGGAACTTGTGCTGTATAGTCAGACAGACCTAGGTTTGAGTTTTTTGTCTAGTTCAAGATTTGGGTACAGAGCAGAGGGCCAGCCTTACCTACCACTAGTTAGTGATGAAGACCTGAAAAGTTATTTTTAACCTTTTTTTCCGTGATCCCCCAATATAACACTAGACCAATGTCCACTTAGTTGTTCATTCATTACTAATTGGCTTCTATGATTAAGAATCATAAGCATCAAGTTTTGAATTAGAGAGGTTCTCACTAATATTGATTTGAACTAAGTTGCTTTAAATCCTTAGTCTGATTACTTTCTACCTTTTGACTGGGAATGTTCTATGGTTCAGGAATAATATTTTTTAAATAAGAAAAATATTCAAATGATTTGATTCTGAGTTGTAAAATTAATCAATGGACAGACATGCAAAAGTATAGAAAGTAAAATAATATCTACATACTTAGCAAATGACCTAACCTGCAAAGGGAGCAATCTATGAGATGAGACTCTCCCAGGATATGCCATTCCATAAGGTGTGGAGATGATGCTCCATTTCCCTCCACAGGATGCTCAGAATCAAGCTCACTGATTGCTGTTCAATCACATGCGTGCCCCCACACCATAAGCAAGACCCTCCTCTTCCCTGTGACAGAGCATGGCCGTAGGAGATGAAACCCTCATCACACTTAGGATCCTGAAACAGTGACCTGTGACTGAAGGAAAAGGACGAAGACTGTAATCAGCTAAATGCTTTGCTGGGACAACTTGATTTCTTAGCACTGGCAATTCCAAGACTCAGGGAATCTGGTCTCCAGAATCCAGCTGAACTCCCTGCTTTAAGGGAATTTGCTTTCAAAAGTGAATGTCTCAATCTCCACTTTGAAAAATTTATTACTTTTTTCCCCATAACCTATTAAACTGCTCACATCCCCAAAAGGGGCCTGAATCTGTGCCCACAATATTTTCCTTCTAAGAAAGGGGAAGGATGTGGGAAAGCATTTGTGAATAACTTTTTGGCTACTCACTGTGCTCTGCTGCCTCTCCAGTTCTATCAATCTCACTGGTCTTCCAGATAGCCCAGCTAACAAATGACTCCCCAAAGCCAGCAATTACTAAAAGAGGGGAATTATTATTGTGAAATTTCACAGAACTGTGGGAATGATAATGAAAATATATTGAAAACTTGAAATTAGTAAAGAGAACATAAGCCTGGTTTAGAGCGATAGAGACTGTTCGCCGTGTGGATATTCAAAAGATTACCATGTACAAGTTTATCTTTTAATGGATTTCTCAGAAGCCATGGCAAAAAGTGTTCTACATGGCTGCCCAAGGTCAGCCCTCCAAACAATTGAGATAGCTTTCATTCCCGTCATCTCCAGGATTCATTTCTCCGGACAGAATTGGGTGGCATCATCAAAGCAAAAATAATAGTAATAATAATAATAATAATAATAATAATAATAATAATAATAATAGATTGTTACTTAAAGTGGAAACTTTGAAATAAAAAGTATTTGGCAATAATAGGTGATAGACTCTCTGAGAACATTTTTCAAAAAGGACCTCCACAGAAAACAACCAATGCTAGCACAAGCCTGGATCTCCCTAGGGTGGGGTCAGGTAAGAAACATTGTATTTCAAGTGTCTGACTCTGGCTGATGTTTGAAGGAAATTTTTAAGTGCTCTTACTATAGGTGTGAGATTGTACAAAGTCCAGTGGTAGAGGCAGAATTAGACAGTAATATAATTAGGGATGTAGAACAGGACAGAAAACATCCCCAAGAGCATCTACTCTGCCACCCCACAGAGAGCAACATAGGTGGGCATCTGTCTGATCCTGTCTGCACATGTGGTTGAGGCATCCTGGACTGGCCATCATCAGGGATCTATAGAAACTGTGGTGATGGCTTTCCCTGACCTCTCGTGGGACTGTAAGATAAGCTGGGCTATTTCTGAGTCTTCTCATTTCTTGTAAAAAGTAACTAATCCCATAGGTTTCTGGCATATGGATTATTATGATACATTGGGCTGAAGAAACTGATTGTGATGTCTTGAGCAGAAGAAAGAAAAGGGAGCAGGAGAGGGAGGGAGGATGTGGAGTAGTTAATAGATTGAAGGCAAGGCTGAGAAACCAAGCCTTGGAAAGGGTATCTGAGCATCCAACAGTGGGAATAGACGTTCTCCTCAAGAGATTTCCATCTCAGGTACTAGCTTTGCAATGACTTGGCTCTAACCAATTTCACATTCCCAAGAGTGAATCTTACTGTCCCAGCTTGACCAGGGGTAGGTAGGGCTCTTTGATTGCCAACACTACCAAGACTGCAAGCTGCATTGCTGGATTTAGCTTTGGACTATCAGATCCACCTCAGCGTATAGCACTGACACTCTCCCCTCTTCCCGGTTCTCTTCTAGTCAGCAAGGAAGTTTTTCCCCATCACATTCTTCGGCGCCATCACCTGGATCGCAGTATTCTCTTACTTAATGGTCTGGTGGGCACACCAGGTAAGACCCTGATAATGACACTATCTACTTGGTGTTGCTAAATTGTTTTTGTAACTTACTTTTTATTGAATTTATTGGGGTGACATCAGTTAATAAAGTTATGTAGGTACCAGGTATACTATTCAATATCATCTGCATATTGCATTTTGTGTTCACCACCCCAAGGCACATCTCCTTCCTCCATCACCATTTATCACCCCTTTGCCCTCTTCTACCTCCCCCCACACCTTTCCCTCTGCAATCACCATACTGTTGTCTGTGTCCATGAGTCTTTCTTTTTTTTTCTTTGCTTAATCCCTTCACCCTTCCTACCCAGCCTCCAACCCTCTCCCCTCTAACAGAGGTCAGTCTGTTCTTTGTGTCTGTGAGTCTGTCTCCACTTTGCTGGTTTATTTTGTTCATTAGATTCCACATATAAGTGAAATCATGTGGTATTTGTCTTTCTCTGACTGACTTAAACAATTCTTCTGATATATTCCCAGAAGTGGAATCACTGGGTCATAGACAGTTCCATTTTGTATTTATCTGAGGTAACTCCATATAGCTTTCCACAATGCTGTACAAATCTGCATTCCCATCAACAGTGCACTAGGGGCCCCTTTTCTCTACATCCTTGCCAATACTTGTTGTTTATTTTTTTTGTCTTAGATTTTATTTCTTTTTAGAGAGAGGAGAAGGAAGGGAGAAAGAGAGGGAGAGAAACATACATGTGTGAGAAATACATCGATCAGTTGCCTCTCGCACACCCCCAACTGAGGACCTGGCCTACAATCCAGGCATGTGCCCTGACTGGGAATCGAACAAGTGACCTTTCAGTTCACAGGCCAGGACTCAATCCACTGAGCCACATCAGCCAAGGCTGTCGTTTGTTGATTTATTGATAATAGCCATCCTGACCTTCTGTATGTCCTCTTTGAAGAAGTATCTCTTTAGGTCCTTTGTCCATTTAATTGGATGGTTTTAGGTTTTGCTTTGTTTTGTGTTTTGGTGTTGAGTTTTTTAAGTTCCTTATAAATTTTGGATATTAATTCCTTATCAGTATCAGTAAATATGTATCAGTAAATATGTATCAGATGTATCAGTAAATATGTTCTCCCATAGAGTGGGTTATCTATTCATTTTGTTGATGGTTTCCTTTGCTGTGTAAAAACTTTTTAGTTCAATGTAGTCCCATTTCTTTATTTTTCCTTTTGTTTGTCTTGTAAATTGTTAATCAAAGTGTTTGCTTTCTAAGACTGTCATAACAGTATTGCATCTGAAGAGACAAGTTAAGTATTTCAGGACTAAAGAAATTTACTCCACTTAACTTTCCCTTGTCTCCTGGCCTGAAGTCAAATACCATATGATCTCACCTTTAACAGGAACCTAATCAACAAAAACATACAAACAAAATATAACCAAAGACACTGAAACAGAGGACAGGCTGGCAGTGACCAGAGGGGAGAGGGGAGGGAATATTAGGGGGAAAGAGGAGGGGTTTACAGGAACAAGTATAAAGGACACATGGACAAAAACAAGGGGGGTGGAAACAGGAGGGGGGTGGGGAGGCCTGGGGGTGTGGGCTGGGATGGGAGTAAAAGGCAGAAAACTGTACTTGAACAACAATTAAAATTTTTTAAATTTTTTTTTTAAAAATCTGCTTAGCCCTGGTCAGGCATGTGAAGGAAGGCAGGCAAGCCTGATTATTCTTTGCCCCCCACGGCCTGAAACCAGGCTAGCTCAGGCCTGGCTGAATGTCGAGGTTTTGCCTCATTCAGTAAGTAGCACTTACTTTCTCTTGGGCAGGTAATAACCTTCTAAACAGCCTTCCTTTGTTTTTTTTTTCAATTACAGTTTACATTCAATATTATTTTGTATTAGTTTCAGATGTATAGCATAGTGGTTAGTAAGAACTGAGGAGGGGAAGCTCCCTGACTTGGGTCTCCCCAGTAACAGTTAGATAGTCATATATTTTACAAAGTGTTTCCCCCAATATTTCCAGTCCCTACCTGGCACCATACATAGTTATTACAGTATTATTGACTATATTCCCCAGGCTGTACTTTACAACCCTGTGACTATTTTGTAACTACAAATTTGTACTTCTTAATCCTTCGCCTTTTTCACCTAGCCTCCAACCCCGCCTCCCATCTGACAGCCATCAGTCTGTTCTTTTTATTTATGAGTCTGTTTCTGTTTTGTTAGTTTATATTGTTCTTTAGATTCCATGTATAAGTGAAACTATATGGTATTTGTATTTCTCTGACTAATTTATTTCACTTAACATAATATTCTCTAGATCTATCCATGTTGCCACAAATAGTAAGATTTCATTCTTTTTATGTCTGAGTAATATTCCATTGTATATATGTACCACAGCTTATTTATCCACTTATTGATGGACACTTGGGCTGATTCCATATCTTGGTGATTGTAAATAATGGTGCAGTGAACACAGAGGTGCATATATTCTTTCAAATTAGTGTTTTGGGTTTCTCTGAATATATTCCCAGAAGTGGGATTGCTGGGTTATAAGGTGGTTACATTGGCTCTTAGGAAAAGGTCTACAGACAGAATGGTCTCTTCCTTGAGCCTTAGTTTATAAAAATGATGATGTATTTCACTTTTACCATTTTTTTAAGATTTTACTTATTTATTTTTAGAGAGAGAAAAACATCAATGTGCGGTTGCTGGGGGTCATGGCCTGCAACCCAGGCATGTACCCTGACTGGGAATTGAACCTGCAACACTTTGGTTCACAGCCCGTGCTTAATCCACTGAGCTATGCCAGCCAGGCCACTTTTACCATTTTTAACTCAATACCAGTCATAATGCCTATTAAAAGAATAAATTCTCAGGAACTAGTTGTTGTAACATGTGAATGAAAGAATGCGATGCAAAGGTTTTATGTTCTCAGAGATAATAGTAGTACCCTTATTGATTGTGTACTATGTGCCAGGCAATTCACATGCCTCTGTCCTTATAATCTTGACAATAGCCCTGGACAATTTGTCCATTTGTGCAAACAACTGGAACAGGAACAGAATCACAGAAATGGAGATCACATAGAGGGTTCTCAGTGGGAAAGGGAAGGAGAAGAATTGAGGGGAAAGGTAGAGGGAATAAGAAACATAATTGGTAGGCATAAAATAGACAGGGGATATTAAGAATGGGATAGGTAACAGAGAATCCAAAGAACTTATATGTATAACCCATGGACATGAACTTGAGGGGGGATGCTGGAGGGTAGGGGGGTGCAGAGCTGAGGGAGAATAAAGGGGAGAAAAAAACTGGGACAACTATAATAACATAATCAATAAAATATACTTAAAAATAAAAGTGAAAAACAAACACAGACTGAGAGAAAATATTTACAAATTATATATATACACATCTGATAAAGCACTGTACCCAGGATAAATAAAAATGTCTTAAAACTCAATAATAAGAAGGCATCTACAAGCATCCTAGTTTTTAAGATGAATGAAAGATTTGAATAGATATTTCATCAAAGATGATATGCAAATGGCTAATAAACATGAGAAAATATGCTCCACATCATTATTCATTAGAGAAATGCAAATCAAAACTGCAAAGAGATACAACTTCACACTCACTAAGATGGGTATAATCAAAAAGACAGCCAAACAAGTGTTGGAAAGAATCCTTTTATGTTGCTGGTAAGAATGTAAAATAGTTCAGTCACCTTGGAAAACAGTTTGACAGTTCCACAAAATGTTAAACATCAAGTTACCATATGATCCAGTGATTCCACTCTTAATACATACCCAAGAGAAATGAGAACACCTACATGAAAATTTGTACATGTATATTCATAGCAGTATTATTCATGATGAAACAACCCCCCAAAATGTAAACAACCCAAGTGTCCATCAACGGATGAATGGGTAATTAAAATGTGGGCTATCTATTTAATGGAATATTATTCCACAATATGAAGAAATGAAATGTTGACACATGCTACAATGCAAGTGGACCTCTAAATTTTACGGTATTTGAAAAAAAGCCAGTCACCAAAGATCATGTGTTGTATGATCTTGTTTATTGAAGTGTAAAAAACAGGCAAATCTTTAGAGACAAAAAGTAAGTTAATGGTTGCCCTGGTTTGGGGAAGTAGAGGGAAGTGGGGAGAGACTGCTAAGCGGTATGGAATTTCTTCTTGGGAATTAAAAAAGAATTACTAACAAAAATCACTGGAAATGTTGGCTGATATACCCCAAGTTATTCCCACAAGATATTTTATATTATTATGATAGTTATTTTAGTGACATTTGACTTCAGATTACTCTTCTTGGGTATTTCCCCAAAATCACTGGTCCCCTGAAGTTCTCTTTATCCCCAAAGTCATTATTTTCCACATTCACTGAGAGTCATTTGCTACCAATATCTGGCAAGAATTATTGTGGAGGTGGGCTGCTTCTCAGCCTTCAGATTTCCAGGCTAAAATGACTGTTTTCCACTTATAACATGTCATGGCTTCTCCCAACAATCATTTTATTCTTTCATGTACTGCTAATGAAAAAAGGAGGCTGTTTTTCTCTTGCTGAAATATGTTGTTTTATTGCCACTTCTTTAGCCATCCTAGCAAACATTATTGTACAGGCTTCCATCCTTCTCTTTGCAATGATTATCTTAATGTTGCAATCTTGTTCCCTTTTTATTCTCTGTAGAAAACACACAAATAAAATGCCTAGAATGATAATAATTACAGAAAGGCCCAAAAATATAAAGAAAAGCCTTGCTTTCCTATAATGGATGAGAAATATCTCTTTCTTCCCTCCCATTGAAATGTTTTCCCTTTCAAACCATTCACACAGCTGATCAAAAGAGCAGATTCTGTTCTAAGTCTAGCTCTAATTCCATCGTTTATGCTTTTGAACTACAAAAGCTATAAAGATAACAATGACACCATTTAGTGTTAAACTATTTTGGGACCCACAGTTTTAGCAATCATAAGTGCTATTTGATATAATTATTTGGCTACTATTTGGCCAAAAATAAGTGCCCTTCACATACAATACTTTATGCATATTTTCCCTTTGTTTTTGTTATTTTTATGTAATGTTTGTATCATGAGTCTTTGTTCTAGTAAATTTCATGGGTGGTGAAAACCTGTGGTTAAAATCTATACTGCATCTAGTATGCGAAGTTAATTCTGACAGTCAGATAGGACCCTGTGTCTCATTTAGTCAATAAGACATTTCTGCAAATCCTCCCTAAACCACAGCAAGGAACTGCATCACAGAATATTAGGAACAGCACTGGATTTTTATTCTGAGTGGTTCTATTATTACTTCTCTTAGAAAACAAGGAAATCCCCCCACAGGAGACTGCTGATGTCCTTCTAGCTCTAACCTTCTCTGATGCTCCCCAAAGTGATCCTGGATGCTGTCCCATCTGAGCACCCATTGCCCTGCCTCTGATTCAGCAGTCACCTTCAGTGAGCTTAGGTAGAAGTTCTCTTTCACTGAAAGCATTTCTAGAGCCACACAGATTCATCAGGGGTTTGATGTACAATGAAAATTCTTCATTATTCATGTGATTTCCTACATTGTGGACCGACCCCACTAAACCAGCTTCTGTCTCTGCCACCAGAGTCCTGAGGGCTGCGCACCAAGTGAAAGAGGGGAAGGAGCAACATCTGAGTTATCAGAGCTCCTACTTAATCAGACATTTACTTTATGTCTAATGATGTGCTATCTGCTTTACAAGCATCATCACATATAATTATCACAACTCTAAAGGTGGATATTATTATCCCAATGTCACAGATGGGGAAAATTGAGTCTCAGGGAAGTTGGCCACATTGCACCAGGAGTGACAGGCTAGGATTTGCATGCGGAGTTCTCTAGATCCCAAGCCAGCGCTCTTAACCACACCTACTATGCCACCCCTCTTTAATTCCTGCATTTTTCTGCTTTAGTGGCATTCAAACTTCATGTATAGATGGTTTTTGAAACAATCACAGCTTTAGAACTCCCTCTAAGAATTTAAATTATTAAGAATGTATTAAACAGATTGGAACTCATTAAGGGTGACAACCATTTAGTCAGCTTCTTTACAGTCTTTGAAAATGTCTCTCCAAATCTAATAAAAAAGAGACATCATGGAGGAGAATATTTTGCACAAATGGGGCACTCCTGTGCAAAACTTTAAGTTTTTCTAACAGAATCAGCGAAAAGCATGCTAGTAAAATCATCTACATATGCAGATTGTTTATTCAGCAAATACATACTGAAAGCCTGCTCTATGCCAGGCTGTGTTCTGAGTAATAGGAAAACTGCAGTGAACAAGGCAATGATCCTGCTTGCACAAAACTTCCTTTCTGTTGGGGAGCCGTGGATCTCTGCAACATGAGGACAGGATAAGCTAGCTTGCCAGGCTCTAGAGCAGGCATGGCCATCAAAATAAAAATAGCCCCCAACTGTGCTTTTAAGCTAGTGAGAACTAAGCTATCATCACTTATAATTTTTTTAAGTATTTAGAAATGAGTTTATTCTATTCCTTAAAAACCTTTATCTTTATGTGCTACCTCCACCCTTTAAATTTTTTTCAAAAATGCTGGACGTCATCAGGTAGGCTGTTGGAAACCAAATTGAAAGTGTTATCTTAAAGGTTTTCAGTTCACTGACTCCAGAAACTATATAAAGCTTTTCAAATGCCCAAGAAGACAAGTTGCTCCAGAGAATGGAGGAGCTTCCATCTGAGACTAGACCAACTGTGCATGTAGAATTCGAGTGCTAAAAAACAAAGACCAAAAGAAAATATAATCTCCCCTTACTTTTCAATAATGTGTACCATTTACTAAAGGCTTTTCCACAAATTATCACAACTATCAGTTATAGTCCTCACAACCACCTTAAAGGTAGCTATGATCAATGCCACTTTATAAATAAAAAAGTGAGGATCAAATATATTGCACAATGCCTTCAGTTAGCAGTAGGCAAGTACTTAATAAATGTCAGAGTCAGACCTTGGACCAAGGTCCTCTGATTGACTAAATGATGGTTTCCTCACTGCTGCCTTGTTGACTTACAATTCTGTATTACCAAAACAAAACCACCCCCAATCAAGTCTCCTTTGGAAATGGTAGTCTTAAGTGTTTACGAGTAGGTTACAGACACTAGGATATGTTCAGGGAAAATGAGGATGCTATGTGGAACTTGTTAACCTTCTATGGCAAATCCAAAGAGCATTGGCCACAGGATATGGTGCCTTTGTCAGGCACTGGCTCCTGAAGCCTCTGACCATTTGGGAATTATTTTTTTATTGATTTTAGAGAGAGAGAGGGTAGGGAAGAGAGCGAGAAAAAACTTGATTTGTTGTTCCACTTATATATGCATTCATTGGTTGATTCTTGTATGTGCCCTGACCAAGGATCAAACCCACAACCTCCGTGTATCAGAAAGATGCACTAATCAACTGAACTTCCCAACCAGGGCCCA
The DNA here is from genome assembly GCF_019186645.2 of Phyllostomus hastatus. Lineage (NCBI taxonomy): Eukaryota > Metazoa > Chordata > Mammalia > Chiroptera > Phyllostomidae > Phyllostomus > Phyllostomus hastatus. Next base: position 12,148,687 of record NW_025333857.1, read on the forward strand.
ATTTGTTTTTATAATTAATTTACTGCTTCCCCTGTCTTAGTAAACCTCATATAGAGGCTGCCCTCTAACCCTCTATAGCTCTTTCTTGAGATTATCTGTTTCACCCTTACATGAACATTCTTAATCTCTTCTTCAGTCTGAGTGTCCTCAACTCTATGGCAATGACGGTGGCTCATTTCAGCACTCAGCACAGCCCAGAATAGGAGATCATTAAAAGAAAGTTGTATTGAGATGTTTGTGGTTTTGATGTTTTTGTGACTACAAACACTGATATGTTTGTCCCTGTCATCACTTTTAGGTTGGAGAGACAATTGGCATTAGTGAGGAGATTATGGGTCTGACCATCTTGGCTGCTGGGACCTCCATCCCTGATCTTATCACCAGCGTTATAGTGGCCCGAAAGGGGCTTGGGGACATGGCTGTATCCAGCTCTGTTGGAAGCAATATTTTTGACATCACCGTAGGGTAAGTAGAAATAGTTCTATAAGGGTACACACCAACTTCATCACTGTCTTTGAAGCTGTGAAGACATGACCAGGACCTCTGAGCCCAAAACTAGCCAATATCAATAGAAAGTAAAGACTGGGAATAACATTCAGTTTCACCAACTCCATTTTTCATTGTCAGAGAACTTAATGAACAATAAGTTAACTCTGGACAGGCAGAAACACATTCCTGCATACAGAGTGGATGTTGTAGGGAATACGTTAAGAGAATTTCACTTATATAATTGCATTGGCTATGTGTTATGATTATTCAATGTTCAGGCATGACTGAGATGATCTAGTAGATTCACTATATATTTCTTCATATTCTAATTCTAAATAAAGTCCCTACCAGCCTCAGGTGAGGTTTAGATTGTAAAGCAGATTGGAACAAACATAGGCCCAGAAAAATATTTCATCTCCTCCCTTGGAAAATGCTGGTAGGTTTGTGTTATCATTTGTTGATCTATGCTGGTAAAGATATTCTTGGTTTTTTTGAAACTCAGAAGACAAGATCTGTTCTTATAGTTAAAGCAAACTGGAGCTCTCAATGTGAGTAATCTCTAAAGTGGATCAGATTGGGGAAGGGTACTGTTACTTCTATTTCATTTAACTTGTCAAAATTATAGTCTGATAAATAACCCAAGAAAGTAAAACATGGGATGTTATCCTGTATTCACAGAAGAACTGAGCTCTTGACTCTTGAATTTGGAAACTCACTAAAATGCATCTCCTCTCTCATTGAACTTCTTAATTTTTTTCCCTCTTAACCCTTCTGTTACCTAATATATGATAATATTTTTATTTATTGTCTATCATGTGCATTGTACTTATATTTTTATCCATTTATACCACATAGAGATACATAAGGTATTTTATCATCCCTGTTTTTCAGATAAGGAAACCGAAGGGCACAGAGTTCATACAATGAGTGAGAGAGGTAGCTAGGATTTGAACAGTCTGCACTCTGAACTGTAGCACTGTCTGTGCATAAAATTCTGCTTTGAGTTTTCACTCTCTGAACCACCTTTAAGTTCCAAAGGTGCCCTCTCCTATCACACTTCCTTTCTTTGCTGGCCTTGTCACTCAAGAGCTCACCCTGCCTGCAAAATGCCAACTTATCCTTTCAATGTCAACTCAAATGAGGGCTTCTCTGACTCTCCTGGGCCTGACCTGGAAGCTTTTGCTTCTGCCTACTTTCTGCATACCACACTCTTGTCATGGTCATGTTCATCAGTCTGCCTGCTAGACTGTGAACTCCCCAAGAGCAAGAAGTCACCAAAATCTAAAATGCCTAGTGGATGCTAGTAGCTTGACACATGTTTGTAGGATGGATGATGGATGGATGGACAGATGGATGAAGGAATGGATGGATGGATGGATATTTTGAAAGGTATATGTTTTAAAGGAGTGGTATCCCTAATATAAAGTGTTCCTCAGTTCTACTGCCTACACAGTTCTCTTGGTCACTGTCTTCTAAACTGGAAAACAAAATATTCTTTAGTATAAAAGAAAATCCTAAAAACTGACAACAATTATAAATGTTCTAACTTATTTGTCATGTTCTTGAATAATAAATATAATAGGAAATTGCAAGATGCTTTTTTGTTCATTGTTCTTAAATTGTGTATTTTGCAACAAATGAGAGTTTAAAGAAAAAACACCCCTAATTCTGCTGGCCAATAACAATATGTAGCTTTTGTATGTTTTCTTCCAAATATTTTCAAAGTTTTCTTAGGGAATATTCAGTTTTGTCCTATTGGAGGACTTTTATTTTTCCACTTTAAAGGCATTTATGCCTGGCATGGAGTAAGCATCTGTTAGTAAATTAGTAAATCAACCATTATACTAAGCTTTTTCATAGCTCTCATAATTAACATTTTATGGCTTTAAAATATTCCATCCTGTTGCATTTCAGTTTAACCATTATCTTTTTGTAAGACCTTGTTATCTTTTCCAATTTTCTACTATTATAAGTGTGCCTGTGAACTGTTTTATACAGAAAAACCTCCTCTTTTAATTATTTTAATTAGGATAAATTCCTTCAATAAATATTAATGAATTAATTATTATGAGCATTTTAATGGTTATTGATATGTATATTTTTCCAAAACTTTTTCCCAAGAGTTTATATCAATTTACAAAGTCTTTGGCAATATATTGAGTATAAAAGTTTATAGTCTTGCCTGCATTATTTTTTGCTTAAGATTAACACATACAGTAAAGGATTTAGACAATACATATGAAGCACAAATAAAAATCAGTGATAATCCATCACCCTTTTTAAATGCATATACTTATTTTATATTATTAAAAATATATCACATTTAAATGCATAATAATATATTTCACACTATTAAAAATACATTGCTGCCCTGACTGGAGTAGCTCAGTGGATTGAGCGTGGGCTGCAAACCAAAGTGTCGCAGGTTCCATTCCCAGTCAGGGTACATGCCTGGGTTGCAGGCCATGACCCCCAGCAACCGCACATTGATGTTTCTCTCTCTCTCTCTTTCTCTCTCCCTTCCCTCTCTAAAAATAAAATAATTTTTTAAAAAATACATTGCTATTTTATATATATTCTTAATTTTAAATATATCATAAGTGTTTGCCTGCATCTTCATAGTTTATGATTTTTAATAACTACATCAATTACATCAACTTAATATTTTGGTATTTAACAAGTTCCCTTTATTAGAGATTAAAGTATACAGAATTTTTCACTACTCAAAATATCACCAAAGTCATAATTCTCCTGGAGAAAGTTGTATCTTCATTTTGAATTATTCATTATGCTCTATCCCTGATAGTAGAACTGATAAGTTAAAGGTATGAAAAATGTCATTTTTCCCCCAAAGGGTTTTTACCTATTTATAGTGCCATTGTGTGAGTGTGTGTGTCTAGCTTAACAAATAATGGGAAGTGCGGACCCAAGAGAGGTTTTTGTATCATCACCAACAGGCATTCCCCTACCCTTTCTTGACTGTCCATTGCTGCCATAAGGTGCCAGGGCTGCTCCCTCCTGCCAAGAGCTGAAATTGCAACTTATTTCCTTCATTGGTCCTGTTGACCCCTCCCCTCCTGACATCTCCACTGTGGTAAGAGCATCCCAGCCTGGCTCTAGGGGGCTGAGTGCCTGTAAATGATCGCCACGAAGTAGTCGCATCAATCACCTCAGCTTGGCCCAGGTTAACATATGCACCTGGGTGGGGGCCTGCATGTACCAGGCCCTGGGACTTCAAAGATATATAACATGAGGGCTCTGTCTTCAAACACACACTCTCTCCAGCAGAGGAGACGGATGTATAAACTTAATGCCTCTTTCACCTCATTATTTCTCTTTAGCTATATGCTTTTTCTTAGGACAACTTTGAGTTTGGAAAGGGCGCTTCCTCTTCCACACCACTGAGGATAGGCCAAAAATGAATCTCCCTTAGCTTTAGGCTCTGCAGAAGGTTCAGCCCACTGGGTGGCTGGGTTCCAACTTCCCTAAACAGCATTCCATCATTAGGCTCAATGGATAGAACTTGGCTGCTTCTCACTCAGCCACATGGGGAGGCACACACCACTGACCCTTACGTTTTCAGCCATGAACCTTTCCCATGGAGTCCTTGCCAACTCTCATGGTGTACCTGGCTAGCCTTCCTGATGTCTTTCAGAGTCACCATTCTGGTTAGGAAACAAAAGAAGTTATCACATTTTAAAATTCAAGTGCAAAGAGAGAGAACAGGCATAAAAATATATAGAATACATAATAGAGTTTTTTTTAAATCACATCACAAATGTCAGATACTGTCTTCCTCAAATGATCTTTTAGAAAGATCACTTTTTAGTGAAAATATTGTCCCATCTTTTCCAACATAAACACCAGGCAGCTATATGTGTTGGCCCCCACCATCAGCATTTATTTTCACTTGCTTTTTAAGTTGTTAATTAAGTCATTGCTATTCTCTCTCTCCATTTCATAAAGTAATTTTGCCATTTTCATTCCTGATTTCTATATCTTTTCTCCATTTATCTTCTCCTTCTCTCACCCAAATCCCCTAGTTCACCTCTTTAGGTGTGAGAGTGATATTTTCATCTCAACAAGAAAAGAAATAAAAATTGTTTCAAATCTAATTCAGAAATCACCTGCCACAGTCATATCTTTGATTTTATTAAAACTGAAGAACAAATTCTCTCCATTCTAATTTGGTCAGTAACAGATAAATGTTTTTAAAGTTCACCCGACTTCCTTATGTGATTTCCTAGGCCAGACATGCCCCAGGCAGAGTGAGCCAAACAAGACACCCTTTTCCGATTATAGATTCCAAGAAGCTGATGTTTCGTCATAGGCCTCCTTCAGCACGCCTGCCGCTTGCCTGCCAACCCTCTTTTCTCCCTCACAGGCTCCCACTGCCCTGGCTCCTGTACACCATCATTCAGAGGTTCCAGCCCGTAGCGGTCAGCAGCAACGGCCTCTTCTGTGCCATCGTCCTCCTCTTCATCATGCTGCTCTTCGTCATCCTCTCCATCGCCCTCTGCAAATGGCGGATGAACAAAGTGCTGGGCTTCATCATGTTCGGCCTCTACTTCGTGTTCCTTGTGATCAGCGTCCTCCTGGAAGACAGAATTCTTGTGTGCCCGGTCTCCATCTAGCATGAAAAGCCATATCTTGATGATCGCTCCCTGCTCTGGGTTCTAGGCTCCTTGACATCTTGAGGAGAGGCAGCTGGCACACAGCGCCAGGCATGTGGAGTGTCCGTCCTTGGCGGACGTGAGGAGGGGTGGACTCCCAATGGGCCTGCTCACTTCACAGGTTGCATCCACCCTGGCCCACTGGAATGGCTCCGCTCAAGAGACAGGGAACTGTCCATCTGAGGTGTCTCACCACTCACCACTGACAGGTATTCCTTGAGGGTTGGAGGTACATTTGTTGTAATGAAGCAAACAATACAGAGGCTGTGTATATACATATGAAGTATACATATTATACATAGTTGCACATGAACACCCCCTGCCTGTTCCTGTACTATACCCCTCCTTCCATGTCTATAGAGTAATACAGACCTGTATACAAATACAAAGAAAGAAACATCATATATATAAAATTATATATATAAAAATACAAATGCATCTTTTCAGGGATAGCTCTAGCATATTTATAATACCTATTTGAAGAGGGGCATCAAGCTTCTGCCTGAGCTTTACCTCTTAAGTGCAAGAGGTAAACTAATGGAATCATTGCTGTGACCTTCAGCCTACCTTGGACTTACTGGGATCCTGCCTGGTAAGGTGGGTGTTTTAGGGAAATAGGTTTGGGGAGAGAGGGCTGAGTGGAGAGGGTCTGTAGGGCCCTGAGCTGAGCCCTCTGAAACATTTCCACATGCCAAACAGGGAAGACTCTCTGCCCATCCCCACTGGGGTACACTCACCAAACCCCTAGGGTTACTTGGGATAGACAGAGGTAAAACCCAGACTGGGTCGATACTGGTTTGGGGGCAAAAGGAAGGTAACCAGGGTTAGGTTTATTTGGGGTTTTTATGAATGTATATATTGCCCCAGCATGCAAGTAGAAACTGTGACTGCAAACCAAATTAGCACTCTTCTAGGACAGCGAGACTATGTAAACTGAACCAATATTGTTCCAATGCATGTCTCATTATCATCAACAGAAGGGAGGCAAGTTTAGCTGTGATTGTCATTTAGACGTATTTTGATGCCAAGGGCTCACATATAATCAAAATGCTGCCAAAAGAGCCTGGACATATAACAAGAAACTCCATTCAGTAGAGACGCTTAGTGAGACTTGCCACCTAATGGGAATGTTAACAGCATAGTTCTTCAAAGCATCTTCCAGTGTGGTCATAAGGGGCTTCAGTGTCTGAAGAAATCATTATCCTTAAATAGAACTAAACTGACTCCAATCAATACTGCATGAGCTGAGGCAGCTTTGAGATGTTTGGAAAGGCATTTGTACACCAGGAAGGTTTCTGAGTCCTATGTCTAGTGATGCCAAGACCAGGGTGTAGTTAAAGTTCATGCAACAACCTTGTCTCTCCTGCCATCAGGAACCCATCTGGGACTCTTTCTAGCTTACACAGTACACTGAAAACTATACTCAACAGCTTCTTCACGATAGCTTCAAGCCAGTCACTCCAAGGTTTTTATTTTCTGACTTTACTCAGCCTTCATGGGATATTTTCATTCCATTCATTCAGTGCCCCCAGGTTCTGTTTGATTGACACCTGTTTGATTTCTTAGATCTATGTGAATAGAAAATAAAACCAGCATGGGAAAAAAACAGACAAACTAAGCTGATGAAAAAAATACATAGTCTTTTATTGCCCCAAGTTACGCTTTCCCTAAAATTAGTTGAAAAAGTAGAGGATGGCTCATTGTTCGGTACTCATCCTATGTCAAAGTTGGCACACACCACATATGGGGATCTATACCATGTGTGTTCTTGTCACTGGTTTATTGTGTCACTGACGCTGCTATGACTGTCAAGAGCACATACCCCCTAACAGAGGGAGACAGGATGTAGGACTCACAGCTGAGAAAAAGAGGAAGGGACACCTGACAGCCCCAGATCAAGCTCATTATTTCTTCCACAAAACCTCAGCTCACTCCACAGAGCATGACAGTAATAGTCAGTGCCCATATTGCTCTTCACCCACAAGAAAAAAGCACTTCTCAGTGGAAGCCCACTGGGGAAGGAGGAAGTCAAAGTGGCACCCCCAGGAGGCTGGTTTGCAAGCAAGTCTCTCCAACTTTGCAGTCTGGTGTTCAGTTGTGTGAGAGAAACTGGCATCTCATTCAGGAAGGGCAAAATTTTATATTGAGGCAAGAATTTGTGCCAGTTCATTGGAGTGAAGGAGAACGAATAAGTGAACTTTCAGTTGAAAATTCTGCTTGTTTTTGCTGTGCATGAGTTGGAGGGGAGCAGAGTTGGTTATTGCATGAATATATATTATTGACTGGTTTGTTATTTGAAAGAAGGTTTGAATAGGTGACTTGGACTCCACTACAGACAGACTGTGAAACCAAAAAGGACGAGGGAGGTCTGGTGTAGCCCCATTCTTCCTCCAGCTCTTCCTGATGTGCCCCTTGCCTCCTCACTTCTTCCCATTAATTCCCAGATCACAGCAGAAACTCATCCAAGCAGCCATGGAGCTTTTTGCTTGCCTGAGAACTCCATTTCATAGGGCATATTGTGGTCATTACCAAAAATTTGTACTTGAGAAGACAATATTTCAAGGCCCAGTTCCCACCTCATTGATGTACGCTAAGCGTGACATGAGGTCCAACTGCAGTGTCCCCCGCCGGCTGGCACACAGGCACCTTCTCCCTCCCATTGCTTGCCCTCACTGTCTCCACACTATGTGTCTGTGAGACCATGTGTTGGGCTAGGATAAATCCAGAGAGAAGTGTCTAGGATACAATAGTAGATCTTTAAAAGCATTAAGATCATTAACAAAAAAAAAACTTTCCACATCGTAGTTTCTTTCCTAAGCAGCTCATTTCTAGTGTCCTTTCTGCATGCCTGTGTGTGTGTGTGTGTGTGTGTGTGTATAGCTTTACACCAGATCTATATGTACCTACACAAAATTACCTATATCATCACCCTCTGACCCAATCACATTCAGGACTCAAAAGCAGGAAGCATCAAGATTGCCTTAGTGAAGGAAAAGGAGTCGTGCTCACCAACAACCAAAAGGAACATTCCTCCCTGGCCTCGTAGGGTTTGTTGTGTGCACATGCACTTACCAACATTCATGTATGTACCCACTTCATATATTTTCCCACCCTGTGAATATAGATTTACAGCCTTACAGAAATGGCCATATCCCTAATGCTAGATAGAGAAGTAAAAAATACACAACAGTAAAGTATAGGAGGAAAAATTTGGACTGCAGATAATCTCTTCCCTTCCCTGGAGCAGGGTATAAAATATTATCAAAAATTCAAGAGCCAACTTCTTACTGCTCAATCTAAAATAAATAAGCTGCACCCAACTGGTTCCATTTACCCATGGTGAACCAAGCAGGTCTTGCTTGCTGTCACTTCCCCTGTTGCCCTAGGCAGCCTCAGGACAGGGGAATGACCAAACAGCACCTTTTCAGTTGCATCTGGAATGCCCGTGCTGCATGCAGCTGCCCTCTGAACCTGCTTAGCTTCTGAAGAACTGGAGCTGCAGGTCAAAGGTATTTATGCACCCTTCCAGGCAGGACAGAGCAGGAAAGCACAGTACATGTGCAGGGAATAAGAGGTAGGGTTGTTTATCAATTTGTCAGATGCAGGAGGATATCCTAAAGCCTTTTCACAGATTATGAAAAGAGTCAGGGACTGTTCTATATTCAGGAAAAAATGTTTTGTAAGGCTTCTAACAGGTATCACTTCACAAGGGCCATTATTATTTACTTTCTAGGGAAGACAGGAATCAGGTGGTTTGGAGCCTCTTCAGCAAAACACAGCTGTCTCGCTGATGAGGCATTTGATAATATTAATGTACATACATTCCTAGGCAGGGAGGGGGTTGGCAAACTATCCACCATTGCACACAGCCCTTAAACTGTCTCTTCTGTAACAGAGAGATAGGAGATGAGGTCTGAAGGGAAGCCCTCCTCCCACACCAGCTTCACAGAAAACTGACCAAGGAAATGACAATAGACCTGCTGGTCAGGCAGACAGTGAGGGGAAATAGGACCTCTGTTAAGTGTTCTGCTGAAGTTACTACCTTGGAATATCTGACATGGTTCTGATGACCTAAAAGACAAGCATTTCAAAAAAACTTCAGTATGCCTTCTTCCTTGTATCTACACACACACACACACACACACACAAGATTATGAGGATGCCATACTTCCTTGCCCCTGGGCAGATTGTTACTCTGTTAATTAAGTGGCCATATTATAAAAGGCAGCTCTGTTCTAAAAGAAATAAAGGGAAAACATTCTCAGGGTGATTTCTGGAGAAATCAACGATTCCTGAAAGCTCATTGTAGAAGCTAATGCTTCTTGCTCCTTCTTGCTAAGCCAGATCTCACATAACCACCTGGCTTAATATTTTCAAGAGACACACCCTCAACTCTAATAGCTTCCTCAACTATATTGTCTTCAATCAGGGCTTGTCATTAAGAGAGAGTTCATGGGAGAAAGAATAAGGAAAGGAAAGAAAGGAGAAATTATTTCCTTTTACTGGGATTCCCAAGAAAGCCAGTGTCACAATGATATAGATCCCCAAGTTTAAAATAATTTACAAAATAGTTTTAAATAATTACAAAATTCATACTTTTATTTAACGAGTTAGAAAAGACTGGTTAAAAAAACTATCTTAACTATGTTCAAACATGTAAGAGAATGCACCACATCCAATTATCTAAACTGAAGCACTTTCACTGAACTTTGTATGTAGGTCTATGTCCCAGATAAAAAAAATTTTTCCCTTCTCAAGAAGGCCTTGGGAAAGATAGATAATGTGCCCCTGGTTCACTGTCTATTTGGCTTTAGCTTCTTGCCTCGGTATCTTTCTGTTTCTTTTTCAATCTCACAGCTTCACATTATTTGAAATGTAGAGCAGACAAGAAAAGCAATAAAGGTTACACTCATAGCCAGCTAAACTTCACTATTTAGCGTTATGTCATCACAGTATTTCTTTCACTTCACTGGGCTGTGGCAAATGGAGAATTTGGGCATCTGTAGAAGTCACATGCACACCTGTGTTTGCTATGAAAGTGACTCATGCTTTCCACTGAGACCCCCTTAATGTGTGCCCTGTCATTCTACATGCCTTCCTACACGTAGGGCATTGGTTTTGCTCAGCACCACCTGCATTCCATCGTGGTCTTTAACCCAACCAGTGACAATTTTCTTTCAAGAGAGAAAGAGCTAGGCAGGACAAACCAGTCCACAAGTTGGCCAGTTTTTTAGGGACAAAAATGACCCTGTCGTTATGACTGGATAGACAACTATGTTCAAACATGTAAGAGACTGTGCAGCATCAAATTATCTAAACCGAAGTACTTCCACTAAATGATTGACGAGCAGACTGGAGCACTGTAAGTAATTTTTAAAAAACAGATAAATATCTAAGTCTGATAGAGAGTCATGGGATTTGCATGGAGTTTGCTAAAGGTTTGATTCTGCTAAGGTTGTGCAACTGATTGCCATAATCTAAAGGAGAACCCTTTGGTGGGAGAGGGGCCCTAGCACAGATGTTCCTGCTGTAACATGGTTCTTTCCACTACTAACACTAACAACCATCAGCATCAAAAAGGTCTCCTTCTGGGTGAAACCAAGCCCTTCATGTTGATGACTTAACCAATTTTTTTTTCTTTTTGGCAGAAAAGAACTGCATCTGGGCACTCTTTCCTGTTTACCCTGACGCAGTTAGGAGTCACCACTGTGTGACTCTTTATTCATCAAAAGTATCTTTAGATTTTTATTTCTGTGTCATTTTTTCTTAACCTTCTTAATAATTTTTACAGTTTCTACTAAGCCTTTTTAAATGCTTTATGTCGCTCTTAAATTATGGAACCCTATCGCTAATCATGACACAAGTATAACATCCTGAACACGGCTGAACTACAGCCTCAAACCTAACACTGCTCCCTGTGCCTGCACCCCTCTGCTGCCCTTACCTTTTAGAAAGTCACCCTTCATTGCTAATTCACGCTAATCTTGCATTCCCTATGATTCCTGTATCTTTCTTCAAAGGCATTTGGATGAAACCAGTGCCTTTCTCAGTTGGCCCCAATGCATTTAAATAGGTCTTACCTACTATGAAGCACTTGGCTTTATAAAATCTCAGCCTGTTTATTTCTAACCCCACACCGAATTTTCAAGTCCATGTTGGACCCAGTGATTACTCCTCTTCAAGGTTCTCACCACCAACATCCCCCGTTTACTTGCACTTGGCCAGTTTAATGAGCGTTTCTCCATCTCATGAATGTGAATATTCAAAAATGCTAGACTACTGCCCCTGGCATCTTATATTTTGTGTAATTGACTAGTTCTTGGAGGGTGGGAGAATCACTCCTAATTGCTACTAAACTGAACAGAATTCACAGTCATGAGACAGCAGAGTTGCAGAAATACCCTAGGTGCACCAACAGGCATTTATCTGCCGGTGAAAAGTATGAATGCTGGGTGCAGCGTTATCATAAGGCCCTGGGGAGATCAAGCTCACAAAGTACTCAGAATGGGGGAGGCACCCCTGGAGATCCTTCAGAAACTCTGGACCTGCACTCACCTGCCTTGATTTACCAAAGGGAATTTGTATTTTTACTTTAAATAGGAAACAGGGGAAATGGTTGGACCTCGTCTTATTGCTCAATATTGCAGTGCATTTACTTCCTTGTGTGAAAGATTGGATGGGAATTGTGATGTTGTTGATTGATGTCCTGGCCCAAGAAAGTGGGCTGTAGTTCACCAAAAGGATGGGAATTTGCTCCTGCATTCTCACACACTACGTTGCCTGTTCCTTTATAAGGAATCTGTATGTAAGTAGCAAAGGCCTTGAGACTGACAGTGTTCTAAAACACTCACCTAACCAAAAGAGAATATTTTTAAAATCATGTCACACACACAAAAAGAATGAATGAAGTCTGGATCCTGAATAAAGTTGTTCTAAGGAAAAAATTACATGCATGAATTAAGAGTAGATAATTCCTTGACATTTAATTAAACAAATCTTCAATTCTTATCATCAGGATAAAACTGAAGGACAATGGATGCCTTTTTGTTTTTTTTAATTTTTAATGTTGCACTTTATAGTAATTCATAACAGACAATTGTCTTAATTAAAGCCATAAAATACCAATAATGCACATATTCAGGGCTTCTGAACATAGCCAGTCAATAAGCAGTCCATGAGTCATTCCTGTTTTGTATTGTTTGTTGTAAAATGGAAGTTTATCTGTTCTATTTTTTACTGCATTAAATTATTGTCCTAGACAATCTTAACCTACATAAATTTTAGATGTGCAGTTTAACAAAACTCTGAAGATCAAAGAAATTGTTTCACAAAAGCATTCTTCATTTTCAAAATAGCTTGTTACACAGATCCTTTAGCTAGCAAGTTTTGATACTATATTGAAAATCTCCCTTTTTTAAAATGATAGATTTATTGCTTTTCAGAAATCCATTTGTTATGTAAAGTAAGGTCTATCCACAGGGACAGTGAAATGGATAATTAGCAATATATGCCTGGGAAATTTATTTCAGTTTTTATACAAATACAGGATGATTCTAAGAAGCTCCCTTATAAAAATGGCAAAAAGAGAGACACAACCTACCAATAATGTTTTATGCCTAAATTTTAAAAACCTTCCATGGGAAGGTAGATAAAACTGCAGACTTCATAATGCATTGGGGATTTTTCCCTTTCTGCTAAAATACACGATTTCTGACCTAGTATGATGTATACACAGATGCCCGCGCAACTAAAAATTCTGGTGTCTCCCTTTATCACGACTGTTCATTTAATTTGAGTGAAAGTTTAAAAAATGACTAAAGGCCAAGTAATAGCTTAGAAATATTCACCGCAACTGGGTAACTGAATTACTGATTTAGCATAAATGCATATATTAAATTGGATGACCCCAAAAATTTTCTGCATAAATGTCCATCTGCCCTAAAGAAAGAGTGCCTGGACCCGGAGCCAATGCTGTTCCTCTTAGGGCTGTTTGTGGTCTGAAGAGTTTCTCCACAGGGCGAGACACCCTTTGTGGAAGTGGGAGCCTCTGTTGATATATTGCCCTGTCGAACCCTGCGTAGAAGTCCATACTTGTGCCCTACGGCCAGCCTGGATGTTTCCAGCTTGAGTTTGAAAAACTTCAAAAGCAACAGGCTCAACTCAAAGCAATGTGCATCCTCAAAGAGCCATCAAAACTAAGAGCAAAAGCTGCCTTCCTGGTATCATGAAGTTGCTGCTAGCACTAAAAATAAATAAATTGAACTTGTGTTGTTTGCACATTTTTAAAACTGACATGTTGACATTGACCTCCACATAGACATTTGCCCTAAAACATCTCAACTGTTTTTTGGGTAAGTTACACTAAAATTATCAGAAAGCCATTTTTGTAAAGGATCTTTTTAGGGATAGATGTCATCTTATGCTTCTCCAGTTTGCCTCCATTTTCAAGGGGCATTTGAGCCCCTGTCTTTATCCCTACAAAAATCCAGTTGATGAAATTCCAAATTATTTTTGTCATTTTATGTGTGTTTTGTTTATTATGAGCCATTTTCACTGGACAATGAGATGGATGGAAAGTTTGCGTCAGTTTATTCTCTGTGAATATGTCTGTACATAGACTGAATGCTATATTTATTTGTACAAAGGCTGTTTGGAATAACATGTTTCTGTCACATGGGCTTCGCTCTGATAAAGGGAATTTCTTTATAGTGTTCATGTTACACTTTCCACACCTTTGTCCTTCTACTACTGGTAATCAACTCATAGAATATCACTCTATGTAACTAAGTCTCCTCTGTGTGAAATAGAATAGTAATAAAATTGACTCTAAGAAAAGCATTGTTTTGGTTTTGGGATACTCCTTACCTTCAGCTAATCGGGACTCTCAGGAACTCCAGAACTGACATGTGGTCGTGGAAACTTCACTGGGAGAATTCAAAGGAACAAAGGGGCAGCAGGAGTTACCGTTAATTATACCTACCATTTATTGCATGCTTCTCATGTCACTTGAGCTTTTACATGTCTGAGGAAAACTTGTGCACTAAAAGGACTTGTCTAATAATTGGATTTTAATTAATTAAATATATTGAAATGATCAATTCAAAAACTGAGTGTTCCCTAAGCCTTTAAGTTCATTTTAGAAGTCTTGTTTTAAATCTAATACTTGCAGGCAAAAATGAAAATTCACAGCCACTTCTTCTTTGATTATACTCAATTCACTGATAAGTTTAAAAGATTAAATTCTAAGTAATTGGCCCTGGCTGGCGTAGCTCAGTGGATTGAGCTCAGGCTGCAAACCAAAGCATCACAGGTTCAATTCCCAGTCAGGGCACATGCCTAGGTTGCAGGCCACAGCCCCCCAGCAACCACACATTGATGTTTCTCTCTCTCTCTTTCTCCCTCCCTTTCCTCTCTAAAAATAAAATAAATAAAATCTTTTTTAAAAAGTCTAAGTAATTAACCAAATTTATAAATTATATTCTCCCAGGCACTTTTGAAATTTTACAGATTTAACATACCTAATACTCCCAACCACACCAAAAGCCGGACAGAGTTACAAACAAAAACAAACAAACAAAAAATCTTCCTATGCACTTAAGCAATTCCTATTAACCTGTCAAACTTAAATGAATAATAGTAAACCAGGTAATCTTAAATACTTAAATATCATTTACAAACTTAAAAGTTTACTACACCTTTAAAGTTAGTATTGAGTCTAATATAAATTACACATTTTAAATTGTAATCAGATTATCTGATAAACTAGATTTATTTCAAACACCTTAAACTACAAATACATACAATATATCCCAGTGATTATAAAACATAACTGAACCACATCAAAGTATTAATACTATGAATTTGATTTACTTCATTATCTCAATATTTCTATACCTTCCTGGGCTTTTAAAAGTCACTCAACCTAATGAGCAGATTTGCCATCTCTGACAGGATACAATGACTGAGCCTGTGTCACAACACATTAGTTAACATGGGACATGGTCCCTGCAGACTACTACCAAGATGGTTCTGCTGGAGCCAAAAGGAATCATGTAGTGCTCAGGCTTTAAGTCCAATCTAGCTTGTGTCCATGGAGGGCCTCACCCTCACTAAACTTGTGCCTTGCAGCTGGAGTTTCTTGCAATCCAAAGGGCATCGTTACCGTTATTTTTTTTTTAATTAAGGGACAAAAACTGGGGCGGGGGGGGAGGAATGTGAAGAGGGAGGTGAAGAGGGAGGAGTGGGTGGGCTGGGATGGGAGTAAAGGACAGAAAACTGTACTTGAACAATGATTAAAATAAAATTAGAAAAGAAAAAAAGATCTCTTTCAAAGTTTTGTCTCCTTGTTTGAGTAGGTAAATTCTGTAGCCCCACTGGGTTAGGGCCCGTTGTTCTATGCCATGGAGTATGCAACTAATCTCTCCATTGCTTGATTGGATTCTTCATTCTGTTTATAATTTTCTTGTCTGTTCTGACCACAGTTCTAAACATTTTATTAACAGCTAAGGTTCTACTCTAATGCTAAATGCTTTGCATGCATCATTTCATTTAGTCTTCACTAAACTCATTGAGTGGAATACCATTATTAGTCCACATTTCACAAATAGAAATATGAGACCCAAAGTGGTTAAGTAACATGCCCAAGGTCACGCAGTGTCAGAATTTTAAATTAAACCTGAGCCTTTCTGTTACCCAAACTTGTGGGCATATAGTCAAGTTTAAGAAAAGTTTGAAATCCATACTCATCTCCCTTCCTTCCAAAATGAACCCTAGTTCTCAAAGAAAAGTATTTATGAACTACTTTATATTTAGGAAAAATGTATTCTAAGACCATGCATTCAACCCAATGATGGTTAAAAACTCTGGGGTTTGCCCCTAATGGTATTTTCAATGTTTGAGACTGTCAACATTTTCATCAGAATGATATTAATGCTTATTTCAGGCAATATTCATTAGCTTGATTAAAATCCCTATCAACTATGTATAAAGAACATTATTTCTTCTTTAATTTATTGGAATTTTCATGAAAACATTGTTTTCTGTGTAAATTTTAAAATAGGAACTCAATTCATCAACTAAGTTTTTTTATAGTCATATTAAAATATTTACCAATCAGTTGTTATTGGGAATCTTTTCCATTATTTTTACTAAGTCCAGTTTTTACTACAATTTTACAGACCTGTACTTCAGCAAGAAAATTTAAGTTTTCCATCAATATTTCATTCACAACTCTATAGCAGATTTCACTCTTCAGAACTTATATTGCAACAAAAGAACAAAAAACAAAACAAAACAAAACAAAAACACCCACAGTACACCCAGGAATTGCTATATTTTTCCAGAATGCCTTCACCTTCTTTGGAGGACTGATATTCAAGTTTGACCACAATGCAGATTCACGGCGTGATAACATCTGGTTTTGTAGAGCGCAGCAGTCCTGATTGGGTGTTTTTTTTCCTACCCACCATCTTTTAGAATTACATTTTCTAAACTTGTTTTTCTATAGTCTCATCTTAAAGTTGTGCATCACTAAAATCATAAAATCATGAGAACTATATACTTAACAACCAAAAAAACCTATTGTAGTATGCATTTGATTGACTTATAAAATATCAAGAGAGAATATTTTACATGAGTGATTTTTATTACCTTTTATCATGATACAATTTGTAAAAATAAAAATAAACTACAAAAGAAAAACATTCATACAACTATTTGTATTAGCAAAATGGCCTACAAATATCTGTATAACTAATGGTTTTTTAAAAAAATACTCTACTTGTCACAAATGACAAGATACTGGGGCACAAATGCATTGACAGTTTCCAAATGTACAGAAATCTTGATATAAAGTATGCTATTATCAGAGTTCAGGGCTGTTGGAAAGATTGACTTTGGTCCACCTCTTTCTATGCAGCTGTGTGCAAGTTCCTCAATGGCTCTGAATCAGCAGTTCCTTGTCTATAAAATAATGCTATTGTATTACTACCCCACCATGGGTTGTTGGAAAGAGTAAGTGAATTATAACTCCATAAAGTACCTGGCTCATAGTAGGTTTTAGTATATGTTAGTTCCCTCCTACCCACCTTATGTGATCTTGAACAAGTTCTATAAGCTCTCTAAGACTGAGAAAACCTCTTAAATCACTTCCTTTTGGTATATTTGAACACTTTCTAAGAATAATGATACAAGAATCATAATTGTTGGTCTCAGTATTCTAATAGACACACCTGCCTAGGATGCTACTGACCTCAGTCCCCCACCTATCTTCATCTAGCAATGTACCTAGTGACCTGGGATCTAAAAGCCTAGCCTGGTTAGTAACAACATACCAGAAAGGACTCCATGTGAGCCTAGGTGTCAGGCTCATCCAAGGCACAACAAATTCTGGGGTGCACAAAAGCCCCCAGGATTCCCACATCTTTTTGAGGCATTGATGATCTATACCTATAAATAACATACTGAAGAACTACATTTTCCCTTGGTCAATCTTGCCTCTAGGGCCAGCTCACATATTAAACACATTCTGTATATTTCTACAGGGACAGACCTAAGGCATTGCAAAACCCAGAGTTGGCAAACAGGTGGTAAATTATGCCACTTTAGCTCCCTCAACCTGGAAGACATCAACAATCAATCACAGCACCATTTCCCTATACTTTTTCAGCCTTGCATTCCAGGAATCTATTACTGATCAGTCCCATTGGAATGCAAGAGAAATCTAATTGTCACATTCTAGCCTAACCTATAAATGAGGAAAATCAGGACTAATTAAGCAGCATTACTTTCCTGAAGTCACACTAAGCAGTAGAACTGGTCATTAGGGGCTGGTTTTTGTTTTGTGTATAGTCTTTGCTGCAATAGCCAAAATGCTCCTGAGGGGTTTTCCATGTTGCCAAGGGTGTTTTGCATATCCAGCCATGATGCACAAGGTAGCAGGGTTGAGGGTTTACTACTAAAGAACTATAATAAACCCTCTCATCTAAAAGGTGTCAGTCACATGTGCCATGCTCATGGATTGGAATAATTAACATCATCAAAATGTCCATACTACCCAAAGCAATTTATAGATTCAGTGAAATCTCTGTTAAAGTACCAATGACATATTTCACAGATATAGAAAAAACATTTCAGAAATTTATATGGAACCATAAATGACCCTGAATAGTTGCAGCAATTTTGAGAAAGAAGAACAAAGTAGGAGGGATCACAATACCTATCAAACTGCATTACAAGTCCACTATAATTAAAAGAGCATGGTACTGGCATAAGAACAGACACATTGACCAATGGAACAGAACAGAGAGCCCAGAAATAAACCCAAGTCTCTAGATCAATTAATATTTGACAAAGGGGAAGAAGCATAAAATGGAGTAAAAATAGCCTCTTCGACAACTGGTGTTGGGAGATCTGGACAGCTACGTGCAAAAAAAAAAAAAAATGAAACTCAAGCACCAACTTACACCATACAGAAAAATGAATTAAAGGTAGATAAAAGACTTAGATATAAGTCATGATACCATAAAACTCACAGAAGAAAACATCGGCCGGAAAATCTCAGACATTCCATGCAGCAGTATCTTCACTGATGTATCCCCTAAAGCAAGGGACATGAAAGAATAAACAAATGAGACCTCATGAAATTAAAAAGCTTCTACATGGCCAGAGAAAACAGCACTAAAGTGAAAAGAGAACCAACTATATGGAAAAACATATTTGCCAATGATACCTCAGACAAGGGTTTAATCTCCAAAATATATAAAGAACTCACACAACTCCACTCCAGGAATACAAAAAAAAAAATTAAAAAATAGGCTAAAGACTTGAACAGACACTTCTCCAAGGAGGACATACAGAGGGCCCAGAGTCATATTAAAAGATGCTCAGCATCACTAGCTATCAGAGAGATGCAAATTAAAACCACAATGAGATACCATCTCACACCAGTGAGAATGGCCATCATAAACAAATCAACAAACAAGTGTTGGAGAGGATGTGGGGAAAAGGGAACCCTAATGCACTGCTGGTGGGAATGCAGACTGGTGCAACCACTGTGGAAAACAGTAAGGAATTTCCTCAGAAAACTAAAAATGGAACTGCCTTTTGACCCAGCAATTTCACTGCTGGGACTATACCCTAAAAATCCTGAAACACCAATTCAAAAGATCCTATGCACCCCAATGTTCATAGCAGTACAATTTACAATAGCCAAGTACTGGAAGCAATCTAGGTGCCCATCAGTAAATGAATGGATCAAAAAACTATGGTACATTTACACAATGGAATTCTATGCAGCAGAGAGAAAGAAGGAACTCCCACCCTTTGCAACAGCATGGATGGAACTGGAGAGCATTATGCTAAGTGAGATAAGCCAGGTGGTGAGGGACAAATACTATATGATTTCACCCTTAACAGGAAACTAATCAACAACAACAAAAAAAAGCAAGCAAAATATAACCAGAGACATTGAAATTAAGAACAATCTGACAGTAACAAGAGGGGAGGGGTGAGGGAGGAAGGATTTTCAGGAACAACTATGAAGGACACATGGACAAAACCAAGAGGGGCGGTGATGGAAGCAAGGGAGGGAGATGGGTTTGGCTGGGGTGGGGGGGACATGGGGGTAAATTCAGACAACTGTAATTGAACAAAAATAAAATAATTTTTAAAAAAAGAAAAGAAAAGGCTTCAGTCATTATTTACATTATAGCCAGACAGTGAATAATTAGCTTCAAATTTGTGAGAATTGTGTAGGAAAAAAGAAAGGTCTTTGCTGCTCAGATTTACTAATGGAATTTTGATAAATGATAACAATCACTTCAGGGGGGAAAAAATAGAGTTATGCCCAAATTTGGTCACAAACCGTGGGAAGCTATGCATACTATTTGCTGCCAGCAGCTAATGACCTGAGTCCTTGAGATAGAATCAGGTCAGGGAAGGGTGTAAACATTCTCACTTTCCTGTCTCCTCTCTGGGTTCTGTCAAATGTGCAATCAATTCCAGTAGCAAGCCACCGGATATCAGGGGAAAAGAAAAAAATTGTTTTCCACAAGGAAAGTAATGCTGTTCATTCTGTGTCCTGATTCAGGGATAGCCTTTGGAGAGCCTGGAAGGTGTGGAAAGACCCTGTCTCCACTATCCCCAAATTCCCAGTCATTCAAGACTATTGCCAGAATTTCATCTAGTTCTCCAGCTAAGTGAGTCTCGACCAAAAGGCTGCTCCTGAAGGGCATGTCAGAAACACTTGGGGGGCTTTCTCAAACTACATGTGCAAAACCACCCCAGCTCCAAGAGCCCCACCAGCCTTGTGGGAGGAGTGCTCTCCCAGGTGAGGGCCACAGAGAGCCCTATAGTGTAAGAAGTGCCCCATAACGGGCAGTAGTGTTAGGTGGAAAAAGACTGAGAATCCTATTTAGACAAAGGCTCCGATCCCTGTGAAAATTATAACTGGCTCTAGGAGCAGTCCATGACTTTTGGTTTCTCCACATGACCAGGAAGAGTCCCTTGTATTTATTTAACGATAGGTGTTCAGGACCTGCACTGTGCCAAAAACAGGCACTAGCACAGGGACCCGAGGAAAGTAAGTTCACAGAGCATTCGTGATGTGCAGAGCACCCTGTGTTCACAGAGCATTCGTGGTGTGCAGAGGAAGACACGTATGTGACGAATGTGCAGGGCTTGTGCTAGAACAAGCAGCTTAGAGGGTGGTTAAGAAACCAGGCTGCCTGGGTTTGGGCCCCGGCTTAGGAACTGGGTGACTTACATTTCTCTGTGCCTCACTTTCCCCACCCATAACCCTGGGAGAGTTGTTATGTGTGGGTTGAATCTGCTAATATTGATTTGGAACACCCCTACAACAGCACCTATCTTATAGTCAACAACATACCCGTCTGATAAATAAATGCTGTAAACAGGTGTCTCCATGCCGTTGGGGCCCAGGGCAGAGCCCAATGAGGCTCCATTGGAGGGTTCAAGAAAAGCTTCAGACAAAAGACCAGCCCAAGGCTGAGGCTGAAGGATGAGAAGTCTAACAACAAGAAACATTTGTACCAAGTGACAGATGGAAGAAAAGGTAGCATTTTGGGGAAACAATGTTCAGTGTGGCTGGAAAGGTAGGGGCTGCTGGGCAATAGACAGAAAGAAGCCTTAAAAGTGTGGAGGGCCTTGTCCTACCCGGAGCATCCTGGACTCTCACACACTACCAAAGGTTCTTATCAAGCCCTCTGCACGTACTGAAAAGAAATAGTGTCTTACATTTATTCCCAAATGATGAGTGGGGATATATTTAGAAGAAACTCGATGAACTAGGAGTTGATCGTTGCTGAGGCTGGGTGATGAATATGCAGGCATACCTCCATTTATTGTGCTGCACAGGTGGTGTGTTTTTACAAATTTAAGGCAAGACCCACCACCAACAAAACTCACTTTATTGTGATATTCACTTAACATTAGCCTGAAACCAAACCAGAAATATCTCTGAGGTATGCCTGTATAGGGATTCATTACACTATTCTGTTTCTCTGTGATTCACATATTCATTATAAACAATTATCTTGAAAGGGTGGCTGGGAGAAAGCGCCAAGACACTGTCAGTCATGTGTGCCTCCATATGAAAGCAGGAGGGTTTTGATGGGAATGAAAGGGGTCAAGGGTGCTCCAGGTGGGAGGGGCCAGAAAAGTAAAACTGAGGAGAGAAAAGGTAGTCAACAGGGAGGCAGGGCTGCCCCAGCTTCCTTCCCTTCCTCCATGGCTCTGCCTCAGGACTGCTCTGGGCCCATGTCAGCCTCCTGGATGATGGATTTTTTTCTGAGATGAGCTGTTGTCTGAGGTCTTGGATCTAAGATGAGCTGCACTGTGTCATAGCCTCAAGAACAAAGAGCTCACTCCAGGACCCTAGGTCATGGACAGGAGTAGGGTTACAGCATCATGATCCAAATGGCCTAGACTCCTGAAACCCCTGCAGAGTGTCATCCAGGGGTTCAGAGATGAGTCCAGCCTCTGTGAGCTCCAGGAGTGGGGGTGATCAGGAGTCACTGACCATCCAGCAGGGACTGCCAGTTTCACAGACAGAAACAGTTTCTGCAGGGAACCTGAAGGACTTGTGTAAGTGAGGGAAACCGGGAGAGTGAGCATGCTCAGGAAAGAAAGCTCTGGGGTGAAGTCCTCCAAAAAACTGTGACTTCTGGGAATGTGCAGGCCAGGCCACAGCGTGTTTCTCAAAAGAAGGGAAAGTATTCATGCTCTAATGCAGCATCAAATCCAATGGCTCTGAACTCTTCCACAAGGGAGTGAAAGCCAGTGATGCTGAACTGCTCTAGCAGGGGTTAAGCTGGGAATTCTGCCTACACCTCCTCCTATTTCCACCTGGGAACGGGGTGGGGGCGCGAATGGTTGTTGAGCTGCCCACCTAGAACCATCTTGCCTTCTCTGAGCTTTACCTAACCCTCTCCCCTTTGTTGGACGGGGGCAGGGGGAATTTTAATGGGACAGCTACTTTGGGTCTGCTGTAGTTTGGCAGGAACTAGTTTAATGACAAGAGACTGACTCAGATTCTTTCTGGGATGGAGCATTTTGGGGGACAAAAAAGCAAGAAAAGAAATGTGGGCTCTGAGCCTCCCAGCCTGCCGCCTCCGGCTGCAGTCGCTGTGGAGGGCGGGGCACTGTTCCCACCCCTCAGCGAGCGTGGTGCTAGCGGGCTCCAGCAGACAGAGCTGCTGCAGCCAGGCCTCCCTCCTGGCCATCAGTTGTCAGGGCAGCAGGGGCACTTTGGGTGACCGCCAAAGGAGAAGGGCACGGTGGAAGAGGGAGGGAGGGAATCGAGAGGCCAGGCTGCCTACCGCCTGGCACATTTAAAATGCAACCAGGAAGTTCTTGGTGCTGCTGTCCTCTACCGCGGGGGAACCCAATCCCCAGGCCACCGATTGGTAGGGGTCCCTGGGCCTGTTAACGGAGTCGCACAACAGGAGGTGAGCAGTGGGCAAGCAAGCTAACTGGTCCCTGGTGCCAAAAAGTTTGGGGACCACTGCTCTACAGGGAAACTGACAGTCTAGGAAGAGGGCCCCACCAAGAGTCTGACGGTGGGCTCTCGGATTCCTATGGATAGCCTGGAAGTAACAAAAGGGAGACACAGAGACCAGGAGGCCCCTGGCAGAGATGGAGCTCTCTTAAGGCAAACCTGGTAGCCTGTAAGTTCTTAAGTATTCTCACCTAAAAAGGAGCAGTACTGACCACCCTCCCCCCAACTCAGGGGAATCTGAAAGTGTGTGCAAATGGTTTGGGGTTGTGCCAAGACTCTGGGGGCAGCACCTGGCATTTAGTGGGCAAGGCTCAGTGATGCCAAAGGGCCTTCAAGGTGTGGGGGAGTCCTGCACAGAAAAGAATCATTCCACTCAAAGTGCCATAAGCCCTCCCAGTGAAAAACACTGATGAGACCTTGCCTTTGCTGGGGTTCCTCCAGGCTGCTGTTTCTCAAACCCAGGGGCTCCAGGACTCCTGCACATGTGTCCCACAATGTCCACAGAACCCAGGTGAGAAACATCTACCTCAAAGAGTAAATGTTGCAAGTTCTGGAAATCATTTGATGATAATACAATTGTCAATACAAATGCAAAAAGCAGGCACTAAAATCACATACTGCAGTTGGTTTGAGATGATCCAGAACAAGTGTCTATTCATCTTTTTTAATTTTAAGAGTGGAATCACACAATTGTTACTCATACCCTTAAGAACGTGTGTGTGGCCCTCCTCAGTGTAGCCCAGCTACAGACATATCTAAATAATATCTAAATCATACAGACAATTTATTTAATCCTTGCCAGTAAAAGTGTTCCGGCTCCAAAACTCTAGTGCAGCTGCCCAACACCTGGGAACTCAAATGAACATTCTCAGAAACCCCAGAGAGGGCCCAGCAATCTGTGTTTTAACAAGCCTTCCAGGTGATTCTGATGCTCATTAAATTTGAGAGCCACTGAGCTATATAAGCATTCATTTGAAACGTATATGCCTTATTTCAGTAACAAGAGTTACCGACTATGACACACCCACTTGTGGCAGGCAGTGACTGAGTGCACAGAGGACTGAGAGACAGGCAGTCAAGACAGTCTGTGCAGAGGAAACCCAGCCTGTCCCTTCCCCAGAAGGTCCATCAGTCCACCAGAGCATCGCAGTCAGAATCTCCGCACACCACAAGTCCCCCTAGTCCACCACTGAGGGAAGGGTGATTCTCTTCGCTCCTGGCCAGACTCAGAGCCCAGGCCAAGTTCCCACTGATGCAGGTGATCTAGGAGTCAAGAGAAAGGAGTTACAATGTGGGTGAGCATTTATGCCAGGCACTCTCAGAAGGACCTTCCCTGTTAACCCTCACAACTACCCTGTCACCCCGAGAGCATTACCCCATTAACTGATGTCACAGCTGAGCCTTTGGGGAAGTCAGATGACTTGCGGAAAGTCATTCAGCTACTTAGGAGAAATGAGATTTAAACCCAGGCCCCTAAACTCAGCAAACCATGCCTTTCTAAATTCTCCTGAGCCACATCCCTGCTGCCTAACAGAATGTCCTGTGATGATGGAAGTGTCCTCGGTCAGGAGCCACTGGCCACACGTGGCTGTTGAGCACTTGAAATGTGGATGGTGCAACTGAGGAAGTAAATCTTTGCTTTATTCACTTATTTTAAATTTTAAAAAGCACACGTGGTTAGTGGCTGGTCTGTCGCATAGTGGAGGATCATACAGTTTTGTCTAAAAACACTGTGAGAGGGGAAACCTTCACCCAGTATAATCCTTAGGGGGGAAACCCCACAAGAGTGTTGGTGCAACTGGTGGTGATTATCACTCACTCATTAATCTTTTCTTAATGGAAATGGTGACAGGTTCTTAACAGTGTCTGTGTTTAGGAAATACAATTAATCCACAGACGTGGTTAGTCAGATTTAAAGAGGCCTGCCTTCTCCAGATGCTGGCAGCCAGCAGGAGCCAGGGATGGCAGCTGTGAGGTGCCCTCTGTTCCCAGCAAATGAACTGAATGAAGACAGTAAAGGCAAACAGAACCAGTTCAATGGTTCATCTTTCTTCACTTGACAGATTTTAGAGACACCCTGTCTTATTTCTTCTAATCACTGTTCTAAATGCTAAGAGGACATAGTCAAGTTTATCCTCTTCATGGAGTTTGACAGTAGCAGGGGGTATGGCCATTACTTAGTGCTGGGCAAAGCAGTCTTCCAAGACGGCAGGCTAGAGCAGCCAACCTTCTGCAAAGAGTAGATCAGAGGGTGTGTCACCTGGTTAATACATATACAGTTGGCATCCGTCACTCGGCTACCCAGTGCCCTCCTAATGGGAATCCCAGCCCAACATGCCGTGTAACAGATTCCAGAATCAGTGAAAGATTACCAATTAAGGGACCAATTAAATAAGACTTTGTCTTCTCTTATCAGCAAATAAGATCCACTATACAGTTCTACTCCAGATCTTATTATTTGCCATTTGAACTAAAATTCTGGGCCCTTTATAATGGAAAAAAGCAACTCAGCAACAGGCAGGGTGGAGAAACACCTCATTGGGGTACAGTGCAAAGCCAGGGCCACAGTCAGACCCTGAGCCAGCAAAAAGGTGGTGGAGAAGCAGAGCACTTAAATGGGAGTGGAGGCCTTCAGACGAACAACAAAGCAACCAGGAGGACTGGAAGAAATTCTGAAGTTAGATATTAGGGCAGCGTAGAGCAATGTAAAAGGATGAAAGAAATAATATCAAGGAAGGAAGAAAGATAAAAGGCTGCGCAAAATAAGAACAAGGTTTTCTTCCCAGAACATGGACCACAAAGCCAGCCCGTGCTCAGCCTGGTACCTTTGCACGCATAGAGCCACCTTGGAAGTCAGGGCCTGTCATGTGCTTGCTGGGCCCCTGCTATATCACCATTCTCCCTGCTAATGCCATTACCGTGGGTCAGATTCCGTGGTGACTATTTCTGGGCCCTTAAAATATCAATCAGTTTGAAATTATTGTGCTATATAGTGAGTGTTCTAAGCCGGTGCCTCTCAAGCTCTCGTGTGCATAGAAATCACCTGTATGATTTGTGAACATGTGTTAAAGTTGGAATTGCTATTTTAGTAGGTCAGGAATGAGGCCTGAGATTCTACATTTCTAACCCATTCCCAAGAAGGCCAACATGCTGGTCCTCGGACCGCACTTGAAGTAACAAGCTTTTATTTTTCCTATTGGTCACAAGCTAGTGCAGTTGGTTGAGAATCATACCAGGAAAGTCAGGGACATCAATTTGATCTCCATCAGTGAAGTCACTCTCTGCAGAGTGAACCTGCAGCTCCAGCTGGTTATCATGGGTCTTTGTTACACATGCACAGAGGACCAGAGGAGGTACAATGGGAAGGAACCCGAGTGCCCATCTGGAGGCCAGCGTACCACACCTGGAGAGCTACGGGGAGCCCACTTCAGCAGCCCTGACTCTGTGCTCTTTCCCTCTTCAACATCCTGTAAGCTTTTCTCTGTGAATGTCAATTTTGGAATCACTCTTTGACAAAATCACTCAGAAGATGGATTGTAAACGAGGCACCTCTCTCACACTGACTGGGTGTTCTCAAGTGGCTGCCTCCAGAGCTATTTTGAGAAGGACTCTGCTGAAATACTGTCATAATGGATTGGTGATGCCCACAGTGAGAGGGAGATGGGGAATGTGGCAGTGTAGCCAGCACAGAGAGGTCTGTCCCGGCTCCTCTCATGAACCCAGAAGAGAGAGAGGCTGGCAGGCAATGGCAGGTGACTCCCCACATGGCTCAGAGCACGCTCAGCATGAAGCATCTGGGGAAGTCGTCCACATGCTGCCTCCTTCTGCACCCTGTCCGGGGCTAAAGAACCAGCCTCAGGAAGACCTCATCCCAGGGCACTTCCATCAGAAAGCGGTGCAAAGAATGTTCTTAGGGGGATCCTCTTTTTTCACAACCAGACTGGCTGCCTCACAAGAGAGCGTGCCCCAAGGGACTTTTTGTAAACTGAACACTGCAGACACTACTTTTCTTTTGTTTTTTCAGAAAAATTAACAATTTTTAAAGAATCAGAAGAGTTGGGGTTTCATTCCATCTCTGCCACTTTAGAGAAGACACTTCAGTTTATCTATAAAATGGAGAAGTTTAACTAAATGGCCTCAAATTCTAGAGGAAATTCAGATTGTGTGCTCATCCACAAATCACAGCTGCTATCACTCTCATGTGCAGCGACTTGGATTTATAGAGAGGCATTTCAGTCCTTGTTAGTCTGTTACTACTGTTAATATCTGAAGGTCTCCATAAGTTTAGTCCATTTGAGCAAATTAGGTTGGCAAAGAGTTGGCTCTGTCTGACTGATAAGGAAAGATAACATGTGAAGGTCCTATTCACTTTTATCATTTTTTTATTCTCACATAAGGACATTCTTTCATTGCTTTGAGAGAAAGAAGGAGAGAGCATCAACCGATTGCCTCCCATTCCCTCTCAAAGCCATGCTCCTGTGCCCAGCCTGGGGACCAACCTCACAACATAGGTATGTGACCTGACTGGGGATTGAACCTGCAACCTTTGGGCTACAGGATGATGCTCCAGCCAACTAAGCCACACCAACCAGGGTCCTATTCATTTTTAAAAGCTTTGTTTCTAGAACTAAAATTTCCCTTTCTGAGATAAAAACAGTGATCCCCGCCCTGACTGATGTGGCTCAGTTGGTTGGAGCATCTTTCTGTACAGCACAAGGTTGGGGGTTTGATTCCCAGTCGGGGCACTTATGAGAGACAACCAATTGATGTTTCTCTTTCACATCTCTCTCTCTCTCTCCCCTCCCTCCCTCCCATCTCTTTCTCTAAAATCAATAAACATATTTTAAAACATTTTTTAAACTCAGTGGTCCTCAAACAGTGATCCTAACCACCTGTGAAAAAAATTACCCAGAAGAATTTGCAAAATAAGGGGTAGAAGGGCAAGTAAAAGTATTTCATTTTTAAACAAGAATTATGTCCCCAACCCTGTCCAGGTGATTATTATACAGAAGTTTGAGAACCATGCCCCTGGGGCTTTCTCCCCCACTCCATGATTCACCTGATTTGGGGAAAGGGGAAGACATGTCACACACAGCATGTTCTTGTACAGCAAGCACTTGAAATTGATTTTAACAGGTGCAGCTGGCATTGGTATTGCCTGTGTGTGCTCTTACAGGCATTGACTGTCTGATGGGGTCAAAAACAAGCCCCTCAGTTAAGAGATCCTATTTTATGGCTATGGTTTTATTTTCATTGTTTCACATTATTCATTTTAACAAGATTACTTTCTGTCTCCAGTTGAAGAAACAAATGCATGTATGTGTACATATCTCCAGTGTGCATCAACAAAACCCAGGCACAGTTTGGATGCTGATAACATATTTTAAAGGCAGACATGTGATTATATAATCAGCTGTGCAATATGACCAGCAGCTTGGTTGTTGTGATATATATGCATTACTCCAACTGCCTTATAAATTAAAAAGTAGAAATATACCAAATCAGCATCATACCAGATATGACTCATTGAACTGTTTTAACTGGAGTTACTAGATTTTTGTGCTATAATGCAAAAAGGTTATTAAGATTTAGAGAAACACAAAGGAAGAGAGAGAAAGAGAGAGAGAAACCTTCTTAATAGCACTTATTAAAATTTTCTCTCTGACCAAACTATGAGCTCCTAAAGGACACTGAGGTAGTCCATTTGCAAAGCTTAGCCACCATTTTCTGCTTATTACCAGGTCTCTTTATCAATGACTATGGAGAGGTATTGACCCCTCCTTGGAATTTGGCCTGGCCTTATGACTTGATCTGACAATTAAATAGCTAAAGGGACACTATGTCAGTTCAGAGCCTAATCCTCAAGAGGCCTGGCAGGATTCCATTCGTTCATTCTCTTGGAATTGGCCTAGCCACCACATGAACTAGTCCAGGCTAGCCTGCTGGAGGATGAGAGAGCAGATACAGCAGAAAGGAACCATCCTAGCCCAGAACCTCCTAGACCAGCCAGCCCGAATGACCCAGCAGCTGGCTGCAGATACTAAGTTCAACCAAGACCAGAAGAACTGGCCAGCTGAACCCAGCCCAACTGTTGACCCAGAGCATTGTGAACTGGTAGCTCATTTTTGTTGTAAACCACTGTGTGTTATGGTGTTATATAGCCAGGGCTGAAGATGATAAAAAGAAAGGTTGTGTTTGAGTTTTATTTATTTTTCTATCTCCAACAGCCAACACAGTATTTGGCATGATGTAGCATTCAATGAAGAAATGCTGACCAAGTAAATGAAGAAATGAAAAAAATTACTGTGACTGGGCAATGATTAGCCTTTAAGTTTCTCATTGTTCAGAGTACCATGGGAGGGAGCGTCATTCATCCTTGAGCTATAAAAATAGGAACACTTCAGAACTCTGCCTTTTTGATAGCAGCAATGTCTCTTATTAAGTAACAGAGAAGAGATTGGGTACCACCTACTCTGAAATCTGAGGTACATGCCTATAATTTTCTAAAGAACTCAAATCATTAAGTAATCTCTTTTTGAAACTGTGTGTTCTGGAAATCCACTTCTTTAAACTATCTGCAAAGCAGCCTTGAGACGAAGACTCCCCACATAGCAGGAATGGGCCCCCTGTTGTTTGTTCCCTTCGCAGAATCATTGCCTGCATCTGCTCAGGGACATCATGGGGCTGCGAGACATAGAGTGAGGTATCTGAGGGTGCCTGAGTGACACCTCCAGACTCTGACAGTCACCAACTTACTGTTTATAATCGAGCCAAGCCCATACGTACAGGGTGGAAATCCAGAGCTCCTGCCAGCACCCAGGCAGGTGGCATGTGGGCATCAAGATTCAAGAAGAAACCAAAAAACAATATTAAAGAATGAAAACATAATATTAAGAAATGCCTTCACTTTATATTTGCTACTATACTTAATGTTCTTGAACTTTTGCTGTGAGCAGGGATGAAATTCATGTGATATAACTGCTCAGTGTGACAACAGGCTGTACTATTGTTTGCTTTCTGATGATTCAACTTAATTCTTTTACCGCTTGTCTCTATTTGCACTGTTTGTGAAATCTTCATTCACTTAGATGTTAGAGCTGTACTTGAATGGAAGCCAGCATTCATATATTAGCATTTTCTTTTTTTAATGATTTTATGTTTTTAAGTTATTTTATTGATTATGCTATTACAGTTTTCCCAATTTTTCACCCTTTATCTCTCCTCTGCCCTGCAACCCCCAACCCTCCAGCATTCCCCCTGCCCCTTTGTTCATGTCCATGGGTTGTGCATGTAAGTTGTTTGGCTTCTCTGTTTCCTGTACCATTTTTTATCTCACCCCATCTATTTTGTGCCTACCAATTATGCTTCTTCTTCCTGAACCTTCCCCCCCATTCCTCCCCTCCCCCTCCCCACTGAAAACCCTCCATGTGATGTCCATTTCTCTGATTTTGATCCTGTTCTAGTTGTTTGCTTAGTTTTTGTTTTTGTTGTTTTTATTTTTTTAGGTTCATTTGTTGATAGTTGTGAGTTTGTTGTCATTTTACTGTTCATAGTTTTTCATCTTCAATTTCTTAGAGAAGTTCCTTTAACATTTCATATAATAAGGGCTTGGTGATGATGAACTCCTTTAATTTGATCTTATCTGGGAAGCACTTTATCCTGCCTTCCATCCTAAATGATAGCTTTGTTGGATAGAGTAATCTTGGATTTAGGTCTTTGCCTTTCATGACTTCAAATACTTCTTTCCAGCTTCTTCTTGCCTTTCAGATTTCTTTTGAGAAATTACCTGAGAATCTAATGGGAACTCTTTTGTAGGTAATTGTCTCCTTTTCTTTTGCTGCTTTTAAGATTCTCTCCTTATCTTTCATCTTGGGTAGCTTAATGATGATGTGCATTGGTGTGTTCCTCTTTGGGTCCAACTTCTTTGGGACTCTCTGGGCTTCCTGGACTTCCTGGAAGTCTATTTCCTTTGCCAGATGGGGGAAGCTTTCCTTCATTATTTATTCAAATAAGTTTTCAATTCCTTGCTCTTGTTCTTCTCCTTCTGGCACCCCTATAATTCGGATATCAGGACATTTATAGTTGTCCCAGAGGATCCTAAGCCTCTCTTTATTTTTTTTGAATTCTTGTTCCTTTATTCTGTTCTAGTTGGATGTTTATTTCTTCCTTTTGTTCTAAATTGTTGATTTGAGTCCTGGTTTCCTTCCTGTCACTATTGATTCCCTGAATATTTTTGCTTTATTTCACTTTGGGTATCTTTCCCTTGTTCTTTCATTTTCGACCAAACTCAGTCAGTTCTGCAAGCATTTTGATTACCAGAGCTTTAAACTCTCCATCAGATAGGTTGGCTATCTCCTTATCACTTAGCTCTCTTTCTGGAGTTTTGCTATGTTCTTTCATCTGGGCCACATTTCTTTGTCTCGGTGCACCTGTTAAGTTGTGAGGGGGCAGGGCCTTAGGTATTCACCAGGGTGGGGCAACCCTCCTTGCTGCCCTGCTGCATTGCCTGTGGGGAGGGGCCGGAGAGGGAACAATGCAGCTTGCCTGCTTGTCTCTAACCCCACTTTCCAATGAACTCTCATGTTAGATTGGGAGTTTCTCCCACCACAGCAACCCCCACCATAGTCCACAGTCAGCTCTGAGTCTGTTGCCTGTTCAGCCAGCCCCACCCTCCCAGTCTGCCACCTTGCCTCAGGTTCTCTCCATCAGCCTGTCTTACTGGTCTGGTTGGTCTGGTTGACTGTTCCTTTAATTCCTTGGTTGTCGGAGCTCCATGCAGTTTGATATTCTGGCTCTTCTTGGTGTTTATTGATTTTAGATTGGTTGTTATCCTCCTTTTGGTTGTGCAAAGAAGGGAAGGGTTTCTACTTATGCCTTCTTCTTGGTGGGAACTCCCCTATATGTTAACATTTTCTGCTAGGATTCTTTTATCATTGACCTGTAACAAAGTAGCACATATCTCAAAAAAAAAATCATGGAGGAAGACAGAAAAGACAACTAATCTTAATCTTCTTAGAAGAGCTTAATAATGCATAGCTCAGGACCTCTTGAGCCTGCCTGGGAAGGAAAGGGTGTGGAAAGGACTTGAGCATCATCACACATGTACATGTGTGCACAGGGGTCCATGCATCCCCATGTAACTTCCAGTATTAGAAAAGTCTGGAGGAACACTCAGTAATCAGAGCCCCATCTTGGGAAAACCATGTGCTTCGGGAACAGATCAAGGCTTGAATCTAATACTGGACCTAGAAATTACACTTCTAGGAATCTAGTCTATACATATCATATACAAAGAAGGATATTCACTGCAGCATTATTTACAAATACTAGAAACAACCTAAGCATTCATGGTAGAGAATGTGGTTGACCAAAACATGGTACATTTATTTCGTTGACTGCTGTGTAGACATTAAAAGGTGTGGAGCATTTCTGGTTGTGCTGCTGTGGGAAGAGTTCTTAGCTGCACTACTAAGTGAAAAAAGTAAAGGATGGGGTAGTGTGTACACTGGACTCCCATCAGTGTATGTGCACACATTATATCAAGATACACAAGAAACTCTTAATGGTGTTTACATATGCAAGACAGGACTAGATTACAGTTTCTTTTTCTACCCCAGGGGCAAGGAGACTTTTTATTCCTCATTTTCCCTACTGTTTGGATTTTTCTCATGTGAGTATGCCATTTTCATAACTAGAAAATAAAATGTTACCTCTGATATTTAACTGCAGTAGATTGCAAAAGTGGGTACAATTCTCCACCCCTCCCCATATGCATGCTCCTTTGCAATATTGTAGCTCCTCCCACTAACAAATGGAGTCCATTTCAACTTCCCTTGAATCTGGACAGGCCTTGTGACTTGCTTTGGCCAATAATACAGTAAAAGTAACAGTACCAGCCCCACACCTGGGTATCAAGAGGCCTTGTATCTATCCACCCTTCCTCTTTGAATCCTGACAAGCAGCAATATGAACCAGCCCCAGCTAGCTTCTGGAGGATGAGAGAGATCATGTAACTGGTTGTACCCTATTCCCAACACCCCAGCTGACAGCCAGACAATCCCTAGAATGGTGAGCCAATAAGCGCTTGTTATTTTAAGCCACTGATTTGGAGGGTGGTTTGTGACAGCAAAATCTAACTAGTATTCCAACCATGTGACCTTGGGAAGAATCTGTTTCATCTTTTGAAAAGTAGGATAACTATACCAACTATAGGAGGCATTTGCAAACATTTTAAGTGAGATAACATGTGTTAATCACACTGTTAGGCAATAATTCTGGTACTTAACATGACAGATGTCATCTTACCAAGCAAACTAACTACCAGTTCACTCAAGAGGAGTGGGCCCTTTTTCCTCAAAGAAATATACTTGCCTAGATAAGTAAGCACATTAAGTTGTTTACTGCTTTGGGTTATACAGCTCTTAACAAGCCCATGCCACAGGGCTACAAGCCACCTGTGTTAGCACATGCCACTTGGCTCTGTATATCACACCTATGTCTCCTTTCACTATGGAGATCTACCATCTTACTGTCACCCAAAATACAGCTTCTGTCTGTAAGTTTCCTTGATGAACTTGATGTAATTCTTGATGTAATTAGCTTCCTTCTCCAGTTTCATGGCCATTTGGAAGTTGGTTTCATATAACTCAGGAAATTTTCTCAATATACACCCCAGTATTAGCTCTTTATGCCTTCCCCATGCCCAGTAAAAGAATGTGAATCTTGAAGGATGGAGAAGAAAGGAGGTGTCACCCTGGACCTGGCTGGAAAGTTGAACTTCCCAGTGGCACAGTCCTGGAGCTAAAAGAGTCGAAATTGGGTGTGGATATGTGTGTTTGTGTGCACATGCACACACTTGGAACACTCAGTTCTCCCTGGTCAGCCTCTACAGAAGGAGCTCTGTGGGTCCAGTGACAGGACAGGCAAACCTACACTACAGAGGCTGCCCCCCAGTGAGCCCAGAAGAGGAGAGAAATCACTGAGATCTTTCCAAGTGGGGCTACTCTAGAGGTTAGCCTCAAGTCAAGGGAAGGGATAAAAGATTCATAACAGAAGTTTTTTAGCCAAACTAACCACAGCTGTTCTAGCTATTGCTGCACGCTGCCCTCACACATTATGTTAGAGGCACCAGAGGTCTCTTTTCTTTGGAGAAGAGTCTTCAGTGATTATCTGTGGTCATAAAGTCATATCACTCCCCCCAAGGCTTCCAGCCCCTGGGACTCCACACTATGGCCACAGAAGGCCCATCCTCCAGGTCTCAGACATTTCCAAGTAGTGTGGTCTGAGCTGCCCTGCCCCTGGGATGATTCCTGGGAGGGCCCTGGGGAGCCGCTGCCCAGGGTTTTGGCACAACAGAACCAGGTAAGCAGGACAAAGGAGAGAAAGTCCACCAGGGCCTGAGCAGCCACCCACCAGCGTGAGGGAGGCCTGAGGGAGAGCAGAGAGAATTGCCCAGCCTCTCTGCATAGAGAAGACCTTGAGAACTAATCATTACCCACAAAGGGTCACTCAAGGAATCTGGAAATCAGCAGGACACCCACCAGCTTCTTCCACAGGGTGGCTGAGCACAGACTGCCAACGAGTGTGGGGCACCCATCTGTTCTCAGCTTCTGTGTCCAGAATTCCATCCTGTAAGGCAGGCCAGGTGGGAAAGCAGAGGGGGAGTGCAGGAAGGGCATCCTAAGTAAAGAGAACAGTGTGGAGAAGGGCACAGAGACACAGGAGGGCCTGGAGTGATTACAAAGAGTTTGGGGAGCCTGGGGCTTACCAGCACGTGGCTGGTGGTACCGGCAGGTAGTAGGGCATGAAGGGGATGGGAGAGGCCAGGTTGCCCTAGAGAACTCAAATTTCATCTTGAAGGCAACAGGATCTTTTACTTTCAAATGTGGAGGAAGAATTTCTCACAGAGCCTAGTAAATGCTCACTCATTTTTAGATCGGTGAACTAAAGAAGAAATGAATCTGGGTCAGCAGTCTATTAAATTTAGGATACTTGCTCAATTTTTAATTATAGTCATAAAAGCAGCCACCATTCCTTAAGTGCTTAAAAGGAGTACTATCTCACTGGCTCTCAAATTTGGCTGCACACTAGATTTACCTAGGGAGATTTTTAAATACTAATAAATCTGCCCACAACCAGGAATTCTAATCTAATGGACCTGGGATTTTTGAACATCTTCTAGCATTTCTAATGTGCAGCTAAGTCTGAGACCCAAGGTCCTATCTCACTTGTGACAACATCCCCATGACACAGACTCTCGTCATTACCCCCATTGTGCAAAATGGGTGCAGATATCCCTGTTGGAGCGTTGGATGATCTGTGTGTTTGTGGAAGAGAAAGACTGAGGGCTGTTTATGAGTCTAGGTGGAGTTTATCAACTGTCAGACTTGCACAAAGTCTTAGGATTGAGACTCATGCAGGTTTAACACACGGCAAGGACCTGGCTGTTATGTCTACCCAGAGCTACAGGGACAGAGTAGGGTGATGGCCCTACATTCCTGGACCAGGAAAAGTGAGGGACACAGAGGGAGAGGGTGGAAGCCAGCTGAGGAAGGTAGCAGAGTGAACGCTGCTGAGCTCTTCTCGCTCCCCTGCCAGTACAAGTGGCCAGCCGCTCCCTCACTCTGTCTTCTCCAGAAGGTTGAAAACCCATCTACTTAGAGATGCTCCTTTTAGCAGCTGCAGCGGCTGGCTTCAAAGGTAGGGGAGGAAAAAATAGGAAAGACAAATTTTTTGTGATTTTTCCCCTCAAACTTGTTGAGCTAATGTGATAAGGAAAAGATACACGTTACTGATGTATTACTAAATCAAGGAGTACCTGGCTCTCTACAGAGGGGAGGTGAAAGGGCACATCCCATCACCACAGTGGCTGTGGCCTACAAGAGGCCAAGGGGGGGTGTGGGCGGGGCAGTTCCTTCAGTCCCCATGTTGCCTAAGATCTAACTCCACCCAGTAGTTTTCCTTACAAACTTCTCCCACATTCACTAGGCCTCCTTGGTTTTAAGTAACAGAATCCATCTTGATGTAAAGTCAGCAAAACTTATTACACTGGCACAGGCACATCTCACCTGGAAGGACCAAGAAGAAAGGGAGGCGGCAGATTGCTGATGTAGCTTCCCAGCCCTTGCTCCAGAATCGCCTCAAGAACTTGAAAATTTCCAGTTGCCCTGACTGGTTCTGTCAGAATCAAAGCATCACTATTTTATCTTTTAAAAGCCTCCCCAGATGTTTGAGAACCACTAGACTAGAGTAAGAATAAAAGCTCAACTGTATTGCACACTTCCTGTGCTAAGCCTTATTCTAGGTAGTAACTCATTTAAGTTTTACTACTTGGTGAGGTGGGTACAACTGTCTCCATTTCAAAGATGTGAAAACTGAAGTTCCCAGAGGCTTACATAATCCAAGAAGGCTTCATGCGACCTGACATGGGTGTTCAAGGATGAGGATGCTTGGGGAACAGCTGGAGAAGCCTTGAAGGGCAGTCAGAGCAGC
Source organism: Phyllostomus hastatus (assembly GCF_019186645.2). NCBI lineage: Eukaryota > Metazoa > Chordata > Mammalia > Chiroptera > Phyllostomidae > Phyllostomus > Phyllostomus hastatus. The sequence continues at coordinate 12,185,356 of NW_025333857.1, forward strand.
ATGGTGGGACAGGGATCAGCAGGGTGCCGTGGGCCAGTGGGAGATGATATTTGGTACCATATGACCAGAGTATAAGAGGCTCTGGGGACACAAGCTATCTGGAGAGATGACTGTGCCCCTGGGGAGGAAATAGGGCTTCCACATGAGCCCCTGTGTGGCAACTGAGAACAGGGAGTGAAGTAGAGCTATTTTTAACCAAAGCTGTAGTGGAAGAACTTGAGTGGGTAGGAGACCAGAGTTGGGCTCAGATAGCAAAACTCACCCCTTCTCTCATGGAGAACAATTCTGGGAAACTCTTAAGGTTGGTGAGGGCTAAAGGATTTGGGGCATTGTGGAGCATTGACAGAGAGCAATTCTGAGCCCGTCACATGACTTTCTAACTTGTCTACTAGCTCTGTCCAGTGAAAAGTTTAGAAACAATGACCAAGCCACTAGCTGTGACCATCCCTAGATTAGGTCTTGAAATGCAATGTCTCATTAAAACAAACAAACACGTACACACACGGAAACAGGGCTTCCTCAAGCACCAGCTGAGCCCAGGCAGAAATGTACAAGATGACCCCAGAATATATCCGACTGGATAACAAGCAAACTACCAGTTACAAGGTCAGTCAAAGACACTCAGGAGCCAACTTGAAGAGACTCTCACTGGCTAAAGATGGGAAATTTGAGTACAAATGATAATTGTTGGAAGGGCTTGAAATCCATCAAATATGTTGAAATTAATAAGTTTATAATTATATAAATTTGGTCTTTCCTGGAGGATGACAGAGAATCAATTTTTTACTCTTCAAAAGCACTAAATAAAGGGAAAAATCAAGGGATTTATCCTGCTTTCCCTATATGATCTTATCACTGGGTAGCCAGTAGTAAATGAAGGGAATTTTATCTTTATAAAAGTACTCCAACTATAAAAAGAAAAAGGCATGATAGAGTTAAAATAGCACTATTTTGCAAACCCCAGTGATTTACTAGGTATAGGTATCAGTGGCTGCTAATATCACTTCCCAGTAACATCATAAGAAGAGAGAGGACCAGACATTATGTGCCTCCTGCAGCCTTGCCAAAGAAATCAAACCTGAGTCCAAGCCAGTCTCTAGGTCCAGCTCCCAAACTGCAGGAGCCTGGTAAACTATACACAAACATGTAATCAGGAAATCCACACTGTGGCGGCTTCTGCAGGTCAAAGGGACCAGGTTCTTCCACAGATAGATTCAAAAAATAAAAAATAAAGAGCAGGAAAGTGTGTAGATTATAAAAGATTGAAAGAGACTTAAAAGACATATCAGAGCTACTGTAATAGCATAATCAATAAAATATATTTTTAAAAAAGATATATTAAAGTTTTTTAAATGTCCAAAACTAAACTAGAGTGTCTTTGATGCACATTCAGGTAAAAAAAGAAAACACTAAAACTGGGATACTGATTACTTGTTGGGGAAGAAAAGAAGGGGACTCTGGTTGGAGCAGGGGATGCAGATGGGCTTCTGGGATGGTGGCAGAGGTCAATTTCTTGATCTACTGGTGGTTACACAGGTTTTTGCCTTGGAATAATTCATTAAGTCACATCCGTGTGTTTTGCTTCAAATTCTTAAAAGTATTTTTCAAATAAGAAAGCAGAGCGATGCTGGTGAGTAGCAGCTGCAGAAGGAGGGAAGCTTCGCCCCTCAGTGAGGAGCACGCTGGGAAGCGGGGGCTGTGGGAGTGGTGAGCCAGCTGACGAGGTGGCTGGAAAGAGCACGGGGACGGAAGCGCCAGTTCGCGGTTAACCAAGTCCTTGAAACCCCTGTGCTGAGGCCCTTAGGCAACCATAAAATAATATGTTAAAGGTAAGGAAGAGTATCTCTGTTTCAGTGACACAGGAATGCTTCTAGCCTTCTGGAGTGCTTCCCCCACACCCCACCACCAGTCCTTCAACCTCTGCTTCCTATTCACTTATTATTTTTATAAATATTTATTGTAAATATACTACATGACAGTCACTATGCTAAGCACTGAAGCCTCAGTGTAGAAGAAAGCAGACATACGAGCGGATTCTCTACCCCCTGAAGTTTATATCCTAATGAAGGAAACATAAAAGTAGACCAGTAAAGATAATGATTACAAATGTGGATGGGTCCCAACAAGGAAACCTTCAATGTGCTAAAGCAGAGAGAAACGGGGACAGTGGGGAACCACTGCAGCTAGCTGGTGAGGGGGGACCTTAGAGGTAACGTGTAATCTGGGACCTGAAATATGACTAAAAGTCAGTTATGGGTAGAGCACGTAGATGACCATTCTAGAAGGTGAAAGTAAAAAGGCCCTGAGGTGAGGGAAGGGGTTGACAGATTTGAAGAGCTGAAAGAAAATCACTGTGGCAATGATTAGTGAGTGAGAGGCAAGTGGCACAAGGTGAGAATGAAGGGGTGACAGGGAGCTGGTTCTGGAGGCCTCACTGAGGAGCTTGGAGTTTATTCTGGGAACAACAGGCAGCTATATTAGGCTTAAAGCGGGGCCGTGGCATGACATCAATTAACTTTTAAGACCACAAACTGCTGTCATGTAGAGAACAGATAGGAGGGGAAGCAAGGAGACCAGAGGGTGCTGCAGTGGCCCAGGCAGGAGAGGTGACAGCGGAGGTAGTGCACAGGGAGATCGAGATGTTATGGCAGTAGAACCAGCGCGACCTGCTGGTGGGCGGACGGACGGGCAGCAGAGGATACAGGAAGGAAAGAATTAGATACCCAAAAAGAGTGGCATTGGATATATGACAAAGCTCAGTACAGTCCCCAGTATACAGAAGACACGTCATCGGACCAAATGGGGCCACCGAGAGAGCCCACAAAGAAAATATAAAAAGAGAGGGTCCAGAGACGTGCCTTAACAGACACCACCCTCCAGAACGTGGCTGGGAACTCCTACGCAGGGCCCCAGAGGGCTGTTTCAGGCTTTGTGTGTCACGCCACTCTGTCACAATTACTTAGCCCCGCCCTTGTAGTGTGAAAGCGGCTGTAGTCCAAAAACTTGTCATTTATGGGCAGTGAAATTTGGATTTTGTATAATTTTCAGGTGTCATGAAATATTATTCTTATTTTTTTTCCAACCCATTTACAAAATGTAAAAAACCATCATTCACTCATGGGCACAACCCCAGGCAGCAGGCCAATGGGGTCCGTGGCCGGAGTTTGCCGCCCCGGTTCTGAACCCAAAGGAGACGGGGCCAGCAGGTGAGACTAGAGGTGGCACGAAAAGGAGGGACCCCAACAGTGGTCAAGGTCACCAGGCAGTAATGCAGAAAGCACCATCAACAGCTGCAGAAAAACTTTAGTGGTGGCCTGAGAAAGTTTAGGCCCCTGGACCCTCTCAGGGCTAAGGTGGACTAGAGACCTCAGTGCCCCTTGCTCTGGTTCTGCTGGTTGAGAGTTTTGAGCCAAAGGCTATTTTCATGGCCAGGGCAGTCTCCACCTCACCCTGAAATCTTCTTACCCCAGCTGATGAAGAATGACAAAGGAAATGGAATACACAAAATATTGTAAATCTGAGACTTCTTTTTACTATGGGAACAAAAGAATCATAAAAGGAACCACTTAGTATTCGTGATAATAATACGATGTAGACTGTGGTTAGCAGAATTCTAAGGTAACACCTGTTATGGGTTGAATTACATTCCCCAAAATTCATATGTTGAAATAAATGAGTTGGCCAAATAGTTCATTTAGTTTTTTCCATAAAATGAATGACACATTTTTTATTTTCACCAATAACTTTGTTGATTTGGATATTAAGTATATCAGCTATCTCCCACTATTGGCTTCTAGTGGGTAGAGGCCAGGGATGCTGCTAAATATCTTCCAATGCATAAAATAGCCCCACAGCAAAGGATTATTTGGCCAAAATGTTAATAGTGCCAAGAACTTCACAAACCACTTTTGACACATTTGATCAGTCACAGCACCTTCTCCATACACTGCCCAATCTATTTTTGTGTGTTTCAGTTGTGTTTTTACCTTTCTTGAAATAATAAACCATAATATGCCAAAAATGTTGCACATTTTCTTCCATCTTCAATATTTGGCTACACAAAAATTCACCAATTGATTTTTTAAATGCACCACTGATATGACAGCTGTCACTACAATCTAACAAATAATGAAGTTAATAGTAGCTAAGCACTAGAGCCATCATAGGAAAATTCATAACGTACTCTCTGGCCAACCCAAAACTTTCCTCTGGTACTTCAGAACGTAGCCTTATATTGAGATAGCATCATGGCAAATGACTTAACACCCAGGGGAACAACCATGTGAAGAAAAAGGCAGAGGTTGGTCTGACACTCCTATGTGCCAAGAAATGTCAAAGATTGCCAGCAAACCACCAGAAGCTAGGGAAGAAGAATGGACAGATTCTTCCTCACAGCCTCAGAAGGACTCAACCCTGGGGACACCTTCATCATAGACTTAACACCTTTAGAAGTACAAGATAATAAATTCTGTTGTTTCAACCACCCAGTTTGGGGTACTTGTTAGGGCCACCCTAGGAAATAAACATAGCACCCAAAATTCCAAGTGTCCACACTCTGTGTAACTGTGAATGAGACTTCTGAATATGAAGGGTGTCCCTCCTCTCATTGTTATATGATATGGCAGAGGGATTTTGCAGATGTAATTAACGTCCCTAATCAGTTGACTTTGAGTTAATCAGAAGGGAGATTACTGTGTCTGGGTCTGACCTAATCAAGTGAGCCCTTAAAAGGAACCGGGCTCTTCTCTAAGAGAGATGTGCAAAGCAGGAGAGGGCTGTGTGGCAAGGGCCTGAGGGAGAGCTCCAGGAACTCAGAACATCCCCAATCAACAGACAGCTAAAAAGCATTCCCCTCAGTCCTTCAACCACAAGGAACTAAATTCCACCGACAACTTGATACACCTGGAAGGGAACACGGAGGTCCAGATGAGAATGCGGTCTGACTAACACCTTGATTTTAGTCTTGTGAGACCCCGAGCAGAAAAGCCAGCTATACCAGGCCTGGATTTCTGACCTACAGAGCTGGGAGATAATAAATAAGTGTGTTTTGAACTGCTAAGCTTACAATATTTTGTTATGTTGCAGTAGAAAATGAATGATAGAATAAGCTCTAAGTTGCAGAAATAATAATAAAATCTTTTAAAATGACCTAAATGTAATAGAGTTAAGTTGGACATTTTTATTATAATGTTAATTATAAATAGAAAAAAAGTTAACAGTAGCAAAGCACTTCAGGTTTCCAAAGGGCAATAGGGAAAAGAAAGTTTTTAAATATGCTAAAAATAATTCTAATTGCTATCAATTGGTAAGAAGCTCTTGGTTGAAACGAGGTCTTCTGTAGCTGAAGAAGCACAATGAACCCACCCCCTCACCTTTCAGCCTCCAAATACACATGTGGCTTAATAGAGACTAGTGGGGGGAGGAATGATCTTGTTCCTCCCACTCTCACCCACTCAGAAGCGATTAGTGACAGAGAACAAAGAAAGCTACGTGCCTTCTTGTTCTAAAACTTGAAAGAATGGAGCCAGGTGGGGAAGGGAAGTATCCTGAGAAATGTCTGCATCACAGGAATAACTTAAGAGAAGCCAGGCAGTCCACTGACAGTGGGCAACATTAACAGACTGACCAGCGAATTTCTAGATCCAACTTCTAAATATTCTTCCTCTCTTTTGATGTCTAGTTAACATTTGACCCAGCAAATTGGGAGTCTAGATAACAAAATAGCTTGCATTGAGCACCTGCAAAGCATTGAGTACTGTACCCGATACTTTTACAATGTAACTTCAGCTAATCCCCAAAGCCATCTGTATTAGTGAGGGTTCTCCAGGTGGATGTGTGTATCAATATAAGTAATTTATTATAAGGAATTAGCTAACATAATTATGGAGACTATTATGTCCAAAATTTGCAGGGTGGACTGGCAGCCTAGAGACCCAGGAGAGCCCATGTTCCAGTTCACATCCAAAGGCCACCTGCTGTAGAACCACGAAGAAGCAATGCTGCAGTTGAAGTTCAAAGGCAGTCTGTCAGAGAATCCTTTTTTGCTCGATGGGGAGCCAATCTTTTTTATTTAGGCCAACTGATTGTATGAGGCCCACCCAGAGTATGGAGGGCAATCTGCTTTACTCAACGTTTACAGATGTAAATGTTCATCTCATCCAAAATACACGCAAAGAAATACCCTGAATGCTTGACCAGATATCTAGGCTTCCCACAGCCCAGCCAAAATGACACATAAAATTAATCGTCACACCATCTGAAAAGTAGATATCTCCCTCATTTTATGGATAAAGAAACAGGCTAAAAATTAAGTGACATACTCAATGAAGTATAGCTGGTTGGAGTTCAGACTGCAATCAAGCCTAGTCTCCCTGACTCCAGAAAGTTGGGGGTAGGGTGAGCACCACCAAAGCTCACCTAGAGAGAAAATCCAGTCTCCTACTGGAGACTAATAATAACCCTCAAACTGGTATTCAATCAGCTGGCAAGATTAGAGCCCCTCCTGCGCTTTCAGGAAACTAAAATCTCAGCTTGGAGACAAAATCAAACAGCTGCAAAAATATGTGGCAGGTCTTACTCTCTCTCTGGTACAGGTGCTCAGGGCAGCTGAGCCACTCCCGAGTCACACCAGAAAAGGGGGTGGCAATGGCACGACCAGGACCCAGGTCCATCCACCCTTCCTGCTACAAGAACCTGTCACTTCTCAGGTGACCACAGAGAAGAGTAAGCACTCAGACCAGGGGGATGAGCACTTGCATTAAAGAATTTTATGAGGGTATCGCCTCTGAGGTCCATCGAGGCAAGAGAAGAGGTGCTCCTCCTCTTCAGCAGGAAGTAGGAAGAAAGTATTCCTTTAAGACACTCGGAGCCTCTCGAACGGAGACAAAATCAAACACCTGCAAAAATGTGCTGCAGGTCTTATTTTCTCTTTGGTACGGGTGCGCAGGGGAGTTTAGGAAAGTCACGTAGCAAATGTCTCTCTGCCCCATCCTGCTTCCCGCGCACATATCCTGTGCAGCAACCCCTGACCCGTGCCTCTACTATGCTCGTGGGTCTGAGTCCCACCCACTCAGAAAGCGACTTCCTAATCCACATCCAGGCCCCATATCTGTTCCCAGATCTGCGACCAGTGCTTGCCTCAGGCCTGGAAGTTGACTGTGAGACCACTGGTGACACCTAGTGGCCAAGGTGGCTGCAGCAGCCGAAGAGCCAGGCTTCCTGGCTTCAAACACGACTGACCCTTGGATGGAGAAAGCCTGGCAGGAGTCTGAGACTCACCAGGAGGGAGAACCCCTGTGTAGAGCAGAGAGGACTCGGGGTCATGTGGATTGAATATTGAAAGGAAGGTGGCTTCATTTGTTACTCGAGACTGATGAAGGTACAACTATGTTAAAAAGCACGGAAAGGCCAGTGGCCGTTTCTTGATTCTGGACCTCAGTAAAGGGCCTATTGAACGTTTCAGGGTCAGACCCCTGCTGAAGTCCCCCTTCTGTCCTTCCTCCATCTATCTGCACTGTCCGCTGTCCACTGTGCTTGTTGCCCCAAGTCATATGTGGCTATTTGAATCAAATGAATCAAAATCAAATGGAAAACCTCCATTATTTAGTTGTGCAAGCCCTATTTCAACATGCTGGACAACACAAATCATAGAACATCTCCATTATCACAGAAAATGATAATGAACAAATGCTGGTCCACAGGCTAGGAATTTTCCCCCAGGTGTCTTACGTTTTTTCATCAAAATTTTCTTTGGAAAGAAGAAAAGACAGAAACCTGGATGAAACTATCACCTCGTTATGTACTTCCTCAGCAAGAAAGCACAGCCTGACGAAGGAGTCGACGCGAATTTGGCTTGAACTAGGATTTCCCAGATGCTGCAGTACCGCGCCTCTCCCAGGAACAGGAGCCGCATGGGCGTGCGTGTCTCGGGCTCCGTTTGTCGCTGGAGGTTTAGACAAAGCGTTCTCCCGCTTCCTGCTTTCTCTTCAAGAGAAACAACGTTTTCTTCAAATTTGTGACAGGGAAAGAATGCTTGGTGAAAGTGTTTTGGGTGAAGGAAGGCCGTTTTGGGACACAGACTAACCAGGTTTAAGGCACTGGCCACCCAGATCCAACCCTCTCACGGGGTCTCTTACAACTCCGTTCATTCACTTATTCAACCAACATTTACTGAGCATTTGTTATGTGCAAGGCACCGCTCTAGACTCTGAGGATGCAACCAGGAGCTCAACATGGACTTTCACTGATAGGGCTAACACAGAAGGAGGTTACTGATGATGTACATAATGGTCCCACACCAGTAAAATGAACCCAAGTCAGCCATCTACAGTAACACCAGCTGCCTCATTTTGAGTTCATATCCCCATCCCTGTCCTGTACCGAGCTCTGAGCTGTCTGCTCGCCACAGATGAACAAACACTCACAGCAGCCATGCTCGGTCTCGGGTACTGTTATTGTCATCTTCCACCTGTGAGAACACTCTCAGGAAGCGAAGCAAGGTGCTCAGTCACGGCACTGGTGTAGGGGCAAGTCAGCTTTTGAACCCTGGTCTCACTGGTCCCACAGGGCAGGAAAAAAGAGCATGTTGTCAGGAGACCTGAGATTCAGGCTCAATTCTGTTACCAGGTAGCTGAGTGGCCTTCAGAATAATCACAAAGTCTTTCTGGGTTCATTTTTTCCCTCTGTAAAATGAAGGTGTGATATTAAGGGATATTTAAGATCTCTCCCAGTTGAAATACTCAGTGATACTAGAATGCTAGGAAGGACCTGTAGCTCTGCAGGTAGAAGAAATGAACATGCCATAGACTCTTCCAGTGGTAAAGACAGATGGGACGAGCCCCATGCTGGGAAAAGAAACTGCTGTGGAAACACAGAGGAAGGGCACAGAAATCAACCTTGGGGTGGGGGGGGTGGCAGGGGAATCATCAGGGGAAAGTTACTTCCTGGAGGAAGTGACAGGGGAACAGAGTCCTGAAGGGCAAGCAGAAGTAAGGGTGTTGAAAATGTGGAGAGGGAAGAAAGACATGCTGGACAAAGCAAGTAGAAGTGGTGGAACCTAGAGGGAGGGTATTCAGTGTGGTAATGTGCAGCTTGAAAGGAGAGAGGGTGTCGCCCTGGCTGGTATTGCTTAGTGGCCTGAAAACCAAAAGGCTGCTGGTTCAATTCCCAGTCAGGGTACATGCCTGGGTTTCAGGCCAGGTCAGCAGATGGGGACACACGAGAGGCAACCAATTGATGTATCTCTCACACACCTATGTTTCTCTCCCTCTCATTCTCCCTTCCTCTCTCTCTCTAAATAAATAAAATCTTAAAAAATAAAAAGGAGAGAGGGTGTTGTTGGACAATCACTAAACTATGCTGCAGAAGATAGGATGGCCAGTTTCAGTGCCCACTGTCACCAGCTTGAGCTGGTGTCACCCATTGAAGAACACCATGAACATTCACACTATACCTTCACACACAGCCCTCTGTGGTATGCAAAGCAGTTTCATTGGCCTGAACTCACAAAGCTGTTCCCTGTCCAGGCCAGGACTGAAAGTTCAAGCCAGAGCTCCAGCCTCTATTCCACAATCAGCTTACCAAATCCAGTGGTTGGTTGGCTGATAATCCTGCAAAAGACTAAAAGCAACAGAGCTTCTGTTGAGGATGACTTTGAGAGGAATCGGGGTGCCATCCTGGAATCCAGGCTAAGGGAGTGGCATCTGGAATCAGAAACTGCTCTGTGGACACATCTTCTCCATTGTTCTTCCAGATCAGGCAGGTTGCAGAACCTGTCTGTGGGTTTCTCAGAATTCCCAGCGAGGCTATTTCATGCTTTACATAGCTGTCACTGAGATTCTGTGGCCCCAAGGCCTTTCCCCTTCCACTTGCTCGTGTTTCCCCTCCTTAAAGGAAACCGGCTTCCGAGGGTCTCTGTGACCTCCTGAGGTTGTGCTGGCGGGGATTGCTCAGAGAGACCCGCCTAGGTCCCCAGCTGGGCACAATAGCAGTACCCACCTCAGGCTGCGAGGACTCAACCAACTAAGGCCTGAAAAGGATTTAAAAGGTGATCGTGCCCGGATGCTGGGGCACACACATGGAAATTTGCAATTTTTAAGGAAAAGATTGGCAAACATGGCCACTTAAAACTTTCTGATATTTGCAAGTTAAATACAAGAACAATAGCAGCAAATACTATATTCAAAGGGCTCACTTTCTTATTCAATTCAATTTAAAAAAAAAAAAACACTGAAGTCCCACAGGTGGGCATCAAAGAAGAAACAGTCGGTGACTTATTCACTGAATGTGTGTGGATCATCTCACCAGCCATCACCCAGGGGGGCAAACTACACCGTCACTGCCCGCACTGATGAACAAACAGCAGCCATGACCAGGGTCTCGAGATGTCTGTATTTAACATTTCTGCCTTACAGCACAGTCTGTAATGCACAATTTTGAAGTGAAGTGTTAGGTCTTGGTCCCCATTTCAGGATGTGTGGTGTCATTCCTTCCCCTGCAGCTTAGGTGGCTAGAGGGAGCTGACATTTTTAACCCTCAGCACCAACAAAGTAAAATTTCACACCTCCCTTCGTTCTTGATGATGAGTACCATCTCCTGGCTAACCCCGGTGCAATGTACAGCTTAGCACTGCAAAGGAGGGTTGCGGGGAGACCCCTGAGGCCACCTGACTTGAATTCAAGGGTTTCTCCTTAAGTAGAGCTGAGGCCGGGAGGCCTCAGGGAACCCAGGACAAGCAAGGGCCTGATGTCACCCATGGACACAACCTGGGGATGCGTCTCTCAAATTGGGCTCCCAAGAAACCTCAGGAGTCACCCCAAGGCAATCTGTGGATGGAACTGAAAGGATCGAGTGGTTCAGAAGTTCTACTTGTATCTTATATACGGTTTTTATGTGAAAACCAGTCTCTATTGCTAAAAACAGTCTGCAAGCCCCTGTGCTAGTCCAGCCTCTCTCCACTCAAGAAAACAAAATGGAGCCTGAGGGAGAAGAGCTGAAGCTGTGACCCAGGTCACGGTCTCCAGCCTCCCGCCACCCCCTTCACCCTGCACGGCCAGGCTGTGCAGCCTGGGAGTTTGCTGTGACCCGAGTTTTGGACAATCAAGTTCCTTACCAGTGCCGAGCACCTCCAGCCTGCCCAGCACTCACTGAGGGTGTCATCAGGTAGTGTCAGCTCACTTGCAAGAGCCGGAAAACCCAATAACAGTTGATTAAACAAGATAAAAGATTTTCTCTATCACACAGTCAGTCCAGGGTTGGTAGGGCAGCTCTCAGAACAGAAGGACCCCAGGCTCCTTCCAATCCATCCCTCTGCCATCCCGAGGGAGCAATGCCTGCCCTCACGTTCCAGGAGTACCACCGGAACTCCAGGCACCACACCTGCATTCCAAGAAGCAGAAGCAGGAAGGGTAAGAAAATAGGAAGAGGTGGAGATAACAGTCATTTTTAAAGGAACTATATTAATAGGGTTCTCCAGAGAAACAGAACCTTAGGAGATGATAGATAGATAGAAAGATAGATAGATGATAGATAGATAGATAGAGAGACAGATAGAAAGAATGATTTATTATGAGGGATTGGCTCATGTGAACAAACTGCAAGCCCAGGAAAACCAGTGGTATAGTTCCAGTCTGAGAACCAGGACTGAATGCAAAAACCGGATTGCCAACGTCCAAGGGCAAGAGAAGACAGATGTCCAGATGTTCAGATGTCTGGGCTCAGGCAAACAGCAAATCTGCCCTTCCTCTGCCTTTTTGTTCCATTCAAGCTCAAGGGGTTGGATGATGCCCACCCACTTCCACCTGGTTTATCTTCTTTACTTAGCCCCCTGATTCAAATGCTAATTTATTCCTGTGACTCCTCACAGACACACCCAGAAGTACTGTTCTACCAGCCATCTGGTGGTCCCTTAACCCAGTCAAGTTCACGCATAACATTAGCTATCCCAGGAAGTTCTCCCAAAAGCTTTATCACTTCACGAAGAACTGACTGGAAAAAAAAAGAATGGAAAATTTAGGCTTTCATTTCAGACAGCCATCTTCGTGACTGAAAATTAGAACTTCTATTCAAAAGAAAGAAGGAGGAACTATCCTGGGGTAGGCAATTGTCAGTCTCTGCCACTCAAGAATTACTTTATTAATCTTCATAACAGCCCTGTGAAGTAGCACCTACTATCTCCATCTTACAAATGAAGAAATTGAGACCTAGAGAATCTTGACAAGGTCTCATACTCAAAATCCCGGCATCATCTGACTAAAATTCACAAGAGACCCTAAACCAGAACCGCCCAGCTAAGCCACCCCTTAATTTCTGACCCACAGAAACTGAGAGATAGTAAATGTGTGTGTTGGTCATACACCGCTTAACTTGGGGCTAATCTCTTGTGCAATCACTCCTATAGCTGTGTGTCTTCCCACATGATTGTATTTAACAGGAAGTTGTCCATGTGGCAGGAAGAAACCTAGGCTCGAGTCAGAAAAAGTGAATGTGGTCCTGTTTCCACCTCAGCAAAGCTACCTAACCCTGGAAGGGGTAACTCAGGGCTCTGGGCCTCCGAGTTCTCATCTTAAGCACCTTTTAAAGGGACAGGGGCAAGTGTTGGCCCAGAAGGTCTCTCCAGTCCCTTCAGCTTTACCAGTTGTAGGACGAAGCTGTGGGAGCCAAGCATAGTGCCTTGGACCAGGCCAGAAGCAGCTCAGGTGACTGCAGCCTGTGTCCACTGGAGGAAAGGAAGCCTGGGCCTCTCCTGAGCTGGCCCCAGGCTCCCCAACCCCTATGTCCAGCCTCCTGAGACCCATCACCTTGGTGCGGAGCTTTCACTGAACTAGTGGAAGCTGTGTAAACTACCAACCTCTTTGGGTGGAAATCCCTGGGAAATGGTTATATGGGCCACAATTCAAGCTGTCTGGAAAAGACTCAAGACCTAATTCACAAGAAGCCATGGAAAAGGACAGCTGGAATTGTTCAGGCCTCCTGGCCAGAGAAATATCTCTACATCAGTGGCTGTCAACCAGGTGCAGTGTGCCTCTCAGGGCACATTTGACAATGCTTTCAGATGTTTTGGGTTGCCGCAACAGGGCAGGTATATAGAGGCCAGGAATCCTACTGGATGTCCTGCAGTTTACAGGATGTTCTACCACAACACAGACTCATCCAGCCTGGAGTATGAACAGTGCCAAGGTTGAGAAACCTGCTCTAAGTGAAGATATTCCAGAGAGCAAAGGACAGAGGTGCTCACAAAACAAGGACCTTCCCCCAGCCCCCACCCAAAGTGAGGGCAAAGAGACTATTTCTTGAGGAAAAGAAATCTGTAAACAGATCGGGGTGAGGCTACACTGAACAGAACATGTTCTCTCTCTTACACACACCACACACTCACGCATGCACACTCATGCACACACCAAAACCTCCACCTCTGGCTCTGGTCTCTGCATTGCTTCCACCATTTCTGGGCAGCTGCTGGTGGCCCTTCTGAGTCAGGGATGGAGACTCTCAAAGCAGGGATCAAACTGAAACTTGGGGCAGAACCACCCAGAGGCAGAGCCTGGTTGTGTGGGCACTGAAATGTATACACATTGTGGGTACACCTTGAAAAACTAGGAACAAGGCCTGGGAGTGGACTCCTGCCAGTGAGGGAGCCCTGCCAGCTGCAGCACAGAGGTGGGAGTGACAAGTGCTGGTGGCGCCGTCCTAGAATGGACAGAAATGGCTGGCCTTGCAATGTCAGGTCGTGGAATTAAGAGGACCTACTGTTGGGTGGGATCTAGACAATCGAGGGCAGAGAGGATTTCCTCTGGCACCTGAAAGTGGCCCTACTTACTGAGAAGGTGCACAACTTTAAGAGAAATGTAAGTTAAGGCAAACGTGAGGCGCCTGTTGTACACCCAGAGATGGCCCAGAAGGAACTGGGTTGCAGGTCTGTCACCCAGGAAAAAGAGACAGCCTTGACTATGGAGCTGGAAGAAGGAAGAGCCCCGGGTACACATCCGCCCTCACATGGGAAGGGGCGGGAAACGGGGTGTGGTTCCCACTATGGCCACAAACTGTCATCCAGGACTGTTGGGTGGTAGGTTATCTTATTGTCTGCCACTTATTGAGCATTTACTATATACCAACTGCTGCTCTATACCTAAATCGTTTATATTAATTTGATAGTTTTGAACATGACAATCCCAGCTTGGTGTCCACCTATATGAAAACCTTTACCTCCTTTGCCATTTTACAAATAAGATTAAATCTGCCCTGGCTGGTGTGGCTCAGTGTTTGAGTGCCGGCCTGCGAATAAGAGAGTCCCCACTTTGATTCCCAGTCAGGGCACAACCCTGGGTTGATGGCCAGGTCCCCAGTATGGGGCGCGTGAGAGGCAACCACACATTGATGTTTCTCTTCCTTTCTCTTTCCTTTCCCCTTTCTAAAAAATAAATAAATAAAGTCTTTTAAAAATAAGATTAAATCTTTTGTGAAAAGAGAACTAAATTTAAATTTAAGTGTTGAAAGTATTTGGTTCAGCCCTGGCTGGGTGCTTAGGTGATTAAAGTGTCATTTCAGTAAGCCAAGCTTACAGCTCAGATCCCTGGTCTGGAACAACAAATTCATTCTCTCTCTCTCTCTCTCTCTCACACAAAAAAAAATCAATAAAGAATAATAGTAATAAAAAGAAAGTAGTGGGCCTAAATTCTGATTCTCCACCTAATAGCTGTGGTCAGCCTCAGTTTTATCCTTCAAAACAAAAATCATAATAATCATTGCCTCACAAACTATTTGTGAGGAGTAAATAGGACAATTTACGTGAAAGGTAACTAATGTGATGGGCTCCCAAATAAGGTTTGTTTTTAAAAAATAATAATACTCTGAGGGAGAATACCAATTCTTTCACTAGCTGAAACGATGTATTATTAAATGTGACCCATGGGACATCGGTTAAAGCCCAGAATTCTCAAACCCCAACCCCTCCCTGGTCAAACCTCCACTCTCCCCTGCCTGCTTCCCCAGGACTGTTGATTCTTCTCTTGTGCAAGGATTTCAGTGGAGCTAGTGGTCTCCTCCTTCTCCACGCACAGCACAGAGCCCTCTGCAGCTAGTACTGCAGGGAACACAAAGCAGGCATTTGCTAAGTGTTGGTTCGAGCTGTGCTCTCAGCCTTAAACACCTTGGGGATTGTACTGTCATTTGACTTGTGTAAATGAAACTATTAATCCCAAAAGTTCAATTTAACTCCAGTGGATTAAAAAAAAACTCCTCTAGATCACGTCTATATTAGGTTGGTTTTATATCAGGAAAATTCTTGTTTTATGGTATTTGGCAGATTTTTAAAAATCTATTAAGATCAAAAACCTAAAGGGTGAAGAATAAGTTGGTGGGGAGAGGGGAAAAGAAAGGTATAGAGATGCTTTGAAAAAATCCAAGGAAACATACTTAGGCCCAGGAAGGCCCAGGTTGCATACTTGTGGAAGTTTTAAAACACTTATATTTGAGTTCTGGGATAAGTAGCAGTTGTAGCAACTGGGATGGGCTTCACGTGTGGCTGGTAGCAATACCCAAAAAGGCCACAAGATGGCAATATTACTCCAGGAGTCTCTCCATTCCCTCGCAGATGCTCCAGCTTTCTTTGTCCACAGGCATCCCTCTCTAGCTGACGTCATTAATGCCATTGTGTCTTTTCTGTCACTTCACGCTCCTGGCCTTACTTTCAGCCACTTTCCCATCACCAGTCCTAGTACAAAAATAAATTCTACTGACTTTATTGCTATTCGTTACATTTTTAAAATAGATTTATGTTTTCTGCTCTCAATTGTAAAAGCAGCTCAAATCAGAAGTCTTGTTTTCATGAGAAATCATTTTTTAAAAAAAGCACCTCACAAGAGGTTGATATTTCCTTTTCTGTAAGTTAATACCCAAAGAGACTTCCCAGGTAAACTGGGTGTCACCAGGCCTGGAGGTGATCAGAGACAGAAGTGCCCACTTGAGACGAAGATAACTCCTTAAACTGGAGAGAGGGGCTGCCACCTCCCTTAAGACAGGAAAGCCTGAGTCCTGGTCCAGAGAGAATGAAGAATGAAAATTCAAATCCCACACTTAAACCTTTTTTTATTATGGAAAATTTAAACAATGCAAAAGTACACAAAAATGGTATTTCAGACTCAGGTTCCATCTTCAAGTGTGTCTGAGACTAAACCACGGAATAGGCTGTGAGGAGGGTGAGCGTTCCGTTTGCGGAGGACACAGAACAGCTCCTGGCTCCATGTTTGCCCTGTTCTGGCCCCTCCTACTGTAAAGCCTTCACAAGAGAAGGGGGTTGGGAGCGAGGGTCTCCCAGGGAAAGCGGAGCTGGGTGGACACGTTTCAGCACCACCAGGGATTTGAATCCTGGCTTAGGGTCCTGCCGCACAGGAGGGTTTTTATTTGGTTGCTTGTTTTGTTTTGTTTTGTTTTAAACCAGGGTTGCTTCTAGGGTCATCTGAATGCCCAGAAGATAATAAGTACGTGTATTTTCCCAGGACGAGCACCCACTGCTTCCACCAGACTCCCAAAAGGCTCTGTGGCCAGGCCTTGTCCCCTCATCCCTGCCAGAAAAAAAGGTCTTAAAAACCAGTGGTTATACAGATGATGACAGTCCAGGTGTCCTCCTCTAATGGTCCTATTACTCTTTAAAGTATGATGGCCTTTGCATGATTTAATTTAAAAAACTGTCACAGGAAATTATAAAAAATAGGTAGATACAGAATTTTCCTGTTAAAGTCATTTACTCTTTTGAAATGTCTTATGATCCTCCTTCTAGTGATTGCCTGAAATCTAGCATGGATGAATTATTTTCTATATTTGAGATTTTATATCCATATAATTACAGAATTTTTTAAAAATGTTATTTATTGATTGATTGTAGAGAGAGAGGAAGGGAGAAAGATGGAGAAATATCCATTTGTTGTTCCACTTATTTATGCATTCATTGGTTGATTCTTGTATGTGCTCTAACTGGGGATCGAACCTGCAACCTTGGTGTATCGGGGGGACAATGCTCTATCCAACTGAGTTACCTGGCTGGAGCTTAATTACAGAACTTCTAACAAAAGTAATCTGCTTTTAGGTACCTTATACTGGAAATGTTCAGATGTATTGATTTCATAGCTCTGAGCAGAAACTAACAACTATACTAATTTTAACTATGTTTAATAACAATGATTCATTAATAAATGAATTTGGGTAAATGTACTTTGCTCTAAGACCCACTTAATGCATTTTTTACATAGATATTTCAAAAATCATTGTGTAAATAAACACAAACATACACATATTTATTCACAGAAAATGCCTTTATGGCTTTAATATCAAACATAGCTGTCATGGTTCACAGAAAGAGCATAAAGTGCAAAAAGCTCCATTCCAAAAGGCCGTAAACTACTCCCAAAGCAATGGAGATGAAACGCTCCCACAGCCAGTAGGCACACCGCCATTACTCCCCACACCCCACACCCAGAGTGCAGAAGAAGGAATGTATCAGAAAATGCTCTATTTGCTATAGTTGTATATTGTGGTTATAAAATACTCTTAAATCTGGTTTAATATTTAGAAAAGGACATAACTCAAACAAGTAGTCCCTTAGAGTAGGGGCCATTAAAAAAAAAAGTCTGTAGAAGAATGATGTCTATAAAATCTATAAAATCCCCAGAGGATGCCAACCTGGCCTGAGGCTTCCCTTTGGGCAACTGGGATGGCAGCACCCAAGCAAAGAGCTGGCTGTGAAAGGTTCCAAGGCCTTTTGGGGAAAAGGAGCTCTGAGAGGGGCTCGGGCTAGGCAAGCTTCGGCCCTCACCTGCCCCTCGCAGGCGGCTCCACGTCAGCCCCCAGGGCCAAAGAGCCAGGGAGGGCGCACACCGGGGGAGGGCGCACACCCGGTCCCGGAGCCTCCGAGCCAGCGTTGGCTCACATGAGCACGATGGACTGGTGAGAGAGGCTTTTACACACCTAGGAAACCCAATGCACAGAACAGGGGACGGTGTTTTCACACAGCTGTGCCTGACGCCATCGGGCTTTTAGTCCCCCAGCAGAGCCTCTGTGATGTGTAGTAACGTTTTAGGGGCTCTTCAGAGGGACAGGCTGAGTTCCCCCAGAATGGAGCTTGTTAGCAAGAGACTCAGGCATCTGCACCCCACACGTCTTAAATATGTTCACTGAAGTACATCTTATAATAAATAGTACTACACTCATAAAGAGGAGCAAAGATTTCTTTTTCTGAAAATCAACAATCAATTGAACAGTATTAAACAAGAATCATTGACTTCATTGGTAACATTGTTTTTCGTTATGTTAACTCCAGTTCCTTCTGGATATTGATTTCGGGCAAATTCTAACCAGAACAAAAATCTGACAGCCATGCTGAGCGACTGGCGTAACCAAACTGCCAATGTCAAATCTCCTCTTCCCTGCCTTAATGGGGTGTGTGTGTGTGGGGGGGGGGGGGAGATTCTTGATTGCACATTAATGAAATGAGCCCTTCACTTATTTTAAATCAGGAAACACTAAAACCTGTAGAGGTATATATTTAACAAGTATTTCCTATTACTTGTCAGTCTGAGCGGAGAAGCACATTGAAAAGCAGAATTCAGCACACTCTTTCTAAGGCCCGTTCACACCAGGCCAGACGACTGGAGAAGACTCGGCGGTCAGTGCCACATCCAGTGGTGAGCTCGCAAGTGTCCAGGTGACCCCAGTGCCCTTCAAACCTGCTCCTCGTGAAAAATACACAGCTGGCACTTACATTCCAGTCAAACTACAGGGTAAACTGTCAGCTCTAAAAGATATTTACAACTGTCACAGGGAAAAAAAAGAAGGAAATATATCAAAATATTGCCAATGGTTGTGTTTGAGCTGTAGAAATAGATTACTTTAACTTTTTTACAGTATCCCAATTTTCTTCAAAAGAGCATGTAGTGCTATAAAAGATTATAAATATATATATATAAAACATAAATATGAATGACTTAAAACAAGACCAGTGTATTCCTGCTCTCATGACTTGCCATCCCACACTGGCAAGCTATAGTGACTGCTGTTCAGAAGAATTATGTTTTGTCCTCCACAATATACCCCACTCCACACCCCTTTCTCAGCCCTCATCTCATTAAAACCAATTTCTAGTAGGACATTGTGTTCTTCATATCAAAAGCATTCCTTCTGACATGTGAACTCAGTCATTTGTCTGTGGTAGAGACGGGAATCGCCCAGAGAGGCAGGACACATGCTTCCTTACTCCCAGCAGTCACATTTTATCCCTATTTCCAAAGGACACCCAGAAACTTCCAGAAGGTTGAAGACTTGGGAATGGAAGGTAGTGTTCCCCAAAGAACAGGTCCTGCATCTGACAGCAGGAAATGGTCCATCCTAGACTGTGGGGATGATGCTCCCCTAGCTGAGGAACCGAGACAGAAGTTACACCTGGCACGCACACTGATAACATCTACTCTCCTCTCTGCTTCTCCTTATCTGTGCTTCCACGCTAAGGCAGCTGGGCTTAACATACATCAAACCCCTAACTGACAGCATTTTATCCTGCAGAATGAATGAAACCAGAATCCATACCTGCTAAATCAACCTGAAGAGACAACGGTCTGATATTCCCCTTTTAAAAATTCTAGACTTGAAACCCAAAGGACTTAGCAGTTTTCTATTTCTGTTTCATGAACCACCTAGGTCTCAAGGAGGTATATTAGAGGTCCCTGAAATATTTAATTCAAATATCATTTTAAAAAATATTTTTACACTATAATATAGCAACAGGTACACTCATTCAATACCAAATGTTTCTACCTGGAAAAACAGCAAATTGTTAATTTGCATGTCACTGCCTGATATAATTTAAGGAAATGCTATAAGTTTAACCTTAAAATAAATTTAAGCTAATAAAATACAACCTATCTCACACATTAGGGTTCCATAAAGATTTCTTACTGCAAACAGGCTTCTGCTGCTAAAATAATTTGAAAACCACAGAAATAGGAAAAAGTTATTCATTTTTAAACTCTGAATTCAGTTCTTTAATGGGCTTTTCACCTTAGATCCTGTGCAAATTCTGGCCAGAGGAAGAGTTCCTGGAGATGCCAAAACAGCTGCTGCCCAGCTCTCAGATATGGGCAGTGGCATGCTTCCTGTCCACACAAGAAGGACGCCGGCCTGCCCTTCCTCACAATGGGACATTGCAAAGCAGAAAGTGCCTGAGTTAATGCGAGTATCCCTGAGGTCCTGCATTCCCACCTCAAACCTTAGAGGGAGTTTGGAGTCTTCCATCCATCCCAGTGAAGAGCAGATTGAATTGCAGCCCATGTCAACTTAGGTGAGAAAAACTCAGAAGGCAACAGACGCACCCTGCTGCACCAGCCAAGGTCCCAAGCAGCCAGAGTGTAGCTACTGCCAGTACTTAAGAAGAGTGACCAAATGCTCCAAGAAACTACAGGAAGCACCTCACGCTGTGAGAGGATGGAGTGTAATTCCCACAGCAAAAATTAGAGAAGGGATGGGGGAGATTCATGAGCATAATTTCCAGATAGCATACAAGAGGTTTCCAATGAACACAGGTTTCCAAAACTTCATGTTTGTTCCAAATTTTGAGCTGGGACCACCCCCGGCCCCAACATCACAATTGCTACAAGCCCTTTGGCATGTTACAGAGGTCAAGCAGAGGAGAAAAGGGGCATCTGTGTAGGGACCGCAGCTGTTCCTCTGTGCGTCTGAGGCTACTGGGCTGGGGTAGAGGACAAGCAAGGTCAACATTTAAAAACTGTCATCTTCAAGAATGGCTTAAAGTGGAGAGTAGTTTTTTGGCATAGAGGGGTTTTCTTGTTTACCCTCCTCCAAAGTCAAGTCTCCATCTCTCAGCAGAGGTAGAAGTGAAAGGATACACAAAGCCACGTCAACCCTGGGTGATTGGGAGCTGCAAGCGCAGCGCAAAACTATCTTCCGAAGCCACAAGCCTTGTGCACGTTTCATTTGTCTGGTTATTGTTTTAAGATGGGTTTCCCAAATGAAAATCTGGCATCTTCCATCAGACCGTTGGAGGGTGTAATCTGTCACAGGATTGTTGTCCCCAGGAACGGTGGGATCTGGACCCGGCAAACTCTCCAGGAAGCGAGGTTCTACGCAGCACCGAGCCCCCCATCGCCACAAAGGACACAGCCCAACAAGCCACGGCCTCTAAAAGTCACGCTGACGCAGTGCTCTCAGCCCTCCAGTTTCCAATCTTGGGGACAGTGGAGTCCGGGTAATAGACAGCTAATAAGAGCCAAAGGAACTACATTTAAAAAGACCCACCCCCAACTCTGAGAACCCAGGGCTGTCTTTGCAGGCTGGAAGCCTGGGGACCAGAACACCTGAGCAGAGGAGCCCGCCTTTCCATCAAGTGATCTTGACTGCAGATTTCTTGGTGGCGCAGAGGAGGGACACATAGGGCACGCCGATGAAGGCCCATTTTTCGCTGGGCCAGAACCTGATGACCGGACCTTGCTCGGGGATCTCGGAAGCAGCATCAAAGTAGGCGAAGCACACGCAGCCCAGGTAGGCGGCCAGGCAGATGAGGATGTGCCTGCAAAGAGAGCAGAGGTGAGCGCGTGCGGCCCTCCCTCCCGCCCCGCCCCCATTCTCCGTCTCTGAGGGCCTATTCCCATGAGGGTGGGTAAAGGTGGCCAGAGGACCCCCGGAGTAGAGGAGAATGATACATCTGGAGCAAACAGGGCCTGTTTCAGAACGTTCTAAAATATTCCAGCTTCATAGCAGGAATAAATGGCAAACATCTTTGGGATTCAACCAAGACTGAGGCCCAAGGATTTAAAACAGGAGGTAAGAGGATGGAGTTATCAAGCACCCAGGCTGTGAAGTATTAATGGGGCACAAAAATGAAGATAATATACAGGCATTGGTAAGGAAAGTTGTCCATGACCTAGTATTTGGTTTAAAAAAGAAAAAAGGAACAGTTTGCATCAGGAATAGAATGATGCTATTTTTGTTTTTAAAACGCAGAATTAGAGAAAAATATGTATATGTGCACACATGTGTATAAAATCAGGAAGGATATACCTCAGGCTGTGAACAACTGTTATCCCTCTTTGGTATATGGAATTATGAGAGTTTCCCTCTTCCTGTATTTCTGTGTTGTTTAAACTTATTATTAAAAAAACAAATATGCCATTTTATAACTGGGACAAAACCATGGTTCAATTTTGAAAATCAAAGCAGAAAGTATAACAACTTAGAAACAAATTGTTTAAGCCAAAGTTATTACAATCTAATCTTTGAATTTTACTTAAATCACTAGTGTGACCAGGGAACTCGGACTGACAAAAATGTACTGTATCTTGAATGAAGCCATTTAACACAGGTGGATACAAATATCAAAGTTCAATAATCAACAAAAGAAAAATGCAATCAAAATATAACCAAAGACATTGAAATTAAGAACAATCTAACAATAGCCAGAGGGGAGGGGGGAGGAGACAGTGGGTGAAGGGTTTTCAGGAACTACTATAAAGGACACATGGACAAAACCAAGGGGGAGGGTGGAAGCAAGGGGGGGGGGTTGGAGGGAGTGGGGGGTAGTGGTGGGGGAAAATGCAGACAACTGTAATTGAACAACAATAAAGTAATTTAAAGAAAACAAATATAAAAGTTCATCAACATTTGTACTTAAATCTGTACATTTTATTATCTGTAAATTATAGTTCAGCAAATATATTAAGTATGTATAAATTCACTAGTGTGAGTTAAGGTTGAATCTTAGAAATATCAGGCAATGGATCCTAAGGCTGGAATTGCAATTTCAGCTGTTTTATTTATTCTGTGTTTTGCAAAGTGTTCTGGAAATTCCCAAGCCTTTAAAAAAGTTGTGGTTTTTTTTCAATTCTAGTTAACATACAATAATGGAAGTCCCCAAGTCTTAAACTGAGAGCAGATTGGGTCTCTTGGTGGGTATATACAAGTTCACGTGTTCAAGGAAATTTAAGTGAATTCCTTCAAACCATAGAGTTTTAGGCATCTCCTGATATAAGTCCAGCTTCACCTGGATCTATATCTAACAAAGTTTTTCCAATTCCTTACTAATAGAATTCCTTCCTGGATGGTCTCAGTTTGCAAAGGACATTCCAAACATATTTCTCTTGGTCCTTGTTGTTGTTTGCCATCAGTAGTCCTTTGGACAGAGAGGGAAAGATGACTCTGAGTTTTGAGCTGAATTGATTCCAAGGAAGGAAGCCGCTCAATTTCTCCCTCAGCTTTCTGAGTGTAGGACACCACACTTTATAACCTGCTTCTCTTTTTACCTAACAGTGTATCCTGAGCATTCCTGGTATAAATGTTCCAATTCCCTGTTATTGAACTCCTAGGCTGGTTTTATAAAACCAGCTGGTGTTGTGAACAATTCACTTTACTTCTCTGGGCCTCGGTCTCCACCTGTGAGGTGAATGGGTGAGGCTGTCCCTAGGTGACCTGGGAGGCCCATGCTTTCAGGTGGTCATTCAAACCCAAAAGGGAACTTGGGTTGACAAAAATGTACTGTATCTTCAAAGGGTTTATATTTACCTCATCGTGGTTCCTGGTTGGAGGTCCCTGTCCTTGTCCCCACATCTGTCCCAGCCTCCCCCACCTCCCTCACCCTAGAGATCAAGCCGGAGCTCAAGTGACAGATTTGGTTTTCAAGCTCCATTATGCTTTAATAATAGAGCTAGAGGTCAGAGACCCGGGCTTGAAGCATAAACAATTCACTCTTTTTGTTCTGGCTGAGCCAGCTCCCAGGAGCCCATTCTGCTTCTGACAGTAGTTTCTGTTGCTTGGGTCTGACAGGCTCTGTGAGGAGAGAGGGGTGCTCGGGCTCAGCTCTGTCCCCTGGGCACACCTGTGCACTCTGAAGGAGAGCGGAGCCTGAGGAAAGTGCACACCACTGTCCTGCAGCCAACTCCCCACTAGCAGGGGCTTACCACACACAGTGCAGGTAGGGAAAGTGGAAGGACGACAGCAGCTCGCAGAAGGCTCGGTCACTGATCCAGCAGAAGAGGGCAAGGGTCCACCAGAGGCCCGAGAAGAGGCCCAGCTTAATGACACGCACATTGTCACACCTGCACAGGACCCAGAGAGAAATTCACCATGATCCCTGGTTTCAACCTGCTTCACTGGCAGCTCGTCTGGTTCCGCATATCTCCCTAGTCCCTCAGCACTGGAATTCCTTACTACCCAGCAAACCGTCACGCCACCAGCTCAAGGATGCAAATCCCACATGTACACAGATGTACCTCACAGAGTCATACCTCTCTCCCAGGCCTCTCCCCGACTCCAGACTCACACACCCAACTACCTTCTTGACATGTCCACCTGGTGTCTAATATAGAACAAAATTGAACTGTTCATTATAAACTCCAAACTTTCCCCATGCCCAAAACCTATCCTCCCAGCCCTCTGAGAAAAAAGTCATTCCATGCTTTCGGAAGCTCAGGTCAAATATATACACAATTTATTCTGCAATCTAAAAAGCAAAATAAACAGGTCTGTAGCCTTGCCACTTTAAAAGATGAAATGAAAACTGACAGACACAAATATCAACAAATACATAGGCAATTAGTCTGGAACAAGAGCATCTATGTGCACTTGGTTTCATTAAACCCAGGAAGTTTGGCTTAAGGAACACACCCACACAGAGAGCAGCAGATGTGGTGTGTTTTGGATGGCAAGAAAGGGGTGGAGTGTCACATGGGGTGACCAGTCCCATGGGGGCTGGGCTGGGCGGACACCTGTGATGTGGAGGGCAAGCACTGCAGTAGTCAGGATCACGGGGCAGCCTGGGACCGACCCTTTCTCTGTTTGCAAATGGGCAGACCCTGCTATGTGCCACTGACCAGGCTTATTTGCACTTGGGGCTCATCCAAACTTGACCTCTATTGGGTTTTATTCCCACTTTTCAGGGCTTGTATCAAAATGTCAATGTGAGGTTAAGTAGAAAAGGAGATCAAAGTTAGGGCAAAAAAATCTGAGCGTATGTCCACCATTCCTTCTCTTCTTGACCCTTTGTTGCATTCTTAAAAGTTTTTCTTAACAATCAACCCACTCCTATAATCAGAAAAAAAAAAAAGAAGTCTATTTTAGCCCTGGCTGGTATGGCTCCGTGGCTTGAGTGGAGGCCTGCGAACCAAAGAAAGGGTCACTGGTTTGATTCCCAGTCCGGGCACATGGCTGGGTTGTGGGCCAGGTCCCTGGTGGGGGGCACAGGAGAGGCAACCACACACTGATGTTTCTCTCCTCTTTTTCTCCCTCCCTTCCCCCTCTCTCTAAAAATAAATAAAATATTTTTTTAAAAGTCTACCTTAAAATATTTTCGATGTAGCTGAGTCACTTGGAAACGTAACAACACCACACAGTTCAGTAAATGTCAGATCATGACCACAAGTCATAATAAATTTTATCCCCTTGTGGTCTGAGAGAAGGCTCAGAAAGGTCAATGAAAATATGAAAAGACTAGAAACGAGCTCTAGGAACGAGGCTAATGAGAAAGAGAAAGCAGGACAACAGTCCCGCCCCCTGCTTCCCTGAGCAGAGGGAAGATCGATGAGAAACATTTAGCTAACCTATGACATATCATTGCTGATGAGAAGCAGAGAAAAACCTGGAAGAAAATGCAAAAAGCAAAGGGGCGTCCTGGTGGCTGGGAATTTTATCAGAACAGCCAACAGCCACCTTCACTTTCCTACGGTGGCTCGGGTGGGCACTGGGGCTCGGCAGTGAACACAGGGACCTCATCCCTGTCCCTGTGGAGTCTGCAGAGGGCAGACACGCCAGACATGGAACGAAACAACAGCACAAATACTATTTAAATTTCAACCAGGACGAGTGCCATAAAGAAGAAGCGTGGGGTGCTCTGAGAGCATACACACCGTTGAGCCCAAACCTGAAGCATGAACAGAGGTGAATGAAGTGGAAGGGTTAGAAAGAAGCACAACCTCGGGCCTGGGCCTGGAGGAGCAAGGCCACCTTGAGAACACGGGAGGTCAGAATGGGTGGAGGAGAGAATATAAGGGGGAGCTTTGTGTGGGAGAGATCAGCAGGCAGGGCCCATGTTGAGGATTTTGAACTTTATTAAAACTGCAATGTCAACTAATAGAAAAATTTTTGTAAGCCAGCGGGTTGTTCAGGGAAGGAACAGCTAGCCAGGCTTCTGGCTTGAGCAACTAGGTAAACAGTACTCCATTTACTATGTCTGAAAATTTTAAGAGAACCAGAAGAGGAACAGGTAGAGCAAGAATCTGGTTTCTGACAAGGTGAATTTGAGATACCTGTGGCACATGGACTTGGGGAGGCCAGGTCAGCAGCTCGGTGCATGATGGTGGAGGCAGAAGAAAGGACCGGGTTGGAGACGTAAATCTGGGAGTCGTTCAGTAATTAAAGCCATGGGAGTAGATGAGGTAATGGGGGGAGAACTATAGAGGGAGCAAAGCAGAGAGGTGAGACTGCACCTAAAGAGATCCGTGCATTTACGGGTGTATAGAGCAGGAGCTTACACGAGAGACTGAAATGAAGCTGGCAGAGGTAGAACCCAGGAGGGTGTGGTGTCCTGACAACCGCAGGAAAGGACGGCTGAATGATGTGGGGCGGGCGGTGAATTTTGCAAACAGTTGTAAGAACAACACAGAAGACCCAGGAGGCTGAAAAATTGCCACTGAATGTACAACCAAGAGGGTGCAGGTGCTGAAGTGGGGGCAGAAGCCAGACAGGATTAGGTTGAGAGTAAAAGAAGTGACAGATGGAGACAACTTGAAAAGAAGCTTGGCTGTGAGGTGCCAGAGACAAAAAGGGTGATGGCTGGAGACGGACGTGGACTGAGCCCGAGCTGAGTATTACAGAAGACAGGGAAGACTCCAACCTTTCTAAAGGCTAATGGGAAGGACCGTTCCTGTAGACAATTTACAGGAGTAAAGAAGATACAGGAGAATGGAGGGAAATATCAACAGGTAGAAAGACTGACCCTAGATGGGAGGAGGTATTCTTCCCAGGATGCTGCATTTGTTAATGCCACAGTGAACCCCAATTAGCTGCAGTGGTGACTGGATTTTCAGGGACAAAGATTTTAAGCCTGGAACAGAAATTAAGTCCTTTATAATTACTTACAAAGATTCGACTATTAAAGGAAAATATGTCTCCCTGCTTAAAGATCACCATTGTGAAGCAGAATTTACTTAAACTTTAAGTTTAAATAGAGAATTTATTTAAACAATTCTTTATTTAAACTCTAAGTGTCCTAACCACTTGTCTTTCTCCATTTGCTCTTGTTTAGGTATCATGAATTAAAAATATTTTACATTTCCTTAAGCTATTTTTAATAAAATTATAGGATAAAACATTATTAGACTCAAGAGTTAAAATGAAATTAGATTGCAATGAATTCTCAAGAAATATAACTAGGTCCAGAACAGCCTACTCACTTCAGGCCTAATATAAGCCAACACTACTGGAGCGACTATCACAAATCCTTTTAAGATGTCTTTATCAGCTATTTAATTGTGTGTTTTCCAAAGAGCTTCAAGATCTGTTAGTGTTCTGAAAGAGGATTTCTAATCCCCCAGTCCTTAAAGGCTCCTCAAAGAAGCCAACAAGACAAGACCTGACAGCATCCTTCCACAGCCAGCCAGCACACTTAAATGCCTCTTCAACCGCCTTTGCCCCTGCCTGGCACTGCTGACAACCAAAGCGATCCCCACAGGCAGAGCAATGGAAAGAAATGTCTCCTTTCTAAATGAAGACTGAGGGAAAGCTGGCTTTTAACATATCACACAGAGCAACTTTCACAAAGGTGCCTAGATACAAGACTTCAGCTAAGACACCCCATGCCCATAACAATGAGAGAATCATGCACACACACACACAAAGCTGGACACACATACACAAAAGCATTTTCAAAGAGTGTTCAAATAAGGGCCATAGTCATATATCTTTCAGTTGGGGCTAGAAGAATATAGTTGTGTATACACAAGAGCTAAGCAAGCCCTTGCTGGTGTGGCTCAGTGGATTGTGCGCTGGCCTATGAACCAAAGGGTTGCCGGTTCAATTCCTAGTCAGGGCACATGCCTGGGTTGCAGGCCAGCTCCACAGTAGGGGGCGCACAAGAGGCAACCACACATTGATGTTTCTCTCTCTCCTTCCCTTCCCCTCTCTCTAAAAATAAATAAATAAAATATTAGAGCTAAGCTAAAATGTTTCTGGATATCAACCTTGAACTCTGAGAATACAACTTTCCAAAGGAAAATGCTTACACAAATATCAAAGGCTTTACCTGACAGCTTGGAAATAACAAACTAGGTCTCAGAGAATGCAGCAAAGTCAAGAGTATTACACCAGAAGTCAAAGTTACCTTGTATATAGAAATTCATTCCTTTTTCCTTCTGTAACAACAGCCTCTTTAATATTATTCTCCTTATTCTTGACATGTGAACAAATGTATTCTCTTTACAGATTTCACTCTAAGCTGCTTGGTCTAGGGCCATGCCAGGTCCTTGAAATGTTCCTGCTAAGCTAGCTTTGGACCCTCATGACGTACTACACCCACGAAACAGCTGTTCCCCTCTTTCTGAAAATGAGATCAAACCTGCTTTCAATCCAACAGTCAGGAACTATCTCTTCATGAAGAGTCAAACGCCTCTTCCACCCTCGGGGGTAGTAGAGGCACCTGGAGCTGCTGGGCCTCTGTCACAGGGACAGCTAAATGGGCAGGCAGGAAGAACCACACCTACCTCTTCAGCTCTGCGATGAGCAGTGCAGTGCAAGGAACCCCCAGTGTCATCAGAGAGATGTTGTTGATGGCGGGCTTGACAAACGCCAGACATGTTGTAACTGCAGAAAGGACGCAGACCACAGCCTTGAACCTTCCCCTGAAATGGTGAAAGCAAACCAAATCCATTAGCGAAGGAGGCCTTGCCTGTGGAGTATGGACAAACAGCAGGCACTGCTGGTGGGGGTGGAAGCTGAAAAGAAATTGCACACTAAGCGCCCAGAGTCTAAAACCACTCACACACACTGGCCCAATAATTCCACTTCTAGGAATTTGTCTTTAGGAAATAATCTGAAGTTTTCTAAGTATTTAGCCATGAGAACGATAAAATTAGAATCAACTTCAGTCCCTAAGGGTGAGATATGGATACCTATTTCCTTAGTATGACTTTCCTGTATTCTTTTCACCTGTTTTACAGCAGAATTTGGCAAACGTTTTCTGTAAGAGGTCAGATAGTGAAAATGCTGGGGTCTGCAGGCCATCGGTCTCTGCCACTGCAGACAGTGAGCGAGGGAGTGGGCATGGCTGTGCACCAACGAAACTGGATTTACCAGGACAGGTGGTAGACCAGTTTGGCCCAGAGAACACAGTTTATCAACCCATGTTCTACAAGCTTCCTAGTTTAAAAAAAAACCACCCTGTTTCTAGCATGCAGAAGTAAGTCTTAAAACATTCTAACAGTGTCTATATTTACTGACAATCCGCAGGCTAGTATGCATTGCAGTTCTGTGTTGACAAGTTTTTGGCATGACAAATCTTAGAAAAGTAACTGATAGTGTCCTTCCACTCTTCGGCGGAGGTGCTTTCAGCAGAACGAGCCAGCAAGGCGACGTGATCCTGAACACACTCCATCTCCTCTCCCTGGGACTCCGTTTCCTTATTCATAAACTGAGAGGCTGAACTAGATGATCTCTAAGGCCTCATCTACGACTGAAACATAAGAAGAGCTCCTGATTTTCCCCAAGTTTCTGTTATGAGCACAATTTACTTTGGCCAAGAGCTCTGGGGCAGGTCACGGTTAGGAAACTAATTTGAATGACATTCCATTATAAAAAAATCAAAGTGCATTGAAACCTTAAAAATACAAATGCATCT
Source organism: Phyllostomus hastatus (assembly GCF_019186645.2). Lineage (NCBI taxonomy): Eukaryota > Metazoa > Chordata > Mammalia > Chiroptera > Phyllostomidae > Phyllostomus > Phyllostomus hastatus. The sequence continues at coordinate 12,215,234 of NW_025333857.1, forward strand.
CTTAGAGGAAAATCATTTATCATCAAGGCACAGGAAATCATTGATCAAGCTGCCAACTTTCTGAGTGGAATGAGCAGGAATTGTGGCCCTGAACTTGGACCAGAGGAAAAAACTACATATGGGAAAGGATCTAGGCAGCAAACCCCAGGAGAACCATGTCTTCCTGCTGGCCTTGGCCAGCATCCTTCGGCTACCGGGTAGAAGGTTGCCTGCGCGCCCACCCCCAACATGCTTGTAACCCTGGGAGACCTACAACAACTCTCACTGGGTTTAAGGTCCTGTGACACATGCCAAGGCTTGTGGCCTTTTTTGATTGAATAAACACATAATTTAAAACTTCCAAATTGTATCACTTGCCTGTATCACCTGCCCCCATTTAGTAGCTGTGGGTTCTTTGGCAAGTCACTGAACTCTCCCCAAGCTTCAGGTTTCCCACATGGAGAATATAACACCTGCCTTATGGTGTTCTTGCAAGCACTAGAGCACTTCATACAGTGCCTGGTACATGGTGTGTGCTAATAAAATCCACTATTACTATTATCATTACCACCACTTGAGAATAAATGCTATTTAAACTATTACTATTGTTAATAATAGCACACTCTCAGGGAAAATCTGATGGAGCTGGTATTGCAATCACCAAAGACTCTATATAGTATTGCCAAAGAGTTCAAAGACAGCGAGCTTGACAAAACATGCTTTCTTTGAGGAGAACATGGGCAGACACCTCCCACATCAGTCCTGTGGGTGTGTAGGAATGTGCTCGGGAAAGACAGCTTAGCCAAAGAGAACGTCCTGTACGTGTTCAATTTTGCAACCAGCAGAAGCCAGCAGAGATCACACGGCCAGCCCAGCTGACCCCAGCGTCACCAGACACTGGGGTCAAAGAGCCAGGGGCCCGACAAGCTGTTTTCTAAACGATGATGACAGGCAGCCCCTACTGCAGGCTCTGGCCCTGTGTTCAACCTTCCAGCCCGAATGGGTTCACACCGGAACACAAGGTCAGGGAGCTCTTAGCGCCCCTGCTTTCTGCATTCCCCTAACTGAGATGTAGCAGCCCGATACCATCTGCATCATGTTATTATAACACAACTGTACTATTATCATTAGTTACCCTTCAAAGCAGTGGTTTTCAACTCTGTCAGATCCTGTGCCCGTTTTTTAAATCAAATATTTGGTAATGTCCCTTTTACTCTTCTGAAGTAAAATGAAATTTATAGGCAACAAAACCTCCCATCACTGTGACCACCGTAAACTTCCCAGATGTCCTTTGGGAGACAGAAATGTCCCTGGTTAAGATCCACTGCTTTAAATTGCCCTATAGGATTAAAACGTAACTGATTCAGAACAAGCCCCTAATAGTCACAAGACTACAGCATGTGGCCCTGGAAGGCCCACCTCTGTCGTTTCACAAGTAAGGAGCTGAGGAGGCCCAGAGAGCCGAGGCTGGCGATCCCGAGTCACCATGATGGTGTGGGGGCAGGGCAGGCAGGCCTGGCCTGCAGCCTTGCCCTTGGGAGGCAAAAAATGAACTGGAGCATGAAATGAGGCCTGGCCCTAGATTCTATAGAGACAAAATCTTAAAAAATAACAGCAGGATATATTTTTTAAGAAATGGATACAATTAGCCTATAATACTTCTTTGGTTTTGGCTTTTTTCTCAGAACAAAAACATCTAAAAATTATTATTAACCATTAATAGCGGAGTGTGTGCCCTGACAATTCTTAGAACATTCTAGGCAAGGTGAAAGAGAGCTCTTCTTTTTTAAAACCCACCAACTATTCCTATTTACATAATAAACATTTTGCTGGCTGTTCTAGACATCCTCATCTTCAAAACTCTTGCCTACATTAGCCATCATAACTGCTAGCACTCCGTGCATCCCTAGTCTGGATGAGACACTGTACTATGCACTTTATAAGATTATGTCATGTATTTCAAACTTCATGAGGTAGGTACTTTTACTATCTCCACTTTACAGATGAGCAAAATGAGGTATCAGAGCTTTAAAAAAAAAGAAAAGTAGATTGTTATTCAAATTCATATTTGTCTGCCCCATAGTCACTGAGACCCCATACTGTCTCTTCTCCAGAAACCTCACACTGGAGCTACTCTTGATATGCTTTCAGAAATAGTCCAGCGAAGTCTAGATCACAAGCAAATTTTAAAGGAAAGATAAATTTTAACCATCTGGTAAATTCAGATGGCTAAACCATACAACCCCCAGTCCAAGGGTGTCAAACTTATTTTCACCAGAGGCCACATCAGCCTCGAGGTTGCCTTCAAAGGTCCAGATGTAATTTTAGGACTGTATAAATGTAACTACTCCTTAACAGGTAAGCGAGAGCTCAGCGTTGCCACCAGGTAGAAACAAGGTGCCGGGCCGGATAAAACAAGGTAGAGGGCCGGATGCGGCCTGAGGGCCTTGTGTTGCCACCTGTGCCCTAGTCTGTAGAAATCCTGTTTTTTTCCTAAAATCTTTGGCCTGGCCTGCCACTCCCACTGTAGGGCTCCCACCTGTTATGGGCGGCACAGCCCATGTGGAGGGGTTTGGTCTTCTTGCTCTCGATGACACTGGGAAAGTGAAAACAGACAGGTAGAACCAGCATCCTTATTTAGAGAGAGTCACTGTGTCTGTAACATGCACCTTTCTTTCTTTGCTCATTAAAATCATCACTGCCCATTTTTTCCTTCCAGTTGTATGCATGCCTCTGAGGTGCTAGGCAGAGCTCCGCACTACATGCCGTGGGTAGTCCTGAAAGTTCATTTTGACTGAGCACTCACCTTGTTCTTAGTGATGTAAGAACTACTCTGCAGAGTCCTCTCACAAAGTCCTTATTACTTAGCTAATTTTACAGATGAAGAAATAGAAAGTTAAAGAATCAAGACAAGTTATATAGTTTGTAAGCTGGGAAGCTAGGATTCAAACTCAGGTTTTCTTCAAAGCCAGGGACAGATACATATAAGGTGGTCAGAGCCTCTGAAGGACTCGGCTCAAACTGAAGAGATGAGTCACATCTGCAGAGAAATGGTGCTGGTGACGGAAGAGTCCCAAGGGGTCACAGACTCCCTGCCTCATAGTAAGTAGGTTTTCATTATTAAAGTTGGTAAGCTTGAACTACTACAAGCCACAGCTCCACCTTCTCCTCTCCTGCTCAACAACGTTCCCTCACTGTCACCTCCAAGAAACAAGAAAAGAAAAAGATTCTCTATTATGACTACATTAAAATGTTACTTGGAATTGCAACCCAGGCTTCCAGAGTGCCACAGACAAATAAACCAAACGCTTATTCCCATTTCTTGAACTTCTCGCTCAGATCCCGGGACTTGAAAGATAAGATCTAAGAACAAAGTGGTTACCCGCTTTCAACCTAACACACACCTCCAGGCTAAGTGAAGGGATGGGGGTGACTGGTGGGCACCTTCTAAGACAATAAGAAGAACCATTTTACCAGGCAGTCAAAGAAGTCCCTGCCTGTCAAGCCACCTCTTGACCCTGCCTGGTGCCATCCACCTCACCCTCTTCCCCACCTCACAAGGCTTTCTGATCATCCTCAGTCATTCTCTTGAAGCTGAACAAAGAAACAAGAGAAGACTAGAAACCACAGACTGCCTGAACAACCTGCTGCGTTTTAAAGTACGCTTCCCCCACTGAGCAGAAGGCCTCAGCAAGACGGAGATGGTATTTCATCTAAGACCAGGAACACCTCCTTTTTATTTCTCCTTGTAAACGGCTGGTTCTTCCTCTCCCTCCCTCCCCCTCTCATTTTTAAAAATTTGTATTTATTGATTTTTAGAGAGAGAAAGAGGAAGGGAGAGAGAGAGAGAAAAAAAAACACCAATTTGTAGTTCCACTTACTTATGCAGTCACTGGTTGGTTCCTGTATGCGCCCTGACCAGGGACTGAACTCACTACCTTGGCGTATCAGGAAGATGCTTTAACCAATTGATCTACCTGGCCACAGCCTTCCTCTCACTTTTTAAATAGTAACCTTCTTGAGGATACTTCCTTCTGCTTGATGATACTGAGAGATAACACTATTTAATTCAAGTCCTGCTACTTGAATTAAAGATTCAAGGCTAATGAAGATTCTATAGCTAATCCATGTAAAGTATTTTTTTCTCCCTGCCTCACTTAAAAATACACTTTCATATTAAAAATTAACATATGCTCTTATAAAAAAATGGAAATAGTACAGATTAAAGGTAAAAATGAAAGCTCTCTCTCCATCCCGGTTCCTAAGAATGGAAGTGGTTGTAGCCTGCACCCTCCCTGGCGTTTCCGTGCATGTACAAAGACATGCACCCAAAAGGAGGTTCTCACATTCATCCTAAAATTAGAGCATTACACACATGGCTCTAAAATGTGCTCTGCAGCTGGCACATTCCATGGCCACCTTCCTTCTCAGTCCAAAACAACAGGCTTTGTCTTTAATAGACACACAGCTCCTGTCCCTGTATCGGCTTGCTTAACTGAATCCATATCTTCAGACTATTTATCCATGTATCTTGACAAGTCACAGTGTCCTACAGAGAAACATGTGAGTAATAGGTTCTGGGAACATTTCTTATCTTAATGAGGCTGACTCTCTTCTGTTCCTTCAGATACTAACAACCGTATACAGCTCCTCAGGAAGGCATTCGCTGACCATCTAAATCATCATCCACGTTACTACAATCTCTTAACCAGCTTCATTTTTCATCATAGCACTTGATACTCCCTAATATTATTTATATGTGTGTTTGTTGATTCACAGTCTCCCAACCTCAGTATAAGCTCATCAAGGGCAGAGATTCTATTATTTACTTTACTGCCATATCCCAATGTCTAGAAGCCTAGAGAAATGCATAGTAAATAGGAAGTGTTCAAAAATTATTCAATGGATGAATGATCATATAAGAATAAAACAATGAATATTAAAATGCATCCCTGCCTGAAATTCTGGGTTTCCAGTTTGGAGATATGTGCTTGTATGTATGTGTGCATGCACAGCTCCAATCAGAAGGAAAATATTGCAATTTGACAACTACAATTCCTATGGCTCTAAGAACCAGTTCCTGCCCTGGCTGGTGTGGCTCAGTGGATTGAATGCTGGTCTGTGAACCAAAGGGTCACTGGTTTGATTCTCAGTCAGGGCACATGCCTGGGTTACAGGCCAGGTCCCCAGTAGGGGGCACATAAGAGGCAACCATACATTGATGTTTCTCTCTCTTTCTACCTCCCTTTCCCTCTCTAAAAATAAATATATAAAATCTTAAAAAATAAAAAGAACCAATTCCTTAGTGGATTCTACGGTAAATTTATAAAATAGCCGAGTAGATTGGACTAAAGGAAATGTTCTAACAGGAAATCAAAGGTCTTTGAGCGGCTATTCAGTGATTTCTCCCCCACTGAAAAATCTTTCCATTTTTTCACATATCAACTAAGGGAGACATTTGACTTTTTGTCCCTAATGTTATATGAATTCTTCTCCAGGTATACTACAATCCCCCATTTTATGTGTCAGTTTATTTATACTGTCAAACTTGAAACAATCAGTGGATATTCAAAAGGTATATGATAAGCTTATCACTAGACTGGGCTTCATGTCTGTTATTTTTCTTGATATATACTTTATATTGGGTATTACACCTAGCAGTAAATACAAAAATATTTAGCCAAGCTTACCTATCATTCCGAAAGATCTTTGGTAGATACCTTCTAGGGAACCACATGGCCAGAGCACACATCAGAACCCAAAGGATGGCAAGTTCATCAAGCATCTGGCCCAGGAAACTCAGAGTCGCATGGAAGTAGACGGATCCAATTCCTAGAATCAATTACAGCCAATAAAAAAGTCACCAAAGAAGAACAGACTCACAAATTCAATACACTGCTTAAGGATAGCCCTTTTACCACCACTATCACTATCACCAAATCGCTCTCTCTCTTTGAAAAAAGAAACTGAAGGAAGAAACTCATACCACCTAGGCATGCAGGCCTTGAGTCTAAGATTTTATTTATTTATTTTCAGAGAGAGGGGAAGGAGGAAGAGAGAGCAGGAGAGAAACATCAATCAGTCGCCCCTTGCATGCCCCTAAATGGGAACTGGCCCAAAACCCAGGCATGTGCTGGCAGGAATTGAACTGGCAACATTTTAGTTTCCAAGACACCCCACTCACTAAGCCACACCAGTCAGAGCCAGAATTCAAGTCTAGAAAGAGAATCTCAAGTAGGGTCTATATATCAGCACATCAGAACTTTAATGATTCCACAGCTAAACACATTCTGTCTTTATCTACTAGCCCTCATAAGAACAGGCAGTAGAGGTCAACATTCTCTCACTGTTCAGAATTCCCAATCTGCCTGTGGAAGAAAATGGAAATTACAGACTTCCTGTCAAGATGGAGATATAGGTAGACATGCTTCACCCCCTTGGGCAATCAATCACAGAGAGAATTACAACTATTGCTCAAAACAAGAAACAACCAGAATCATCAGAAAGTCAAGCTATATGGAAGTCTGAGGACCAAGGATTTAAAGAAGCCACATCCATCCAGGTAGGTGCCTTTTACAGAAAGTCAAAGCAACTCTACCTAACACATAGAAACAAACAGAGGAAGGCTGCTGAATTGAGGAGACAAAGAAATATGGTCCAAATGAAAGAAGAGAACAAAACCCCAGAAAATGAACTAAATGAAACAAAAGGTAGCCAACCTATCAGATGCAAAGTTCAAAACACAGGCGGTCAGCATGCTCAAAGAACTCAATGAGTATGGCAACACATAAGGGAAGAAATGAAGGTTACACTAAGAGAAATAAATAAAAATCCATAGGAAACCAACAGTGGAGAGGAGGAAGCCAGAATCAAACCAATAATTTAGAACACAAGAAAGGAAAAAGCATTCAATCAGAACAGCAGGAAGAGGACTTCTGGCCAAGATGGAGGCATAAGGAGATACACTTTGCCTCCTTGCACAACCAAAAGAAGGACAACAACAAATTTAAAAACAACCAGAACTGCCAGAAAATCAAACTCTAAGGAAGTCTGAAAACCAAGGAGTTAAAGAAGAAACATTAATCCAGACTGGTAGAAGAGGCGGAGGCTGGAAGCCAGAGTGGAGAGAATGTGCAGCAAGGCCGCAGCTGGAGGACTGGGCTGGCAAGGTGGCAGCTGGCAGTCCTACATTTGCATGGGGATAAACCAAGAGGAACAACTGGGGAGTGAGAAAGACTGTGCAACCCAGGATTCCAGTGTGAGAAAAGAAAGCCTCAAAACCCTCAAAAAACTCTGGTTGTAAAAATCTGTGGGGGTTGCCGTGGTGGGAGAAACTCCCAGACTCACAGGAGAGTTCATTGGAGAGAACCACAGGGTCCTAGAATGTACACAAGCCCACCCACCCAGGAATAAGCACTAGAAGAGTCCAATTTGCAGGTGGGTAATGGGGGAAGTGACTGAGAGCTGGCTGAGAGCAGAGCAAGTGGCACGGTTCCCTCTTAGACCCCTCTACCACATACAGCACCACGGTGCAGTGACCTGGGTTGCCCTACCTGGCAAATATCTAAGGCTCCACCCCTGACAATGAAACACACACACCCAGGCAAAAAAAAAATATATGGCCCAAATGAAAGAGCAGATCAAAGCCCCAAAAAGAGAACTAAGTGATGAACTCATAGACAACCTATCAGATGCAGAGTTCAAATCACTGGTAATCAGGATGCTCACAGAAATGGTCACAAAATAGAGGAAAAAGAGGCTATGAAAAGTGAAATAAAGGAAAATATACAAGCAACCAACAGTGAAAGAAAGGAAACTGGGACTCAAATCAACAATTTGCACTGAAATAAAGAAATAAACATTCAACCAGAACAGAATGAAGAAACAAGAATTCAAAAAAACGAAGAGAGGCTTAGGAACCTCCAAGACAACTTTAAACATTCCAGCATCTAAATCACAGGGGCGCCAGAAGGAGAAGAGAAAAAGCAAGAAACTGAAAACTTATTTGAAAAAATAATGAAGAACTTCCCTAATCTGGCAAAAGAAATAGGCTTCCAGGAAGTCCAGGAAACTCAGAGAGCTGCAAAGAAGCTGGATCCAAGGAAACACACACCAAGGCACATCATAATTACCTTACCCAAGATGAAACATAAGGAGAGAATCTTAAAAACAGCAAGAGAAAAGCAGAGAGTTACCTACAAAGGAGTTCCCATATGACTGTCAGCTGATTTCTCAAAAGAAACCTTATAGACAAGAAGGAGCTGTAAGAAGTATTTGAAGTCACGAAAGGCAAGGACCTACATCCAAGATTACTCTATCCAGCAAAGCTATCATTTAGAATGGAAAGGCAGATAAAGTGATTCCCAGATAAGGTCAAGTTAAAGGAGTTCATCACCACCAAAGCCTTATTATATGAAATGTTAAAGGGAGTTATCTAAGAAAAAAAAGATGATCAAAACTGTGAGCAGTAAAATAACAACAAACTCACAACTATCAACAACTGAACTTAAAACAAAAACAAGCTAAGCAAACAACTAGAATAGGAACAAAATCACAGAAATAGAGATCACATGAAGGGTTATCAGCAGGGAGAAGGGGAGGGGAGAGTCAGGGAAATGGTACAGTGAATAAGAAGCATAAATGGTAAATACAAAATAGACAAGGGGATATTAAGAATAGTATAGGAAATGGAGAAGCCAAAGAACTTATATGTATAACCCATGGACATGAACTAAGGAGGGGAATGCTAATAGGATGACAGGTGCATGGCAGAGGGGAATAAAGGGGAGAAAAAAATGGGACAACTGTAATAGCATTATCAATAAAATGATTTTTTTAAAAAAAGGAAGGAACCACACACACAAAAAAAGAACAGGAGGAAGAAAAAAGATTTCAAAAAAATGAGTGTAGGCTTAGGAACATTTGGAACAAGTTTAAATGTACCAACATCTGAATCTTAGGGGTGTCAGAAGGAGAAGAGGAAGGGCAAGAAATTCAAAACTTAGTTGAAAAAATAATGAAAGAAAACTTCCCCAATTTGACAAAGGAAATAGACATACAAGTCCAGAGAGCACAGAGAGTCCCAAACAAGTTGGACCCAAGGAGGACCACACCAAGACACTTCATAATTAAAATGCCTAAGGTTAGCCCTGGCTGGCGTGACTCAGTGGATTGAGTGCCTGCCTGCAAACAAGAGAGTCACCAGTTTGATTCCTAGTCAGGGAACATGCCTGGGTTGCAGTCCAGGTCCCCAGTATGAGGTGTTCAAGAGGCAACCACACATTGATGTTTCTCTCCCTCTCTTTCCCCTTTCCTTCCCCTCTCTCTAAATGTAAATAAAGAAAATCTTTTAAAAGGTTAAAGACAAAGAGAGAATTTTAAAAGCAGCAAGAGAAAAGCAGAGAGTTACCTACAAAGGAGTCCCAATAAGACTATCAGCTGATTTCTCAAAAGAAAATTTGCTGACAAGAAGGGGCTGGAAAGAAGTATTCAAAGTGGTGAAAAGCAAGGACCTACCACCTAGATTACTCTATCCAGCAAAATGATCATTTAGAATGGAAGGGCAGATGAAGTGCTTCCCAGGCAAGGTAAAGCTAAAGGAAAGGAGTTCATCACTACCAAGCCATTATTATGTGAAATGTTAAAGGGACTTATTTAAGAAAAAGTAGAAAATTAAAACTATGTACATTAAAATGACAACAAACCCACAACTATCAACAATTGAATCTAAAAAAACAAACTAAGCAAACAACCAGAACAGGAACAGAATCATAGATAAGGAGATCACATGGAGGGTTATCAGCTGGGAAAGGGAATGGGGAAAATGGGGGAAAAGGTGCAGGGATTAAGAGGCATAAATGATACGATACGTACAAAATAGACAGGTGGATGTTAAGAATAGTATAGGAAATGGAGAAGCCAAAGAAGTTATGAGCTTGAACCATGGACATGAATTAATGTGGGGAGGGGATATCCCTGGAGGAAATACTGGCTGGAGAGGGCCAAAGCGGAAAAAAAATTGGGACAACTATCATAGCATAATCAACAAATATAGTTTTTAAAAAAGAAAAGAAACTGGAAATTACACAAGTATTTCCCAGAACAATGAAGGCAGGCAATAAAGCAGGGGTGTCAAACTCATTTTCACCGGGGGCCACATCAGACCTTGCAGTTGCCTTTGAAGAGCCAAATGTAAGTTTAGCACTGTATAAATGTAACTACTCCTTAACAGTTAAGGAGTTGAAATTATATTCGGCCCTTTGAAGGCAACCTCAAGGCTGGTGTGGCCCCCAGTGAAAATGAGTTTGACACCCCTGCAATAAAGGCTCAGACAACTACTTTTTTTTTTCACCTTTACTCCATTAGAAACCACAGTGTCATCAGAGTTCAATGGTTTCACATGACTCTCTTCAGAAGTTCTCAGAAAATTGCACTGGCACACCATCAGCAGCAATTACATAAACAAACTCTCTAAAACAAAGTGATAATTACAGCCAAGCTTGTTATCAAGCCCATATTCAAAAGAGTCCTTTTGGCATCAAACAAGCAAAATAAAAGTTTGCTAAGACTTCAGAGCAACTTTGGTTTTTAAAACATAATGTTCAAAGGAGACAGGAAGAGTTGGAATTCCATTTCCTCCCATTCAGTCCATGCTCCCAAATGAACCCACTTACCCACTACGACTAAGAGAGTCCATATCAGGTAGATGCCACTGTTGAAACATGTTGCATACTGACGAAACAGGCACATGCAGATGGGTGGTAAGACGAAAAACAAGACATTGCTGATCTGGAGGGGAAATGTAAAATGAAAAGATAAGTTAATTCACCCTATACAAACCTACTTTTAGGTAAAGATCAAATTCTTAGGTTCTTTCCCAGCTTTAAAATGATACCATTTTATCTTTCAGACTTCAGTGTGGATTTAAGCCTCTCTGTTATCTCTCCAGAAGGCACGTGGCTTTTAAAATATATATATTCTAGCCCTGGCCGTTGTGGTTCAGCAGACTGAGCACCAGCCTGCAAACTGAAAGTTTCCCAGTTCGATTCCCAGTCACGGCACATGCCTGGGTTGCAGGGCCAGGTCCGAGTTTGGGGGCATGTGAGAAGCAACCAATTGATGTTTCTCTCACACACTGATGTTTCCCTCTCTCTCTCTCCCTTCCTCTCACTCTAAAAGAAAATAAATAAAATAGTTTTTAAAAGAAGTTAAAATACATATATTCTTTCTAATGTAATATCAAAATACTGTCATTTTAACATGTAAGCACTATTTAGACATCATTAATGAGATATTTTCCATTCCTTTTGTTCATACCCTGGCTTGGAAACCCAGTGGGAATTCCCCCTGGCAGCACATCTCCACTGGGACCAGCCGTAATTCACATGCTCAATAGCCACACGTGGCTGGGGACTACCACACTGAACAGGGTAACTCTAGATCCCCACCTCTCACTTTTAAAATTTATTTCTTTAATATTTCTTTAGGGGGTCATAGCCAGTTCTTTCTTATTCCCCCAAAATGTTATTATTGAGGTAAAATTCACATAACATAAAATTAGCCATTTTAAACTGTATAATTCAGTGGCATTTTAATACATTCATAATGTGCAACCATCACCTCTATCTAGGTCTAAAACATTTTCATCACCTCCAAAAGAAAACCCTGTACCCATTAAGCAGTCACTTCCCATGTCCCCCTCCCCACAGCCTCAAACAAGCACTAATCTGCTTTCTGTCTTTATGAATATACCTATTCTTGATATTTCACAGAAGTAGAATCATAAAATATGACCTAATAAGTCTGGCTTCTTTTACTTGGCATAATGTTTTTGAGGTTCAACCACATTATTGCAGGCATCAATACTTCCTTTTTACAGATGAATAACATTCTGTGGTATGGATGCCATATTTTATCTACCCATTCATGCACTGACAGACGGCTGTGAATAGTGCTGCTATGAACATTCATGTACAAGTTTCTGAGTACTTGTTTTCAATTTGGGGGTATGTGATTGACATTGCTGGGTCATATTCAGGCAGGTTAGTGAGAAGCCAGGAAAACTCCTTGACAAATGGAATGAGGAAACTGAGACAAATAGTTGAACAAATGGATGGGCAACTAGTTGCCAGCTAATGAATCACAAGACCCTATTTTCTCGGACCAAAGACACCTAGCAGCAGATGGTTTAAGTGTATCCTCCCCAACCAAAGGGCAGGTGCCTTAAATCACCCTAGTCAGGGACAGATTTAAGAGTGACCCAGTTAGTGTCAGCCTAACCTGAGAACAAATGAAGTCAGGGGAATAGATTATAGCAACAATAAAAACAATTAGCCACAAAAAGCCAAGACAGAGGTGAAACTGACCAGAAAATAATCCCAGACCCCACTATACACTCATTTTGATGCATCAGCATATCAAGGGACACACCTGGAAAGTTGATGAATATTCTGTTAAGACCTCCCTTAAAAGTCCCACCTTTAGAAAACAGATAAAAACTCTAAGGCAAAGGGTCTACACCCCTCTGTCCTCAGGTGTGTACTTTCACTTGCTTTCTCCAGATCTCTACGGGGTTCCAACGAGATGTGCAACCAGGGGAGCAGTGGGCAGCGGCAGCTTGTCCCAGGCTAACCCCTGACCCTGTCTCCAAGGACACTGCTTTTGCCTCTGTGACTTTTTCCTGAGCCAGTGCAGCCTCTCCTCAGCTCAGTCCTGTTCCTGGGATTTTGCTTCCTCTACCCTAAGACCTTCCTTTTTCTCACCATGCCAAGCTTTGATAAAATTACTCTCATAATCACCGAGACTCATGTCTCAAAATCTTTCCTGCACAAAGTCAAGAACCTGTACATCCCAAATTGTGCCAGGGCAAACCCATCTTGGCCCAGCCCCTTCCCAGTGAAATACGGTAATTCTATGTTTAACTTAGTGACAAACCACCAAACCGTTTTCAGCAGCAGCTAAACCATTTACATTCATACAAGCAATGTATAAAGGTTCTAATTTTCCCACATCCTTGCCAACACTTATTTTCTGGAGTTTGCTTTGTCTAATGAAAGCCGTCCTAGAAGGTATGGAGTGGTAGGGATATTCAGCTTTGTAAGTTTCATCTGTACGTGCGGAGTGAGGCACTCCTCATGAAGGACTACGTGCACAAAGTGTGCAGAAAGTGAAGACAACGGCTAAGACTAAATGAGCAACACACCAATGGGAATGGGGTGGGAGGGGTACACACACTAACAAAAGACTAAAGAAAAGCACTTTCAGAGATAGGATGGGGCATTGAAGCCTGGAAAGCCAAGGGCATGAAAAGAAAAACTGGCCACGCATGTTGGATGATAGAGAGCAGGCCTCAAAGGAACCATAAGGGTGAGTGCCTGCACTGAACTGAAGGAGCCAGGCAGGGGAGAAGGGCTTCCCCAGACCTACAAAATCACACAGGTACACAACTAAACAAAATGCATCAGCAAACTTCAGAACTGGAGGCATAGTACAGGTAAGGACTGGCAACAGCAGTGGCCAACATAGGCCTTTGTCATGGTTTGGGAACAAGAGACATTAGGAGTGACATCATTTTTATTTATTTCCTGCTCAGGTGTAAATCTTTTTATTTTTAAAATTTTTATTTTTCAATTACAGATTACATTCAATATCATTTTGTATTAGTTTCAGGAGTCTAGTACAGCAGTTAGACAAGCCTGCAGACAAAGTGTTCCCCCGATGTTTCTACTACCCACTCTGCATCTTCAACAGCGTTATTATGGAATGACATCGCTTTTGGCAAGGGTAGAAAGATAAGGGGGAGAGAAATAATACAAATAAAGAGGGAGAACTTTTGTTAGTGGCAGGATGGGAGTAGGACTGCTGCCTTTGGTTAAAATCCCAGGCTGAAATTCCTAGTGGGGCTATATCATCCTAGAGAAGAGGTACCTTTTTCTAGGTGGTCTACTCTGATGGGATCTTTTTCTCTTCCCCACGTTGGAGCCCTGTGAGCTACTGGTGACCCTACGGGAGAGGATGGATGAATTGTGTCAGATGTCCCAGGTGTACATAGTTTCCAGTCCTGGAAATACAGCCAATGCTCATTTAAAAAGCAGATGAGCAGTAGGCTATTGTTCATTGTTATTATCACAGTCTTTAACTTTTTATGAACTAATTTAAATAATCAGAGATCTTCAAGAAATACAATGAGAGATCTTAACCATCCTTGTTTTTCAAGGGATATAATTAAGGGCTCAGAAAGGCTCCAAGGCTGGCCAAGGTCAGAGAGGCAGTCACCCTGGGAGCTGGGGCCAGCACCCAGTCCTGCTTTGGGCTCTTTCCACTGCGCCCCACTGACTGCACCTCCAACTCACCCACCAGCCACATTCTGACCTCCTTGGTATAACTCCTCAACTGGTATCACAGACTTCTGAACTGCATCACACACTGTGCACATATGACTTGTTCCAAGACTTAAAAGTGGCTCTCCTTTTGTTAAACATAGAAGTGGAAGAAAGAAAAGGAAAAGGGAGAGAAGGAAAAGAAAAAATGGAATTGTTATAGCATAGATAACTTAAAACCTGATCTTTCTCCTTTCATATTTATAAATATGTTCTCCTTGTTAGAAAAAGAAAAAAAAGAATACATTACAGAGCTAAAATCTCCCTTCTTCCACAGCCCTAGAGATAACCATTGTTCTCAGATTCATAGGCTTCCAGTCATTTTCTTTGCATTTATATGAATACATATATGCCACATACTGTAACATTATCATCCTGCAACTTTTTCTCCTTCAACAGTATCTCTTACAAACATTTTCACCTTAGTTCACTCAGATTAACCTCACTTGGTGTAAGTGGTGCAGATGGCAAGGGTTTTTTTAGCCATTCTCCAAGGAAGGAAAGCAATTTACAGCCCCACCTACAATGCTGGGAAATATAACTCATTTGTTTTTTACCCCAGTATATCTTTATTGCCTCAAGTCCCCTCAATCTCCCTTGCTTCAGCCAAGTGCAGCTAACTTCGCCAAGTTGTCCCCAAATGGCTCTGTCAATTTATATTACCATTAGCAAAGTACACATGAATCATTTTTAAATGTATTTACACAGTGTTCACAAAAGCATGAAGTCATTTATTATAGCTGCAGTAAAATTAGGATACTTCAAAACACTTTTTTTAATGCACATATTAGGGAGTTCAATTGAGAAGCACCATTTTAACAGATGCTTCCAAATAACTTGAAATTGCATTATTACTTCTGCACAGCCCACCTATCAATATCTGCTGGTCTTCACCAGGCCTTTTAAATAAGTCAATCTCTGCAAAGGAAAAGACCAAATTAGAGGGAGACATTCCCCAAGACAAAAAGAGGAAGGAACTCCTAAAGAAATACAGAGAAGCAAATGAGTTGTAATTAAAAGATGGGTTCAATGGTTCCATATCTACTGAGAAATGAAACTTCCCCTCAAAATGGTGTGGGTCACTAAAGTTGAGAAGTTCAGCCAAAGGGTATTGTTGAAAGTCTCTTGTCTGATTACACTTTGGAGAATTGTATTATTTAATGCCTGCAGAACAGATTGTTTTCACTGAAAGGAAACCACAATTCTAAAATGTATTATTTCCTTAGAAAGCTCTTTATTCTGTGAATTCCCACATAACATTTGCACCAAGATAATCTCATAAACACACTGCAATCTCTTCCTGATGCATGTGAATGTGCAGTTTCCCAGAAGAGGGTAAATACTGACAAAGCAATAGGCTGTAAGTTCTTCTGAACAACAAGTTCATGAACAGATAAGGGTCATTATAATAGCTGAGAAAACTGTCTGTGTATCCTAATTGTATGCACATTCCTAACTATCCATCCCATTGCTTCCCTACTGCCACTGAGATGACCAACTATCCTGGTTTGCCAAGACATGGAACTTTCAGTTTTAAAATCAGGGAAGTCCAATTTTGTCCTTGACAAACCAGGACAAGTTGGTCACTCTACATGAAAGTACTCTTCAAAATCCCCCCACCCTACCTCCCACAGCGCACCAATCCCATGCAGGGTTCTAGTAACACCGGGGTGACTTGTACATACCTCTGTTATGGCCCTCACCACCCAGATGACTCTGGATCTCACTTCTGGATAGGCACGCTGTAATTGCCCAGTATATGGATGAATGGATGGAGGGATCGAGGGATAGATGGATGGATGGATGGATAATTATGCCCTATAGATAATGGGATGTGGGCTTGGACATACAAAGAGAACTCTACTTTCCTAATCTTGATGGTGGAGGGCAGAGCTTATTGGGGGAGGTGACAGATCATGGGCTGATTTTATGCATATGTTTTGCTTCAAGACTTCTTTTTTCAGCACCAGTTGATTCCCTGAGTCACTGCTCAGCAACAGAGTCCCCAAAGGCTAACCCCAGTGGTTAAAAGGAAGACCACACTTTTCTCCAAAGCAGCTAGGTCTGGAGTCTTTCTTTTTAGTGTGACTGGGGCCTTAAAACTTAAAACAAAAAGAAAACTCAATGCAATAACACTTGTATATAGAAGAAATAGTTCTAAATGTGCTCAAGCAAAGGACTATGTTCTTGGAAGAGATATTTGGGATTGGCCAAAGCAAAGGATGATAAGATTTTGGGCAACAGAGATTTGCAGGGCCCCAAAATAAAATGCTTCACACACCCAAACACTGTCAGTGGGAGCATAAATCAGGGTACTCTGTCTGGTGGGCCATTTAGCAATAACTATCAGCCTTTAACATGAATACACAGCAATTCCCCTGAAAGGATTAGCGCTTGTAAAACACATCCAGATGTATATAAGAGCATATTCATGGCATCACTGTTCAGAAACAAAAATGAAAACAATAAAACAAACAGAAACTGCCCTAAATGTCTATCAATGAGGAACTGACTGGTTAAGTAAATTATGGCCAATCCATTAAGTGGAACATTGTATAGACATTGCAAAGAGGAAGATAATTCTGTATGAGCTAATATGGGACTATCTACAAGACATATTAAGTGAAAAAAACAAGGTGCCAAAGGGTTTGTGTAGTTATATCCCAACTGGGTTAAAAAAAAACTACTTAGACTGTGGTGGGTATACACTATACATGCATATTTAATATGCTCACACAAATAATACAAGTGCTTTTTACATGCCTAGAAAATGTCTGAAAAGATACAGAGGGTATTTTGTTCTTTAGAACATGCATACTGAATTTCTTACCATGATCATGTTCTTACTTTTATAATAAACACCCACAAAAACAACAGACTACTGTAAACAAACTTCTTTTCATATCAAACATCATGATTAGCCTAAAGAGCAAATGTTCCCAATGCAAGAGTTTAAGTTAAAGAACAACTGAATAATAAACACGTGTATTAGGCCATGCCACATAAATCTAAGGTGCTACAATGGCACTCGTACCTTCATGAGTAATACCTTAGTAGAATCAGATGGACCAAGTTCTAACTCTAGTTCTGACATTTCTTGACATCAGTAAGTTACATACTCTATCTATGTCCCCATTTCCTCCTTTATCAAGCAGACAGAGTAAATGGCACCCACTGCCTGGAATGACCCAGCAGAGCTTCAATACATAGCAAACGATTAATGGTAACCAGCAGTAACTGAAGTTGTAGGAGTGATGTGATACCCCAAGGATATTTAAGGACATTAAGAAGGTTCTGGATCCCTCTCCCAGGCTTCTGATTTTACATCTTCAATTCCTTAAACTTCTTCTCCAAATTAGCAATAATTATTATTTCTTATATAATGGATAGTTTGACCTGCTGCTTTACTATGATGACTTAATGATATGTTAATCATCAAGTAATAGTCCACTGTCTTCCTCAGTACAGGAGCAAGAGGTTTGCCCTGTGACATATACACATCCACAGATAACTAGGGCATGGAAACAGAGAAGAGGCTATGGGTTTTGCTAACCTCTTTGGACCTACACTCAACTAAGTTTGCTGGCCAATGAGTTCTCTAGACCTTCCAAGAGAGTCCAACCTTTTGGTGTCCCTGGGCCACACTGAAAGAATAAGAGTTGTCTTGGACCACACATTAAATACACAAACACTAATGAAAACTGATGAGTGAAAAAAGATTTTAAGTAAATTTAGGATTTTGTGTTGGGCTGCGTTCATAGCCATCCTGGGCTGCGTGAGGCCTGCAGGCCACAGGTTGGACACTGCTCTCTGCTTTGCTTCAGCAATCTTTGTGGTTTATAAGCAATCCAAAGAATAAGGTTTATCAGGCAGATGAGGTGGGCTAATCAGCCACAGACACTGCAGCTAAAGATCAACAGTTTATTTCTAAAAAAGATTTTGGCACTCACTATATAACTGCTCCAATGGAACAAGGTTAAAAGTAAAGACAAAATAGATGCTCTCCCTCATTCGGCACTCTGGGACTTTTCAAGGCAGGCTCAGAGTAGCTATACACTTTTTGGCCAAATGACCAGACCTGACTTTCTGCTGGCCTCAGATTCCACAGATACTTTGCAGATAGTATGAAAACCTGTCCCCAGGTTCTTATTTCTTCTTTAATTCTGTTGAAATCCACTTTCAAATGGAGAGCCTGAGTTACCACTGTTGAAAAGCACCCAGCCCTGCTCTAGCCTGTCCTCTGTGAGCACCCATCTACAACTGATACTATGCACTGAAAAAGGGTGTATAATAGGTGAGGTGTGGCCACCTCCACTAACTGTATCTCCAAGGAGCAGAAGACCAAGTTGTCTTGAGGAACTACCCGGATCATATAAAAGTAGGCGTTCTGTATAAAGGGCAGCCATGGATTTTAGCAATTAGAGGAGGAAGAATGAAGACTTCTGAACTGTACCGCCCCTCCCCCACTTCTTCTCCCCCACCTGCCATGCCAGAAATGTGAGCTTGACAGCTCCCTTCTCAAGAGCTCAGTTTCTTCATCAATGACTAGAAGTCCCAGGACTAGCTCAGCAGAGATCCCTCCAGGCAATAAGCACCTAACTGTTGCCAACATTCTCTCCAGCAAATCAAAGGTGAAAATCCTAAAGAACTACCTGAAATTCACAATGAACCTTAAACCAGGAGTTCTTGTTTCCCCTGTTAGAGCAGTGAAAAGATAAGCTACACAAATGACCATGGAAAGTCTTACATTTGGTACCAGAACCCTGAGCCAGGGGCACAGAGAAAAGGTATTTCCTTCCCAGCTGCAAGCACACAGGATTCTGCAGGGGGGGGGGAAGCTGCCATATCGAGAGACCTAGGCAACTCCAGAAAACACGCACACAATCACTACCAAATGTCCCTTCCACTCCCCAGCCTTAATAAGTGGAGAGTGAACAAGCCTGGGGGAGTTGAATTTGGAGCTGGCATTAGACGGAATACTAAGTAAGGCATAGAAATAGGAACTAGTAGTAATTAAGGTAACTTGAGTCTGGCCAAAAGTAACTCGACCTATTATTGGTGTATTCGTGAGATGCGGCAAGTCAGCAAGGCTGGAATGGGCCCTGCTCCTGAGACATGCCGGAGTGTTACCCTCTTTCCTGGGACTCCTAGAGCAGGTATTCAGAACAAAAACACACAATGCGACCCAAGTGCGTCATGCCACAGAGATCCTAGGGCGGGAGGTTGTCCGGCAGGTTCACCGCCCGCAAATGACCTAAACTGGGAGATGAGCTGACACAGATCACTAGCTCCAGGACGGGTGGAGACCAAACAACACAGCAGGGTCATCAGAAATGACAAGAGAAGGAAGCTGAGCCCAGCTGACGCCGGTAGGGACAAGAGAGAAGGACAGATGAGAACTGGAAGGAGCGCGTAGGGGAGGGGGTGTGGGTCGACTCTGGTCCTGGGGAAAGAATGCCCCAGATACACGAAGATAGCCACGAGCAGGTTTCAGGCACCACGGAGCCTGGGGACAGCACCCTCCCGCCAGCCTGCCTGCCTGCCACCCCGACTCCCGAGTCCCGAACCGTGTTGTAGAACTCAGCAATCGCAGGCACGATGGTGTAGTTGTCCTCGCACCAGTCCACCTCCGAGCTGCCAGCCCGCAGCTGGTCCCACCAGTGTGGGGCGCTCATGGCCACCCTGGGGCATTGGAGCAGCTGCTCTCGCTGCGAAGAAGAGGCCAGAGCTGCTGCTCTACGCCCACAACGACAGCGATAGCGACAGCGGTGGCTTTATGCACGGTGGGACAGCGGCCGGATGTGGCGCCTCTTCAGCCAGCCTCCCGGTGCGGAGCTCCGCCTGTAGGACTTGGCTGGCTCTCAGGCTCCGCCCCCGGCTCCGCCCCCTATGGAAGCTAGTGGGCAGCGACGTGGCCACGCCCACCCCAGGGCTGGACGTGCTCCGGGGCTGGGTGTGGGGAGGTGGAACGCCTAGGGAAGTTTCCAGGCATCCTTATTCCCTGCAGGTGTGCAGGCCCCCACCATCATGCCCACGCCCACCTCTTAGCTCAGACTCACAGGCGCTGCCTTCTATCCCATTCCCACCCCTAATTGTGCAAAGAGGGCCAGAGCCAGCCCTGGCCAAAATTAAACAGAAAAACTCAGGAATGGAGTACCCAGACCCCCTATGGAACCTAGAGAAATTTTCATAGATTCCCCTGCTCAGCGTGTAGGCACCCGTGCTCACACCTGAGAAGGGCTCTGGGTCCCTCTGAAGTAGGTAAGGGCTGGCTTGGTAGCGTGGGCTAGGGCAGGAAGACCAAGGAATGGAGTGTCAGGCTCCACGAGACCCTCCTACACAGCCTCTGCAGCCCATTCCTGGACAAGGACTATGCAATTTCCAGTATGTTCCTGCCCTGTGTTCCATAGACTCGCAGTTAGACTTTAATCTAGTCTTCAATTAGACATGGGGCCAAAAGTCAGCCATCCCAACCCTTCTCAAAAGATGTAGTGTGGCAAGTATGACATCTCCAGAACATCCAAGGTACAAGAGATGATGACACATACAACACATACATAGCACTTACTATGTGCCAGGCGCTGTTTGAAGAGCTTCCATGTATCACTTATTTGGTGCTCAGACTGGGGATCCTATGAAGTGGGTTCTGTGAGCAATGTCACTCCAGAAAGTAAGTGGCAGAGCTAGAAATCAAAGTCAGGATGATCTTAGATCTGTGAAGAAGTACTTTGCTTTGCAGCTGTAACTATTCTGAAGTTTATGCATCAAAATTAATCTGGTCTCAGCAATTCCTGTAGAAAGCCCCCCCCCCTCTCTCTTCCCTCCCCCATTTTGCCCTCCCTCCTTCTGTCCTTCCCTCCCCTTTTTGGTTTTGGCTTTGGTTCTCCCTTGGGCAGTTTTAGAATTTCAGATCAGGACAGTGGCAGTGGCAGAAAAGGCCCTGCTCATTGGACCATGGTGGCTGTCACCAGGATATACTTGCTCAAGTTTTCATGGTTTCCTGAAGATCAGCATCTCCCCGGGGCCTGCCCTGTCTCTGGCTTGACTGTGGGAATGGGGCTGGTGTTCCAATCCCCTGCGTACTCATTGTCTGTCTTCTACAGCAATTTGCATGTCTCCCCAAATCTATATCACCGGCAGGAACAGCAAGCCCCAACTCCCCTCCTAGTCTCCAGGAAACCCAGCTTTCTGCCCTGGGTGCTAACCACACTCCCTTCTTTGTCCCAATTTCTACCCAGTCCTCCTCCTAGACAACCAGTTCCACTATGTACACTGGTAACTTCTAAGATCAGAATTCCCCAGACCTTCAGGATACTAGTGTCTCAGAGTACTACTCCTGCTGTCCAACAGTAGTTTTCCATGTAGTCAAGATTTCACCCCTTCCAATATTTTAGGTGAAAATATACCCATTTCATTAACTCTAATGGTGTAAAACATACCATTATTTTATATGCCAGTGGCTCCCAAGGTGAGGTTCCCCTTTCAGGGGATCCACAGGTCAAAACCCTTTTCCTGTTTTACACCAACATTATCTGTCCTTTTTGCTCTCATCTTCGCACAAGCATACATTGATTGGTTTTCCAGGGCTGTGTGTGTCGTTCTCTCTGACAGCAAGTGGAATGTGTGCTTGTGTATATTCAGTATCCAAAGTCTCCGTTTAAATTTCTAATATCATAAATATTGATAGTACCCCATGAACAAATGGGGTACCATCCTTACCCTTGAGGACCATCCTTATGGTCCTCAATAATTTTTAAGAGTATGAAAGGAGTCCTCAGATCAAAAGGTTGAGAGCTGCTGTTAAAGATACTCCCAGCTAAACTATTTGTAATCCTTTTTTTTATCATTTAGAACTTTTAAAATATTTATTGAACGTGAGCTTCTAGACTTAGACATTTATTGTTACCATACATCATTCTTGTGCAAACACAAAAAAGGAAAATATAAGCAATATAAGTTCATTAAGGAATTGCTATCATTTCTTCAGACTCAGAATCTCTATTCTTTGGACTCATTTTTGACTAGGTCATTGGTGTCCTTACTTACCAGGTGCTAGTGGTGCAGCCTTTTGAGTAATCCACTGTTTGCTTTCAAGCCACTGACACCTACTGTACACGTTTGGATGCTGGTATTGGTCTTGATTTTACATGCAGGTGTCAGTGGAAGATTTTCAAACAACAGGTAGCATGTTTCTTTTTCAGATGATTCTTATAAGATTTGTTGACAGAAACATGGATATTACAGTTGCCGAGTCATCCCACCAGGAATTACCACTGAATTTGTGCATGTTCAGGCAGTGACAACGCATCTCAACCTCCATCTGGCCAACCAGGATTACAAAATGCCTTCCATTGTAAGATGGATATGGACTGCAGTGATGTTACAATGCAAAACAAAATTTTACACCAATGCAAAATGAAATTTTACACCAATGGAATTCACTGGAGAGAATTCATCCTTTTCTCGCAATCTCACTGAAAGAATGATAGGGGTTTTTTCTCCTACACAGGAACTCTTCTTGTCAATGACAATTCTGTTTCAAAATCAAAACTAATCACTTGGATGCTGTCTAATTACAACTGCACAGGGAGTGCTAAAGCCAAAGGCCACTGGTGAGTAAAGAACACACGTTTCATTCCTCCAAAGATGCCTGTGTTTGTCTTGCAACTGTGTTGAAATTTTTCTGCTATTTTTGACTCACTCCATTAACATTTTTTCAATGAATATAACCTTAGTAATTTAACATTAGGACCTATCATTAGGTAATTACTTTTTAAATTGATTTATAGTAATAGTATGATGCCTTAGCAACTACTGTTAATGTTTTAATACAAAATATGGTATCTCATGCAAACAGAGAGTTTGAGGACAGTGGCGGTGGGGGTGGACAAGAAAAAACAGGGCACTGTGGTGTTTTTTATCTAAACATGAGTCAGTGATATAGATCCATGACAGAGCGGATTTTGGAAAACCACCCTTGCAAGGAAGTCAGGATGCCAGCATCTTTTATTTTTACAGAGTTTAAAACTGTTTATTTAGTCTAAGTAAATATCTTATGATAAATATCCAGTTCAGCTAGTTCCACAAGTTGAAATCATCAAGTCACAAAGTCTTCCTTAGGGAAAAAAATTACAGGCACCCATGTAAATGAAGCAAGATGGAGCAGCATGGGTATCACCTAGGAACTTGTTGGAAAGGCAAACTGAGTTCCATATGCCAGACCTATTAAATCAGGAGCTCTGGGAGTGGAATTCAACAGTCTCTGGCTGAAAAAGTCCTCAAGGTGATTCTGACCCACACTCACATTTGTTTTAGCCAATGCATAGTGGGGCAGAAATTCACTGTGGACTGTACACTTTGCTTTCCTGAAAAACCAAGTCCAATCCAAGACTGCTGCTGACTTCAAGGAAAGGAGGAAGAAAAGGGAAGCCCTGCAAAGGAAGTCATCCTTTCATGAGGCTTATCACCAGGAAACCAGGGGCTCAGGGTCTGGCTCCCCTCTTCACTAAGAAGGAAACAAAACAAGTAAGGTGTTTTGTTTTGTTTTGTTTTTGGTTTTGTTTTATAACCTAAGACAAAGTCTTCAAGGGGGTGGGGGAGGGGTGGGGAGAATATGCAGAAAACTGTAATTGAACAACAATAAAATAATTTAAATTAAAAAAAAAGTCTTCAGGAGACTTAGAATTGTGGGAGAGAACTGTAGAAAGCAGGGCCTCCCCAGGGAAACAGAACAGCAGCCACTCCAAAAAGGTGGCCACGTTTGCTGCTCTCAAGTTGTTTACTGACAGGCTACTTCCTGCTATTGTCACTTGGCCTCTCTTTAGAAGTGCCTCTCTCCTTTCTTTAACCTGCACTGGAAAACGACAAAGTTAGGACTGAGTGTATAATAAAAGTATGTTGGTTGTGATTGGAAGTCTGAGGCTTTGCCTGTGCCTGAAGTGCACGGAACTTGTTAACATGTGTTTTGACTCCTGCTTCTGGACAGAGAAGGTATTTCTTTGATAGAGAACTGTAGCTGGCAAAGATGTAAGAAATTTTGAGCACCTGCTTTGTGCAAGGCTCTACATTAAGTGCTGGATAATATAAAGAAAAATAAAGTATTGTTGTTGGCCTCATTGAGCTAAGTTTAGTAGAAGCACACAAACCATTAGAATACCACATGGTAATTGTTAAAATGAAGGTACATATGTAGAATGTGGAAGCAGAGGCATGGGGGCCCAGGTCTGCACCGAGCGCCAAAGGAGGCTCAACAGAGGAGGTAGCCCCAGCAGCACTAAGATGTATAAAACGAATAGGATTTTACCAGGCAGAGCACCAAGGAGAGGGAATAATCCAGAAAGAACAACGTGAGCAAAATGGCAGATCCTTGGGCTTGTCTACAGAGGCACCAGTCCTGATAGACCTGAGCCGTCAGAGGAGAGAAGGAAATAGAAAAGTCTTAAATAAGAGCTGTGACACCACCTACAAAGAGGTCTTACTGAAAAACACAGCACCTAAACTAGATCAAAACTTTAGCTCTCTTTACCAATTCACAGAAGCTGAATCTCCTGAGGAGCTTGTTAAAAATGCAGATTCTGATTCAGTAGACCTTGAATGGAGTCCAAGACTCTGCATTTCTAGCAGACTGCCCCCAGGTGATACAGATGCTGCTGGTCCTTGGGCCATATTTCTGTTCCCCACATAGGGAGCAGAAGAAATAGTGAGACACATGAGCAATCAATAAAGCCAGAATAAGGGAAACTTTGACAACTTTTCTTAAAGGATGGGGAAGAAACATATAGATTTCCTATAGAGACATAACAACCAATTGCAATGTGAAGACTTTGTTTAGCTCCGAAATCAAAGTGTCAACAAATACTCTTTAGGATAATTGTGGAAATGTAAAAAACTGAGGATTTGATGATATTGGGGAATTTTTGTTGTTTGGGGGAGATGCTGATGATGGTATGATTGTTTTAAAACATGAGTTTTCAAAAAGATACTTTATGATTCTATTTTTATGACATTCTGGAAAAGATGAAACTAAAGAATAGAAAATAAATCTGTGGTTATGATATAGTAGGCAGTTAGACAGACATGAGCAGAGTCGGAAGGACAGTTCAGGTACAGAAGGTCACCAGGGCTGCAAGTATTATAGGGTGGGACCTTGCTCCAAGGGTGACCTTTCCTTCCCTAACATATCACTGGTCAAATGGTTCGAACCTTCCCCTGACCCTCCCTCCCCTGGCGTCACTGGCCCTGTGCTAGACTCCTTTAGAGGAGGAACAAGACTGTGGTAGCCTTAAATGACTCCCTTGCACAACCACTCCCTTAAGCATTAAGCCCTTAGGGCAGTGAGGTTCTGGCCCCCATCAGGTCTTCTCAGGAACAAAGTTTCAGGTCTGTTGACCAGAGAAACAGAGTTTTTGTCAAACTAGAGATAACATCTAGGCC
Organism: Phyllostomus hastatus; assembly: GCF_019186645.2. Taxonomy (NCBI): domain Eukaryota; kingdom Metazoa; phylum Chordata; class Mammalia; order Chiroptera; family Phyllostomidae; genus Phyllostomus; species Phyllostomus hastatus. The sequence goes on from NW_025333857.1 coordinate 12,241,024, forward strand.
TCAGTTGGGTTTCAGCTCCAGAAAAGCAGCAAGGTGATGCCATGGCTGATGTCAGGACTGGCTGCAGTGACTAATGACCCCCTACTCTGACACTGACCACAACCCTGAGGAGACACACCTGGAAAGCTGATCAATATTCAATTGAGATTTTCCCCTGAGTCCTCCAGATAAAAGTCCTTAAATTGAACCCAGAACAGCACCTTCCTTCTCCCCTCCCCACAGCACCTCACCGGTGCCTTTCCTCCTTATCCCTGCCTTCCCTCAAGGCACATACCTTTGCTTTCCCAGTCTAGCTGGCTCACTTCTTCTACCTCTGTGACTTTCTAAGTAAACTTCTGCTTGCATTTGAGTTCCTTGGCTCTGAATTCTTTTCTTAGCCGAACTCAAGGACCAAGGTCTAACCCCTGGTGCTGTTGCCATTATCAGTTACTTGGATGTGGGAGAGGGAGACTTTTGAGGGGTGACAGAACTGTTCTGTGCCCTGATTGTGATGGTTATATGACTAATTGAGCTTATAAAACCTCAGACCTGTACCTTAAAAAGGTAAGTATTATTATTTGTAAAGTATAAGCTTGACCAAAACCAAAAATAAACCCCCCAAAGGAGCATTGTTGTTTAGAGATACATACTAAAATATTTACAAAATACATATATGAGATTTGCTTTGGAATAATAGGGTAGGGTGTTTTTGAGGGGATATATAGATAGTACAACACTGTCCTTCAACAAATAACTATTGAAATGAGGGAGTAGACTTATTAAATGAGTCTTCCTACTTTGTATGTGTTTAAAATTTTCCATAATAAGAAGTTTTTTTAAAAAATTAAAGGAGCAAAGGGCTTCATTAAATGAGGTATCCCCAGAAGCATGCTTGTAACCAAGAACACCAGAAGGTAGATTGGTTCAGCTCGTGTCAAGGGCTCAGCCTTTAGAGTGGGTACCCTTAAAGCAGCAGTTGTAGTCAAGCCCATGGTTATTACCTGTCCCCTTCATTCCACAGGACAAAGAACTGACAAGGATCTTATCTTCTCCTGAGGAAGCAAATAGTAAACTGTGTGAGAGAGCACGCTCTCAGGCCTCTGCGTGAGAAGGCCTGTCACCAAGGGAGGCTTTGGTAAATAAGATGTCTATCAGCAGCATGGGTGAGGTCAAGCTGGTGCTGAGGCCACAGACTCTCTGGAACCAGGAAGCTGAAAAGGTGAGGGACTGGTCAGTGCCATGCCTCAGAATCCAGTGGGGCCCCTTGGGGCTGGCCTCTGTGGTTCCTGAAATATGCTGTGAGGAAGTTGGCCCTGGTGCATCTGAGACATCATACCCAATGGAAGGGCTGTATCATAATGGCCTACAAATCTCATGCTTTCTTAACTCAGCCTTGTCTTCACCCTTTCAGAGACCAATAAACAACTTGGGGAAATGAAGACAGGAGGAATTAAAGAGGGAGGAGGCCAGGTGGGGGTAAAATGTGAGTAAGGGGCAGATGAAATTTGTTTGGTGGAAAAGAAAGGTACATAGATTAGGCAAAAGCTGGATGATGGGTTACAGGACATTCCTCTAGTAAAGGAGAGCCTTGAGCAAATTTAAACCTAAGGAAAAGGCAATTGGTTAGAGGAAAGATTTAAAATATAAAAGAAAAAAAGGGTAAAGATCCTGAAGGAGAGGAAGTGGAATTAAAAGCTCAAGATCTTAGAGTTTGCCTGGGGAGAAGGAATGGTGTGGAATAGACCCACTGTTTGTCCATCACAATCTCCTTTTCTTCTGGGACCTTCTGCTGACTCTTTGATGGGGGCTGTCCCACCACCCATTTTCCCTTTCCCCCAACTCCTTTCATAGGAGTTGGCTTCCATAGGAACAGCCATAAGACACTGTGACCCATCTCTGTGTTTAGAGTTCAGTGGTCCAGGACTGGGTCTTGACCCAAGCTGGGTAATCAGAATATATCCTTGGGAATTTGGAATCAGAATTGAGCTCTCTCAGCTCCATCTAGTGGCCTGATAGAATAGAGATGTAAATTTGGGCAGTATTGGTGACTGTTCTACCACACGGATGGAAGAGCAGGCAGAACCAGTCAACAGTGCAAGAGAATATTGAAGCAGTCCCAAAAAGGGCTATAAAGACAAAAGATAGTCCAACTGAAAAAGATGTCCCTGGCTCCAGCTATGCCCAGGCATCTAACCACATAAAGATGTTTCTAAGATACCCATGACCTTTATAGTAGAGTCATATTTTTACGTAAGCCAATTTAAGTTGGGTTTCTGTGACTTAAAACAAGGTGTGCTAACAGAATTCTCTGCTTAGAAAGAAGGGGAAGTGGAGAGTATATGAACATCTAAGACACATTTTTAGAATGAGAGAATATTGACGCTTTCTAAATGAAGTAGGAGAAAAAGTTCTCTACTGAAATTGAGAGGTCCATGTATGAGGTCAGAAGTCTTGGAGTAGAAAAGATTTGGATTAGTGAGAGGGTCATCCTTTTTTATTAAATTCTGTAATAATTATAACAGTTGGAAACAGGATCTAAAATGTAGTATATTCTATAAATGGGGATAGTCACTGCCAGGAAAGTTCCAGACTAGACACCAAGAAGAGCCACAGATCTTTAATCTTGCTTATTAGCAATGCAGCTTGGAGAACAAATGATACAAAGTTATGTGAAACTTGACTCTCCTCTTAAGTATGAAAATTAGAAGAAATTTAATTTTAAAAATATTTGAGGGGCTTCTGGCCAAGATGGAGGCATAGGTAGATATACTTTGCTTCCTTGCACCACCAAAAGAAAGATAACGACCAATTCAAAAACAAAAAAACAGCCAGAACTGTGAGAGAATTGAATTGCATGAAAGTCTGACAACCAAGAAGTTAAAAAAGAAACATTCATCCAGACTGGTAGGAAGGGCAGAGATAGGCAGCCAAGGTGGAGAGAATGTGCGGCAAGGCAGAGGCTGGCAGACCAGGTGGTCCCACATTCACATGCAGATAAATCAGTAGGAACAACTGGGGAGTTAGACAGACTGCACAATCCAGGGTTCTAGATAGGGAAAATGAGGCCTTAAAATCTTTGGCTGTAAAAACCTCTGGGGTTTGCAGCAGTGGAAGAAACTACCAGTATCATAGGAGAATCTGTTGGAGGCACCCATGGGGTCTTAGAATGTATACAAGACCACTCACCCAAAAATCAGCATCAGGACAGCACCTCAAAGGGCACAATTTGCTTGTGGGAAATGGGGGAAGTGACTGAAAGCAGAGCAAGAACTGAGCAAGCACTATTGTTCCCCCTCTGACCCCTCCTGCACATACAGCACCACAATGCAGAGAAGTGGGTTTTCCTGCCCTGGTGAATACCTAAGGCTCCGCCGCTTACAACATAACAGGTGCACTGAGACAAAGATATATGGCCCAGATGAACGAACAGATCAAAACTCCAGAAAAAGAACTAAGCAATGAGGAGATAGCCAACTTATAAGATGCAGGGTTCAAAACAGTGGTAATCAGGATGCTCACAGAAATGAGTGAGGATGGCCACAAAATAAAGGACAAAACGAAGGCTATACAAAGTAAAACAAAGAAAGATATACAGGGACCCAACAGTGAAGGGAAGGAAACTGGGACTCAAATCAACAATTTGGAACAAAAGGAAGAAATAAACATTCAACCAGAACAGAATGAAGAAACAAAAATTCCAAAAAAAAAAAAAAAAAATGAAGACAGGCTTAGGAACCTCTGGCACAACTTTAAACATTCCAAAGTCCAAATCATAGAGGAGCCAGAAGGAGAAGAGGAAGAGCAAGACATTGAAAACTTAGTTGAAAAGATAATGAAAGGAAACTTCCCCAGTCTGGTGAAGGAAATAGACATACAAGTCCTGGAAAGTCAGAGAGTCCCAAATAAGTTGTTGGACCCAAAGAGGAACATACCAATACACATCATAATTAAATTGCCAAAGATGAAATATAAGGAGAGAATCTTAAAAGCAGCAAAAGAAAGGAAGAGAGTTACCTACAAATAAGTTCCCATAAGACTATCAGCTGATTTCTCAAAAGAAATCTTACAGGCAAGAAGGAGCTGGAAAGAAGTATTCAATGTGATGAAAAGTAAGGACCAACATCCAGGCTGGATATTCTATCCAGCAAAGCTATGCTTTAGAATGGAAGGGCAGATAAAGTGCTTCCCAGACAAGGTCAAGTTAAAGGAGTTTATCACCACCAAGCCCTTATTATATGAAATGTTAAAGGGACCTATCTAAGAAAAAGATGATCAATAATATGAACAGTAAAATGACAACAAACTCAAAACTATCAACAACTGAACCTAAAACAAAACAAAACACCAGAGACAAACTAAGCAAGCAAGCAGAATAGGAACAGAATCACAGAAATGGAGTTCAGCAGGGAGGAGGAAGTGGGGAGAATGGGGGGAAAGGTATGGAGAGTAAGCATAAATGGTCAGTACAAAATAGTCAGGGGTATTAAGAACAGTATGGGAAATGGAGAAGACAACGAACTTATATGGATGACCCATGGATATGAACTAAAGACATGGGGGGTCGGGGGGTAGAATGCTGGAGGATAAAGGAGAGAAAAAAATGGGACAATTGTAACAACATAATTGATAAAATATACTTAAAAATATTCTACTGTTCCAAAAATGATGAACAGGACCATAAATACTTAGATTTCTCTTCCCATGAAAATGTTACTAATATATGTTAGGTCGAGCATTTTGAAGAAACCTTTGACAGGATTCATAGTGACAATTTTAGAGAATAATTAGGGGCATCTCTTTGCATATACCAACTAACAACAAGCAACTCATGGATTTTCATATGCTTTCCAGCCAGTCAGTCAGGAACAAGAAAGTTGGTGGGGTTAGGTTGTCTCAGACACAGCCCTCTTTGTGGTCCTCCTGCAATCAGTTTGATTTCCTACTGGATGGTGACCAAATGAAATCCTACCATCAACTTCCACCCATGCAAGAAACTGCCAGAACTCCAGTACCAGTTGCCAGAATTGCTACCTGAGCTTGTCAGACCCAAAAGAGACATCCCCCAGGCTCTAGCTAAACAAAGCCTTTCTTTTCCCACTGGAATCAGAACCTGAATTTCATTTGTGTAATCAGCATGGCAAGGAAATCTCTGCCCTCAGTGATTTCTTAGGGCAGCGAATTGAAAAATGTTTTTTACCACAGTGTACAATAAGAAATATTTTAAATAAAATATTGCCCTGGCTGGTGTAGCTCAGTGGATTGAGCGCGGGCTGGGAACCAAAGTGTCCCAGGTTCGATTCCCAGCCAGGGTACATGCCTGGGTTGCAGGCCACAACCCCCAGCAACCGCACGTTGACGTTTCTCTCTCTCTCTCTCTATCTCCCTCCCTTTTCTCTCTAAAAATAAATAAATAAAATCTTTTAAAAAATAATAATAATAAAATATCATGTGTAAATATGAAACTGAAACATCAGTTAGTGTAATTATTGACATGTAGCACTTAATTGTGCCCTTTTATTTTTTTGTTTTCTGTTTGTTCTCTCTGCTTTTTTTCTGTTTTCTGTTTCCCATCTTCTTGAAGATTATTTGAACATTTTCTAGAATTCCATTGGGATTTCTCTAGTGTTTTTGAATGTATTTCTTTGTTCTTCTAGCAGTTGCTCTACATATTACATTTTGTATATGTAACATCACAATTTACAAATGTCATCATTTTACCTATTCAGGTGAAGCATAGAAAACTTACTTTTTATCATTTTGCTCTCTCTCATTTATAATTGTATTAAATATTTTCTCTACATACATTTAGGATCACATTAGTGGTATAATCGTATCAATTATCAAACCTTCTTTAAAACACTCAAAAGGATAAAAAAAGTCTAATCTATTTACCCATTATTTTTGCTTACAATGTTATTTCTTCCTAATGTTCCATGCTTCATCCTTTTATCACTTTATGTTTACAGAACATCATTTAGCCATTCTTTTAGAGTCAGGTCTTCTAGCAACAAATTGTTTTAATTTTCTTTCATCTAGGAATGTTTTGCTCTCCCCCTCATCCATGAAGGACATTTTTCCTGGGTATAGGATTCTGATGGTTTTCTTTTTCTTCTTTCAGTGCTTAAAAAAAAATAGTATGCTACTTCTTTCTACCCTCCATGGTTTCTGATGAGAAATGCACTGTCATTCAAATTTTTTCTCATAAGTAAGTTTTTTCTCTGGCTGCTATTTTGTTTATTTATTTATATTTTAAAGTATATTTTATTGATTATGCTAATACAGTTTTCCCAAATTTTCTCCCTTTATCCCCCCTCCACCCTGCACCTTCCAACCCTCCAGTATTTCCCCGCCTTAGTTCATGTCCATGGGTTGGACACATAAGTTCTTTGAATTCTCTTTCCTATACTATTCTTAACCTCTCCCCATCTATTTTATGCCTACCAATTATGCTTCTTATTCCCTGTACATTCCCCTGCCCAATTCCTCTCCTCCCTCTCGCCCCTAAAATCCCTCCATGTGATATCCATTTCTTTGATTCTGTTCTTGTTCTAGCTGTTTGTTTAGTTGTTGTTTTCATTGTTTTTCTTTTTTAGGATCAGTTGTTGGTAATTGTGAGTTTGTTGTCATTTTACTGGTCACAGTTTTTGATCTTCTTTAATTTCTTAGATAAGTCCCTTTAACATTTCATATAATAAGGGCTTAGTGATGATGAACTCCTTTAACTTGACCTTATCTGAGAAGCACTTTATCTGCCTTCCATTCTCAATGATAGCTTTGCTGGCTAGAGTAATCTTGGATGTAGGTCCTTGTCTTTCATGACTTCAAATACTTCTTTACAATCCCTTCTTGCCTGCAAGGTTTCTTTTGAGAAATCAGCTGATAGCCTACTGGGAACCCCTTTGTAGGTAACCCTCTCCTTTCTTCTTGCTGCTTTTAAGATTCTCTCCTTATTTTTAATCTTGGGTAGCTTAATGGTGATGTGCCTCAGTGTGTTCCTCTTTGGGTCCAACTTCTTTGGGCCTCTCTGGGCTTCATGGACTTCCTGGAAGTCTACTTCTTTCACCAGATTGGAGAAGTTTCCCTTCATTATTTGTTCAAATAAGTTTTCGATTTCTTGCTCTTGTTTTTCCCCTTCTGGCAACCCTATAATTCGGATATTGGAACATTTAAACTTGTCCCAGAGATTCCTAAGCCTCTCCTCATTGTTCTGAATTCTTGTTTCTTTATTCTGTTCTGGTTGGATGTTTATTTCTTCCTTTTGTTCCAAATCATTGATTTGAATCCTGGTTTCCTTCCCGTCACTATTGGTTCCCTGAATATTTTGCTTTATTTCACTTTGGGTATCTTTCATTTGCTCTTTCATTTTGCAACCAAGCTCAATCAGTTCTGTGAGCATTTTGATTACCAGGGCTTTAAATTCTCCATCAGATAGGTCGGCTATCTCCTCATCACTTAGCTCTCTTTCTGGAGTTTTGCTCTGTTCTTTCATTTGGGCCACATTTTTTGCCTCAGTGCATCTGTTAAGTTGTAAGTGGGTGGGGCCTTGGGTATTCTCCAGGGTGGGGCAACCCTCCTTGCTGCGCTATGGCACTGCCTGTGAGGGAGCAGCCAGAGAGGGAACAATGCAGTTCACTTGCTTGGCTCTAGCCCCACTTTCCATGTATGAGACTGGGAGTTTCTCCCATGGTGGCAACTTTCTCTGTAGTCCACAGTCAGCTCTGAGTTTCAGTTTCCTGTTCAGCCAAACCCTCCCACATGGTCCACAGCCTTGCCCTCGGTTCTCTCAGCCAGCCCCTGACTAACTGCACTGTCTGGTCCGCCACCTTGCCCCAGGTCCTTTCAGCTGGCCCTGCCTATGTGGTCCACCACCTTACCTTGGGTCTTCTCTACCCACCCAGCCACCTGGCTGCCTGCCTCCTTTCTACTGGTCTGGTTGAATGTTTCTTTAATTCCTTCGTTTTTGGAGTTCCATGAGTTTGATTTTCTGGCACTTCTGGCTGTTTATGGTTTTTAGATTGGTTGTTACCTCCTTTTGGTTGTTCAAGGAAGTGAAGGGTTTCTACTTATACCTCCATCTTGGCCAAAACTCTCTCTGGCTGCTTTTAAGATTTTTTTTTGTCTTTAGTTTTCAGAAGTATAATTATATTGATGTGAATTTCTTTGGGTTCATCACATTTGGAGTTTGCTCAGCTTGTTGAATCTGTATGTTTATGTTTCTTGACAAATATGGGAAGTTTTCCCTTGCCAGTGTGGCTCAGTTGGTTGGAGCATTGTCCTGTAACCAAAAGTTGTAGGTTTGAGTCCTGATCAGAGCACATATCTAGGTTGCAGGTTCAGACCCCAGACTGGGTGCATACAGGAGGCAACCAATCAATACTTCTCTCTCACATTGATGTTTCTCTCTCTCCCTTCCTCTCTCTCTAATAACAATGAAAAAGTATCCTTAAGCAAGAATTAAAAAAAAAATTGGGGGAAGTTTTCAGCCATTATTTGTTCAAGTACTTTTTTTTAGAGAGAGAGGATTTGTTCTTCCTCTTATGTATGGATTGATTTTAAGCTACCTGGGCAGAGCCTCTTCACATACCTTTTCAGCCTTGCTTCCTTTCTCCTCTCCTTCCAGGACTCCAATGACATGAATAACATGAATATTAGGGGTTGTTTTTCTTTAGTTCCCAGTTCCCTTAGGCTCTGTTCACTTTTTAAAATCTGTTTCCTCTATTGTTCAGATTAGGTAATTTCTATTGTTCTCTCTTCCATTTCACTAATTCTTTCATCTATCCCCTCCATTTTGCTTTTGAGTTCATCCACTAAGCTTTTTATTTTGGTTATTATACTATACTTTTAAGTTCTAAAATTTCTATTTAGTTTTCCTTTGGTGGGGGTTATTTTTTTATTATAAAAGAAAAAAAACTCCTTGGAATCTTAATGAAGAAAAGGAATATTTCACTCAGAACAGACACCAGGATACAAAATTATAAGTGCTTGACCAAAGTCCTGTCTCCCTCTCCTCTTCTAAAAGCAGAGATGAGAAGGAGATGGTAGAAACAAAGAAGAAACTGTAAAACTAAGTCTTCAAATCACTACAAATATGATTAAAATCTAAGCTTCTGTTTTGCTTAAAAATTTTTTACTATATCAAAAGGCCTACTTTAGTAACATGCTAGTCCCCCCAGAAAAAAACCCAGCACCCTCTGACAGGAACATGCATGTTTCAGTTGACCAGCCAGCTTGTATTTCTAAACTCCTGTGCATACATGTGTCTTTAAACCAAAGCCAGGGTCTTGGGTAATGGGTGACTGCTGCTGCTATACCATGCTTCTTCTTGTTAACCAACCAGTGTCCACCCCTTCCAGAAGGGCAGGCAGGGCATAGAGAAACCCTTAAATGGTGTAAAGGTATAACAGTCTCTAATAGAGAACTTTCCAAGCATCTCCACCTTCACCCCCCAATCCCACTAAAAAGGAGCCTTATTTCTAACCAGAGTACTTGCCTCAAATGTGGCTCCTGGTGACCAGAATGGTTTTTCTACTTTAGAAAAATCACACATATCTGCACACCCATGTAAATAATTTTTTTTGGTTTTACATTTAAATATAAAAATACTACACTGATATGTGTTATAAATAGAGGACCAAGGAATGCAAGCTTTTTCTTCTAAGGTAGGGCTATCCACCCTATACCTCCCATCCCTTTATGTTGAGCTTGTCTTCAAGTGAGGACATTTCACTGCAGGCCAGGGAAGCACAGCATGATAAGAGGCATCTTCCTGCCTGACTCCCATGTTCCCCTCTCTCCTAATTCTCACATTAATTAGAAATCTGGTTATAACTTTTTAAGAGATGTATCTTTCCACCAAGAGGGAATATCTTATCTAACCACAGAGTAAGCCCAGGCTCCCCACCCTCTTCAGCCACCTCAAAGAAGAAAAAGGTCCTTCCCCTTCCTTCACCAATACTATGCTCACTGTCTACACAGCTATGCCTGTTGGACAAACATCTGGTTAAGTGAAGCAGTGGTTATGTTTCCCTGCCCTGTCTCCCCACTAATGCACTAGAAAACTTCAGTGATGGGGGCAAAAAGAGCAGTTGTATGTGAAGAGATTAAGAACTTGACCCCTCTAACCTGGACAAAAAACAAAAAAACAAACAAACAGACAAACAAAAACAACCAAGAGATATTAATTGGGCATGAAGAATGAAAAAAGACCTTGATATTCTGCCCTTTGAGTTATGGCTCCTGTGACAATTGATAGGGGGCGAGAGTGGGAGTGGATGAAGAATTAATTAGAAGGGGTTCAATGGCTACAAGTCTAGTCCACTTCATTTTTGTGCTGGAAGAGCTCATCACCAATTTTGTTGGAAGACGTGCAGACAAGGGCTTGTCTCCCCTTAGGGGTCACATTTGGCAGAAGACCACCAGATCTTCAAAGTAACCCTTCTTCTCCTGGCCGACAGCCCAGGAAATGCAGATGCTAGTGCTATAGTTGCCACACAGGCAGAAAAGTTGTTCATGTTGGAGGTTTTGCTGAATCCAGTCAGGCAACCCTTGGGATGTAGGTTTGAATGTGGTACTGGTGCCACTTTCTCAGCCTCTCAATGGACTCCTCCATGTACTTCAAGCCATTCTCCTCTTGCATGGCCTTGGTGCTGAAGCTGGTGTGGCAACCTACAGCTTTCTAGTTCCCAGGAATTGGCTTGGGATCAAGTGTTGCTATCACTCCAAAGTCTTCACACACTCGGTACAAGATGAACTGGGCCGCCCAGAGATGATCTCCCATGTCCATTCCTTCACAGGGTCCTAACTGGAATTCCCACTAGGCAGGCATGACCTCAGCATTTGTCCCCGCAATCTTGATGCCAGGATACAAGCAGACCTGGTAGTGAGCCTCCAGTGTCTCTGCTGTAGGCTTTGTCTGCTCCCACACCACAGTAATATGGACCTTGGGGCCGAGGGAAGCTATTGGAAGGCCAACCAAAAGGGCGTCCATCTGTGACCATGAGAGTACATTCCTGCTCCGTTTCAAACCAGGGGTGCTGATTGCTCACCTGCCCATTATCCGTTTACAGATGTGCCTTAAATTGGTCTCTGCAGGCTTTTGGCTGTACTTTAAGAGTTCACACAACACCAGCTTGTTGGGGTCCTGGCAGAAAGGGTCCCGAAACATGGCAGCAGGAACAAGATACATGTCACTGCTGGACCCTTCAGACTCTAAAGTACTAGAGGCATCAAAATTCTACTCAGGTGATTCTTCTCTATAGTCAGGCTCACTGTTCAGGGTCCGGGTCTTACAGCGCAGTCCTTAAGTCTAGACATGCATGGTTGAACCTTATCCCCTTGAGGCAGGGACATGTACACCTGCTGGAGGGTTTTGTTCAAGTGGGAACTCTCTGAGGTGGCCACAGTGGAAGATGTTCTGGGGGGTGAGCAGGTGGCAGGGCAGACAGGCCGTGAGAGCAAGGTGCAGGGAGAACAGAGGAAGGCGGGAATCTGCTCAGATGCTCAGTTCTTCTCCCATCCTCTGCTACGCCTTAGTTTTTCTATATACCTTGCATTACTTTGCTGAGACTTTTTCTTTTTCTTTTCTTTCTTTGCTGTCTTTATTTCAAGCAAAATATTAGCTCATTAAAGCCTTTTTTTACATCATGGTTACTTTAAAGTCATTGCCAGACAATGTGAATAGCTCCGTCACCTCCGTGTTTGCCTTCATTTCCTTTTTTTTCTTTTTCATTCAATTTGAGATGATGATTTTCTATTGGAACCTTGATATTTTAGTATTATGTTATACAACTTTGGATCTTATTTAAGCCTTCTATTTTGGCTGGCTTTCAGTGATACTATTTTGGCAGAGGAGAGGGGAGATATTGCCTTATTTCAGCCAAATGGAGATAGATGTCCAGATTGCCAAATGGACACCTGAGAGGGGACTCCTCTTTACTAAAGATGGGAGTGAAAGTCCAGGCTCTCCATGTAGTCTCCACTGACAACAGAGGAGGTGGGGGAGTCTCATCACGGGCCAGCTGGGATGAAACGGTAACTCCCTAATTGGCTTTCTCTGATACCACCCGGCAGGATTATTGGGAAACATCATTACAACCTCCTAAGGGTGGAAGTATAGGTTTACATTCAACCTTTGCCTGTGTGTTTGGGTTATAGATTTTGCTTATTTGTTTTCCTGTGGTGTTTAGTTAGAGTAAAATGTTATTATCTTAAATTTCTGTCATGCTAGTCTGACCCTTTCCAGGTCCTCTGACTAGAGAAAGGAGGCTATTGTTGAGGATTTTGGGGACTATGCCTGTTGACACCTTGAGTCGCTGGCTTCTTCAGTTCCAAGTCTGAGATGTATGAGGGAAAAAGAAAACCCAGGGCACTCACCATCATGACATTACTCAGGGCCTGGGGTATCTAGCCAGCCTGTCTTCTCTTTCCACATTTCAGGGGTTTACTTAGCAAGAGGAATAGCAAAGTATGTCTATTTCTCATTCCTGGTAGCTAAAATCTATGGGATGTTTATAGCAAGCTAATGGTTTTCCCAATACCAATAGACCAGATTAGTAGCTGAGAGGGAGTGCAGATAAAAATAAAAAAGAAGCCCTCGCTGGTCTAGCTGAGTGGATTGAGCGCAGGCTGTGAACCAGAGGGTCACCAGTTCAATTCCCAGTCAGAGCACATGCCTGGGTTGTGGGCCAGGTCTCCAGTGGGAGCCACGTGAGAAGAAACCACACATTGATATTCCTCTCCCTCTCTTTCTCCATCCCTCCCCTTCTCTCTAAAAATAAATAAATAATTTTTAAAAAACTTTAAAAAATAAATAAAAAAGAAGAGGAGCAAGTGCTGAGTCCTGGGGTCTTCTATGTCTAGAGGGAAGAGGACGAAGAAATAGCAAGGAAGCTAAGAAGGCACAGCTTGTGAAGAGGAAAAACAAGAGAGCAAGATGACTAATATTAATGACCTTTTTAAAAGTATAGTTAAGTGGGGACATAATCCTGACTACAATAGGTTTGAGAAAGAATGCAGAAGAAGCAAGTTACCAAATCCACATATTTTCTTGATTCCATTTATATGAAATATCCAGAATAGGCCAATCTGTAGAGACAAAAGTAACTTTGTGGTTGCCTAGGGCTGGGGTGGGCAGCAATTTGGGGGACTGGGGATGGGGAATGACCTCTAATGGGCATGAGGTTTCTTTGGAGGGGAGAAGAAAATGTTTTTAGATTAGATTGTGGTGATTGTTGTACAACTCTTGAGATTTTTTAAAAATTGAACTGTATACTTTAAAAGGATACATTTTATAGTATATGAATTATATTTCAATAAAGATGTTTATGGAAGGAAGGAAGGAAGGGAGGGAAGGAAGGAAGGAGAGAATGACACACACAGGCAAAAAAGTGTGGAACTTTTATGCAGTACTAATTTCCTTTATATAGAAAGTGTTAATAACTCAACAAAAATGGTAAAAGATAAAACAAATATTTAAAAGACATGCTTAACTCATAGCAGTAGAGCTATAAATATAACATTTATTTCATCTATCAGACTGACAAAATCCTAAAGTTTTATAACATTCAGCAAGATCTTAGGGGAAGACGTACTCTCATACATTGCTAGTGGGAGTGTAAATTGGAAAACCCCTATTTGGAGAGCTGTTTAGCAGTATCTATTGATCAAAATTACAAATGTATATACACTTAAACCAGGTATTCCTACTTCTAGTAATTATCTTACATTTTTATTTCCAGATGTGGGAAATGACTTCCATGCAAGCTTATCCGTATAATCGCATCTTTCTTTGTAACATCAAATAACTGGAAACAATGTCCATTAGGAGGAGACCAATAAAAGGCAATGAGGAGACTCTTCATGTATTAAAAGAGGAAGTTCCCCATGATGTATATGTATTTTTAAGGGCAAGAGGCAGCATCATATGTATATATATGATGTAAGAGAATATATTTGTAGCAACCAAAAAAATGTATGAAGAAACTAATAATCCTAGATAACTTAACAGGCTGAGAGGGATACTGGAAGATAGGGAAGAAAGCTGTATGATTTGTCATAATTTTTAAAACTTTAATCATATATTTTAGAAGAGAGACTGTGAAGTAAGAAAGTAGAAATAGTAAGTATAGCAATTTATCTTGTTTGTTTGGGTTGCTATAAAAATACCATAGACTGGGAAGCATATAAACAATACAAATTTATTTCTTTTTTAAAGTAAATATATTTGTTTTTCACTGCCTGGCTTAGTTCGCTTAGCATGCTTTCCAGGTCCATCCATGTTGTCGCAAAGGGTAGGAGCTCCTTCTTTCTTTTTGCTGTATAGAATTCCATTGTGTAAATGTACCATAGTTTTTTGATCCATTCATTTACTGATGGGCACCTAGGTTGCACGACTCCACTCTAAGAAGACAAGCAACCCAAATAAAAAATGGGCAAAGGACTTGAACAGACACTTCTCCAAGGAGGACACACAGAGGCTCTAGAGACACATGAAAAAATGCTCAGTATCACTAGCTATCAGAGAGATGCAAATTAAAACCACAATGAGATACCACTTCACACCAGTCAGAATGGTCATCATAAACAAAGCAACAAACAACAAGTGTTGGAGAAGTTGTGGAGAAAAGGGGGCCCTAGTGCACTGTTGGTGGGATTGCAGACTGGTACAACCACTATGGAAAACAGTATGGAATTTCCTCAGAAAACTAAAAATGGATCTGCCTTTTGACCCAGCAATTCCACTGCTGGTATTATAACCTAAGAACCCTGAAACACCAATTCAAAAGAACCTATGCACCCCAATGTTCACAGCAGCACAATTTACAATAGCCAAATTTATTTCTTATAGTTCTGGTGATTACGAAGTCCAAGATCAAAGTTCTGACAGATTCAGGGTCTGGTTAGAGCTCACTTCCTCACAAGCACCTGTCTTCTCACTATGTCTTTACATGGCCAAAGGGCATGGAAATTTTGGAGGGCCTCTTTTATAAAGGCCTTAAAACCATTCATGAGAGTTCACCCTCTTGACCTCATCACCTCCCAGAGCCCCACCTCCTAACACTGTCAGATTGGTGGTTAGAATTTCAACACGTGAATTTCAGGAACAAAAATTCAACCTATAGCCCATTTATTACAGCTTTACAGAAAAGAAGAGGGTGGAGATTTGCACAGAAGTGGTGGCCACTGCCAAGGGAAGGCTGTAGGTCAAAATGGGATTTTTAAAGATGGGAGATACTCCAGCACGTTTTTAGGCTAATTGGGATGATCCAGACATTTAGGGTTTTTCCCTAGGATTACTGAACCTTTTAGTTAATAATCTCCATTATATCTCTGTGGGGTTTTGTTTTGGTTTAGTTTGGGTTTTTTTGTTTATGTGTTTCTTTCTCCATTAAGTAAAAAATGCCCTGAAATCAGGGCCCGTCTGGACCCTCCCTTTTCTTCTCTTGCCCCCAGCCTGATGCTGTCTGCCTTAAAGTAGATGCTCAGCACATGTTTGTTGAATGATGTTGTTGAAAATCCTCCCCACCATCAGAAGAGGCTGTCCACCATCTGAATCAATCCAGAGCACTTTAGCTCCAAGTTCAGGCTTCCATCTCCTGTTTGTAGCAAGGTTAGCTTGGGTTGGAATACTTTGGAAAGTCTCCCCAAAGCAGCATGGCTTAAAGCAGGCAGCAGTGAGAATGATGTGAGCAAAGTTAGAGGGACATGAGTAACGAGAGGTGATGATGTGATGGCAGGGATGATGAGAATAGCTAACATTCATTGAAAGTCTACTGTGCACCAAGAACCATTTAACTTTTTTCACATATTAGTTCACTTATCCATGACAGAAACTCTAGGAGAAAGGTACTGTCACCATTTTTTAGGTGGAGAAACTAAAGCACAGAAAGAATAAGTTGTCCAAGGTCACATTGCTATTAAGGAATGAAAATACATGGGGCAAAAAGACTGCCTTGAAACAGTGACTTCATCTGATTAAAAAAAATAAAAACAAAAACAGGTTTATTCTTGCACTTTCCCTGTCATCCTTTTTCCCTCCTGCCTACCACCAATTATTTCATAAATGTATACCAGAGCTTATTTTCCACAACTCTTAAAACCATCCCTTAGTCCCTGATTCATGGGGTAGGAAATCCATTGTAACTCTTGCTCCTGAATTAGTTACAGAAAAAATGCCAAGTATTCTTAGCTTAATTTTTTTAAAATTTTAACTTCCTTTCCCAAACACAGTGTGACATGTTTTAACATTAGTTTCTTCCTACCAGTAGAAATTGCCCTTGAAATTTAGTTTTTTTGTGTCCAAAATGATATTTTTGTTCTTGCTTCCTTCACTTTGTCCAAATATTAAACAGCTTACTAAAAAATGCACAAATGCATTGCCTCCCTTGCTACTTTCTTTCTGTATTTATACCTCTCTTTGCAAAATATTCTTTATCTCAAACACACTAAAAAACTCACTTAGTGAATTAGGGAAAATTTTACCATTACTGATTGTTTCTAGGTTTACTTTAACTTGAATTATCAATCCCCCCAACCCCATTCTTATGTTACAGTCTTACCCCTCAGTCAGGATGTGACTGTATTTGGCGATACAGTCTTTAAAGAGGTCATTCAGTTATAAAGGATGGGCTGTAATCCAATGACTGGAGGAATGACCATGTGAAGACACAGAGATCACCACCTATGAGCCAAGAGGCCTCAGAAGAAACCAAACCTGCCAATATCTTGTTCACAGACTTCTATCTCCAAAATTGTGAGAAAACAAATTTCTGCTGTTTAGTCACCAGTTTGTGGCATTTTGTTATGGGAGCCCTAGAAATTACTACAGGACCCCACTCAAAGCCCACCTCTTTTACTGTGTTAAATACCCTCCAAACCTGTGTGCCCAACAGCTTACTGGATGTCTCCACTCAGTGTGTCCAAAACATCTCCCCATTTTCCCTACTTCCTGTTCCTGGCAACTACTATTCTAATCTCTGTTTCTGGGAGTTTGGCTTTTTTTTTTTTAAAGATTTTTATTTTTATTTATTTTTAGAGAGGGAAAGGGAGAGAGGGAGAGAAACATTGATATGCAAGAGAAATATTGATTGGTTGCCTCTCACACATCCCCAACTGAGGACCTGACCTGCAACCCAGGCATGTGCGCTGTCCTGGAATTAAACCAGCAACCTTTCAGTTCACAGGCCAATGCTTAATCCATGAGGATCACACCAGCCAGGGAAGCTTTTTTTTTTTTTTTAAATACTCCACATATAAGTGACATCATATAGTATTTGCCTTTGTCTGCTGACTTATTTCCCTTAGCATAATGCCCTCAAGGTCCACCCATGTTGTGGCAAATGGCAGAATTTCCTTCTTTTTATAATTGAATAATATTCCATTTTATGTGTACACATTTTCTTTATCCATTAATGCACTGATTGGACACTTAGGTTGTTTCGATGTCTTGGCTATTGTGAATAATCTGGCAATGAACAAGGGGGTGCAGATATTTCTTCAAGGTCCTCTTAATTCCCAGGCTAATGGGACTACCTCTAGAATAACAGTCTTGTTATGGTGGAGCCAACAATGTGGATGTTGCTGGGTCTACAATGGGGTTCATGGTTGTGGGGCTTGTTAACAGGGCCTTATGCAGCATGGATCGTGTCTGGTTCCTAGTAGGATGGGACTGTCTCCACTACCTTGTTCAACAGGGTGGTACTAGGACAAGGGTTTGCTTCAGGTTTCACACCAGGGTCCTTAGACAGCAAGCATATTGCTAGGTGTGTGGATGAAGGTAGTTCCCACCAGGTCCCTAGGAGGGCCTGGTTAATTGGATAGATCCCTGAGTAGGCAGGACTGGATCTGGACTGTGGCTAAGAAAGCCTGAAACCAAGGCTCAGGCCTATATCAGGTTTCACAGCTAACATTGAGTCTGCAGGTCTGGCTCTCGAGGCATGGATTGGTGTGTCTCCTGACAGATTCCTGGGTGGCCAAGACTGTTCTGTGACCACAGCTAGAGAAGCCTGAGTCAAGTATAGGGCTCTTTCAGGATCTCTGGGACACAGACAGGAGTGTTTCCTGCTGGGTCCTTCTGCCAACGAGACTTCAGACTGCATCTAGGACGGGCTGGAACCCAGTCATAGGACTACTTTGAAATCTATAGTCTGACCAAATTTAGCTGGCTTTCTTCCAGAAGCACCCGATCACAGGTGAGTGGCTGAAGCTAGTGTGGGCCACTTCAGGATCCACAGCCAGGACTACAGTCTGGCTGTATGCCAATTACCTGACGCCCCAGTGGGCATGAGTCTTCCTAGATCCCCTAGCACATGATGCTGGTGACAGGACCAAAGCCAAACAAGGCTGTAGACAAGTCCTCAGGAATATGGAGCTATTTCTGGGTCTGTAGCCTCAACCATGGTCAGTGAGCCAGCTGCCCGGGTGTGAGCTGCCTTGTCAAAATGACTCTCCTCAGTCTTGGACTACACAGGGCTTTCACAACCTACCTGGATCCCAAAGTGTCCACAAGGGCACTTTTGTCCCTAGATGAATGCCAAGTTGTTGCTGGCTGGTGAGATGAGGGGGATTGAGCAAGGAATGTCTTACTACTTTTCATATTCCATTTATATAGTTTTGACTCTTTGTAAATATTTTCAAAATAAATTGAAAGTATTAAAAACTACAAAATTTAACATATAGTCAGCCCACTGTATCTGTGAGTTCTGCATCCATGAATTCAACTAAATGCAAATCATAAACATTTAGAAAAATATGTTAAGTTATTGCTGACTTCTGCTATGTAGTTAGGCCTATGATGGTTGCTGCATCTGTACTGAACATAGACTTTTTTTCCTTGTCATTATTCCCCCCAAAATACAGTAAAAATGCTATTTATATAGCATTTACATCATATCAGGTATTATAAGAAATATAGAAATGACTTAGAGTACAAGCATATATTGTGGATATTGTGGTTTTAGTTCCTGACCACCATAATAAAGTGAACATCATAATAAAGTGAGTCATGAATTTTTTGGTTTACCAGTGCATATAAAATTTGTTTCCAATACCATAGTCTAATTGAGTGTGCAATAGTGTTATGTTTAGAAAAATAATGTGTATGCAATTTAAAAATACTTTATTGCTAAAAATGCCAACCATCATCTGAGCCTTCCATGAGTCAAAACTCTCTGCTGGTGGAGGGCTCTGCCTCAGTGTTGATGGCTGCTTACTGATTAGGATGATGGTTGCTGAAGGTTGGGGAGGCTGTGGCAATTCTTAAAAATAAGACAATAATTAAGTTTACCACATTGACTCTTCCTTTCAAGAACAACTTCTCTGTAATATGTGATGCTATTTGATAAATAACATTTTACTCACAGTAGAACTTCTTTCAAAACTGGAGTCAATCCTCTCAAACCCTGCTGCTTCTTCATCAACTAAGTTTATGTAATATAGGGGGCCGTTCCACTTGGCATGGGGAATGCAGCCCAGCCTGATTCAGAAAACCAACAGGGAGTGAGGTTAGCACACAGGACCCTCACCCACGGATAGGTTCTCCCATGGGGAATCAGGCCTGTATTGTATCTACGCTGCTTTGAGGCTTGCTCTTGCCAAAACTCCCTCACCCTGAATTGAGGCAGCAAATGTTTGCTGTGTATCTTTAAAGTAACTTCCTAAAATCTATGCTAAACCTCCTAAGGACAAGTGTAACCAGTTCAACCACTTTTCCCTTTGCATTTGCAAATATCCTTCTTCTTTGATGTAATTAGTAACATCCTCTCCTTTGTTTTCTGTAAAAGGTAACCACCTAAAGTGAACCTGTGCATAGTAAATGAGGACCATCCTCGATGTATTGTGCCCAGAAAAGCAATAAAAGCCTGTCCAGGCAGGGCTCAGGGCTCTATCTCAGAGAGTGGCCATGCTGTCCCTTTTTCTCCACAGCACTGCAGAAGTCCATGTGAATTTGTTCATTGCATCCATAACACACAGACCGCAGGCCGGGGTCCCCATCAATGTAACATTCTAAATCTTGTGTTGTCCTTTCAAGAGTCTTCACAGCATCTTCACCAGGAGTAGATTCCATCTCAGGTAACCACTTTCTTTCCTCATCTATAAGAAGTAAATCATCATTGTTAAAGTTTTATCATTGTGAGACTGCAGCAATTCAGTCACTTCTTCAGGCTCCACTTCTCATTCCACTTCTCTTGCTATTTCCACCACACCCACAGTTACTTCCTCCACTGGAGTCTTGAATCCCTAAAAGTCATCCGTGATGACTTTTAGAAGCTGGAATCAACTTCTAAATTTCTGTTAATGTTGAAATTTTGACCTCTTCCCATGAATCACAAAGGGTCTTACTGGCATGTAGAATGGTGAATCCTTTTGCGAAGGTTTTCAGTTTACTTTGCCCAAATCCATCAGAGGACCCACTACCTGTGGCAGCTATAGTCTTACAAAATGCATTTCTTAAATGGTTAAGACCTAAAAGTTTAAATTACTTCTTCATCCATGGACTGCAGAATGGATGTTGCTTTAGCAGGCATGAAAACAACACTAATTTCATTGTACATCTCCATCAGAGCTCTTGGTTGACCAGCTGCATTGTCCATGAGCAGTAATATTTTGAAAAAAATCTTTTTTTCTGAGCAGTAAGTCTCAATAGTGGGCTTAAAATATTCAATAAACCATGTTGTAAACAGATATGCTGTCATCAGAGTTTTGTTGTTCTATTTATAGAGCATGGGCAGAGCAGATTTAGCATAATTCCTAAGGGCCTTAGGATTTTCAGAATAGTAAATGAGGATTGGCTTCAACTTAATTACCAGCTGCATCAGCCCCTAACAAGAGACTCAGCCTGCCCTTTGAAGCCTTGAAGACCAGCACTGACTTCCCCTTTCTAGCTATGTAAGTCCTAGATGGCATCTTCTTGCAATATAAGGCTGTTCTGTCTACACTGAAAATCTGTTGTTTACTGTAGCCATGTTCATTCATTATCTTAGCTACATCTTCTGGATAGCTTGCTGAAGCTTCTATATCAGCACCTGCTGCTTCCCCTTGCATTTTTATGTTAGGGAGACAACTTCTCTCCTTAAACCACATGAACCAACCTCTGCTAGCTTCAAACACTCCTTCTGCAGCTTCCTCACCTCTCTCAGCCTTCATGAAATTGAAGAGAGCTGGACCTTGCTCTGGATTAGGCTTTGGCTTAAGGGAATGTCGTGGCTGGTTTGATCTTCTATCCAGACCACGAAATATTTCCTTATCAGCAATAAGGCCATCTCACTTTCTTATCATTTGTATGTTCACTGGAGTAGCACTTAAAATTCTTTTCTGCCATGGCTGGTGTAGCTCAGTGGATTGAGCATGGGCCTGTGAACTAAAGGGTCACTGGTTCAATTCCCAGTAAAGGCACATGTCTGGATTACGGACCAGGTCCCCAGTACAGGGTGCATGAGAGGCAACCACATATTGCTGTTTCTCCCCCTGTCTTTCTCCTTCCCTCCCCCTCTCTCTAAAAAATAAATAAATAAATAAATAAAATCTTTAAAAGATAATAAATTATTTTAAATTTATTGATTTTAGAGAGGGGAAGGGTCAGGGGGTGGGGGAGAGGGAGAGAGGGAAAGAGGGAGAGAGAGAGAGAAACACTGATGTGTTGCACCACTTATGTATGCATTCATTGGCTGACTCCTACCTGTGCCTCAACCACGGATCAAACCCAAAACCTTGGCATGGTGGGACAACACTGTAACTGACTGAGCTATCTTGCCAGGGCTAGAGTAGCACTTTTAATTTCCTGAAAAACTTTGCCTCTGTAGTCATAGCTTGGCTGACTGGCACAAGAGGCCTGGTTGTCAGCCTATCTCAGCTTTGGGCATCCCTTCCTCGCTAAATGCAATCATTTCTAGCTTTTGATGTAAAGTGCGAGATGTGCTACTCTTCCTTTCACTTGAACACTGAGAGACCATTGTAGGGTTATTAACTGGACTGATTTCAATACTGTGTGTCTCAGGGAATAGGGAGGCTCAAGTAGAGGGAGAAAGATGGGGGAAGGCTGCTTGGTGGAACAATTAGAATACACACAACTTTTCTCAATTATCTTTGCCATCTTATGCCCCAGCCAGGTAGCACAGTTAGTTAGAGTGCCATCCCCATACACCAAAGTTGCAGGTTTGATCGCTGGTCAGGGCACATACAAGAATCAAGCAATGGCTCTGACTGGAGATGTGCAGTGGGTTTGGCTTGTCCTACAAACTGAAAGGTCACTGGCTTGATTCCTGGTCAAGGCACATGTCTGGGTTGCAGACCAGGTCCCTGGTTGGGAGCATGAGAGGCAACTGATTGATGTTTCTCTCATACATCAGTGTTTCTCTCCCTCTCTTCCCCTCACTCTGAACATAAATAAAATCTTAAAAAAAAAGAATCAACCAATAAATGCATAAATAAGTGGAAGAACAAATCAATGTTTCTTTCTCCCCCTCTCTAAAAATCAATAAATAAAAATTAAAAATTAAAATTTTGCCATCTTATGTGACCTCCAAAACTAATTACAATAGTAACATCAAAGATCACTGATCACAAATCACTATAACAAATATAATTTTAAAAGTTTGAAAAATGTTGTGAGACTTCCAGCCAAGATGGAGGCATAGGTAGACACACTGTGCCTCCTCACACAACCAAGATAGGGACAACAACAATTTAGAAACAGAGTAACAACCAGAACTGACAGAAAATTGACCTGAATGGAAGTCAGACAACCAAGAAGTTGAAATAGACCTGTTCATCCAGACTGGTAGGAGGGGTGGAGTCAGGCAGCTGGGGCATGGCGCGGAGAGCAGAGAGTGTTGGGACTGGGCTTGTAGGCATCTGGGGTGTGCAAGACCGCAGCAGGTGGACCCTGAGTGCGCAAGCGGCAGCTGGCAGACCCCGACCGTGGAGTAGCAACCGGCAGACCCAGTGAGGTGGTGATTGTGAGGCAAGGCACTGCGCGTGACCCAACATCCCAGAGCTGGGAAATAGAGCCTTAGGACACTGATTGAGGACACCTGTGGGAGTTGAGGTGCACGGAGAGACACCCAGCCTCACAGGAGAGGTCCTTGGAGGGTCCCACGGTGTTTACAAGCCCACCCACATGGGAATTGGCGCCAGAGGGGCCCAACTAGCTCGGGGGAAGCAGCAGAAGGGACTGAAATCCCACAGAGAATGGAGAAAGCACCATTGTTCCCTCTCGACCTTGCCCCCACATACAATGTCACAACCCAGGGACTGGGGTGCCCCACCCAGGAGAACACGTAAGGCTCTGCCCCTCACCATAACAGGTGTGACTAGACCAAAAAAAAAAGAGAGAGAGAGAGAGAGATGGCTCAAACAGAAGACCAAATGAAAGCCCCAGAGCCCATCCTTTTAAGCGACCGAGAGATAGCCAACCTATCAGATGCACAGTAGTTCAAAACACTGGTGATCAGGATACTCACAGAATTGGTTGATTTTGGTCACAAATTAGATGAAAAAATGAAGGCTACAATAAGTGAAATGAAGAAAAATACACAGGGAACCAATAGTGATGGAAAGAAAACTGGGTCTCACATCAATGGAGTGGACCAAAAGGAAGAAAGAAACAACCACACAGAAAAGAATGAACAAATAAGAATTCAAAAAAATGAGGAGAGGCTTAGGAACCTCCAGGACATCTTTAAATATTCCAACATCCAAATTATAGGGGTACCAGATGGAGAAGAGGAAAAGCAACAAGTGGAAAAGTTATTTGAACAAATAATAAAAGAGAACTTCCCCATTCTGGCAAGGGAAATGGACTTCCAGGAAGTACAGGAAGCTCAGAGAGTCCCAAAGAAGTTGGACCCAATGAGGAACACACCTAGGTATATTATCATCATTAAGCTACCCAAGATGAAAGATAAGGAGAGAATCTTAAAAGTAGCAAGGAGACAGTTACCTACAAAGGAGTTCCCATTAAGACTATCAGCTGATTTCTCAAAAGAGACCTTGCAGGCAAGAAGGGGCTGGAAAGAAGTATTCCAAGTCATGAAAGGCAAGGACCTACATCGAAGATTACTCTATCCAGCAAAGCTTTCATTTAGAATGGAAGGGCAGATAAAGTGCTTCTCAGATAAGTTCAAGTTAAAGGAGTTCATCATCACCAAGTCCTTATTATATGAAATGTTAAAGGGACTTATCTAAGAAAAAGAAGATTAAAAAAAAACACGTACAGTAAAATAACAGCAAACTCACAATTACTAACAACCACACCTAAAACAAAACCAAAAGGAACTAAGCAAACAACTAGAACAGAAACAGAACCACAGAAATAGAGATCACATGGAGGGTTAGCAACAGGGGAGTGGGAGGAGGAGAGAGGGGGAAAAGGTATGGAGAATAAGTAGCATAGATGGTAGGTAGAAAATAGACAAGGGGAGGGCAAGAATAGCATGGGAAATGTAGAAGCTAAAGAACTTATGACACAAGGACATGAACTAAAGGGGGGGGAATGTGGGTGGGAGAGGGTGTGCAGGGTGGAGGGGAGTGAAGGGGGAAAATGGGACAACTGTAATAGCATAATCAGTAAAATATATTAAAAAAGAGAAAAACGTTGTGAGAATTATCAAAATGTGACAGAGACACGACGTGAGCAAATGCTGTTTGAAAAAACAGCACCATAGACTGCTGAAAGTAGGGTTGCTATAAAACCTGCAATTTGTAAACATATCTGTGAAGATCAATAAAATGAGGTATGGCTGTATATGGAAGGATGTTCAGTTTATATGCAAATACTACTCCATTTTATAAAGGGATGAACATCTGTGGATTTTGTTATCTGAAGCATATTCTGGAACCAAGGGACAAATGTAAAAAGAAACAAATTACCCTAACAATATATATCAAATTGAAATATAATCAGATAAAAATTAATTTCAAGAAATTTTTGAGTACAGAATTTTGACTGTATATTGCTGGTGGGGAATATAGTCTAGGGACCAAAAAAAAACTGCAGGGAAATCTTAAATTATACTTACTAGGTTTGCTAATTATAGTTATATCAGTATCATAACCCTGAAACTATTTTGTATACACTGTAGGATATAGAGAAAATAATCCATCGATGCCTTGAGAAGCAGGGTTTTCACCGTGAAACATGCAAATGTAGAAAAAAATAGAATCTTGTAGAGTTAGAGTTGAATAGGAATATCAGTATGTACTCATTTAAAATGTACTTTTATATATATTAGCTTGTCCAGTGATAGGGCCTCCTATCAATGACACCCAAGAAACCATTAGCACATCTAACACCCAGATCTCGGTTTCCAAATACCACACCCCACTCAATGGAAACAGAGTTCTTAAGAGAACTGGCTAATTCAGGATCTCATGCAATATAAGAACAAAGTGAATCTAGAATATTTGTGCCAGAATAAATGTCTCAAAGACTAATGGATTTATGTCAAAAAGACAAAGAAGTGGTTTAAAGATATCTTGAATCTAACTGTGAGGAAATTATCAGACAAATCCAGAATGTGGGCTATTCCACAGGACAAGTGACTTGCAATCGTAAAATCAATGTCATAAGGAGTAAAGAAAACAAGGGTTGTGCTGCTGGGGGCAATTGCTTTCAATTAATCTAAAGAGACTTAATAATCAAATTCAATGCATGAACTTTGATTAGCTCCTGGAAAGTGTGAGGACAGGGAATGGAAGGGTAAAGAAGATATTTGGAGATGATTGGTATAATGTATATATGATACCTAAATAAATTAAGTTTTAGGAGTGATGATATTGAGGGTATGTGGCAGAATTCCTTCTTAGGAGATGCATTTATTCAGAGGTGACATTTCATGGTGTTTGGAATTTATTTTCAAATGGCTCAGAAAAAAAAGTGTATGTGAGTGTAATAAAACTTTTTAACTAATAGGCATAGCTAAGTCAGAAATGACACGTAGAATTTCTGTCTTGTCACAGAGGTGCCATCACCGAGATGGGGAACTCTAAAGAGCAGGCATACATAGAGTGATGAGACCAAATAGAAAATGAAGCTGGGACTTCTGGCCAAGATGGAGGTGTAGATAGACACACTGTGCCTCCTTGCACAACCAAAACAAGGACAACAACAAATTTAAAAACAAAAAAACAACCAGAACTGACAGAAAATAAAACTGTATGGAAGGAAGTCTGACAACCAAGGAGTTAAAGAAGAAACATTCATCCAGACCGGCAGGAGTGGCAGAGAGGACTCACAGCTGGAGGACCAGGGTGGGCAAGGCGGTGGCTTGCAGACTGGGCAGTCCCACATTCACATGCAGATAAACTAGAAGGAACAACTAGGAAGCGACACAGACCACACAATGCAGGGTTCCAGCTCGGGGAAATGAAGCCTCAAAGCCTCTGACTGAAAACACCTGTGGGGGTTGAGGCGGCTGCCGGAGAAACTCCCAGTCTCACAGGAGAGTTCATTGGAGAGACCCACAGGGTTCTAGAATGTACCCAAGCCCACCCATCTGGGATTCAGCACCGGAAGGGCCCAATTTGATTGTGGGTAGCCAGGGAAGTGACTGAAGATCAGCAGATAGCAAAGCAAGCAGCACTATTCCCTCTTGAACCCCTCCCCCATATACAGAGTCAAAAGATAGCTAAGTGGGTTGCCCTGCCCTAGTAAAACCCAAGGCTCCTCCCCTTATACATAACAGGCGCACAGAGACAAAAAAAAAAAAAAATGGCCCAAATGAAAGAACAGATCAAAGCTCCAGAAAAAATACAACTAAGCAACGAAGAGCTAGCCAACCTATCAGATACACCGTTCAGAACACCGGTTATCAGGATGCTCCAGGAACTCACTGGGTACTTCAACAGCATAAAAAAGACCCAGGCAGCAATGAAGGTTGCATTATATGAAATACAGAAAAATCTACAGGGAACCAACAGTGATGGGAAGGAAACCAGAATTCAAATCAACGTTTTGGAACAGAAGGAAGAAAGAAACATTCAACCGAACAGAATGAAGAAACAAGAATTCAAAAAAAAAAAAAAAAAAGTGAGGAGAGGCTTAGGAACCTCCAGGACATCTATAAACATTCCAACATCCAAATCATAGGGGGTTCCAGGAGAAGAGGACAAGCAAAAATGGAAAACTTATGTGAACAAATAATGAAAGAGACCTTCCCCAATCTGGCAAAGGAAATAGAATTCCAGAAAGTCCAGGAAGCTCAGAGAGTCCCAAAGAATTTGGACCCACCAAGGCACATCATCATTAAGCTACCCAAGATTAAAGATAAGGAGAGATACTTAAAAGCAGCAAGAGAAAAGAAGACAGTTACCTACAAAGGAGTTCCTGTTAGACTATCAACTGATTTCTCAAAAGAAATCTTATAGGCAAGATGGGACTGCAAAGAAGTATTTAAAGTCATGAAAGGCAAGCACCTATATCCAAGATGACTCTATCCAGCAAAGCTATCATTTAGAATGGAAGGCAGATAAAGCGCTTCCCATACAAGGTCAACTTAAAGGAGTTCATCACCACCAAGCCCTTATTATATGAAATGTTAAAGGGACTTATCTAAGAAAAAGATAAAAAATATGAACAGTAAAGCAACAACAAACTCACAGCTATTAACTGAACCTAAATAAAACAAAAACAAACTAAGCAAACAACTAAAACAGGAACAGAATTACAGAAATGGAGATCACAAGGAGGGTTATCAGTGGGGAAGTGAGAGGGGGAGAAAGAGGGGAAAAGGTACAGAGAATAAGTAGCATAAATGGTAGGCAGAAAATAGACAGGGGGAGGTTAAGAATAGTATAGAAAATAGAGAAGACAAAGAACTTATACGTACCACCCAAGGACATGAACTAAAGAGGGGGAATGTGGTTGGGAGGGGTGTGCAGGGCGGAGGGGAATAAGGGAGGGAAAATAGGATAACTGTAATAGCATAATCAGTAAAATATATTTTTTAAAAAAGAAAGAAAATGGAGCTGAAATCCTAGCTTTTATTTCTATTCTTCAACAGTTTTCAGGTGACTCTAAAACTTACAACCAAGATTACATACATAGGATATCGGCTTTCAACACTGCTAGCTGACATTTGTATGAAAGGTCTAACCAGAACAATTAGGCAAGAAAAATAAATAAAAGATATTCAAATTGAAAAGGAAGAAGTAAAAGTACCTCTGTTCGCAGATGACATGATCAGATATATGGAAAATCCTAAAGAATCTATAAGAATGCTATCAGAAATAATAATTAGGGACTTTAGGCCAAGATGGAGATGTAGGTAGATACACTTTGCCTCATCCCACAATCAAAAGGACAACAAATTTAAAAACAAAAACAACCAGAACTTCCAGAAAATCAAACTGTGTGGAAATCCAACAACCAAGGAGTTAAAGAAGAAACATTCATCCAGACCTGTAGGAGGGGAGGAGACGGGCAGCTAGGGCACAGAGATGTGCAGCAAGGTGGCAGCCAGCAGACTGGGTGGGCGAGGCAGCAGCTGACTAACCAGGTATCTGCACATTCACAGGCAGATAAACCAGGAAGAATAACTAGGGAGTGACACAAACTTTATAACGCAGGGTTCCACTGCAGGGAAATAAAGGCTCAAAACCTCTGGCTGTAAACACTTGTGGCTGTTGTGACAGTGGGGGAAACTGCCAGTCTCACAGGAGAGACCATTGGAGGGGTCCTCACACCATATTAACAAATTAATTTAAAATTGGTTAACAATCATTTTGACTGAAAACATAAAATTCTGGGGAGAAAACATAGGGGTAAATCATATGATTTGGGATATAGCAACAGATTTGTCTTAGATACGATACCAAAAGCATTATCAACTAAAGGAGAAATAGATAAATTGACTTCATCAAAATTTAAAATGATTGTTGATCAAAGGACATTATCATGAAAGTAAAAACCTACAGAATGGGAGAGCATATCTGCAGATCATATGTGTCTAATGGGAATGCAGTATTCAGAATACATAAAGAATTCTTACAATTCAACGAGACAAGCAAATTCAAAAATGGGTTTGGAGCCCTTAT
Source organism: Phyllostomus hastatus (assembly GCF_019186645.2). Lineage (NCBI taxonomy): Eukaryota > Metazoa > Chordata > Mammalia > Chiroptera > Phyllostomidae > Phyllostomus > Phyllostomus hastatus. The sequence goes on from NW_025333857.1 coordinate 12,270,031, forward strand.
GCACTGAGGTGAGATTATAAAATGGTGCAGCTGCTATGGAAAACAGTATGGAATTTCCCCCCAAAATTAAAAATAGAACTACCATATGATCCATCAATCCTGTCTCTGGGTAAATAGCCCAAAGAATTGAAAGCAGGGTCTTAAAGAGATATATGCACACCTATGTTCATAGCAGCATCATTCACAATAGCTAAAAGTTGGAAGCAACCCAAATGTTTATCAACAGATGAACAGATAAAGGAGATGTGGTATATAGATACAATGAAATATTATTCAGACTGACAAAGGAAGGAAATCCTATTACATGCTATAACATGGATGAACCTTGAGGACATTATGCTAAGTAAAATAAGCCAGTCACAAAATGACAACTACTGTATATATGATTCTACTTACAGGAGGTACCTTAAGTGGTTAAATTCATACAAAGAGAAAGCATAATGATGGTCACCAGAGACTGGGAGAGGAGGGAAAAGGGAGTTGGAGTTGTTGTACAATGGGTGTAGAGGTCTAGTTTTACAAGATAAAAAAAGTTCTGGAGATCTGTTTCACAACAGTGTGAATATGCTTAACACTACTGAACTGTATACATTCTTAATAATGGTTAAGATGGCAAACAATGTGTTTACAATTTAAACATTCATAAAGAAAGAAACCCGAGCAATAGTCCTGGACTTTGTTTGCCTCCCATTAACTCACTACAACTACTTCAATACAAATAAATAGAGCTAAAAAGCATGGGAAAAGGACTTGAATACATTTCTGCAAAAAAAAAACAAAAAAAAGAAATGCCCAATTACGTACTTAAAATGATGCTCAACATCATTAGGGGAATGCAAATCAAAACCACAATGACGTACCACTCCACACTCACTAGGATGGCTATAATTTTTTTTAAAAAAATAAAGAGAATAAACTAACAAGTGTTGAGCAGGACATCGAGAAATTGGGACACTCATATACTGCTGGTGGGAATATAATATAGTTCAGCTACTGTGAAAATAATTAGGCAGTTCCTCCAAGTGTTAAACACAGAATTACCATATGACTAACTCAGCAATTCCCCTCCAAGGTATAAATCCCAAAGAATTGAAAACAGGTACTCAAACATACGAGCAGTATTCACAATAACCAAAAGTTGTAAACAGACCAAAAGTCCATCAATAGATGAATGGATAAAAAAAAAAACTGTGGTCCATATATAGTGGATTTTGTCCAGTCATAAAAAGAATGAAGTATTGATGCATGCTACAATATGGATAAACTTCAAAAACATTAGAAGCCAGGCATAAAGGTCACATATTGAGTAATTACTCTATGAAATGTAAGGAATAACTAAATCATAGAGACAACACAGATTGTGGTTGCCAGTGGCTGATGAAAGAAGGGAATGGGAAGCAGATGCTTAATGGGTACAGGGTTTCATTTGGCCATGATGAAAATGTTTTGGAACTAGACAGAGGTGATGGTGGCACAACATTGTGAATATACCAAATGCCACTGAATTTTTCACTTAAAAATGATTTTTGTTGTCAATTTCACAACAAAAAATTATATACATGTTTTAAAAGCACTATCATCACCAACATCCTATGTATTAATGGCAGATGATCCAACAGGATTTAGTGGAATCTTTCAACTTTAAATGTAAAGCAGGCCTAAATGCAAAATGTGATACTACAGTGGAAGATGGGATGTAACAATCTTGGAAAGTAAAATTAAATAATTTTTAATTTTTAGAATGAGAATCACCTGGGTTCTCATTCTGTTCTCCCAGAAATGTTCAGGACTGTCAAATGAACTGTATCTTTCCCACTTCTTTCTGTACTATTAAGAGTTGCACCATTGCTGATTCGAGAGTTACAGTAATACATTTCATTTATTCTCCCTCTGATGGCTGGCACCATTCTATACCACACTCTAGTAGACTGATACATACCAGAGCTAGGGTTATAATCATTTAAAAATATTTATGGAGCATGTACTTATGTGCCATGCACTTTGCTGCATCCTGGTATACATACCATGGTAAAGGTAAGACATAAGCCCTGGCTTAATTTTTCATCTAGCAGAGGAGACAGACTATGAACAACTCATTTATGATTTGTCCTCTCATAATTAGCCCTATACATGATTAGTCTTATACAGGAAAACAGTGCTCTACCAGAGAATGAGAGGGACACTATTTGAGACAGTGTGGTCAGGTAAGACTTCTTTTAGGAGGGACATCTAATCCTAAAGACCTTCACGGCATTAACCAATGGCAATAGGTGAATTTGGGACTGTGGAAAGCTTGTAATGACAGGATAGAGTTTGGAAAGTATTAAGTGAAAACAAATGGTTCATATCCAGCAAAGTGGTGATATAATTTTGCGTTTTAAAAAGATCGCAGAGGCAAGACAAAACAAGGAGACTACTTAGTGGGCACTGATTGTGGCCTGGACTTGGGGTAAATTGTGATTACTGGCTGGAGCGACAGGGTGGCTGAGAGTGTCCTTCTGTGATAGTAAGTACAACGATGATTACAGTGTTGCTGGAGGGCAAACTGATGATCGAGTATTTAAGGAGAAAACAAATTAGGGTCGGAGTACCTTGCAGGGAACGGCCGGAACTGGGGCAAAGTGTCTTTCCCAGGCGAAAGTCTTCCGAGTCAGAGGTAAAAGAGAACGCAGGAGAGCTGCACTCTGGTGCCGCCCTCCCTGTTCGGTAGCAGTGTCCGAAAGAGTTGGGGCCCTGGCCTAGCCAACAGTAACGCGGAAAAGATGAGGCAAGAGAGTGTCAAACCTTCAGGACCAAACCAGCCGCCACGCTAAAGCTCGGGTACACGTGTAACTGAGACTGCCGAGTGCACTTCCCTTCAGATTAATCCCGCCCTCGGCGGTGCCGTCTACACACGATCACTTCCGCTACCCGTCTTTGCCTATCTCGCGAGAACTGGAAGTGCCTATGTGATCTGGACTAAGCGGAAGCCAGTCCTCTTTTCCGTGGCGCCTGGGAGGCGGTCGGCTGCTTCAAGATGAAGGTAGGGGGTCATGGCAGTTGTGTTTTAGGCTTGGGGAACGGTAATCGAACCCCAGTACACGGTATTGTCGCAGTTGTAGCTCTCCAAAACCCTTGCTCTAGGTAGAGAAGGCTCTGAGATAAGAAAAAGCTCTCGATTTTGGAGCTAGAGCTCCTTGAGAGAGCGGATGGTGAGCGATTGCAGCTGGAGCTGGGCTAGTCCTGGAGCGCAATGGTGGCGGCGACCTTGGGCCTTGCCGGGGCGGATGCGGCCCTGCAGTAGTTTGGACTCTCTACTCCGAGAGGACGAACGGCTGCGGAGCACCCTTTGCCCCCGGAGTCGTTCTGCAGGGTCTACTTAATAAAAGTCGTATTTTTAGCTCGGTGCTTGTTGCGCCTTATTGTGCACGCACGTGCTTTATGGTGAATAAAATTGTTATCAAACTTTACAGATTGTGTGTGGGGGGTGACATGTAAGACTTTTTACGATACCTTTCTTCGTAGGTGGTTTTCCATTTTTTCATAAAGTTTTTCCCCCCACCCCCATCTTAATCCTTAGCTGAACATCTCTTTCCCAGCCACTGGCTGTCAGAAACTCATTGAAGTGGACGATGAACGCAAACTTCGCACTTTTTATGAGAAGCGTATGGCCACAGAAGTTGCTGCTGACGCTCTGGGTGAAGAGTGGAAGGTAAAAGTTGACTACCAAATTGAATTGTTGCAGGTATTTAAGAGAGGTAGTTACCGCCATTGGTAATTAGTATGTGTAATGGGTTTCAGACTCCGGGCCCTGTCTCCTGATCTTGGGTAAATTACTTGCAAATGTCATCCCGTAAGGTAGAGCTATCACCTGGCAGGGTTTCTTTGAGCAAATGGGAAAACAGGTGTGTAGCTAGCTAAAAGTTTCCAAAGGGTATCATTAAAAGTGCTAGGAAGGGATGTTTCTGGTTTATTTGCTGTTTGTTGATACTAATATTGCCCTGGTATTGTTATATGTTGTAAAACAGGTTAGAAACATGATTGAAAGGAATTTGCTAATTGAACTTGGCAAATTGGGAATGTAGACAAAACTGAGTGGAGAACAGTTTATGTTGAGAAGTTTCAAATTGTACTTTATAATCTATCATTGTATTGCCTACAGGGTTATGTTGTTCGAATCAGTGGTGGGAACGACAAACAAGGTTTCCCCATGAAGCAGGGTGTCCTGACCCATGGCCGAGTCCGCCTGCTGCTGAGCAAGGGGCACTCCTGTTACAGACCAAGGAGGACTGGAGAGCGAAAGCGCAAATCAGTTCGGGGTTGCATTGTGGATGCCAATCTCAGTGTTCTCAACTTGGTCATTGTGAAAAAAGGTGAAGCTTGTGTTCTTGAGTTCAGTTATGGCTGACATTGACGTAAAACTCTCCAAATGCTTTTTCATTTGCCATAGTTTGACCAATGGAATTAGTTTGTTTCTACCATTGTGTAAACAATTTAGGATTCTTTGTAAGGAAGTTGAATTAAAACGTCTTTGTTTATGTCTTTTAGGGGAGAAAGATATTCCTGGTCTCACTGATACTACTGTACCTCGTCGCTTGGGGCCCAAAAGAGCTAGCAGAATCCGAAAACTTTTCAACCTCTCTAAAGAAGATGATGTCCGTCAGTATGTTGTGAGAAAGCCCCTAAACAAGGAAGGTAAGGGAGATTATGAAATTGAGGGCTTGCTTAAGTTTCAGTAATCTGTCACTAGTGTTTGAGTGCTCGTTGGAAAAAAAAATCTGCCCCCAACTTACCTGGAGGTTTTAGGAAAATATTGAAGAGGGTCAAGATAGGCAGTTGGCATTCATTCTCATTACATCCAATGCCTTCTAACTGGGGTGCTACAATGGTTTTTGGTTTTTTGTTGTTGTTTTTTTTCCTGTTAGTCATTGATGTATAAGTTTATCCAAAGGTAACTTATCAGGCACTAAGTTCATTGCTCTTGGGTTAGGAGTTGGAAGGACAGAAAATTCTATGGCTGTGATTGAATGCTGTCACCCCCACACATATCAGGGGTTCTAATTTTTTGTTTTACAAAAGAGAAATGCTTTTATCAACTTGCTTTAACTTCTGATCCTCATATTCTTCATCAGTGTGATGTGGATAACAATAGTAAGAATTGTGAAAATTAAAAGTTAGAAAAGTACTGTATTCTGAATACTAGGGAATGGGTGTTATCACCAGAGCAGTTTGTTGCTGCAATGCTTTTGTAACATTAATACTTCTGTAGCGGCAGGTATGAATATTTACATTCAATGGAGTAAGTAGCATGTTAGTTCAGGTTGAGTTTTCCTGGCAAGTGGGGGAGGGTGATTGGGTTTCAATTTTCATGTGTAGTTTTAGCCTCATGAAAACTTTAAATAAATATGCAGGAGTTTCCCATAATCACACCTTTGGAAATGCCATCAGGGTTAGTAAGTGCTAGTTGGCAAATGTTTTTAAGATGATTCTTGTGTTATATCATCTCACTTTTAGCAGAACTGGAACAGTTGAGCCTGGGTAATATATTACTTCCACAAGGTATCCACAGCTAAAATGATTATAACTGAAAATACATGTGCTCTAAAGCAGATCTGTAATCCTTAGGATAGTGAATTATAAATTGGACTAAACGACATTCTGTGAAGAACATGATGCATGTTCTAATGTTAATGGTTTAGTTTCCCAGATCGGCAGGAAAGTGTAGATTCAAGCTGAATGGAACTTTAAAGCATGGTGGGATGATGATGGTGATAATGTTTGATTTACCTAGTTTTCAGATTGCTAAAATAATACTCCTGTTTGTGTTTTATGGTACAAAGATATTTCGTAACCTAATTGTGGAAAGGAAATCAAAGTGAATAGAAAAACAGGGTGGAGCATGACCTCATTATTAAGAAAAGTAACCTAAATTTACGTATGGTTTTTGAGCCTGACCAAAATAGTTTTGATCCAAACTAGGCATCACTTAAATGAGCTGTCTTATTAGAGGTGTTGATTAGGAAAACACTGGCAGCTAATAAGTTAGCTTGGTCCCTTTTTACAAGGGCTTAGTTTTCCTTATATTTAGCCTATCTTATATTTTGTTGACAGTCAAGTTTGATTTAAAAGATTTCATACAAATAAGTTTTTGTAGATACTACTAATTCAAGTCTGAGTCTGTTTCTAAAGTTTTTAAAATGTAGATGTGGATCCTAATGAACCAAAGATACTGAGAAGTGATCAAGCCATTATCTGAATTTTTAGGTAAGAAACCTAGAACCAAAGCACCTAAGATTCAGCGTCTTGTTACTCCACGTGTCCTACAACACAAACGTCGGCGTATTGCTCTGAAGAAGCAACGTACTAAGAAAAATAAGGAAGAGGCTGCAGAGTATGCTAAACTTTTGGCTAAGAGGATGAAGGTCAGTCTAAGATGATTGAGGGGCAGGGGGAGGAGTCATGCCTCACTTCAGGTTTGCATTTTTAACACTGATTTTTGTTTTGTTTAGGAGGCCAAAGAAAAACGCCAGGAACAAATTGCCAAGAGACGTAGGCTGTCCTCTCTGAGAGCTTCTACGTCTAAGTCTGAGTCCAGCCAAAAATGAGGTCTTCTAAGAGTAACAAATAAATAAGGTTAAACATCAAATCTCCTTTACTGGCTTTTCATTGATGATAAAATTTAGATAAAGGGAGAGAGACTGGGGTCAGAGAAATGAGGATAGCAATCTAATGATACATAAAACTTGAAGGTGAGCCCTGGCTTGAGCCCCACCAGCCAGGGCTCACCTTTGAGCCTTGCTGCCTGTGAACTGAAAGGTCACCAGTTTGATTCTAGGTCAGGGTACATGTCAGGGCTGTGCAAGAGAGCAACTGATTGATGTTTCTCTCCCTCTCCCCATTTCATAAGTAAAATATTTTTTAAAAATGATATCCTTCAACTTTAGAGACCAGGCCCATACTATGATAGATGTCCAGGATAGGGTTTCTCTTCTGGGTAGCTCAGGAAAATACAGTGTAAGGCATGGACCAATTTTCAGTAAATAAATGAGTAGAACTATTAATTTTTTTAAAATACTTTATTTTGAGGCATACATTTTTTTCTTAAACATCTGTGCACATACATGGAAAGTGCCCTTATGAAGATGGGCATTTGTCATATGTGATAAAACTTGTTAAAAGCAGTTAATGGATACCATTTTGAAATAGTTCACAAAGCTTTGAAAACCAGTGCAAATTTACTACATTAATAGAAAGCTTTTCAACTCCAGTGAATTGTTAATGCTTTTATTCTATTTCATACTCTGAAAAGGAGTTGACTCCTTGTTTGAACATTTGTTTCAATGAAAGATGCACAAAGAGAAAGTAGTATATCTTTTCTAATGTGCCATATCTAATCTCTGGTGATTACAGTTAAGACTCCTATGTAGGGTAGAAGGGTCTTAAAAGAAGGCACATTAGGCTTTCAGGGTGAGAAAAAGGGGCTCCTTATTTGCTGAAATACATTTCAAGCACAGGTGAGTAAAATTTTCAAATAAGTTCCCATGTGAGGCCAATAATCCAGTTCCTGGACTATAATGTGAGAAGCGAGATTCTTAGACAATAGGAGATCCCCATTGTTAATGCGTGGTATCGGTTACAGAACATAAAGAGTCTTAATTGGCAACTGATGTAAAAGTTGGACAGAAGCAAAAGGGGAAATGCAGCATTTTTAAAGAACCCAAAACAAAAAGGACCTATTAAACTTAAGGGGGCACCTTAAAGCTAAAACGCAAGTCTGGTGTAGGTAGCCTAGAATTCTTTACTAACCAGTATGTACACAGTTGATTTAGTAGACAAAATAAGAGCCACACTAGTTTGTGATTTTGAGTGCACTCCCTAAAGTGGACAGATACAGCTTGCCTAGACTAACCTAGGTCACGAATTCTGGCAGATTTAAGATTGAGATGTTAGAAAATATCTGAAGCATTAAGATTACAAACATGTTCAATCTTGTATTGCTACTAGGTACCAAAAATGAAGAAAAAGGGCAACAACTGAACAACCCAAATAATGGGAGATTTACTCGGTTCATTATTAACCATACAGGGTGCTATAACCTAAAAAACATGGCTCAAGTTAAATTAGGCTATCAAATCCAAAAACAGTATAAAGTTTTAGACTAAATCTGGACTAATTTGAAAGGATGCTTTCAGAAGTTACCATGATGTTTCATACAGTCTACAACTCATTCTAGATATTTCTGTCTTGTAGATTCAAATGATCTGATCTGGTTTTCTGGTATAAGTTTTTCATGGTACCTTTTCTGTGGTAGGTGCTAGAAAAGGCCTTTAAATAATTTGAACACAAATCAGCTTGTGTTTTCTAAATAACTAGTAGTTGCAGGTTTCCAGTATACAATGGCTGTAATTTAGAATGTTACAAAAAGTTATTAGAAAATTTATTAGATACAATACAGCCAAATACTCTTAAAATATTTAAGGAGGTCTTCATTACAGTTTTTATTTTTTAAGTGGGAATTTAAGGCTACAGAGACGAAATGGAAAAACGGGAATTACAAAGATCACAAAGGTTCAAGTTTACATATTTCAGGAGGCTTAAAAATGTAACAAGCACAGCAAACAATTTTTCATTCAACCTCCATCTTTATATGCAAGAGTAATTACAAACTTTCTGTTAGGGCAATTAAGTGTTAAATATTAAAACTAGTACCAAGTCTTATGCTGCAAAAATATATACTCTGAGATTAAGGTAATGAAAATTGAACATAGTTTCTGACAAGTTCACTTAGCACTTGCACAGTAAGTGGAAACTAGAATTCTGCATAGGTCAGATTAACCCTGAAATATTCAAATAATGGTACAGTAATGATATGTGAAAGATTATACCAATTGGGAGGGAGATTTGTGCTGTTAACAGTAAATTTTTTTATACCCACTGATTGAGTCATATGCATAATTACTATAAAAGCACCCACATAATGAATGAATGGCTTTTTAAGCCATGCAGAGAGTTAAGGCAATCTTATTGTTCCTAAGAGGTGTTTTCAACAAAAGCCATGGTAACTGACAGGCATGTGAGGTCATGATTTTTTTAAACCTACTGGCAACAAGCTCAATAGCTTTAAAGTATTAAGACTTAATTGATTTATCCTAAAAAACTATTTACAAATGCACAAATAAGCATACAAATCTATTATACTATACAAGAATAAAACTGCAGTGCAAGTTTATCCCACAGGTTTTTAAAAGTGACCAAGAGCAACTGTTTACTGTGCCTGAACAATTTCAGGTCCAAAGGTAATATATACAAGCATTTTAAGCATGTTCTGAGTTTGTGAATTATGGAGCCAATTTAATTTAAACTGGCTCATTTACTCCAATTTTAAAGATGTTGCATGCGTATTAACATGGTATTGGGAAGATGGAAGGAAGTAACTGGATATTCAAGATACAATCCATTAAAGAAGAAAATACAAAATATGAAGGGTAAAGATACATATTAAGTCAGGCAAGGCAGTTGCCACCAGACTTTAAGATAATTTTGAGATTAATGACTACAGACGGAGTTTAGTAGTAGTCATTTAATAGACCCCTTTCAGAATTCCAACAATCTACAAATTTTAATAAATACAATATGGCTGTATATACACATACCTACACAGCCACATATATGTACACACATATACAAAGCACTGCCCTTATAATGGAGATATTTCATTTGTATTGGGGTTAGGCAAGTTTATGTTAATTTGCTGTTCCCCAAACCCAATTAGCTTCAAATATAAACAAAATACCAAGGATGAATATAGTTTCTCATGATCAAACTACTATAAACATTGAGAAATCCAAACAGTTTTTAGCAGATAAGCCATTCAGAAGTTTCAACATCAATAAACCCCGTGGAATTTTAATGGCATTTTTCCATTATGAGATGATTCAGTATGAATTACACTTCATCATATATTGTCTCAAGAGTTACATCATTTCAGTTTTCACCAGTTCTTAGCATTTGAAACAAACCTTGAGTGTTTCCAGACTGAATCTATTCGGCCAGTTTTGTTTATCAGAAATCTAGTGAATCCCTTGTTTAAATGAGAGGTGTTCCAAAACACTTCCTGCACCATTCCACACTGACACTTGGTGGAACATCAATTTTCTGCAACTTTCCAAGGACGTCTGAAGGTAGACTATTGTATGCAAGTCCATATTCATTATCAAAAGCCTCTGAAAGACATTTTAAAAAATGCAGTTGGAATTTGTTAAAGGAAAAGAGTCATGTATTTAAAAATGGTGGTCAAATCATACACATACGTGTGTGTGTATAAACTGCATATTCGAAAGTAGAAATCTTTCTGAAGACAAGTGGAATATTTACCCATACCAGTTGCAGTTTTTATAATTACTTTAGAAAATAAAATTACATTAGAAAACAAAACACAAGAAAACAAAATAAGCCCTAATTAACCAACTTACCGATATCAATATTCTCTCTTCCAAGAGACACTAATGATAAGAAGAGGATTTCTCTGTATAAACTCCTATAAAACAAATATTTTTAAAGTTAATGGGCAAAGAGTACAAAAACAAACACATGAAAGTGTTTTAAATGGTTAAAAAAAGATTAAGTTTGTGGTCTAGCTAACAGTAATGTGCCTATGTCAATGTCCTGGTTTTGATATGTACTAGTTACATGAGATGTCACCTTTGGGGGAGCTGAGTGAAGGGTACACTGAACTCTGTTTTTGCAGGTACTTCCTGTGAATATCTATTTCAAATTAAAAGTCAGTGAACATAAAACTTGACACCAGAAACAAAAATCGTTTATTGGTTTACTTTAACTTACAATTTTTAACAATATTACTGTTCACAAAAGCAGAGTCTTCTCTCATCTTTTGCCACTTGACAAAGTAACATTAATTTCTAAGTTAGGAGTCTAAAACCCTTGGACACAAACAGTGTGAAAGGTGGTGTGGTCTCTTTACTATCAAATCCAAAAATAAAAGGGATACTTTATTTGATTTGTGGGCTTATGTTAATAAAAGTTAAAAAAGTCACAAATGAAATCTTAAAAATGACCTTTTCATGGCTCAACTGTTAAAAATAAACTGGTTTCTGAGTAGTTAGAACAAGAAATTAGAGAGTAATGCTGATTTTGATGATGCTCCATATAGCTTTGAAGCATCATGAGCTCCATGATGCTCCAAAACTTCCACTGCAAAATAAACATCCCTCAAGTAAAGAAAAGATAGTGTGGGTATGACAGGGCCTGAGCAAGTAGAATATATGTACAACATCAATGTTACCAAATCCACAGAGGGTTTCCAGTGAATAGCAGTAATGTTGCCTGAAGATTCAATACACTTTAGACATGAATGAATTACCACCAAAAATTTAACCTATTCCCTCCAGAGAGGCACTTTTATTTCTGCTCAAGTAAGAATATATGCACTTTGGTATCACTTTTTAAAACAATAAGATGTTCTATAGTGAGTATGTGCTTCTTTCACAACTAGAGATATTTTTTAAAAACATGATACTGTTTTGAGTAGCCAATACTGAATATTACCTTTGTCTTTTCTTGTCTGGCTTCATTTGCTGTGAAAGCAGGTTGATGGGTTTAAGAACATCATTACGTTGAATACTCTGCTTGATGGTTTCTACTAAAGTGCTTGTTGCTTGTTGTTCTTCTGACAGGACAGACAATTTCTTTTCAGAATCTAATAATAAAACACAGTAATTAAGAATGTTTATCCACTCTAATTATTAGAGAAGTATTTTTCCAGAGTTGTAGCATTTTCTAATTTTCTGTTGAACATTGCTCCCTCCTGCTCCCCTCCCCCGCCTTTCTAGTAAAGTTATGTGGCAATGTGACCAGCTAAAACATAGTTTTCCTTTTTTCTTCAGATAGGAGAGACCCATCCCATTACCCTTTCCCTGAACTTAGGGCTTCCTGTTTGAGGCTGGGGTATGATAACTTGTACTCCAGCAGTCATCTTGTGATCATTAAGCAACCTTTACTGATGGAAAAGCAGACACAACAGAAAGAGCCTGGGGCCCTGGTGACAGAGCAGTTGCCTATCAGTCCTGGAGTGTCTACTTCATAATTTTTTTAATATGAAAGGGTAATCGTTTATATAGCAGAATATAATCCTAATTGATAAAGGCTAACTCTAGAATTATTAAGAACATTTAGATTTCATAGGTTACAAAAGTACTTCAGTGGTAAAATGGAATTCAATCATACTAACATGAAAAATATGCCAAATCAACAATGTGTGCTTGACTCAGAAAAAAACTTTAATACTGCAACAAATTCCAGCAACCATACAATTTTATTCATAGCCACATTAGTTGAGATAGGAATACATATCCAGTAGCTCCCCAGTCCAGCCTGATTCAAAGTGCCTGTCATAAAGTAAGCTGCTGTATTTTTCATACAACACAGCCCCTTAATAAAGGCAACTAGTAGTACTTCATTTGTATTCAACCAAATAATTGGCAAAATTGTTATAATACAAAAGGGAATATTGGCTGCTATACACTTAGATCCTAGTTCTTCTACTTTGCTTAATGATTACCTTGCTACAGATCTGATTTTCATGCTATGTTGTGATTTTGGAGCCTAAACCAAATACATAATTTTCCTGTTTCTCCTTTAACTCAATTTTTAAAATAACACCTTTACTGAGATGTAATTCCCTAACCATTCAATTCACCCATTTAAACTGTACAAAACAGTTTAATATATTCTGTAAGTTGAGCAACCATCCCAATCAACTTGTCACGACCAAAACACCTATTAGTAGTCACTCTTCTACCTTCAAAACCCACAGCCCTAGGTAACCACTACCTATCTGTCTCTACAGATTTACCTATGCATACAGAGCATACTTTCTGTGCTCTTTTGCAACTGGCTTCTTCTACAATGTTTTAAAATTCATCCATGCTGTAGCATGTATCAGCATGCTACATGCCAAGTAATTCAGCATTTTCATGCCAAGTAATATTTTATTGTATGCACAAACCAAACTTTATCCATTCACCAGCTGATAGACATTTAGATGGTTTCCTGTTTATTAAGAAAAATGCACCTAAGAACTACGTTTTCACGTGGACATAGGATTTTGCTTGGGTATATACCTAAGACAAACTGCCGTGTCACATGGTAACTACTACTTTGAGGAATGCTGAAACTATTTCCCAGAGCAGCTGCTCTATTTTTTATTCCAATCTACAGTGTATGAGGGTTCCAATTTCTTTATATCCTCACCAACACTTGTTAGTGTCTATCCTTTTGATTACAGCCAATCTAGTGAGTGTAAAGTGGTTTCTTTTTGTGGTTTTGATTTCCTTGTCCCTGACATCTAGTGATATTGAGCATCTTTTCATTTGCTTTTGGCCATTTGTACATCTTTTTTTGGAGAACTGTCAGATCCTACAATGGTCTGAATACGTCTACCCAAAATTCACATGCTGAAAACGTAATGCCCAATGTGATGGTATTAGGAGACGAGGCCTTTGGGAGGTATAAAGTCATGAGAGCAGAATCCTCATGAATGGATTAATGCACTTAAAACAACAACAACAACAACACAACATCAAAGAGATCCCTCACCCCTCAAGCCATGTGAGGCTACAGTGAGAAGTGTGAAATCGGAAGAGGGCCCTTAACTGACCATGCTAGTGCCCTCCATCTTGAACTTCCAGCCTCCAGAACTGTAAGAAATAAACGTTTTTTTATAAGCTATGCTACCCAGTCTGTGGTATTTTGTTATAGCTGCTGAATGGACTAAGAAGATCCTTTGCCCATTTTTAAATGAGTTATCTTTTATTATTGAGTTGTCAGAGTTCTTCACAGTCTCTTGAGCTATATTATTTGCACATCTCTTCCCCTATTCTATTCTCTGGGTTGACATTTCACTTTTTTGATGGTTTATTTTTCAGTAGTTTTTGATTCTGATGAAGTCCAATTTATCTTTTTTAAATTTTGTATTTGTATCTAAGAAGACCATGAAGATTTATTCCTATGTTTTCTTCTAAGAGTGCTACAGTTTTAGCTCTTTTATTTAGGTCTATGATTCATTTTGAGTTCATTTTTATGTATGATTTGAGAAACCAATCCAACTTTTTTTTTTTGACTGTTGCTCCCATTGTCCCAGCACCATTTGCTCCAGTCCCATGGTCTTGGAACTCTTGTTGAAAAGCAACTGACTATACATGAAAGGGTTTATTTTTGAAAACTCAACTCTATTCCATTGACCTATATTATCTATCCCTATGCAGTACTTTCTTGATTACTGTAACTCTGAAATAAATTTTCAAATTGAGAAGTATGAGTCCTACAACTTTGTTCTTCATTTTCAAGATTGGTTGGCTATTTTGGGTCTCTTGAATATCCACATGGTTTTTAGGATAGGCTTGTCAATTTCTATAAAAAAACCATCTGGAATTTTGGTAGGGATCTTGCTGAATCTGTCAATTAATTTGGAAGTACTGCCATCTTAAAAATATTAACTCTTCTAAACATGGGATTTCTTTCCATTTATTTAGGTCTTCTTTAATTTCTTTCAACAATGACTTTAGTTTTAGAGTATGTTTTGTACTTGTTTTAAAAAATTTATTCCTATGAATTTAATTTTTTATTGAATTTATATAGGTTTCAGGGTTACAATTCTATAATGCATCATCTGTACATTGTATTGTGTGTTCACCACCCCACATCAAGTCTCCTCTGATCACCATTTTTTCCCTTTACCCTCCTTCTCCCCCCCCACATTCCCTCTGGTAATCAGCATACTGTTGTGTCTATGAGATTTTGGGGGAGGCAGGGAGCATGCTTAACTCCTTCACCCTGTGAATTTTTATTCTTTATGCTATTATAAATGTAATTATTCTCCTAACTTCATTTCTGGATTACTTATTGAAAGTGTATAGAAATACAGTTGATTTCTCTATATTGATATTATATCCGGCAACTCTGCTGACTTATTACCATGTTTTGTATTTGTGTGTATGTATTCCTTAGGATTTTCTATATTAAGATCACATAATCTACGAATAGAGACAGTTTTACTTCTTCCTTTACAATTTGGATATATTTTAATTTCTTGTTCAATTTCTCCAGCCAGAACCTCCAGTACACAATGTTGAACAGAATGATAAAAAGAGACACCCCTGTCTTATTCCTGTACTTAAGAGAAAATATTGTCTTCTATCATTAAGAAAACTGTGGGTTTTCAAGATGCTTACAAGCAAATTGAGAAAGTTCCTCCCTATTTCTAGCTTGTGTTTTTAACAAAGGGTGATTTTATTAAATGCTTTAGCTATGCCTACTGAGATGATCATGTACATTTTGTCTTTTATTATGTTGATATGGTATACTACATTGACTTTCAAATGTGAAACCAACATAGTATTCCTGAGATAAACTGAATTGTACTTGGTCATGGTTGTACAATGCTTTTTCTATAATGTTGGATTCGATTTTCTAGTATTATACTTTGTTGAGAATTTTTATGTCCATATTCATTAAGTAATACAGATTTGTAGTTTTCTTTTCTCGTGGATGTCTTTGATTTTTATATCAGGGTAATACTGACCTTCTCACCACAAGCTCTTACTGTATCCAAGAGTGTTCTCAGGCTTGAAATTCTCCATACTCTGTCCCAAATTCAAACATTTCCTTTGGAGAGAATTTCAGAGCTTTCTATTCTTATGACCTGCCTCTCCTCCTGGGCAAAATCTCTGAGCCACTGCTGTGAAGCTAGGGCTCAGAACAGTGGCCCTTCTCTTAAAATGACACTCCTGCTTTGTTAACAGGGTGCTGGGTGGGAGCAATAGACTCTGTCTTTTCAGCTTCCCTTTTCTGGCATAAAACTGCTGCCCTGTAACCAAGATGCAGTAAGAACAATTGGTACTTCAACACTCCTGGCTTGCCAACTAAGGTAGAATGGCTGCCCAATGAATGGGGCTGGGTGGAAGAAATGAGCCTCCACCTCCCCTGGAATTCACCTCTGAGGTAACAGAGTTGACAGGTGAAGAAGGCTGGCGGATTGTCTTTCCCAGGGAGATGCTGAAGCCCTGGACTGGGAGCTTGTTGGGGTAGGGAGGTAGGAGGATCAAGTTCTAATTCAAGTGCCACAGAGTCACATGATTTTACTGAAATTTAGTATATTCTCTTCAATAAATATTTGTTTGTTTGCTCTATAGCCTTAGACATTTTTTAAATAATTTTCACCAATTATGGTTGTTTTGCTGAGAAGTGGGTAGTACAACTCCTCCTACGGCCATTCCAGAAGTCATCACTCAATTTTTTTTAAAAGATTTTATTTATTTATTCATTTTGAGACAAAGGGTAATGGAAGGAGAAAGAGAGAGAGAAACATCAATGTGTGGTTGCCTCTCACACATCCCCCACTGGGGACCTGGCCCACAAGCCAAGCATGTGCCCTGACCAGGAACCAGGAAACAAAACAGCTTTGGCTCACAGGCCGGCACTCAATCCACTGAGCCACACCAGCCAGGGCTACTTCTTATATGCCTTTTATTCTTATTTATATGCCAATTCTTCATATAAAGCTGCCAATCAAGGAAAGAAACAAGGCCATTCTTAAGGGCTCTTAATTTTATTCCACCAAAAATTATAGAACATTTTGAATCATTTGTCTTTTTCATGATATGCATGGAAAGAGTTGATTTCATCTTAAAAAGCCAACTTCATTCTAAAACTAATCTGCCTGACCCCCTGTACTCCTTCTCTTCTTCCCTCACAGACTCTGGAATGTGTGCGAAGGCTTCAGGGTAATCAAAAACTATCATTAATCCTTCGTTCACCATATAGCCCTTCCTTCCAGGCAAGGTGCCCTCAGCAACCTATTTTTTAACTCAGATGGCATCAGAGCTTCAGTATCTGGTCCCTTTGTTCCCCTCAATCAGCCCTGCAATTCCTTTGGAGTATGCAGGTCCATGTCTTAGGCGGGTATAAAACTGGTGGTCTGGGGGTGAATGGTACAGGGATCCCTTTTTCTGTCCTGCTGCTGCCCAGAACTGCTTTTTGTAAGTAAATTCCCTATTAAACCAATAAGTTGAATTTGTCTGCATCATAGTTTGGCCTCTTGACTCCTTCAGCATTTGGGGGCTTTGCATACGTGGCCCTTTCATGTGGCCCAAACACAAGACATGCAAGAAAACAACTGAAGAAATGGCATCTCTAATTGTACTATTTTCTAGCATAGGTTTCAAAGGTACTCTGCTCCTGCCTAAAAATCATTAATATCAGAACTGGGACAATAATAACAAAAAAGATAAAAATTTGTATTTAACCACAATTTTGTGACTGGCATATTTCAAGGGAAAACACTAGATTTTTTTCTTCCAATGATTGCAAAGTAGTGATAGACTGTTGAAAGCATAAAACAATAAAAAAACTAGTGAACTTTTCCCTTTATCTTTTGAGTAGCCACTGCCAACAGCTTGGGATATATGGTTTTACACCTTTTTCTTTGTATATATTAAAAACATATAGGCTGGGATGGGAGTAAAGGACAGAAAACTGTACTTGAACAACGATTAAAATTAAAAAAAACATTTTTTTTCTATTTTTCTCCTACAAAAAGGGAAAAAGACCAAATACTGTTCTGCAACCTGCCCTTTTTTTTACTGAATGTGGATGTATGTATGGGCATACATCCTTTCATACATCCACATACAAATGACTCTCATTCTTTGTCATGGCTGCCAACATTTTATAGTGTGAACTTTTCACAATTCTCCTGTTAGGTCTTAACATTTTGCATCATTATAAACAATCCTAAAGTAAGCATCATTGTGCAGACAGCTTTGTATACTGTATTTCTATAGAAGACAGTTGTCTTACCGTGTTTACTGAGTTAAATGGTATCCACAGATTAAATTGAGATAACATATACCATACAGTTCTCCAGAACTGCATCATTTTGTACTTCTAACAGTACAAAAAAGTATTCGTTTCCTCCATATCTTCAACAATATTGAATGTTATTGTTAAATTTTTTTGCCATTCTGACATATATAATTTTATATTTTCTTTTTTAAAAAAAGTTATATTTCACTAAATAATGAGATTGAGCATTTTTAATACTTGTGTTATGAGTGAATTATGTACCCCTCAAATTAATAATATTGAAACTCTAACCTTGATGTGACTACATTTGAAGATCTGTTCTTTTTTTTATTATTATTATTTTAATCATTGTTCAAACACAGTTTTCTCCTTTTTACTCCCAATCCAGTTGAAGATCTGTTCTTTAAAGAGGAAATTAAAGTTAAAAGAGGTCATTAGGGTGGGGCCTTAATCCAATATGACTGGTGTCCTTATAAGAAAAGGATACCAGGGTCCTGGCTAGTGTGGCTCAGTGGACTGAGTGCTGGCCTACAAACTAAAGAGTCACTGGTTCGATTCCCAGTCAGGGCACATGCCTGGGTTGCAGGCCAGGTCCCCAGTAGGCGGTGTGTGAGAGGCAACAACAACACACTGATGTTTCTATCCCTCTCTTTCTCACTCCCTTCTGCACTGTCTATAATTAAATAAAATCTTAAAAAAAAATAAAACATCTTAATAAAAGAGGATACCGGGGAAATGAAGGCGCACACAGAGAGGCCATCTGCAAGCCAAAAAGAGAAGCCTCAGGAGAAACCACAACTACCAACACCCTGATCTTGGACTTCCAATCTCTAAAACTGTGAGAAATATCTGTTGTTTAAAGCCACCCAGTCTGTGGTATTCTATTAAGGTAGCCCTAGCAAACTAATACAGTCTATATAAGCCATTTAATGTTTCTTCTATGATCTGCCTTGTTGATATCATTTGTTCAGTTATCTACTCAGTTATTTGTGGTTTCTTATCAGCTCACAGGGCTTCTGAACTGGATGATGACCCTTTAAACCCCTTGTAAAAATACATTCTAAATATAAAAGACTAAAAATGAGCTAGAATCTTTGAGACTAGTTTTCCTATAACTAAAACTATGACCCTATACATACACATCCAAATTACTATTCCACTATACAGACTTTAGTCTTCAAATATCTAACCAAAATGGTATTTGACAGAAAATCACAAAATAATACTCTTCAACTCATGTGGAGACCTGACATAGTTAAATGGGTCAGTTACAATAGCAAATCAATTTGAGCTAAAATAGAAAGTATCTTGAAGAAATACTAAAAATGAATGAAAAAATTTAAAATAACACAAATAACTTATTTCTCTCTTCACATAAATTCTAGTCCATTTTTCTTTATTGCTAAACAGTACTATACTGTATGGATAGCGTCTACCACAATTTGCTTATTCATTCACGTGTGGGTAGATATTTGGGTTGTTTCCAGTTTGAGTATTTTATGTCTTTAATTCTATTTTACTTACTAAAATTCCTCCATGAGATATACAGAGGTTCTCCTGGTTCCTGATGAAGGTTGATGTTATCCCATAACAGCTGAATATACACAAGTTTGCTATCCTGAGACAGAGATGATAGAGGAAGCTAAAAAAGATTGATACAAAGTGTTAGTACCTCAACCATAATAATTACCAGGGGACCTAGCAAAATTTGATCAAATAAAACACATGAGTTTTTCCAAAACTCTGAACCTAAACTTCTGTGCAATAATTTTTATTTAAATCTGAAGATTTATGTTTTTATTATTTTCTGAAGCGCAGGTTTCTCATTCTAAATTTCAAAGATTGGAATTACAACTTGGTAACTAGCACAGTGGCTACACGAATCATTGACATTACAATACTTTTTCAGGTAAAAGTAAATAAGTGCAACAGTTCTACTCTCTTGGTGTGCCAACTAGTACTTAAAATAAATGGGTCAAAATGGAGTTTGTAATACTTTAAGATTTTGTTGGACCCCTAGTATGTTTGGAGTATAGGGTACCTCTCAATATTCAATATCAAAATGAAAAAACTCTAGGACCTCACTATTTCCTCTGGAATAAGGGTTCCCAGCACAAGTAGAGCAGGAGCTTTCAGAGTAAGACAACCAGAGTGTGATTTTAGCTCTCCATCACGTATTAGGTATGTGGCCTTACAAAAATTACTTACCTTCTCTAACTTTTAATTACATCATCTGAAAAATTAGGATAATGTGAGTCTTTTTTTTCTTTTTTCAACTGTATTTTGTATTGGTTTCAGGTGTATAGAATATGAGACTTAAAATATGGTTGTTGTGAAAATTTCAGCTGAGAGTATGATAGTTCAGAATAAAAGCTACCTTTTCTACCTACATTTGCAATGGGAAATAACCATATAACATCAGGCCAAATAAATACATATGGAAATATGTACAACTCCAGGAACTGTCCCTAAAGAAGAATATATATTCTTTTCCATTCATTTTCTCCTTACTCTTAAGTGGAATGTCAATGTGATAGCTTAGAAGTAGAGTCGGCCATTTTGGTGTAGAACTTGGAAATGGCAGTCATGTATAGCTGAGCAAAAAGATAGAAACATTTCATGTCCCTAACAGTACCATCCCTGGACCACCTATCCAAACTTTTAAGTGAGAAAAATAATGTACATCTTATTAAGTCACCATTGTTCATATTTTCTGTTACATTAAGCCTCATCCTAACCAACACCAACGGAAGTTGATACCCTACCTGTGTACCTCCATTACAATGTTCAGATGTGAGGATAAGTCCTGGCAAGTTACTAGGAAGGTCCAAACGTCTGAAATACCAAACGAGGTTCCAGAAAATGATTGGATGTTGATTGATGAAAGAGGATGTGTGAATCACCTGATCGCCTTCATTTTCTAGCAAAGATTCAAGCTCTTTACGAAGCACTAGAGGACTCAAGTAGGGCACAGAAACAGGTGGAGGATTGGGTCTTTTCCCTAAAGGATCCTTAAAAAAAATAAAAATATAAATAGATGTGAATATTATCTAATTAATTCTGTATGTTTTAGAAGTACTTCTCAATGAGATTATGCTTATCTATCTTTAAAAATCAGTTATTTCAAATCCATTTCTACACGCAGAACACCTTAATTAAAACCTAAAAAAAATAATAATAATTACCTTAAAGTTAAATAAGATAAAATTAATAATCCATATAATAGGCACTATTATAAACATGACAGTTATTCTACTATGTTGATAAAAACAATGGTCTCTGTAGGATTGATTTGTCCTTGCCAATTTTTTTAAAATTAATAAATATGTGTGACTTTATCTTCCTCCTACAACAGATAGGGTAATTTTTTGTGTTAATATTCTCTGACTTCTTTTAAAATTATATCTAAGTCAGTTTTACATTTGATTACAATAAAAAAGTAGTTAAAGAGCAGTTTTATAAATCAAGCAAAATAATGAATAAAAAAAACAAAAGAGACACTGTAAGTTGTACATAATATAATCAGAAGAAAATGTTTATGACCAACTCAGTATTAAGTATCCCTAATAGCCAGTCTGTGATATCCAAATACTAGTTCCCTCTAAAAGGAACAGTGTTTCTTAGAGAAAGGGCTTATTCTAGGTCTGGAATAGGAAATAATATAACATGAGCATAAAACATCTTGTCATATAAGAAAACAAGGAAATGTCTAAAAAATTTTTAAGGCTACCAGAGTCGTATCACAAGAAATAAATCACTAACTTGTAGAGAGCTCTAGCTGACCAAAGAAGGGATGATGTAATCAACATCAATAAGAATAAGGACAGTGAGAGTAGACTCTGGACTTCCAGCCAAGATAGAGGCATAGGCAGATGTACCTTGCCTCCTTGCACAGCTAAAAGAAGGACAACAACAAATTTAAAAACAAAAAATAACCAGAACTGCCAGAAAATCAAACTGTATAGAAGTCCAACAACCAAGGAGTTAAAGAAGAAGCATTCATCCAGACCTGTAGAAGGGGCAAAAATGGGCAGCCAGAGCAAAGAGGACTCATAGCAAGGTGGTGGCTGGTAGAGCAGGTGGTCCCACATTTGCAATGCGGATAAACCGGGAGGAACAACTGGAGAGTGAGACATATTACATAACCCAGGTTTCCAACAGAGGGAAATAAAGCCTCAAAGCCTCTGACTATAAAAACCTGTGGGGTTTGCAACAGTGGGAGAGACTCCCAGCCTCATAGGAGAGTTTACTGGAGAGACACACAGGGTCCTAGAACATACATAAGCCCACCCACCCAATAATTAGCACTAGAAAGGCCCAATATGCTTGAGGGTAGCAGAGGAAGTGACTGAACACTGACTGAGAGCTCAGCAAGTGGCATAGTTACCTTTTGGACCCCTCCTCCACATACATTGTCACAGAGACATGGGTTGCCCTGCCCTGGTGAATACCTAAGGGTCTGCCCCTTACTATGTAACAGGAGCACCCAGACAAATAAAAATATATGGCCCAAATGAAAGAACAGATCAAAGCTCCCGAAAAAAACACAACTAAGCAATGAAGAGATAGTCAACCTATCAGATGAACAGTTCAAAACACTGGTGATTAGTATGCTCACAGAAATGGTTGAGTATGGTCACAAAATAGAGTAAAGAGTGAAATAAAAGGCTATTCAAAGTGAAATAAAAGAAAATATACAGGAACCAACAGTGACAGGAAGGAAACCAGGACTCACATCAACGGTTTGGACCAGAAGGAAGAAAGAAACATTTAACCAGAACAGAATGAAGAAACAAGAATTCAAAAAAATGAGGAGAGGCTTAGGAACCTCCGGGACAAACTTTAAACAGTCCAGCATCCAAATCATAAAGGTGCCAGAAGGAGAAGAGGAAGACCAAGAAACTGAAAACTTATTGGAACAAGTAAGGAAGGAGAACTTCCCCAGTCTAGCAAAGGAAACAGACTTCTAGGAAGTCCAGGAAGCTCAGAGAGTCCCAAAGAAGTTAAACCCAAGGAAACACACACCAAGGCACATCATAATTACATTACCCAAGATGAAAGAAAAGGAGAGACACTTAAAAGCAGCAAGAGAAAAGGAGACAATTACCTATAAAGGAGTTCCCATTAGATTATCAGGTGATTTCTCAAAAGAAACCTTGCAGGCAGGAAGGGGCTGGAAAGAAGTATTCCAAGTCATGAGAGGCAAGGACCTACATCCCAGAATGCTCTATCCAGCAAAGCTTTCATTTAGAATGGAAGAGCACATAAAGTGCTTCTCAGATAAGGTCAAGTTAAAGGAGTTCATCATCACCAAGCCCTTATTTTATGAAATGTTAAAGTGACTTATCTAAGAAAAAGAAAATAAAAAACATGTATAGTAAAATGACAGCAAACTCACAATCACTAACAACCACACCTAAAACAAAAACAAAAACAAACTAAGCAAACAACTAGAACAGGAACAGAACCACAAAAATGAAGATCACATGGAGGGTTATCAGCAGGGAGTGGGGAGAATGGGGGGAAAGGCACAGGGAATAAGAAGCATAAATAGTAGGTACAAAATAGACAGAGCAAGGTTAATAGTACAGGAAATGGAGAAGTCAAAGAATTTTTATGTACAACCCATGGACATGAACCTAGCAGAGCTGGGGGCACAGGGATGTGAGTCCGAGGGGGTGTACATGGTGGAGGGGAATAAGAGGGGAAAATAAGATAACTGTAATAGCATAATCAATAAAATATATTAAAAAAAATAAGTTCAGCAATGAATGTAAACATAAATGTTAAAAGTAAATTTTTCGTAATGATACCCTACTCCCCCAAATTAACTAATCACCTTGGAGAATTTTAGGAATTCAACTTGTTATTCTGAAGATTGGTAAATAAAAGGGGGGGATCAAACATTTTCCTGCCTTTCCAACTTAAACTGCATCTTTACAACACTAAACAGAAGACCTGGGGGAAGGTCTGCATAGATGTACTCCATATTATAAAGATAATAGCATTAGACTATTATTATTTTATAAGCTCTACATGAATAATCTGATCTAGGCAACAAGATATTTAGTAGTTTCATCAGAAACTACTCAGAACATCAGAAATATAGTTCATGTCTCCATTGCATGAACATACTGCCACTGATGAAGTTGTCTTGTAAAAATAAACAAATGAACAACAAAACAAAATTAAAAAACCAAATCTGACCAAGCTTCCAGTTACAATTACCAATTTATATGGTTGGAATCAATAAATGAGGCATAAAAGGAAAAAGAGAGAGTCTACAGATTAAAAAAAGACTAAAAAATGGATGAATCAATTGCAATGCATGGGCCTTATCTGATCCTGATTCCTCAAACTACAAAACAGACATACTTGACATTTTGGGGACAATTAGAAATTTGAACAAAAACTGGAAAATTTGAGATTACTTATATTTTGTGGTCTGATATTGGCATTCTATTTTTAAAAGAATCCTTGTCTTTTAGAGATACAAACTGAAATATTTACAAGTGGAATACATGATGTTTGAAATTTCCTACAAAATAACCTGTAATGAAGTGAATGGGAGTATACACGAAAGAAAAATAGTCGTAAGTTGAAAATTACTGGATCTAGACAATGGGCTGGAGGAATTCATTTTTGTTACTCCTCCGTATATTTTTGTACATGTTTGAAATTTTACAAAGTTCTTAGTCTTTTATGAAAAATTCTTAATTCTTTTCATGACATTCAAATACATCTTCTACAGAGAATTACATATTGTTCTAATAAATAGTTACATGAACACACAGTGTAATTATAATGTTGTTACATACCAGAACTTCCTGCAGACTGTTTGGAAGACTAACTGTTGAAATGCCATGAAATGGTCGCTGAGAAAAGTCAATATTTTGCAAAGGACCTCCAACACTGTGACTTCGAGTCAAAGACACATTCCGCTTTGATAAACTATTAGGCACAGGTGAAATTTTCGTAGTTTGAATATCTCCACTGGCATTCTTTATTTCGTGACTTAAAAATGAAGAAGAAATGCTGGTTCTGTAAAACAATCTAAATCTGTATAGCTAAAGTATTTTTTACAATGAATTTTGAGTCTATTGAATCATATGAGTAGTCAGTACTGCCTTGTAAGAATAAAATTTTCTTCAGGCACTTTGTAAAACTGGTTGAAAGGGCAAGATTGAGTGCATGACTCTGGTGAAGTGGGAAGAGGACACATGGCAGATAACAGGTTCATTTTAAAAAGATTAAGTGCCCATTCAGTTGCTTTATTCAAACATTATATTATCTTTATGAAACAAAATCACCTAGAGTAACTATGCTGCATGCAAGTAATGTGGATTCATTGGCAAATTATTTCATCTCTAACAGGCTATGACCAACCTAAGGATAGAGACCAGAACTTACTCTTTTATTTTTAGTGTTTAGCATAATGTTTAACATAGAAAGTCTCTCAGTAACTGTTTGATTCAATAAATATTTAAGAGTAAAGACAATATGTCACTGGAAACTGCAATGACTACACTAAAGGGGAAAATAGTTTTTAACTGGTTGGTAAGTTCATTTTGTACAAGACTTTGTAAAACATTAAACATAGTTTAAAAAACAGTTAATCATCAGATTCATTCATTAGATAGTTAAGATTAAATTTTTTAAATGCTAGAACATATGCCTGCATGAGTCAAGTTATCTTTAAAGATGGAATTTTTACAAGGATATCCAATTTATTATGAGAAGTTCTCTATAACCAATGGTACCTTGATTCAACTGCAGAGCTTGTTTCTTCAGTTATGGTCTGGTTTTGTTTTGGGAAATCCGTAAAGTTGATCAAATCATGTTCTGCTGAACTGGATACAGGTTTGTGCTCTACAGGTTCACTTGCCAATGGAATGCTGCCACTTTGTAAACTGTCACCAGAGGTACTTGGTTTCAGGAAAAAGCTAAAAAACACAGAGCAGTCCAAAAAATAAGTCTAGCCCTGGCTGGAGTGGCTCAGTTAATTGAGTGTGGGCTGCAAACCAAAGTGTCGCAGGTTCGATTCCCAGCCAGGGTACATGCTTGGGTTGCAGGCCATAACCCCCAGCAACCGCACATTGATGTTTCTCTCTCTCTCTCTATCTCCCTCCCTTCCATCTCTAGAAGTAAATAAATAAAATCTTAAAAAAACAGTAAAAATAACCTCAGTAAAAATTATAAAAAAAAACAAAAAAAAAACAACAAAAAATAAGCCTTAAAAATCCTCAAGTCCTCTAAATTTCATATTTAGAATTAGTTTATGGTAAAGCAGTCATTAATGAATTATATAATCCATAGAAATATTGCCTATTTCAGACACACACACACACACACACACACACACACACACACACACACATGATCACTCACTCACACTGCTACATTTATTCTTTCCCTCCTGTCCTAAACTCTTCAAATGAAAGGTCTGGAGGTCGTTATAGTTCAGTGAAGATCCCTTCACTTTTTGAAAACTATTAAAGAAAGCTATGAAGGAAGAACAAAACACAGTATTTCATTGATTTTCTGAGTTAAGAAAGAGAAGAAACAGCAGCATTTTAATGTGTTATTAACCTATTATTGTTTATAATACCTCTGTTTCCCCCCTTATACAATTTCCATTTGGTTTCTGGTCATTTCCTCTCCCCTCTATTCATTCAGAGTTTTATTTTCCTCTTATCTCTCTCTCCTCCTTCTGGGTGGGAATAGTGTGAGGGTTGATCCTTGCAAGGGACATTAAGAGAACTTTCTGAGGTAACAGTAATGTTCTGCATCTTGTTATGTATCTTGATAAATGTTTGAATTTACACAAACATATGCATTCTCTATTTAAATGGTACGTTTAAGATCTGTACATTTTATTGGATACCAACTTTACCTCAAAAGAAAAAATATGGTAAACAAATATCAAACTCCAATAATTATATATAGGATGAAGTCTTTGAGGGAGAAATGTAGTAATGTCTACATTCTACTTTATTTATGTATTTTCAATTACCAGTGCCTCAGATAAACCTCTTTGGTTACAATACTACCACTGCGCAAAGCTACATTTTACTTTAAATGAATAAAAATATAAGATGGATTGGTGGCTGGCTGGAGGGATAAATTGGTAACAAAGCAAGCACAGTAAAATGTTAATTGCAGAACATAGGTGTGAATATTTGGGTGTCACTGCAAAAAATATCTTTAAACAACTATAAGTTTGAAATTTTCCAAACTGACATACTGTGAAGGAAAACCAATAATGCTCCTTTATACTCAATTAGAAAATATAAAATGAGATCCATACCACGATAGCTTAAGAAACACAATTACTCAACAATAAAGTACAAGACTTACAGAGAATACTTTAAAAGTACATAAAAAAAGTCTAAAAAATGAAGATATATACTATGCTCACAGATAAGAGAATAATATTGAAAATATCTATTTTCCTTACATTAATCTATAAAACTAACGCAATCCCAATAAAAACTCCAGTTGAAATTTTAAGGATCTTAAAAGTTATTCTAAAGTTCTCTATATATGTATACACATATACATATGTATACATAGAAATATATATACACATAATATATATATATTTCTAATCCTCAACCTAAGGCATTTTTTCATTGCTTTAAAGAGAAAGGAAGGGAGAAAAGAAGAGAGAAACATTGATTAGTTGCCTTCTGTGCATGCCTGGACCGGGAACTGTTCACGTCTGGACCAAGGATCAAACCTGCAACCTAGGCATGTGCTCTGACTGGGAATCAAACCTGCAACCTTTCAGCTACAGAGCAACACTTCAACCACCTGAGCCACACTGGCCAGGGCTCAAATTTTATAATTTATATAATAAGTAACTATAAGCAAAAAAAAAAATCCATAAGGGGGTAACTTACAGATATAACAAAGAGTAATAAAGGTAATATGATATTGACAAAAAGAACAGGAGAACACAGAGTGAGAGGTACATAAGAATCTCAGATGTACATGGGATGAAAGGCCTAAATATCACAGGTAAAACATCAAAAGAACATTAAGGAGAAAAATTTTCATGTCCTACAGATGGGAACAACTTTTAAAACAAGACTCCAGAAGCACAAATCATAAGGTTTAAAGTTAATAGATGAAGACAGCAAAATTAATTATTTCTCTTCAGGGAGTTAATATCAAGAATATTCAAGGCAGAGATCAACAAGAAAAAAAATCTTAACATAAAAATGGGCAAGGGATATACTGCATTTTGCTGCATATGATGTGCAACTTTTTGCCCAAATTTTTGAGGGAAAAATAAGGATGTGTGTTGGGAACCGCCCTGCCTGGTATCAGAAGCTGTAACCCCCACCAAGGCTAAGGCTGAGGGAATGACCTTGGAACTGTAAGCCAGCAAGGAAGGCAAGCTTATCTTCCTGGCAGGAGCACCGCTTCTGCTCCTTTTACTTCACCCTGCCTGGCCCTCAATGTTTGGTCAGTTAGCCAATGATGGGTTAGATTCCCCAAGGGGGGGAATGACCTAAGACAGGCACGATCATGTGGGAGGCCCCCAAGGAAGGACTTTGGGGGTTACAGCAAAAGGCGGTGATGGACCCTCATCCCTTGGCTTTGACATAGCCTGAGTCCTCATTGTCTGTCTTGGTTGCCTTAGTTCCCTTGCTCCACCTAAGCCTGAAACAATGACAGGGTGGTGCCACCCTGTGCTGGAAAGGGCGAGTTCCCTAGGTGATCAGGCCTAAGAAAGAATGTGTAAAATCCTGTGAAACATGCTTTGTTTAGAATGTTCTCAATTGAATGATAAGGGTCCAAGGAAGAAGTAAGTTTGTTCCTTAAAGTTTTACAGCTCTTTGACCCTGACTCAAAATAGGCCCTCAGACCTCCTTGTTATCTATTGTTCGATCCTTATTTCCTGGCAATGAGTAATGAGCTTTGCCTGAATTCTTATGCAAATGAACTCAATAAAAAGCCTGCTTGGGCGGGAGAAGAGAAGCTCTCTCCTAGGGAGGGTGGCCATGGCACTCCCCACTAGAGAGAGTGGCTGTTCTGTTCCTATTTCCCCACAGGACCTGGTTGTCTCTGTGTATGTTTTTCTCCTGTTTCAACGAGCCATCTGCAGCGTTCCGAGGTCACTGCCAGTCGGTGATCGCGACAGATGTACATTATATATGGGTAGTATTAATTTTGTAACTATATAATGCTTTTAATTCTTTTATTTATGCTTATGCATTAAAGAGTATAACTCTAGAAAGCAATAACAATATCCATATGCAAAATAATATGATGGAATACAATAATTGGTTTTGTTTCTAAATATAAATAAAAAATTGAATTAAAAAACTAAAACGAAAGATTTGTTTCCTGAAAGTTTGGGACAAAACGTGAGTGTGCATTATACAGGGGAGCACACTATACACAGCAAAATATGGTAAATGGGCAATTCACAGAAAATTCTGGAAAAACAAATATAAGAGATATACAAACTCTCTAGTGTTCAGAGAAATTCAAACAAAAATGAGATTCTGCATTAGTCATTAGAATGCAAAAATCAGAAAAATTATAATACCAAATGCTGGTAAGGAGGTAGATAAATAAAAATTCTTAGACACTGCTAGTGGGAGTGTAGCCATCTGGAAAGCAATCCCCCAGTATTTTTTGAAATTATGTTAAGAAACAACCCAATGGTCTTACTCCTAAGACTAACTTTGGGAAAACTACTTCACAAGTCCAGAAGTAAACATGTATTTTACAGTGTATAGGGGGTACCCCCCAAAACCAGAATTATCTTCTGGAGGGTGGACATCTTATAGTACAGCCTTCCCCCACTAGGGGAGTGTTCTAGGAACCCATCTATATCAGTGTATCAACTGGTAGTGTTGTGAGATGTTGTGCTTTGCTTCAGTGAATTTTTTTTGGAAGACTCATTCAATGCATTTGCCCATTTCATGATGGGTGACTTACCAGTACAGCTGCTCACACTGCACTGAGTGTTCAGCAGTCTTTGACCAAAAATGGCATGACCCCCATCACCCACACTCCCTATTCACCTAAATTTGCCCCCAGTTACTTTTTTTGTTTCCTTGGATGAAAAAAGTCCCCAAAGGGAAACATGTTGCTGATGTGGAAGAATTGAAACAAAAAATGGCAGAAGCACTAAAAGGCATCAAAATCAACAAGCTCAAAAACTATTTTGAGCAGTAGAAAAAATTTCTCAACAGGTATATTGCATCAAATGGAGAGTACTTTGAAGGTGACTGAAATTCAAATATCTAAGAATAAATACACAATATTTTTATAAATAAATTCTGTTTTTTTGGGTCCCCCCTTGTATTTTATCACTGTGGTGGTATTTATTAACAACAAAGAACTGGAAGCAACTGAAGTATCCAACACTAGAAAAATGGATAAGTAAAATGGGATATTAACTTCCTGCCAGAGAAAAGAAATAAACTAGATCCACATATAGCAACTCAGATTTTAAACTGAATGACAAAATGATAGATTTTCCACATTATTCCAAATATATAAATGTAAAATGCATAATCCTGCAAAACAACATATTTTATAAGGATATATATTCAAGGATATACTACAAACAGCACAATGTTTTTGTTGGGTAAAGCAATGAGAATGGGAATGAGCAGGTGGAGGAAGATAATAAAAGAGGGCCCTTGCAGAAATCACTGATACTATATCAAGAATCAGAGTTCATTCTGCTCCACACCTGAAGCTAAAAGGAAAAATAGAGAGAAAACACTCATACAACTGGACATTTTTAAAAAACAGTTAAAAGCAGACAACAATATGAAGTTCATTTGCTCCATAAAACAAATAGAAATATTAAGTATAATTACTTAGGTCAGCATAGCTACCAAACTCAATTATTTACTTGATGACTGATTATAGATCAGTCAGTCTCCTTCTTATTGCTTAGAATTTGGTCATTTCACTGTACAGGGGACCACCAGTTAAGAAGAAGAGCTCAAGCAAGGCCCACCCCCCACCTTTTAGTTTATTTGTTTCTAAAAGACATAATTAAGGTCAAGAGGCAGAATGTTTACAGTAACGCCTAACATAAGATTTTCAATTTTCTATAAAGTTTAGCTGCAAGAATTAATTGTTACTGAAAATTTATATGTTAAAAAAATGGAAAAGTAGTTTCCTACATTACCATTATTTTCTACTTAAATACTCATACTGAAAGTGATGGAGAGAAAGGTAAGGGACACCTGGAACATAACATGAATATATCACTCTATGCCCTTGGGGGGCACTTACCTCTTAAGAGTTTTTATAATACTAACCTTGCAGAGCCTCTGAAATCTTTAAACTCTACATTGAGAAGAGGCAAGAAGTTACTTTTACAAAATGGGCAAGATGTATTCAAGTTTGAATCATCTGCCGTCCATCCAGCCATAATTTCTTCATCATAAACTAAAGCTCCACAAGCTGTGCACTGTGAACAACTTGACATCAAAACCTAAGAGTAGAAAAATGTAGACACTGAAAACCTCCAAAATGACAATCTTAACAGACCATTCTCTTGAGACACAGAATTTTATTTATTTTGTTGATCAAATCTGGGATTACAGTTCATTTACTTTACAGATAAAACTACTAGTTTATTGCCTTGCTTACATAAGATATCAAGCAAATTCAACAAAATGGCTTATTCTGTCGACAAGTGTATCATAGAATTCTGTTAAATGTCATTCTGAAATGAAAATACGTTCACAGCAACTTTATCATAAGCAGAAACAGAACTTTTACCTCCATTGCACAATTCTGATAGATGCTAGACATGCTGGTGTTTTGAGAAGAACCATGATCTGATTTTTCAAAGTCCTGCCCTTTTATGCCTCTTGGAAATGGAAGTTCACCTAGAGAAAAGTAACCATCATAATACATTATGAGAATGTTCTTATTCTTTGGAAATGCATACTTAAGCATTTATGGGGAAATTCAGGGGGAGATCATGAAGTCTGCTATTTACTTTCAAATGGCTCAGTATACAAATGTATGTGCATTTATATGTATTTTTATATACACATGTACACACATACGCATACATATATAGCAAGAGTGAGAGAGAGAGAGAAAGTTGACAATAGTTTAAATCTAGGTGAAGAATATAAGATTGTTCACTATATGATTCTTTCAACTTCTCAGGAAATTTAAAATTTTTCACAATAGAAGGTTAGAGAAAATAGAATTATAATTTTAAAAAAGTAACACAGAACTAAAGACATTTCAGTTGACACGGCCCAGGGACTCTCAAACCCTGGTATGTACTTGATTCACCCAGAGAGCTGGTTAAAAAACTTAAATTTCTAAGGCTCTATCCCACATATTCAGTCTCAAAAATTTTAGCCTAGGACTTTGGTATATATTTTTAACCAAACTCCCCAGATGATTCTGACACACTAAAGTTTAAGAACAACTGAAAATAAAGTCATTAAGTAACTATAGTACTTGGAGATCATATAAAAACAGTGATAGTATCATGTGGCTATATTAAAAATCTATCAGATCATCTCAACAAATGAGGCTTATTGTATGCCTGGTGGGAGAAGGGAAAGGTAAGGTAACATAAAATAGAAGAGAAGACAATCCTTCCCCATACCTGTTGAGTAATGTGATTTTCCTATATCTCCACTGCTGCTGCTACTGCCAAGGCTTGTGTTGCTCTGGGTAAGTTCACTAGGGACTAGCCCTGAGATACTTGTATTAGGTGACATATTCTCTTCCAAAATATGGTCTTCGAGGCCAGCTGGGAAGCTGTAATCTCTATTAGTTTCCTCCTTCAATTGAAAAGAATAAAACCAGACACATATAAATAATACCTTTGCCAATGAGAATATATTTACTCCACCTTTTTCAGAATTAAACTCCTCTATAACCCTTAAGTAAGTCATCAGCCCCCATATTTTTTAAAACAAAGAACTTCTATTACTTGTAATTTTCAAACTCTTGAAACATTCAAGAGATGACCTATATAATACTACTTTAAGATTGTGTTATGGCCCTGGTGTATGTTTGGGGTATCGGGTGCCTTTCAATATTCAATATTATAAAATGAAGGAACTCGTCCTGGCTGGTACAGCTCAGTGGATTGAGCACTGGCCTTCAAACAGAAAGGTTGCTGGTGATTCTAGTCAGGGCACATGCCTGGGTTGCAGGCCAGTCCCCTGTTGGGGATGTGAGAGAGGCAATGGATCAATGTTTTTCTCACATCAATGTTTCTCTCCTTCTCTTTCTCCCTCCTTGCCCTCTCTCTAATAATAACTAAATAAAATCTTAAAATAATAAAACAAAATAAAATCAAGGAACTCTAGGAGCTATCTCTAGTGGGATCAGGGATGGCAGCACAAGTAAAGTAGGAGTGTTAGAGTCAGGCACAGCTGGGGTGTGATCTTGGCTTCTGGTCACATTAGGTGACTTTGCAAAAATTACTTCTTTAGCTTTTAATTATATCATCCAAGAAATATGGATAACATGAGTCCTTTAAAATAAGACTGTTGTGAGACTTTCAGTTGGGAATGTGACTGTTTGGAACAACAACCACCAATAATAGAGATATAAAGAATGAATAAAGTTCCAAACACTGTTGTTCTTGACCATTGTGATTGTTGATGCTTTAGTTTAAATAAAAAATATTTCAATAAGCAGTTTTCTTTTGAATTTTGCTTTAAAGAAGACTTGTGTCTTCTGTGTTATAAAATCACATTAAATGATAAAAAATTTAAGTACAGATATGCAAAATGGGAAATAAGAGCATTTGAAATACCAACATCCACAGAGTACAATAAAAATCTTGATGTATAGCCTTCTAATCATTTAAAAATATTCTTAGTACCTTTTTACAAAATAGGAATTGTTTTTTAACATATTCTTTTCATGTACTTTGACATTAAATATACATTGCTCTGACTGGTATGGCTCAGTTGGTTGGGTGTTGTCTGGCAAAGCAAAAGGTCACAGGTTCAATATCTGGTCAGGGCACATGCCTGGGTTGCAGGTTTGGTCCCCAGTCAGGGCATATACAAGAGGCAACTGATCAATGTTTCTCACATCAATGTTTCTCTACCTCTATCTCTCTCTCCCTTCTGCTCTCTCTACAAATTAAATACTTGTTAAAAACCTTCTACATTATTTATACCTCTCCATCCTAATCCAATTCACTGATGTACTATAATGTATTTAGTAAATCCTCCATTGTGTATACATTCATAATGCTTTAAATTTTATATGTTACGCTGATGAATTCCCTTGAGCTATATTTATACATATTCCTAATTTTTTCCCTAGATTAAATTCTGGTTAATAATTAGAAACATTGTATAGACTTTTTATTCATTTCTTCCTTTGAAAATATTAAGTATATCCTATTTGTTATTGCCAGGGTATCATGGCTATAGCAATGAAAAGAAAGATTAAGATCTGTGACCACTTGGTATCTACATCTTACATTCCAAGTCCAAATTACTCCATATAAAGCTTTAAAAAAAATGCTGTTAGATAAAATTTCAAATATAAAATGGCTCACTTTTTTAAAAAAAGAATAAAACACCTGGAAATAAATCTAACCAAGGAAGTAAAAGGCCTGTACTCAGAAAATTATAAGACTGAAAAAAACAAATTGTTGTGCAAATAAGTAGAAGTATATATCGTGTTCATGGATAGGAAGAATTAACATCATTAAAATGTCCATACTTCCCAAAGCAACCTATAGATTCAATGCAATTCTTATCAAGATTCCAATCATGTATTTCACAGAACTAGAACAAATATTTCAAAAATTGATATGAAAACACAAAAGGCCCCACATAGTAACAGAAATCCTGAGAAAGAACAAAGTTGGAGGAACCACACTACCTAATATCAAGCTATACTGTAAGGTCATAGTAGTCCAAACAGCATAAAAACAGACACATAGATCAACGGGGCTGAAGAGAGCCTAGAAAAAAACCCATACCTTTATAGTCCATTAATATTCAACAGAGGAAGCAAGCACATACAATGAGCTAAAGATAGTTTATTCAATAAATGATGTTGGCAAAATTAGGCAGATATGTGCAAAAAAATGAAACTAGACCACTTTCTTACACCACACACAAGAATAATTTCAAAATGGATTAAAGACAAATATTAGACCCAAAACCATAAAATTTCTACAAGAAAACATAGGCATTAAAATTTCAGATATAGTTTATAGCAATATTTTATCTAATATATCTCCCCAAGCAAGGGAAACAAAAGAAAAAATAAACGAATGAGACTCCATCAAATTAGAAAGTTTTGCACAGCAAAGGAGACCATCAACAAAATAAAAAGACAACCCACAATGGGAGAACATATTTGCCAATACATCTGATAAGGGGTTAATATCTAAAATTTATAAAGAACCTATAGAACTCAACATCAATAAAACAAACAACCCAATTAAAAGTGGGAAAAGGACGTGAAGAGACATTTTTTTAGAGGAGGACATACAGATGGCCAATAGACATGAAAAGATGCTCAACATCACTCATCATCAGAAAAATGACAATTAAAGCCACACTGATATATATCACCTCACATCTGTCAGAATGGCTATCATCAATAAATCCACAAACAAGTGCTGGTGAGGGTGTGGAGAAAGGGGAACCCTTTTGCACTGTTGGTGGGAATGCAGACTGCTGCAGCCGATGTGAAAAGCAGTACGATACCTCAAAAAATTAAAAATGGATATGCCTTTTCACCCAGCAATTCCACTTCTGAGAACATATACTAAGAAACCCTAAATACTAGTTTGAAAGAACATGAGTACCTCTATGTTCATTGAAGCATATTTACAATCTCAAGGTATGGAAACTGCCCAAGTATCCATCAGTAGATGAGTGGATAAAACAACTGCAGGATATTTACACAATGGGATATTACTCAGCCATAAAAAAGAAAAATTTTACCCATTTGCAACAGTATGGATGGACCTGGAGAACATTATGCTAAGTGAAATAAGCCAATCAGAGAAAGGCAAATATCTCATGATTTCACTCATATGTGAAATCTAGTGAACAAACTGAACTAACAAGCAAAATAGGGACAGACTCATAAATAGAGAACAGGATAACAGCTATGGAGGTGGGAGGTTAGGGGGTGAAGGAACTGAGCAGAAAGAAAGAAAAAAGAACTCCCGGACATGGACAAAAGTGTGATGATTGTGGGGTGGAGATGAGAGTATTAGGTGGTTAAATAGTAATGCAAAAAAAAATACCAATAAAAATTTAAAAAATACTGTTAGGTAAAATTTCAAATATAAAATGACTCTAAAAAAAATACTGCCAGGTTAAGGCATTTTTGAAGTTAGCTTATCTTTTTCTTCCCTTAATTGACTGTATAAGCTCCTTAAATACAACATACAATTTGAATTATAATACTTACTGTACTTTTAATTCAATTGAGTTTGCCTACAGAATTTTCCTTTGAATGGTATACAAGTCCTATTTTGTCCAGTTTCATTTCCTGTCTCTACTTCCTATTTATAACCTTAGTAATCTGAAATTGATTATGTTGTCTTAAAAATGAATGATGCTTTAAGCCTTCATACTTTTCCCATTATTTTCTCTGATACACATTCTGCCATCTTACTACTTTAACCCAAAACTTTCAATTTATCCATCAAAAGCCAACTTAGACACTATCTGCTTTCCTCATTTGGACAGTCTCCACAGGAACCTTTTCTAAGATGTTGCCCCCTTCTTTGCTACTATGGTGGTTAAGGGGATGAACTCCAGAGCAAGTCTCCCAGACTTCAAATTCCAGTTCTGCCACTCACTAGTTGTGTGACCAGGGGAAGTTAATTAATCTCTCTGAATCTCAGATACCTCATCTATTAAATGGGGATAACAACAGTGCCAATCCATGGGATTGCTTCAAAAAATAAATACACAGGTGCACATATATATTCATATATAAAATAAAAATATAACTTATGACAATACCTAGAACATAGTGCTACAATTATAATAGTAAACACAGGTGTCTGTTTTTTTCTAGTAAAGTAGTATAATTTTTTAAACAGAATAGTTAAAATAATTTCTTAAAGATTTTCAAAATTTATTTTTAAAGAGAGGGGAAGGGAGGGAAAAGGAGAGGGAGAGAAACATCAATGTGAGAGAACACTGATCAGTTGCCTCTCATGCACACCCTGACTGAAAACCCAACTAGCAACCCAGGCTTGTGCCCAGACCAAGAATCAAACCAGCAACCTTTCTTCACTTTGTGGGACAAAGCTCAACCAACTGAGCTATGCTGGTCGGGGCAACACTGTAATTTCAATTAAAGTTTTTCTATACAACAAATAAGCAAAATTTCCCTACTTATATTCATATGAAGATTTAATGATTTTCTTTACAATGATTTTTAAAATAATTACCAGATTTTGTTATAGAGCATGAAATCTAGAGATCAACTTGCAGAGTTCCTTCACATATATTAAAAAGATAACAAAGGTAAGGTTATTTAAAAACTGAAGTGCCACGCAAATATAACATGGCACCATTATTAAATTGAAACATTAATCATTAGTGCTTTCAAAGAAATAAACTTAATGTGTTAGCTTAGACTAATCTATGGACTTATAAAATAGTCCTGATATTCTATTTCTTCATTATTACTTTCCTTACATATATGTTCCAGTTATTTCAAGAAAGAAATAGGATATGCGTATTTTTAAAATGTAAAAACCAAAGTTACTAGAAATCTCTAAATAACAACTTGTATACAAAAAAATACTACAAACACTCCAATATGAGATAGGCTACACACATAAAACATTCTTACCTCATCATCTGAGTAGCTGTAGGCAGACGCCATAGCTACCCACACCTTACTGGCAACTGTTGCTGCTTGTTTCATACCAGACTTCAGGACATCTATCTTGGGCCCTGAGAGTATGTTATCCAGCTTTAGCCCTGACAAAGAATTGACCACAGAGCCCAGTGAGCCATGAGGCGAAGAGCGCACCAGTGCTGATAAGGAACTTGAACGTTCTTTGTGACCTCGAGAGGGAGTATGCTGTTTGAAACGCCCAGTAAATGTTTTGGACCTCGACACTGCAGGGGAGCTCTTTTCACTTTCAGGACTTTCCTGCACTGGTGGACCATGATCTATAGGTAGGCTTGATCTCCTCTCCAAAGGGTGTATCAATGGGGTAGTTCCAGACTCTCTGTTCCCCTCTCTGTGTAATTCCATACTAGAAGACTTGCTACCCAGGGGACTCTTTAGGTTCATATAGTTTTCAATTTCATCAGCCAGATTACGTGCAATAACTGGAGAAAACAACTTATCCTGAGAATCAGAAGTTTTTTCTCCTATAAATTCAGTGGCTAAAAGAGACAAAGGATCTAGTCCAGTTTCAACATCTTCCCTCTCCACAGCTTTAGCAACACCACAGAAACTACTTCTCTTATTTATTAGATCTTTGGATACTGCTTTCAAGTCTCTGGACTGATTACTATTACTATCATTTTGTAGACTGTCATGTGTATCCTTTGTGATAGTAGTTGTAGCAACAATGTCATCAGCAACAGGTTCTAGGAGCTCTTGGCCTTCCTCAAGCATCTCTAACACTGAAGAAGATCTGTGCTCAGAACCCCAAGTGCTTTCAGACACACAAGTCCTAGGATCAGCTAGATGACAACTAACACTCTCAACGCTATGGGTTCTTGCAATATGAAGTGGAGAAGTCTTAGGACACGTCAATGCTGCTGTGAGAATCTTGGCATCTGCTCCCATCATGATAGCTGCTTCACTTGAATTCAAATCCAAACTGCTCTTCTTAAGCAACATTCCTGCTCGACTTTCAGAACTAAAACTACAACTCCTCTCTGGAAAATGTTTTTGTCTTTTTTCTCCTCTATCACCATTCTTGAGATTAGTAACTTCACCAAAGACCGTATCTTCAACTGGATCTTGAGCAGAAAATAGCACATTTGATGTACTACCTAAAAGGGAAAGTACAATATTAAAAATGAGTGTTTTCTAAAGTAACTTTTATTAAAAAGTTTATTTTCTGATTTTTGAAAGTGACACATATTCTGCAAAAGATTCAGAAAGTTTAGAAGGTAAAAATAAGGTACACAGGAAAAAAGAAGTACAAACAAAACTCCATTTAACCCTGACTCCCAGAAATAACACTTTATGTATAATCTGCCAAAACAAATCATGTAATATATGCTGTATATGCCTGCATTGTTCACTAAGATATATCACATTTATTAATAGAGATCTATACTTTACATTTCAAGGGTTTATATTCAATTTAAGAAATATATTCTGTATCAAAGAACAGAAGTAAAAAGAAATAATTTCTTCTATCTTAGCTTTCACATATCCAATTCAACAAGTATTTGCCAGGAATCTACTTTGCACAAAGCAAATTCATAATCATGGAGAAATTATATATTTGCTATAGCCAAAGTCTTACTGCTCCAAAGTAAAATAACTGCCCCAAGTAAAGAATCAAGAATAGAGTGCTTAAAATTGGCTAACTCCAAGAGGGCTAATAAAATTTGAGTAGCTAAAAAGTGTTCAGATATATTCATTCCTTCAGCAAATGCCTGAATGTCTACCAGCATCCACTACATGAGGTGCTAGGAATACAATGGTAAAGAAAGCAGACATGATCCCAGCCCTCACAGGTCAGTTTTGTCTGATCAAGTAGCACAAAATTATGCCAGTGGCTGTAGGAATATCCCACCCTGCAACTTTGGAAGAAGCAAGGATGGGATATTCTTTTTTACTCTTTGCTACCCTGCAATATTTTCCACTTCAAAACCAAAAGCAACCAACATATTTCCTATTTGAATCATTATCCAAACTTAAGTCTATCTAACCCTTCATATTTAGGATTCTCATTTGTTTGTTTTTTGTTGTTACTGTTTTTAAAAAATCTTTAATGGTGTTAGATCTTCATGTTTGTTTTTTTAAAGGTTTTATTTATTTTTAGAGAAGAGAAGGGAAGGAGAAAGAGAGGGAGAGAAATATTGATGTGAGAGAGAAACATTAATTACCATATTTGCCATGTATAATGTGAACTTTTTTTGTCCAAGTTTTTGAGGGAAAATAAGGATGTGAATTATACATGGGTATAATGATTACATACCATGGATATAATAATCCATGTATAATATGCACAAAAATGTGGGTGTGTATTATACATGGCAGAATATAGTAGTTGCCTCTCATATGCTCCCAACCTGGCCCAAAACCCAGGCATGTTTCCTGACCAGGAAACCAGTAACCTTTCAGTTTGCAGGATGTCACCTAACCCACTGAACCAGTCAGGGCTCTCATTTGTTTTTTAAAAACCATAATGACCTGGGAATTTTGGAGGGGAAGTCTTTGATAATTTTTTAATCTTCCAAATTGATTTCAAGCTTCTTTTTAATCTTCCAAATTGGTACCAACTAATAATCATAATTATACCAATTAAACAGAACTAATAATAAGGACTTAGACATATTTTTAAAGGTCTTGGAAGAATCGTATTAGCCTATTTTGTAAATCTGTACCTGCTTTGAAAACTTTTACCAATATTCGAGAAACAAATCTTTGCAAATTTACTGGTTCTCATAGCATTTCCAGGAATTTAGTGGCACAGTTAGTTCAATTTTAAAATAAATTTGACTGTTTGATGTATTGGCAAAAGCCCCATTACCCTCTCTTTCTTTCTTAACATACATGTTCCTAGGTAAAGATGTAACATGGAAAAAAGATGAGTAAAAAGGCAAGAAACTACACGAGTCTCCAGACCATGTCCATTTCAGTATTCTGAGAAGATTCTAACACTTTGATGAAGAAGACTCTGCCCTTCTCTTTTTTTAACCTGCTATCAACGGGTTGGAAAAATGGGATATAGAACATATATATCAATTATTTGTTCAAAACACCTTTAGCTCCACTTTTTGTGCACTATCCCTCCCCCAACAACAACAACAACAAAAAACTGACTTGGTATCACAATAAATATACACAAAAAAACCCCTCTAGGAATAAGAAGTATTTCTACATTGATTTAAGAAGCTAGGAAAATTAAGTTCTATAAAGTCATACAGAAGATACTCTTACAGATAAGGCAGTCAACTTTAGAGACATGAACTGTAGCTACTAATGAAGGGCACAAGATACAGGCTAATTTCATTGTCCTTTGAAACTATATACCCAGATGTATGCCTTTAGAGTACTTGGGAGGTGCCCTGACCAGTGTGGTTCAGTTGGTTGGGCATTGTTCCACAAAGTGAAATGTTGCCAGTTCCATTCTCAGTCAGGGCATATGCCTGGGTTGTGAGTTTGGTCCTCAGTTAGGGCGTGTTCAAGAGGCAACCAATGGGTGTTTCTCTCTCACATCGATGCTTCTCTCCCCCACATTCTCTCTCCTTTCCTCTCTCTCTAAACATAAAATAAATAAAATCTTCAAATAAAAAAAAGAATACCTGGGAGTCTATAACATAACTGAAAAGTAGTAAACTCAAATTCATGGGACTTGCACAAAACAGTTACTCATTACAAATACCTAATTACAAATAAGAAGTAGCTCAGGGTACTTATAATAATTGGGACAAAACTAAAGACCCACTGGTGTTTTGTGTAGAAAGTAAGTGATGTCAGTGATTTTTTTTCCATTCTCTTCAGTGACAGGAATTACCCTATCACACATAAGCCCTCTAAAATTCCATCACATCACTGCATCTCTGTTCTTGATGAGTATAGGAGGCCCTAAAAAAACCTTATCAAAGACGTCCCCTCCAAATTTCCCAGGTCACTATGCTTTTTTAAAAAAACAAATGAGAGCCCTGGCTGGTGGTCATCTCTCACTATCTATGGTCATTTCTCATCATCTACCATGTGAAAGTAGGACCAAACTGAGAACAGGCAATACGACAAGAAAAGGTAATCCAAATAACAACTAAACACTCTAAATCCCCCCTCTTTTTAAAAATTAAGTATCTTTAACAACCGTTTTAACTTATTCAGCTCATTTGTAGGATTTAAACTTACTTCTGGCTCTTCAGCATGTTCATTGTAATCAGTCAATTACTGTAATAACAATTCAATGTCATTAAAGGCACATGTGTATCTGCAGAAGTATGTGTGTGCATGCGTGCATTTCTAACCCAAGGACATTTTTTTCATTGCTTGAAAAAAGAAATCAATTGGTTGCTTCCCAGATGCGCCTGGACCAGGGATGAAACCCAATACCACGTATGTGCCCTGACTAGGAACTAAACCCTCAGCCTTCTGATGTATGGAACAGCACTCCAACCAACTGAGCCACAACAGCCAGGGCTCTATAGAAGTATATATTAAATATTTAATAACCAATATACAAAGACTCACCAGTGCTACTTTTCCTGCCATTGACATCAAATATACCAGATGGAACTTTCACAATACTGCTACCCCATGCAGGAGGCTCAGTAGGACTCTGTGGCTCTCCACTATATTGCAAATGTTTAGCCACCACAGCAGATACATCACACACCTCTGAGGGAAAAAAAAATTTGAGTGTTATCATTCCTACTTTTGCCAATATTGAACAGAAATCATGTATTAATTTTAATATATTCTATGTGTGTAGTTTTCCCCCAATGAATACGTAACCATTTTTTATTGATTTATTGTCTCAGTTACTTTATGCCATAAATGTTGCCAGTATTGATTCAAATAAAAGCTTTATTTTAATATTCAATAATCCTAACTTGAGCATTCCTGAATGAATAAATTAAAACTGAAATTGGCCTTCAGTTATATACCTCATCACCTGTCAAGTAGGAGATGGGCTTGCTTTTGCATAACTGGAGAATAAAATAAATGATATCTCTGAAGAAGGTATACTTAATTTGTGTAAAAAAAGGTAGGAAGAACATCTTATTACTATAAAGCCAAAACATACCTCCCTAGTTCCATAAAATGATTACTACAAATCATTTCTACTTCAATGAGCCCCATAAACAAAACAAAACAAAACAGAACAAAAACAGAAAACCACACAGACTCTATTCAATGAAAAATACCCACTTAGGCATTTGAAAGACTTCCAGTGAAAGAGCATTTTAAATAATAGGGACATTAAAATAGCAAGTTTGATGACTCAAAGTTTAGTCTTAGTTCTGTCACAAAGTAGCTATATAACTTTGGTAAATAAATACTTTAATGGTCATAGTTTCCTACAATATGGAGGACTGACTTACAGAGTCCCTAAAGATCACTTACATTCTAAAATTCAGAGACTAACAAAATCTACCATATATAATGGTACACAGTATCTTACAAGCTCAGACCTTACAATTCTAAAACCTATCACCGAAATTATCAAACAACATTTTTAGTTAACAGAGGTATTTTTCTAAGTAAAGCTAGAAAGTATCAGTACTTAACCTTCTGTTTGCACTTTCATTTTAATGATCAATTCTCTTGCTGCTTGCTCTTCAGTACCATGAATTTCTGCATCATCTTTTATTAGTTCATCCTTAGACCCATAGCCTTGGTCAGACTGACCACCTGTGAAAAACAATGCAGACTTACATAGAAATGTTTTCATAGAGTCAAGCTATAAAATTTCAAAAGAAAATTGATGTATACAACTTAGAGAAATGGAAGACAAGAAAGCTTACAAAGCACACGGGACATTTTAAAACAATAAGAA
This sequence comes from Phyllostomus hastatus, assembly GCF_019186645.2. NCBI lineage: Eukaryota > Metazoa > Chordata > Mammalia > Chiroptera > Phyllostomidae > Phyllostomus > Phyllostomus hastatus. The sequence goes on from NW_025333857.1 coordinate 12,313,577, forward strand.
ACAAAGAACACTAGAAACAGGAACATCAAAGACTAAAGGCTATTACATATTTGAAAGCACTGAACCTTGATTTCCTCATCTGTAAATTAACAGATTTGCACAAGATATCCGCAAATTTTCTTTTGGAGGGTGTCTACAGAATGCTAATTTTTGTGTAAAGAAGAAGAAATAAAACAAATATACATGTCTGCTTACTGTTGCAAGAAGAAATGAAGTAATAATAAACCAGAAAACAAAACTGGTTAATTATAAGGCATGGGACAAAATAGGATGGAAGGAATCAAAAGGAAACTTCTATAAATAGGGCTTATTATGTTGTCTTTATTTTTGGAAATGTATTAACTTCTACATATTCATAAAATTAAATCAATAAAATGCAGATGGGGAGGGGAGTAACTAAAATTGAATACAAACAGAAACAAATGAAAGCAGCTGTATTTCATATGAATAACAGAAACACTCTGAAAGGATGGGGAGGAGTAATCCAAGTAACTTAGGAACACATTATTTTGAGTATATACCCTAAACCTGGGGAGAGGGGTTAGTAACAGTCAAATCTTAAACTCATGAGGAGGTTTGTTTTCCACAGGGGAATGGGTATAGCAATTCTGAAATTATTTTATGTGTATTGTAGGACTAAGCAAACTAGTAAAAGTGATGATGTTTTTAGAAGCCAATATTCTTAATATGGAAGAGAGATTAAAAAAATGAAATGAAGGAAGGCAAAACACCCCTGTAGGGTTGACTGGAATTAGAAGTATTTATACAATATATATATACATATTTTCCAGCTCTTCTGAAAAAAGTCTAGAAGCAGTAACACCTTGGAGTTCACCTACAGCCCAGATGTTGTTTTCTAAAATCTATTGCTCATTAAAAGGAACCTAGGATCTTTGAAGAAATGGCCAATTACAGAGCTCAGACAGGGAAGGTATAAGAAGAAGTCAGGAACATTTTATTGTTCAAGAAAGGAAGTACTCAAAATCAAGATGGAGGTATGTCTAAAGTATATATGATAGAATATCTATCATCTTACAAATGTGGAAGGAAGATAAAGTTGGCAAAACCACCACTTTATAACCATCACAGTAAAGACTGGTCCAGGCAATAATCATCAATGATGTTAAATTTAAAGAGAAAGTGTGATAAGAAAGAGGATATTATTACATAGCCTAACAGTGTCTCCTCACAGATAGCTTATTATCTGCAAGGGGGATAACAGTAACTAAGAGAAACCAAACACTAAGACCAGTGACTAAAATTAACATGACCAGTGAGGGGCAGACAGACATTGTGTGCCTCTGCAATGTGATCATCAGAAAGGATACAATATATTTTTGTAGTAGAGCCATTGATGCATAACCTAATCTAACCACAGGGAAAAATCAGACAAGCTCCAACTGAGGAACATTCCACAAAATAACTGGACTGAATTCTTCAAAAGGTTCGATGTAATGAAGGACAAAGAAAAGGTGAGGACCTGTGCCAGGTTAAAGGAGACAAAGAGAGGGAGTTGAAGTGCCACAAAGGACATTATAATAATTGACAAAATTGGAATGCAGAATGTAGATTAAAGTAGTTTATCAATGTTTTCCTGAATTTGGTAACTATACTGTGGTTATGTAAAACAACATACCACTAAAGTATCAAGAGGTAACAGGGCAAGATGTATGCAACCTGCTCTCACATGATTTAGAGAAAATAATAATGTGTATATGTAATATAGAAAGAAAACAATAAAGCAAATGTAGCAAACTAAAAGTAGATGACTCTAAATAAAAGTAATTAAGAATTCTCTATACTATTCTTGCAAGTTTGAAATGATTTCAAAATGAAGTTTTTGACTTTCAAAAGCCTATTTGGGCTTTAAACTCACATCACTTAAAACCAAAACTAAGACCAGTCACTAGACAATCCTTTTATAAAGGACATCAATGAAAACACATAAAATAGCTCAGAGTGGGGGGTGGGGTTTGGAGGTGGAGGGATTAAGCAAAAAAAAAAAAAAAAAAATCCTAAAACCTCATGGACACAGACACAGTGTGGTGACTGCTGGGAGTCAGGGACTGGAGGTTGGAAGAGGGTATGGGGGGATAAATGGTAATGGAAAAAAATACAATAAAAAATAAACTATTAAAAAAGAAAAACATAAAATAAAAAATACAGAGTGTTATACATTCTACTACCACTTGTTACACTGTCACTCAAGTGTTGGGTTTGCCTTATACATAGCAAAAGAACTAAATTTCTTTAAATGTGGCTATTTAGAATGACTAACTTCAGTCACATTTTTATTGGCCCCCTCAGAAAGGCTGCTAAAGCATTGTGGTGCCATGACAGGGCACTAGACTGGAAACAGAGTAAACTGATTAAACCCAGATATGATCCCCAACAAGCTAAGTGACTCAGTATCAGGTACCAAGTGGAATGATTCTACAAGATAATCCTTAATGAAAAGAGTAACTTAAGTATCTGAGCTACAAGTCTCCAAAGGTATCAAATGACATCACAGAAACTCCATAGAGATATATAATCCCTGTAAATTCAGTACTAGGGCTTTGGCCATTTGAAATGCAACTGAAAAGATGTATGTGGAAAAAGGATCTGAAGTTTCTTCCCCAACTACTAGAATCTTTATGCCAATTACCCAGGATTACTAGATCCCTTTTTTTCTATTAAAGAGACAAGTTTAACAATCTAGAGGGATAGGGAGGGTATTTATTATTATTATTATTATTATTATTATTATTATTCCTGGTAAAATGGTTTCACACCACAAAATTATTTTCCTGGTATTTCATAAGTGAAATCCAAAGCATTTCTAAGTATTAGAAAAAATACAGGGGGAAATAAAATAAGGTGTCTTTAATATGAAAGTGTAATAAGAATTCCTACTTGATAAAAGAAGGGAAATTCACAATCAGGATTGTAACTTAGCCTTATGTTGACTTTCAATGATTTACACATGCTTCTGTAATTATGGGAGTAGTTTTTATTATAAGAATTTAGATCAGTTTTAGCAAGCAAAGACCACCTCAACTGCTAGAACACTGAAATCTTTAATGTTTATAAAACTATTGGACACAATAGTGCTATAAACAAATCTCAAAATGAGAATTACAGTAAGGTATAAATAGTATAGTTTCAAATAAGTTAACAAACATGCTTGCAAACTGATCATCAAATGTTAATTGAATTTTTCAGTAGCACATATATAATTACGATTATCTGAAGGAGAAAAAGCCAAGAAAACTAAAATTGTTTTCCACTGGTAACAAGACTTAAAATACAACAAAAGGTCTCTTCTCCCCCACCCTTGCACGTCAGCAAAATTTAACCTGATAAATGGGAAATTACCTGAAGTGGTTAACATTCAAGGGCAGAATTAATGCACACGTGTATCCATAGCTTCACGTCATACAAGTCTGTCTGTACCCCCACACCATGACAGCCAAGGACAAATGCAGCACCAAGCAACAGCACAGAGCAAGAAGCAGAGCAACAAAGAGCAGAGAAAAGGAAACTTCAGTCATTGAGACAAGTTCATCAGATGAAGCACAGGAACTAGACTCCGAATTCTTTTTAAAGAACAGCCTGAGATATTAACAACAAAAAAGAAAAACAAACAAGAAGAAGAATGTGCAACACATATATCTACTCAATGTGCTCCTTTTAATTATGCTTCATTCTACCTTCAGAGGACAGAGGTCATGTCCATAGCTTTGTATGTAAAAGTTGCTTCAGTAGTTTCTCAGATTTTTTAAAGTGTCATTTAAGGTAATGACTATGCAAAAAGAATACTTTTTCTCATGGTGTGTAACTTATTTTCTTACCTCTTTCATATACACAATCTCAAATCCTTAATAAATATTTCCCATTTAATGAAAGAGAAAAGATTTACAAGTTGTGTCAGTAATATTCAAGTTCCTCATCCCACATTTCCTAACAACGATATCATATATTTTCACAAATGAATGATGAATAAATATGAAGTTCCATGCTAGAGCCTTCTGCACAGCACTCCAAAGTTAACTACAGGAAATAAAGAGAAGTGAGCAGCAATTGAAGGTATAATTTCTTCCTTTACTTATATATAGTATTTTTAAAGTACTCATATTGCACAAAGTCGAGAGGGATGTAAAAACTTTTTTAAAAAGGAAAGACTTAATGTGAGAAAATGAAGGGTTAGTAAAATCCAGATTTAGTACCTGTGCTAGAGTGATTATCAATGGAGTCAAGCCTGATTAAATCTCTGACGAAGACTGTGTGCTCCCCATTGTTAGCATCATTAGAACTATCCACACTACCGTGGCTCACCGTGTCCCCATCACTTCCACCTGTGGCATTCTGAGGAGCTAAAGATAAGGACAACAGTAGTTCAATAATTCATGCACTGATAATCTATAAAAGCAAACATCAGTGACCCACAGTTTATTTAAAGTTGTAGAATACTTTCTAAATATTTTGAGTGTGAAATTTTGGACTAAGGTATAACTGTCTTTAGCTGTATTTAAACATATCAACCAGAATTTAAGTTTTCTACTTCATGTCATTTAAATTCATATACCTATAAAGTTTATGGTTCAGCAAGAAAGTGTCTTTCCAATCACATGTATTACCTGATATTGAGGAGACCTGTGACTTCTGCATGGTCTTTTTAAGCGGCTGTCTAAATTGTGCCAAGCCATGGACCACATTCCGTACCTTCGTCCATAAGAAGATACCACTGCGGGTACTGCTAGGCCATGGGCTCTCCAAAACTACCTAAGGTAAAATAAAGGAAAAAGTAATGATTAGTACAAATGTTTGATTTTTAAAAATACACATGAATATATTTATATAATACATATATAAAGATTATAACACAAAACCTCTAAAAGAAGGTATAAAAAAATTAATCAATCTTAATAAGCAGCACATAATGCCCAATGTCAATCCTACTTACCTTATTATAATAACCATAAGTAATAGCATTTGGCTTTATGTTAGCAGTTTTCATTTCAAATAAGACTCTCACAGCTAAAACAGGATGACCCCAAAGTCCACAAAGCTGCATTACTACTCGATAGCATACCTAACAAAAAAATGACATCAAAGTATTAGCATATAGTCCATCTGTGACTTGTAGAGATTTTCTTTTTAAAATTATTTTATTAACTATGTTATTACAGTTGTCTCAATTTTTCCGTTTGTCTCCCTCCACCCAGCACCCCCACTCCCTCAGGCAATATCCCTACCACTGTTCATATCTATGTCATTCGTATAAGTTCTTTGGCTAATCGGTTTCCTAATTCGGTACTTTACACACCCATGGCTATTCGGTAATTACCTACTTGTACTTCTTAATCCCTTCACCTCTTCACCTATTTCCTCACACCCTCCTCCCATCTGGCAACCATCAAAATGCTCTCCCCATTCATAATTGTCTCTGTTCTTCTTGTTAGCTTAGTTTTTTTTTTAGTTCAGTTATTGAATTCTACAATTGAATTCAGTTGTAGGTATGTATTTTTGCCATTTTATTATTCATAGCTTAGACTTTTTTCTTAAAAAAGTCCCTTAAACATTTCATATAATAATGATTTGGTGAAGATTTACTTCTTTAGTTTTTTTCTTGTCTGGAAAGCTCCTTAGCTGTCCTTTCATTCCAAATGATAGCTTTGCTGGGTAAGGCAATCTTGGCTGTCAATCTTCCCTGCTTTTCATGACTTTGAATATTTCTTGTCAGTACCTTCTAGCCTGAAAAGTTTGTTTTGAAAAATCAGCTGAGAGTCTTATGGGAACTCTCATGTAGGTCTGTTTTTCTTTTGCCACTGTTAAGATTCTCTCTTATCTTTAACCTTTGGCATTTTAATTTTGATGTGTCTTGGTGTGGTCCTCTTTGCATCCATCTTGTTTGGGACACTCTGTCATTCCTGCACTTGTATCCTATTTCCTTCACCAAATTAGGAAAGTTTTATTTCATTATTTTTTCAAATAAATTTCCATTTTCTTGCTCTTTCTCTTCTCCTTCTGGCATCCCTGATGCGAATGTCGAAATGCTTGAAGTTGTCCAAGAGGCTGCTTAAACTTATCCTCATATTTTTTGGATTCTTTTTCCTTCTTGTTTTTCTTATTGATTGTTTTTTGCTTCCTTATGTTCCATATCATTGATTTGATTCTTGGCTTCATTCACTCTAATGCTGTTTCCTTGTAAATTGTTCTTCAATTAGTGTATCCTTTGTTTATGACTGGATCTTTTTTATGCTGTTGAGATCATTAACTTCCTTCAGTTTTCTTGTAACCAGTTTTAAACTTTGCATCTGATAGATTGCTTGTCTCCATTTTGTTTAGCTCCTTTTTTGAGGTATGCCCAAATGGTCTGAGTACACCCTCTTTCATTGCTGTTGGCAGACCAATGGGAAGGATTTACCCAGGCAAGTTAGCTGCAGTGACGGGGTGTGACCACTGACCACCAACCTCTGCCCTCCATGGAGGATCAACTGTCAGAGCAGGGTAGTGTTACTCTGACGTGGTCTGTAGCTGTTCACTGGGTGCACAGGCTTTGGGGTTTCCTGGGTGGTACAGGCCAAGGTCAGCTCCCACCTGTGTTTTGCCTGGGGCCAACCTGCATGAGCTATAAAGAAATCTGAGATGGCTGCTACTTGTGCTGGGCTTGGAGGTTCTCAGCACCAAGCTGGGAATCTAGACTGGCTGCTGTTAGTGCTGGGCCTAGGGCCACTTAGCAAGAGGTATGGGAGCTGGGGGTTTGCTGAGGCTGGCTGTTGCTGTTTGGTACGATTTAGGAAATTGTGAAACATGAACCAAGACCAGCTGTTTATAAGGAAAAGTCACAGCTAACAGTTTGGGTGGGCCCATAAATTGGATGGATCAGAGTCTCAGGGGATTTCCAGGGCAAGGCAAAGTGTTAGCCAGGTTAATGTGGTCTCAGATATGGCAACAGTCTGCTGGCTCTGTGGCTCAAAGAGTTTTCCACTGACAATCCCTACTGGTTTTTGCAGCCAGAAGTTATGTGCTTATCTTCCTGGCACTGGAACCCTGGGCTAAGGGTTGGGGCTCCTCACTACAGAGATATCTCTTCTGAATTTTTATCCACCACACACAGATGTGGGACCAGACTGTCCAACCTCTCCGCTCCTCCTACTGGTACGGATGTAAGCAGTTTCTTTAATTCCATAATTGTCAGACTTCCATTCAACTCAACAATTTCTGATGGTTCTGAGTGATGGTTGTCCCATATTTTAGTTGTAATTGTGATGTGGTTGTGTGAAGAGGCAAGCCATGTTTACAATATAAAGCCATTTTGACCAGAAGTCTTGTAGAGATTTTTAAATAATTTACCTAGTCCTTCTCAAAGTTATTAAGCACTATTTTTTCTTTCTTGTGGTTCCAGAGTCTTGTTAAATTATTTGTAAAACCTACTCATTAATGTAAGTACCAGCATTATTAACTATTGCATGTAGCAGTTTGCCATTTGTTTCAATAACTAAATTTACATAAAGAGAATGACTATTATTATCCATAACTTGAGAAATTCATTTGTAAAATCAAGCATGATTAAAATAGCTCTCTCCTAAATCATGTTTTATATTCTGTATCAAAGGAATTACAGAATTTTCCAGGATCCTATATAGCAAAAAAATTTGTAAACCCATCCCTTTTAAAAGTATGTTAAAAATGGTAAAAACACTGTAATATAATTAACAAAAGCTTTTCTGACATGCATTTATAAAGGGAAGCTAGATTTGATCATAAGAGGACAAGTCAACTGGGCACTCCTAAAAGTTAAAATCTTACATATTAGGTGATGGAAGAAAACTTGAAGAATGAAACAGAAATTTCAATGATGTCTGGCTAAGAGGTGAGCCAGTTTATAGAAATAGTAAAAGTATAGCCACAGACTTATTTATAATATATAGTTTATTCTGAGAATAAGGACTGCTTGCTTCAAGGAGCACTTAAGTAGTATTAAAAAGATATGGAGAAGATCAGCATGGCCCCTGTATGAGGATAACATGCAAATTCATGAGGCAAATAAGGAAATATGCATATAAAAGATAGTCTTGTTGGCACTCATATAATATGTTCTGCTTGTGTCAGAGTTACTTAACAACTGTATAATACAGCCAAGCTGCTCTTTCTACTAAAGGGTAAAGTGTAAAGATATGAGGAAGCAACTTACATTCAAGGGAACAGAAGAAATGAAATGTGAAAGATCTGAAGGGGCAGAGGATCATAAAGATGAATATTATGAAGCTAGAAATGCAGAGTATAATTTAGGAGGAGGAGGAGGATCAGAAACTGTTAGAGGACCTCTACAATGGACCAGGTTAAAGATATTTTATGAAACTACATAAATTAAGAACAACCGAAAGAACTAGATAAGATGTATGAAGAAAAATGTGAGACAAGAGGGTACTTCAAATATCTGAAGAGCTGTCACATAAAAGAGGGAGTAAACAGTTTGTGCAACTCCAAAAAGCAATAGGGAGGTAGAACTCAGCTCATCACAAAACACATACACTTTATAACAATAACAGCCAATTCAAACATAAGCAAGATCTCAAGCTACAAACTTTCTAGAGCATCTCAGTTTAAGGTTGAAATTATACTAAAATATCTTAAAGTCCTATTCAACTGTAAGAAAATCACTTTCTACATCAAATTGGGATTAATATGAATTTTCTAAAATGACTCTAGATGATGAATTTATTATGAAGATTGCAGAGTGTTCCCCCAACCTTCCAGATTTACTTGTGTAAGAGCCAGGAACCAAAATATATAGTAATAACACCAGGGATATATTTTCCAATTTCAATATTGTGTTGCTGACAACATGATTTCTTTTGGATGTGTGGTAGATTAAAAATGGTGACCAACTCTGCTACACCTCATACTGAAAGGTCTATGTCCTTTTTTTGAACTGAGGGGGAAGGGCTTAATTCTACTGCATGACTAACAGAATTCAGCTGAAGTGACACTGCACCAGTTTCCAGGCTTCAGACTTAAGCAACTGCCAGTTTCTACAATACCTCCTCTTTCTTGAAACAAAAGCCCTTGGAGCTGTAAGCTGTATGGAAAAAAAAACACAAATACCACATTGAGAGGTCCTAAGACTATATGGAGGGAGAGGGTCCCACCTGAGCCCAGCCTTGCAGTCAACCTTGCCAAGGTACCTGCCCGGCCTTTCAGTTAAGCTATCTTGGACTCTCCAGATGAGATCAGGGAGCAATTGGTTATAATACGTGATTCCAGTTAATGAAAAGTGGGGCAGAAAAATCAACCAGGATCTTTCCTAGATTCTCAGCAAATAATAAGACAATACAATAGCTGTATTAAGCCACAAAGTTCTAGGGTGGTTTGTTATTCAACAATAGCTGTTAGACTGATGAAACACTATAAAAATAACCATGACACAAATATTTCATTATCATTAAAATTTAAGTAAACGGTATTAAAAAACAAAATGCATTATGCATTATAATTTCAATTCAGACTAGGTGGCATATGCTATTTCAAGGTCTTCCAAATTTTTATTTTTTAAAAATTTCTTTAAAAGATTTTTTAAAGCATATCTTCTTGATTATGCTATTACAGTCGTGCCATCTTTTTCTCCCTTTTATTCCCCTCTGCCCTGCAACACCCTTCCACAAGCATTCACCCCCCTTAGTTCATGTCCATGGATTGTACATATAAATTCTCTGCCTTTCTATTTCCTATACTATTCTTAACTTCCCTTGTCTATTTTTTATGTGTCTTTTACTTTTTTTTCCTTAAAAAGAGGGAGAGAAACATCAATGTGTGAGACATACTCATTCAGTTGCGTCTCACACGCCCCCAAACTGGAACCTGGCTGGCAACCCACACATGTGCCCTAACTGGGAATGCAACCGGCAACATTTGGTTCGTAAGCTGGTGCCTCAATCCACTGAGCTACATCAGCCAGGGCCTTTTAGCAAAAACAAAACAAAACAAAACAAAACAAAACAAAACAAAACAAAAAAACAGTATTTCATTGATTATGCTATTATAGTTGTCACATTTTTTTCTTTCCTCTATTCCCCTCCACCCTGCAATACCCCTGTTAGTTCATGTCCACGGGTCATATATATAAGTTCTTTGGCTTCTCCATTTCCTATGCTATTCTTGACCTCTCTCTGTTATTTCGTACCTACCATTTATGTTTCTTATTCCCTGTACCTTTCCCCCCATTCTCCCTCTTCCCGCTCCTTGCTGATAACCCTCCAAGTGACCTCCATTTCTGTGATTCTGTTCCTGTTCCAGTTGTTTGCTTAGTTTGTTCTTGTTTTTGTATTTTTTTAGGTTCAGTTGTTGATAGTTGTGTTTGTTGTCATTTTACCGTTCACAGTTTTGATCATCTACTTTTTCTTAGATAAGTCCCTTTAACATTTCATGTAATAAGGTCTTGGTGTTGATGACCTCCTTTAACTTGACCTTATCTGGGAAGCACTTTATCTGCCCTTCCATACTCAATGATTGCTTTGCTGGATAGAGTAATCTTGGATGTAGGTCTTTGCCTTTCATAACTTTGAGTACTTCTTTCTAGCCCCTTCCTGCCTGCAAGGTTTCTTTTGAGAAATCAGTTGGTAGTCTTCTGGGAACTCCTTTGTACGTAACTGTCTCCTTTTCTCTTGCTGCTTTTAAGTGTTTCTCCTTTTCTTTCATCTTGGGTAATGTAATTATGATGTGCCTTGGTGTGTGCTTCCTTGGGTTTAACTTCTTTGAGACTCTCTGAGCTTCCTGGACTTCCTGGAAGTCTATTTCTTTTGCCAGATTAGGGAAGTTCTTCATTATTTTTTCAAGTAAGTTTTCAATTTCTTGCTCTCATTCTTCTCCTTCTGGCACCCCTATGATTCAGATGTTGGAATGTTTCAAGTTTTCCCAGGTTCCTAAGCCTCTCCTCATTTTTTAAAATTATTCTTTCTTCATTCTGTTTTGGCTGAATGTTTACTTTTTCCTTCTGCTCAAAATTGTTGATTTGAGCCCCAGTTTCCTCTCCTTCACTGTTGCTTCCCTGTATATTTTTCTTTATTTCACTTTACATAGCCTTCACTTTTTCCTGTTTTGCAACCATACTCAACCATTTCTGTGAGCATCCTGATTACCAGTGTTTTGAAGTTGGCTATCTCTTCATCGTTTAGTTCTATTTTTAGAGTTTTGATCTGTTCTTTCATTGGGGCCATATTCCTCTGTCTTGATGCAGCTGTTACATTGTAAGGGGTGGAGCCTTAGGTATTCGCCAGGGCAGGGCAATCCATGGCACTGCACTGTGGTGCTATATGTGATAAAAAGGTGAGAGAGGGAACAATGCTGCTTGCTTGGCATTCATCCAGCTTTCAATCAGTTCCCCCACTACCCACAAGTAAATTGAGACCCTCTGGTACTGATTCCCAGGTGGGTGGGTTTGTGTATGTTCTAGGACACTGTAGGTCTCTCCAATGAACTCTCCTGTGAGGCTGGGAGTTTCTCCCACCTCAGCAATTCCCACAGATTTTTTACAGCCAGAGGTTTTGTGTTTTCAGTTGCCCATATTGGGGTCCTGTGTTGTGCAGTCTGTCTCAAACCCTAGTTATCTCTCCCAGTTTATCTGCACACAAATGTGGGACCGCCCCATCCTCTAGCTGCTGTAAGTCTTCTCTGCCCCAGCTGCCCATCTCTGCCAGTCTGAATGAATGTTTCTTAACTCCTTAGTTTTTGGACTTCCATACAGTTTGACTTTCTGGCAGTTCTGGTTATATTTTTGTTTTAAAATTTGTTGTTGTCCTTCTGGTTGTGCAAGGAAGCAAAGTGTATCTACCTACACCTCCATCTTGGCTGGAAGTTCCAAAGTTTTATTTTAAATTCTGGCTTATTACAACTTTTACAAACATAAAATATAGAATACAAAGCTGTCAAATTAAAATATTAAGCATATAAAGGAAACATGAAATATGGACCTGAATATGAAAACCACTTACTTTATGGATGACTTATGTGTGTGTCAATTCGTCTAAGCCTCAAATATTTTTCTTTTTAAAATGTAGCTAATAAATGAACTACCTCACAGAGTTGCTAGGAATACCATAGGAAATAATGTACATAATGTTCTATTCTATGTATAATCAATAAACAAATAAAGTGCACCAAATATACCTAGGAAAGATGATTCTTAAATATTAAACAAACATTTCTTTCTTCCAGTAGTAGAAATGCAATTACTTTAGCACACTACAAATCTCAAGTTGTTAGACGTAGAAATAAAAGAAATTAACCTTGAATTTTTAAATCTTTTATCATGGTGTTTATTGGAGAAATCATCAGAAAAAGTTTCTTATCTTACTAGTTCTAACTGCTGCATGTTAGAAAACAAGAGAATATAATTATTTGTAGCAGAGACTACCTTAGAACTTTATTATCTCTGGAGGAAAGTAATTTTCAGGCAATTTGTGGTATGTCTCTTGAACTTACAACTTATCTAAGAAATAAATAAGTATTGTGCTTTCAATTTAGAGTACAGTAACATAATCAACATTTGCTCTCTCTTACAGCATACTCTAAGACACTTTATAAAAACTATCAGGATAATTTTTTAGCACACTAAAATGGATGAGGTACAAAGCACTGACTCTGATTAAGTACAGTAATACCTTGGTACTTATAGGCTCTGGAACCCATCAAACCTTGTACTCAGCACATTTTGACAAGAAAAGAGTATTTCAGCACTTGCACTTGCTCGGGACACCTCACAATTGCTAGAACTTGTATGAGTCATGACACCACCCCTCAAGAAAAAATGCTTCATTGTTTGGTACTAGTCTGTTTTGACACTCATCACAAATTCTAGAATGAATTAATGATGAGTACCGAGGTATCACTATACTTTTAATTTTGAAATAGTTTTATAAACATCAGATGAGAGAAAATGTAATCAAATATGAGAATGAATATTAGTACTTGTTTTATATCTTATTTTCAAAGCTTTTAGAATATACAGATAATACTTAAAGAAAAAATGAGTTTTAGTGTACCCATAATTTATTACCAAATTATTTTGTAAATGCTGTAGTAATTTCAGATCTTTTTTAAAGAATAAAGTTAGTTATTGCTGAAGCCTATAATGTGCTCTTTTCAATATCATTTCTGTTCTATTCCTGTGTTCTCTCCTTCCCAGACATCATTACTCTAAATTTTTATTTCAACTTCATTTTAATTCTAATCTGATTCTACTTATCATTTATAATTATTTTAACACTAAAAATAATTTCAAAGAGACAGACTAAATAAGTGACTCAGTTTCTTTAATCCTATCGCTATCTCTTGGGATGGTTCTGAGTCTTAATAGAGGTAAGGTAAAACATTTACCACATCATTCACTCAGTGCTTACTATCTATAACCTAGGTACTATCTTAGGCATAGTACATTAACTGACTTAACCCTCAAGCTTATGAGGAAAGTACTATTATTATGTACATCAGTAGGGCAATTTTGTCCTCCAGGGGTCACATGGCAATGTCTGGAGACAGTTTTGATTGCCATGGAAGTGGGTCTGCTACTGGCATCTAGTGGGTAGAGGCCAATGATGCTGCTAAACATCCAGCCATGTGCAGGACAGGCTTGGAGAGGCCCCCATAATAAAAATTATGTGGGCCAAAATGTGAGTAGTGCCAACATTGAGAAACTGGATTCTACACTTCAGATTTAAAATCTGAAAAACAGTTTGGTTTTATAAATCACCTAGACATAGGTCCTATGTGGAAAGCCACTTACTAAAATCCTATTCCCTATTTACTTCCTAACAAAGTTTTATCAAGAATAAAATAAAATCAATGTTATTTTCTACTTAACAAGGGCAAACAATCTGGTCTACGTAAGAAGTCTCAGCTTCATTCCACAGTAGTAATCTTTAAAATAAATGTATTTAAAAATAAAAAATAAGAACTAGCTCTATGTAACAAGGTGTTTTTACTTTTTCTGCTTAATGGAAATTCTTGAGGACACTTTGAAGCAATTGAGATATAAATTCTCTTAAAAAACACAAAAATAAAATTTATCTCAGTGACATTCTCAATGTGTTATACTTGCCTCATCTAGTGGATCCACATCTGTTTTCCTCATCTTAATAAGTGTATCATATGCATGCTGAAGTGCTCTGACCTTAGGATGAGAAACTCTAACATAGGCTGGGAGACAAATAAACCATAAACTGTAACAATGACTGAAGAGGCACTTGGCCCATTGAGGTGGATTTGCATAACATCTCTTCGCCAACTTATGAGCTGTTTTTATCTCCTAGAAAGAGAATAAATAAAACATGGTATTTACAAAAATTCATTAGGATAGGGAAAGTGAAAAGGGAAGGAGAGAAAAGAGTTTAATGTAAAATTTGACTCTAAAGTCAAGCATTTCATAGTTTTACTTTTATGTGTGGCTTCCTACTTAGTGCCACATGGTTCTTGCACATTCACCTACAGAAGTACTTTATATTGTACTGTAGCAAGCATGCATCTCCTAATAAACAAGAAATCCCTTCAAAGCAGAGATCATTCATATTTGTATAATATAATGACTAATTAGATGCCCTTCAAATAGAAGGCACTGATATGTCTGATGGATGAAAGGGATTTAACCATTTACAACTTACGAGTTCTTCAATGTCATTCTTAAAAAATGAGTCTCCTCACACTTTTCCCTGCTAAAAAGTTAAGATGCCTTGGCTATTTCCTGCCAAGATTTTCATTTTACCATCCCTTACTACAGTCTGTGTTAATTCCTTCCTTCACTGACTGATTACATAAAGGGACCTATTCCTTTGAAGACACATAGTCTGAAAAGATCATAGACCTTCCTACCTAATCATTTAATAGTCATGATTTCAACTTCTGATTTTCATTCTGATTTAGGTGGAAGAGAATAGGTATCAAAATCACCAGCTGAGCTTTATCAAACTATAGATACTCCCAGAAATTAAAGAGCCTTCCAGATATGTTAAACTGCTATTGTGTGCTTTGCACAAAAGATCCCTCTACTGGGATATGTTCTAAATAAAAATATCCTGGTGAATTAATTTTGTGATCTATTTTTATGAGACTTGAGGATACATATGAAAATACAGTTCCTTTCCTTTTCCAGCTAGCTTGGGAAAAAATGGTGATGAAAATGAGATTTAAATACTTAGTAACAAAATTCTCCCCTTAAAAAAACTTGCCTTTAGTAAGCTATCAAGGATAAGAAAAATTATCTTCAGACAACACTGAGAGAAATGTGTACTGTATGCAATTAAGGAACACCTTGGGTTACCTACCTCTCAGATTTGGGAGAGGTACATGAATTGGTAAAATCTGAACTGAGAATTTCATTCTGAAATTTTCTATGGTTTGTAGACCCCCAAAATGTCAGTATATAGCTAAAAGATGTTTAATTTTAACTCACACCTAACTATAGCTTAATTCTTTACACTTAAATCAGGTGTGGTATTAAAGCTAGATGTCTAGGTGGTCCTAAATAACTCATTTGAACTCTCTTTAGAATTCAGTTTTCAGTATAAAGTACATTTAAATTAATCACGAGGGAAATGTAAATCAAAATCACAATGAGATACCTACCACTTCACACCCATTAGGATGCTATAATAAAAAAGATAATAACAAGAACTGACAAGGGTATAGTGAACCTGGAACACTCATAAACTGCTGGTAGGAAATACAAAATGGTGTAGCCACTCTGAAAAACAGTCTGACAGTTCTTCAAAAGGTTAAACAGAGTTACCATATGACACACCAATTCTACTTCTAGGTACACACCCAAGAGAAATGAAAACATACATCCACACAAACACTTGTACACAAATGTTCATAGCAGCACTACGAATAATGGCCAAGTAGGAACCACTCACATGTCCATGAATGGATAAACGTATAAATACAATGGAATATTATTCAGCAATAAAAATAAATGAAGTACTGATACATGTTATAACATTCATCAACCTTAAAAACATTATTATAAGTGAAAGAAGCCAGTCACAAAGGGCTATATGTTACACAATTCAATTTATATGAAATGCCCAGCATAGACAAAACTATAAAGACAGAAAACAGACTAGGGGTTGCCTAGGGCTATGGGAGGAAAAAACTGGGAGTTAATAGCTAAGGGGTGAAAGTTTTTATTAGGGATGACAAAAACGCTCTAAAGTTGATTGTGGTGGTGGTTGCACAACCTTGTGGATATATGAAAAGCCATTGACTATACTTTAAATAGGTGAATTGTATGTGTGTGAATTATATCTCAACAAAGTTATTTTTAAAGTATATTTGGTTCCCAAGGATTCTCCTAAAACATAAACATAAGCATGCAAAAACTTCAGCCTTGAAATTACAATATAAGTAGGGTTGCAAGAAATACAGTTCATCATCAACCATAGTGGATCTTCCAATGGTTACTGTCGGTGATAAATCTAAACTATGAGCTGCATATCACATATACATATTTTACACTTTAAATTAACATGTATTACATAAAGAATATCTGACCTGTTTAGTTCTCTTAGCCATGAGAGCTGGACTGTTTGTAATGCTATTCCCAGTAGGGTGTCTACTAAAACAAAGTTTCAACTCCTGTGGTCTGTCAAAAAGCTTAAGGTCCAGTCTTGGAAAGTATTTGTAACTAAAATAAAAAGCAAAAATAGAACTGCTGATTTAAAATACATTAACTCTTCATATTATTCCAGAATTTAGGTGAATATTTCTAAACCATAATAGTACCCAATATTATTCCCCAAAACCCTTATATAGAAAATTTTCTTTTCAAAAATGTAAGATGATAAAGTTATAAAATACATAAGCCACCTACACAAAAACTTTGGCTCCTCTCCACCCTATTTATTTTCAACCAATCCCTAGAAAACAGAAAACCCTGATATCTTACTTGATAGAGGAATTAACCCTTATGAGAGAAATCATGTGTTCAATGATAATTTATATTTAAAAATAATATTTGGCTGGTGTAGCTCAGTGGACTGAGCATGGGCTGTGAACCAAAAATAATATTTAGTATAATTTGTAATTTTGTTTTTCTTCATAAAAGTATTTTGCACTGATATCTAAAAGGAAATTTTTTCATAATATTTTTATTAAATGGGATATACAATTTAAGTAATTCTTTACTGCTAGACACTTTTAGGTTATTTCTGAATTTTTGCAATTAAATATCTTTGTACATGTATCTTTATGAATACTTTTGCTTAATTTCTTAGGATAATGCCTGATAACAGGGTTTGCTAATGCCCAATAACAAGGTTTTATAATCATACCAAATTATTTCCCCCAAAAAGCAATACTTGTAGCATACAATCTAACATACACTCTAGTAGCACAGCCTATCCTCAACATGATAGATTAAAAATGCTTCTGCCCTGACCAGTGTGGCTCAGTTGGTTGTGCGCTGTCCCACAAAGTAAAAGGTCACTGACTTGATTGCCAGTCAGGAAACATGCCTGGGTTGTGGGTTTGGTCCTGGTCGGGGCACATGAGAGAGGTAACAAATTGATGTTTCTTTTCCTCTCTTTCTCCCTCCCTTGCCCTCTCTCTAAAAACAAATAATAAATAAAATCTTTTTAAAAATGTCTCTACTCATCATTTTGGTCTGCATTCCTTTGAATACTAAAAAAACAATATATTTTCATATTATCAACTATTGGGAATTCTTCTTGGAAAATGCCTGGTTAGTTCCTTTGGCCAATTTTATTCTGGGCAATACTGCCTTTCCCTACTTATGTTGTTTGTCAATACCTGGATACCAATGATTAAGCCAAAGTAAAAAAGAATTCTATAGTTAATATGCAATCAAAATGGTACTTAATTAAGCCACTCAATCCCTATGGTATATATTCTTCATTCTTATGCAGTCCTTCTGAGATTATAAATTAATTCTATATTTCCATATTTTTAGAAGACAGTTACTTTATATTTCCTTTGCTACATATACTTTTATGAATACAGTCTAAGAAATAGCTGTGTATATACAAAGATATAGACAGCAAAGAACTACAAACAAATCCAGACGCGACTGGTAAAACAAATCACAATAAACACATGCAATGTAGTCACTCAAAATGATATGGCACAAAAATATTTTTTTAACGTGGACATATGTTTGGACCATTAAAGGCAAATACAGGTTACAAAGAATATGTACAGGATGAACTCGTATTTGTTTTAAGTAAATGCAAATTTATGCACAAAAAGACAGGAAAAATATACATACAATTGTTAACAGACTAAGTACTGGTGCTAAAATGATGTACTAATTTTCTTTTTTCTGTTGTTTAATTTTCTAAGTCTATTAAACTTTGTCCTATCACAATTACAACAACAGCAATCAAATACATTTGATTTCTCAAAAGATTCCTATCCAAATCCCATTCTTTACATTTATTTTAATAAAGAACGATTCCTGGCCCTCTACTTTTAAGTCTACTCTGAGACTTATTAAGCATGAGAACTTTAGTCTTTATATTAACAATGAAATCCCCAAAAGGGTGGGGGAACCTCACAAAAGAATATAAATTTTTTAAACATTAAAATATGGTTAAATGTTTAGGTGAATAATGACCAACATCTGGCTTATCTTCCAATAAGGTTGTCCAATTCTTAATTTACATTACCCAGTGATATTATAAAATAATTAATCTCTATTAGTTTCACTGAATAAATTTTGAAAATTACTTTCACAAATAATTAATATATGCATCTACTATCAATCAGACACAATCAAAATAAATTACTAAAGCTGTGCCCAAAGAGCTCCTTTAAAAAATTCCTGCTACCTGTACTTTGGTGACAGGTCCTTTCCATCATCAGGAGGTGGCTCTGGTGGCATTATGAATACAGTGTGCTCACTTTTTTGTGAATCATCTAGCTCTATCAACTTGGTATCATCTGTTGAATCACAATCAACCTGAAAATAATTAGTTTTTTTCCAGTTAATTTGTATATAAGCAAGACCTAATCCTGAAATTTCAAAACTTAATTTTAAGAAAAAAATACCTTATCTGTTTTCTCCATGCCTTTATCAGGAAACAACTAGAAAAGAAGAAAATAATTCTTAGTAGAAATGTCTACTGTGAATTTAATAGAGCTTACCTTAAACTCTTACATTAAAAAATATTCTTTTTTAAAAAAAACTGGGCAGATACAAAGCACTTCACAATATATTTTTGGGACCCTATACTATATTAGGCTAAAGTATAATACTTCTCTTATGGCTATTAAAATAGAAAACAATCTATTTTGATTAATATTTTCATGAATCCTTCAAAAGCAAAAGATGACTAATCACAATGGAAATCTAGCTTCTCAAATCAAAAATTTCATTATTAAACTACTGCATTAGTGATTGATATTATCTAAGCATCCTTCTAACTGGATGATAGTGTACTATTAATTTTATCAGTAAACTAATATGTTAAATAATTTCAATTGTATCCCTGAAGTTTGAGATCACACTAACAGAATGGGAGAAAAATTAATCAAGTTTTCTAAGGCACATGAATCATTAGGAGCCCATAAAAAAATACAATGTCATAATATTCTACCTTTTTCGGATGTAATCTTGAATTTTATACAATATATAGTTTGCATAAATAATCAGCCTCAAGATCCACGCAACAAAAATAAGAATTCTATTAAAATTTTCTTTAAAAATCTAAGTCAGTCATCAATTGACTGTTAGGAATCAACTTGAACTTCCTTCGGATGGGTGAGTAAAGCTTTAAATCTAACATATTTCCAAATATCTTCATTAGTACAAAAGAAATAAATTAGCAAAAGTATTTGGAAAACATTAAAACAAAAGAACACAAGACTCCATTAGCCATAAAACTAAACTTTTTAAATGAACTACTAAATCTTCTTACGTTATTCATATAAATTAAAAAATATAAGATTTAGGATGGTCAATGAAATGTTCTTAGCACTTAACAGTTACAAAAACAAAGCGAGAATCAAAGAGAAAAATTACCTATGTATGGTAGAAACTAGATACCACAAGGAAGATGACTCATATCAAGCCCAGAATTAGGCACTTGCATGTACATGTGAGCACACATGTACCCACAGCCATGAGCTTGTGTGTGCACACAGGCACACACACATACCCTATATTGTCTCCATCAGATCACTTGGGCTAATCATAATAATGATGATGATTATACGTATAAATAGTCAAACTATTAAAGTTTTTCCTTAACACTGATGTATAGGACAAACTTTTACCTTTTCTATGCAGTCATCAAAAAATGCGAATCCAGTATCTTTATCACTTACAAAACTACATTCTTCAATGAATCGAATAAAAATCTGTGTTTTGGATAAAAGGGTGTAGAATTTTGTATAGGCACGATCTCGACTTTTTAAAAATCCTAAAGAAAACAAAATTACAATTAAATTCAAATTTTAAAGTGGAACTAGATGTTATATTAAACATTATTTTAAACTTCTACATGACATTATATTGTAGTCTCTTTATATATATCACTATAGAAGCTTCTAGTAACCATAGCTCCTTCTGCCTGATTCAACCACAAAAATGCTTAACTTATACCATTAACCTTTTAACTGAAACCCGAATCTCTTATAAGAAACCTCTAGCTCTCAAATAGAAATTTCTGATATTCTGTATATTCTTGAGCAAGAGGTGTCAATGTCCTTCCTCTGCAATGCCACCAGACAATTATTTCTGTGTAGTCTTGTAAAAGTTTCTGTTCACTGAAAGTTCAAGCATCTGGCTATTTTACCCCTTCCCCTACCAGCTGCAGTCATCTACCGACCTTAGGGACACTCCCCATTCATTCAATGAAGATCAGGGAACCTACTTCAAAGTCTTCTCCTCTCCAGTTCCTACCATCATCATTCTGTAACACATACCAGTCACAAACCATCCAACACTTTCAATGATCTGAGGTCTATCCTACCTCAACCACCAACTTCTACACAAAGTCACATATACATTCTCTAGACCGTCCTTGCTATCATTAAAAATAGCTCTGGCTCTCAAATATGTAATTTACATGTTATTCTCTGACCATTACCTTTATCTATCTAGTTTGCTTACTGAAGAACACCTACCAAGGCTTTTTGTGTGTGTGGGGGGGGGGGGGGTGACAGAAGCTAGACTCGTTGAAATCTATAATCCAGTTACCCTTTTCCATTCTATCTAAGCCCTCCTGTTTTTAGCTCTCTACCTATCTAATACTGATTCCATTCCCATGCCCATCATTTCAATTACTTTCTTGTCAACACTGTCAATTCTTACGTTTTTTTGCCAAACCCACCTAGTATAACCTAGCCCTGGAGGAATACACTGCCTACTTTCTCTGGATGCAACAGTGTGACTGAGCACAAGTTAAACAAGAAAAAAGAAGTTCCACAATTAGGTGGATCAGAATCAGTACTGTACCTTCATCCCTGACCAGCAACCCTTTACCCGTGTTTTCACAGCTATTTCTGGTTTTTAAATGTTCTCCCCCCATGTTTTCTTCCCCCATCCCAGAATGATCATACCTTATATTACAGAGAAATGAAAACCATTAAATGAGAACTACCTTTATTATCTTACTACAAAATCTATGACTCTTTCTGCAGCTATCATTCCTTCCTTCCTTCTTTTTACAATGGACATGTCCAGTCCTCCTACCTAAGGCCAAGCCCACCACCTCAGCCTGGGATTCCAGCCCCTCAGTATTCTCAGAACAATTCTTCCTCTATTAGCTACTTATCAGCATACTAAAGCTCTCTCATTAAAAACAACAACAACAACAACAACAACAACAAAAAAAAGCCTTTCCTTAACAAATAATCAGATCTTCCTTTTCGGCTATTTTCCTTCTCAATAAAGAGTATGACCATCAACTTGGTTGTTAAAGACAAAAATCTCAAAGTTGCTCTAGACATTTCCCTCTATCTTACATCCTGTATTCAATCATTACGTTTTATCCAATCCACCTCCTAAAAATCACTCTTCTATTCATACTATCACCAGCTAATCCAGGTGACTTATACTGGTCACTTGAACCAGTGCATTAACCAACTTAATCAGTAGATCCACACTTTAGGAGCCGCTAGTTCAATATCTGCATTAGAAACTAAAGTCATTTAAAAATATAAATCTGATCCTATTACCTACTTAAATATCCTTCACTGGCTTCCAAGTACTCTTAGAATAAAGACTAAAGCCCTTCACTGGTTCTAAAATATCCTGTATGATCTGGCTCACATGCACCATTAGGAGCATGGTTTTTGAGCCACTTTTACCTCCAGCCTTTCTTTGACACTTCTGGCATTCCACATACTGTGGTCCTCATTCCATCCCAGTGAAATACTAGTTGAGAAAGACTAACATAAAATAGAAATAGATTTTTCTTGGCAAGTAGTAAAGAAAAGGTTTTTTTCCTTCTTCTAGTGGATATAGACAATTATCAGCAAAAACTACTGAAACAATTAAATGAAAAGCAGATGGGAAACGATAATGAATGAATGAGGCTGACAGTTAAACCCAGTGATATAATCTTAAGAGCACTAAAAATGGGACAGCCAGACATGTTATGTCCCTCAAAATAGGAAGTAGTGAGCACCAAGTATTTTGGCATTACTTGACAAGAAAATTGAACCCAAATCTAATCAAACTCTAGATCAGTATTGTTTAATTCAGTAACTACTACCCCCATGTGGCAATTTAGTTCTTGACATGTGGCTGGTCCAAAGTAAGAAATGGTATAACCATAAAATACATGCCGATTTCAAAGCCTTAATACAAAAAAAGGAATGTAAAATATTTCATTAAATTAAAAAAATCTGAATATGTGTTGAAATAATACTATTTTGGATATATTACATTGGAGAAAACACTATTAAAATGAAACAACATGGATGGATCTTGAGGGTATCATGCTAAGTGCATTAAGTCCAAAAGAAAAGGACAAGAACTGTGATTTCACTCACATGTGGAACATAAAACAAAAATCAACATATGAACAAACAAAACAAACTCATAGATATAGACAACAGAATGGTGGTTACTATAGGGGAAGAGGAATGGAAGGAGGACAAAGAGGGTAAAGGGGGTCAAGAATATGGTGATGAAAAAAGACTCAGTGGTGAGCACACAATGGAGTATACAGATGTTGAATTATAAAGCTGTACCCTGAAACTTTTATAATGTTATTAATCACTAATGTTACCCCAATACATTTAATTAAAATAAAATTTTTAAAAATAATTTTCCCTATTGCTTACTTCTGTTTTTAACTGTGACCACTAAAAATTCTAAATTACATATGTGGCTAACATTATATTTCTACTGGATGATTGGGTTTTGCTCCAACTACACATTTACAGGAATACAGATGATGGACGAAATGTAAATAACACCATAAGGATACAAGCAGCCAAAAGGACAGATAAGCTCAGAAAATTATAAATATAATTAACAAAACTTATGGATGAAATGATGTCCTATTTGGGATTTAGAGAGAAAGAGACCATTCAAGATAGCTGAAATACAAATAGCAGAATATTTATTGCTACTACTGCTTAAGTTGGAAGATAGCTATATGATTTGATATAGGTTTATGAAAGTATTCCCTAAGAAAAAGTTATCCCAAAATGAAGAGCTAATTCTTACTCATTTTTCAGGCCAAAGCTTAATTGTTACTTCTTCAGGGAAACTTTCCCTAACCTAGCACTCTCATTGTGACCAATACTTTCCTTTACAACACACTTAGTAAAATGTAAATAGTATTTGTGTTATTTTGTCTAATGTGTGTATTCCCCATTAAACCAAATGTCATCCTGTTACCAACAAAATCCTTAGGCCTCAGACACTAAAATTAAATATCTATCTTTCTCAATTCCATTAGTAATGCCTCCTGCCTACAGAGATGAATTAATGACCCACTACTGCTGATTAGAAAAACTCCATGTTCTTAGTCTGGCATCTAAAACTACCCTTAACACTACCCATAATCTGAGCTCTGATCTTATTTTCAGCCTCATCTTCTACAACACCTATTAAAACTGTTCACTTTGGTCAAATTGTACCATGAAATCTTCTTTTTCCCAAATGTGCTGTTATGGGCTGATTGTGTCCCCCCAAAATTCTCTTGAAGTTTTAACCCCTAGTATTTCAGAATGTGACTGTATTTGTAGATAGGTCTTTAGCAAAACAATTAAGTCAAAATGCGGTAGAGTGGACTCAAATCAAATGTGACTAGTATCCTTACAAAAAGGGGCAATTTGGACACAGAGAACAAAGACCATGTGAAGACATAGGGAGAAGACAACCATCCAGAAGCCAAGGAGAAAGGCCTTCCAGCTACCTTCTAGAATTGTGAGAAAATAAATTTCTGTTGGTTAAGCCACCCAATCTATGGTACTTTGTTAAGGCAAACCTTGCAAACAAACACACATACCTGTTCTTTGGTTTTTTGAGGTTTCTTCCATTTTGTTATTACCACTAATAATAAATAGCTGTTATCATGAATACTGAATATTATAAAGTAATTTTTGCTAGTTGTTCCACCTACATTTTTTCATTGAATCTTCACAATCATGCATGAAACTAGGTATTATCCCCATTTTATTAATGAGAATAAAGAATCCCAGAAATGTTTCATAAACAGCAAAGAAGAAATTCAAATTCAGATTTGCTTTTTAATGCCTACTGTTTTTAGAAAGGCTTTTCTGTTCATCTCCATTTATCTAAATTCTTCCAAGTCATGCTCTTCTTCCATAAAGTCTTCCAAAATATTGATTTGAAAGGATGTTTCTATTTTTCTGTATTTTTAGAGCTTCTCACTGAATTGTGTAAAATTTGTTTACTTGAGTACTTGCTTTACTTTAAAAAATTAGATTATTTTCCATTTAGTATCCCATAGATCTAGGTTTTATACTTCTTTATATCCCTAAATAATAATTAGTTGGACTTGGAAAGCAGTGGCTAAATATTTGAGAGATAAGTTATTCTGAAGCAGAAATTATAAAAGACAAAAGAATTACTGGGAGAATGCAGATTATTTTTAAAGTAACTGCTAGGTAAAAGTACAGAAATGTAATATAATTTTTATATAAATATTAATGAATCTGTAAAGTTGCTACTAAATATATAACAGTAGCTGAATAATAACAAAAAGCTTTAAAACTCCATAAATTAACAAACACAAAAAACATGAGTACAGTGTTTTCCCCTGGAAAAAATATATATTTTTTGAAAAATTTAAAAACCTGATGGCTTTATTCCAAAAACTAATTATTAGGGAATATTTTAAAGCAAAGTGTATATAAATCTAAAGTTTATGCAAAACTGAAGAAAACCTAAAACAAATCACATTCTAAGATAACTAAGTAGTATTGTATATATAAGCAATATCTTTGACTTTTAATAATTAAAGCCCTTTAGCTTTAGGTTTCCCAAGGAAAAAATGCAATATAAAAAAATGAGAGAAATTCTATTCATAGAGCCAGATTGCAAACAGACAGAAGTTCATTATATTTTAATATAAAGTTCTAAAAATTTAAAGAGAATATTTCTTGGTAGCAATACCAAAGTATTTTTCATATCTATACAAAGTGATTATATTTTTAATGCCACTCACCCTGTCGGTCAAATAATGAATCAGCAGCTGTGGCTTTATTTGAAGGAGCCTCTGTAATTGGTCTGAGGTATGTTCTATATCCTTTTAAAATGGATGCCATAAAGCGCAAAAATGCCTCTTGAATTTCCATCTCAAGTTGAGTCGTCTTTTTTTGCCAGGAGAAATCTGCTTCAATTGGAGTCATCTCAATTGCTGAACCTTCTTGAGTTTTTCGGTGAACTGACAAAATAAGAAAAAATGACATTGATATATAATGTAATATAAATAATGATTGAACAATTAAGGAAATTGTCAAAATAAAGCCTGTGACTTTCTGAAATTTCTCTCTCCATTAATGTAACGGAATCATTAGGAAGAGCTAAGAGAGATGATCAAGCAGACAGGCCACACACAACATACTTAAAAAGTTATGAACCATAATATTAACTTCTTATTATTGGAATTTTGTAATGAGACTCCTTTTAAGCAGAGCAAAACTGTGTTTAAATTTAAGAAGAATTTTCATCAAAATATTCCTTTTTCCTCACATTTACCTGAAGATAACTGGGGATACAATTTCTTCAAAGTGCTAAGCAGATTTTTGCATGGTTTTTTGGGAAGCTGCTTCCAGTTCATGTTCTTCTTTTCATCAGCTCTATAAAATAAAAGTATAACTAATAAAGTCTCTCATCTGTTTTTATGTCAAACTAAAAAAGTATATGGAAAAGATATCTTTACTGAAGCTACAACAAATGATATAGACAGTCTGAATAAGTTGTTTTCAAGGAACTTCTCTTTTCATTTCAATTATCTTGAGTCAAATTTAATCACTCATACTAACCCTTCAGCATAGATTTTCAATACTGGAGTTACAAATACAACACTGAAGTCTTGCCTCAAGAGTATTTTAGGATTATGATATTTAAAGTGTTGCCCTGACCAATATAGCTCAGTTGATTGAATGTCACCCCACAAAGCAAAAGGTTGCCGATTCAATTCCCGGTCAGGGCACATGCCTGGTTTGTGGGCCACTCCCTGGTTGGGGTGTGTGCAAGAGGCAACTGATCCATGTTTCTCTCACACATGGATGTTTCTTTCCTTCTCTTTCTCATTCCCTTCCACACTCTCTATAAATAAAAAAGTAAACTATTAAATAAAAGAGTGTCAAATTTAGACTTGAGATTTCAAATTTCCTATTAGAAGCAAATCTTAACAAGTATCAGAGAAACAGTGACATATAAAGCATGTTCTGTCCACAATTCAACAGATTCAGCATTTAAGAAAAAAACTCAGAACTTCGAAGAACAGTTTTAAATAATGTGCAAGTCAGATACAATTATTTTAATAGAAAGAAGAAACATTTAAAACTTCACAAAGATGAAAGCACTATGTACCAACCATGGACTGTGCTCTACATCAGGCTGATATCATTTATGAACATCAATGCAAGCATCTTAAATTCTTAAAAAATTTCATACATAAGTACATAAAAAACAAGGGCAAGATGATGTTTATTTCAGGAATGTCAATTGTTTACAACTAAATTACTTTATTTATTTACTTTTATTTTTTATCCTCACCTGGGGACATTTTTTTCATTGCTTTTTAAGAGCAAGGAGGAAGGAAGAGAAGAAAACATCAATGCAAGAGAGAAGCATTGATTGGTTGCCTCCTGTATGCACAAGGACCAGGGGTCGTACAGAGAGCCTATGCACAGAACTGGGGACTGAGAATTGTGAATGGGGGATGGAAGATCAAACCTGCAACCTAGGTATGTATCCTAACTGGGAATCAAACCCACAATCTTTTAGTTATGGGACAACATGCCAACCAACTGAGCCACACCAGCTACAGCACAACTAAATTACTTTATAATGTAATATACCCACAAAGATCAAAAAAGAAAAAGTTAATGTTCACCTCAACAGTTGTACAAAAGTGTTATAAAAATTCAACATTTATTTATATTTTTAAATAATCTTAATCTAGAAGTAAAGAGAAAGTTCCTTAATTTATTATTAAGCAATCAAGACCCTAGAATGGGGCTAGGAAACTTTTGGGTCAGATAGTAAATATTTCATGTTTTGAAAACCACAGTGCCTATGTCACATCTATTCAAATGTGCCACTAGCATGAAAGTATCCTTGGACCAAATGCAAACAAATGAGCATGCATGCCTATGTTCCAACAAAATTTTATTTATAAGCGCAGTACTTGGGCTGGATGTCAATTCTTGCCTTAAAGTAATAATCATAATTAGGGACAAGACAAGATACAGGCTATGACTGCTCCTATTCAACACTGCAGTAGGGTCTCAGCCAGAGAATTAAGACAAGAAATTTAAAATAAGAATTGTAGATAACATGACTGTTTATAGCCAGAAAGTTGAAGACAATCTACAGACAAATTAAAAGAATTAAATTAAGTTGCTAAGCAGCTGACCACTACATAAAAATCAGTAATATTTCTATACTCCAGCAACTAACAAGTAGAAAATGTAATTTAAAATACCATTCACAGCAGCAATAAAAACTACAAGGTACTTAGGAATAGGTAAGTTTAATAAAAGATGTGCATGTCTTTATCAAGAAAAGTACAAGTTTATTGAAAATTTTAAGATTTATGAGGTAAAACACTACATTCATGGGTAGGGAGATGATGTCAAAAAGATGTCATGTGTTCCCAAATTAATCTATAAATTCAACAGAATTCTAACCAAAATCACAACATAAATTTGTGTGGAACTAACTTAAGCTTGTATTAAAATTTATATGGAAAAGCAAAGGACCAAATATATCACAATAATTTTTTAAAATGGGTAAAAGAACTCTTGCTATATCACATCACATTTTTTAACAATGTTATTAAGATACAATTCATATACCATACATTTCACCCACCTGAAATGGTCAATTTGATGGTTTTTAGTATAGGCACAGAGTTGTGTAAACACTGCCACAATCAATTTTAGAATATCTGCATCACCTCAAAAAGAAACCCTGCATCTTCTTAGTCATTAACCTCCAATTCCTCCATTATCCCATCTCAACCAACCACTAACCAATTTTTTATGTCTATTGATTTGCCTTGAATATTTCATATAAATGTGATTATATAAGGTCTTTTAGCATGATGTTTTCAAGAGTCATCCATGTTGTATACAACTTAATTTTAAAGTCATTAAGATAGTGTTATACTGGCAAGAGGCTAAAACAAAAGAACAAAATAATAAGCCTATATAGACAGCTATATACACTAATACAGAAACTGACACATAATGATGCTGACACTGAAGAATAGTGAGAAAGAGATGAACTCACTATTCAATAAACAGTGCTATGTGACAATTGTTTATCTGTGTGAAAAAAATAAATAAAATGGTATCTCTATGTCATACCATATACCAATATCAAACTTAGCTGAATTAAAGACCTACATGAGAAAGGCAGAACCTTACAACTTTAAGAATATCTGAGAGAGTATTTCATGACCTCAAGCAGAGGATTTTATAAAGAAGAACCAAAAACAACAATCCATATGAGAAACTGACAAATTTAATCATTTAAAATAAGCTGTTCATCAAAAAAACATGTAAAATAGAATGAAAAGACAAGTTGGTGTGGGAGAAGCTACTTGCAATGCACATAACAAACCAAGGATTAATTTCAGATTATGTAAAAACTACTTACACAAATCAAAAGAAAGGGATAAACAACTCAACAGGAAAATTTACCAAAAAATGGGAAAATTCAATTACCAGGAGAGAAAAACCAAAGGATAAAAAGAAAGTAAAATGTTCTATTTGTAACTAATTAGGCAAATGTGAAGTAAAGCCATAGTTGAGATCTCATTACCATCAAATGGGCAAAAATGTTAAATTCTGACCATAACAAATATTGACAAAGATATTAAACAAACATAATTCTCATTTGCTGCTGAAGAAGGGGTAAACTTGGAAGAGTAATATGGCATTAGTAAAGCCAACCAACCAATATTGGCTCTTCAAGGTATATGTTTCAAAGGAATTCTTGCCCAATATGAACAATAATGATCAGAGCAGCCTTGTTCACAATTGCAAAAATCTACGTACAGCCACAGCATCATCCCCTATAACAAAAGACTGCAGGTTCAACTCCTAGTCAGGACATATAGGTAGGCTGTGGGTTCAATCCTGATTGGGGCATGTACAGGAGGCAACCACCGATCGATGTTTCTCTCTCACATCAATGTTTCTCTCTCCTCCCGGCCCCACCTCCCTTCTTCTCTCTCTAAAATAAACATAGCCTCAGGTGAGGACTGAAAAAATAAATAACAACTTTTAAAAATCTAGGTACAAGCTAAATATACATCAACATTGATAAACACAAAAATTGAAATAAAGCTACATGTATCAACATGGATGACCCTCATAAAGAATGCCAAGTAAAAATGCAAGTCACAGAAAACTATACAAACATTAAAAAAAGTAAAGCATGCAAAACAAAAATATTAAAATAATACATGTTTCCAAAAACACATGGAAATAATAAACATCAAATTTAAGATGAGCCAAGACATGTTACAAAGGACTATCCAGGGGTTTCAGATTAATTGGTAATATTTGATTTTTTAACCTAAGTGATAGAAACATGGGAGTTATTTACATTTCCTCTATAATTCTTGGGTATGTAGAATACTTCATAATTCTTTAAAACTGGGCAAAGAATTCAAAGTTATTTTTGAAAATAATGTTTTAATTTATAGAAATTTTATAGAAGTTATTTAAAACTGGCAAAATTAAGAATCTCCATAATATTATTTTATTCCTAAGAGTAAGCAAATTAAAGTAAACATCTGAGTTACAACTTCATAAATAATCATTTCCAAAAGCATCACAATGTACACCACCATGAAATAACTGCTTTTCAGGGATAGCAGCTAAAAAACAATAAAAAAAATTGCTATAAGAAATATTTAGTGTATTCAAGAGGGTCATTATTTCTAGGCTAAAAGTAAATGCACACATACATAGTAAAGAACTACTACACTTATGGTTTCAAAATACAATGGTATATACATTTCAAAATTATTTTTAAAGTTAAAGCAAATGTTTTCTGCCTTCCTTAAGTTATTCCTTTGGTTCACTTTGGGATACTTTCCAAACCAATTCCATTGCTGTGACCACTGAAGTCTCACCCAAAATTCTTATTTTTTTCATTTTATGCTAATCTCAAACAGTTCAGAATAACAGTACTCCAGACCTGGAAGTTGGCACCAACAGTAAGAAATTTTCAGCCCTGGCTAGTGTGGCTCAGTGGATTGAGTGCCAGCCTGCGAACCAAAGGGTCACTGGTTCAATTCCTAGCCTAGGTCATGTAATGACTGACCTAGGTCCCCAGTGTGCAAGAGGCAACCACATACTGATGTTTCTCTTTCTCCCTCCCTTTCCCTCTCCAAAAATAAATAAATAAAATTTAAAAACTAAAACAAAAATAATTTTTTAAAAATTTCAATATTTACTATTCTTTTCCATTTGTGGGGCTGGGGGAGTGTGGAGCAGTTCGTTTTTAAGCATCCAAAAGAGCTGCTTCCTTTATTAATGTGGTATAATAATCTCTATAACCCCATTGCACCACTGCTGTATCACCTCCAATAAACACAAATTATGATTAATTTTTAATATCAATTTCTCTTCAATAAAATACATCCTTAAAAATTCAAGTCCTGACAACTATAGAAATGACGTAATATTACCCTACATTGTGACTAAATTCAAACAGGTAAACCATTTTTTTAAAATATTATTAATTTTTTTAAATTTTTATTTAAATTGTTGTTGCAGTACAATTTTCTATCTTTTACTCCCATCCCAACCCACCCACCCAACCCTCTCCTCTTCCCTCCCATTTCCACCCTCCCCTAGTTTTTATCTATGTGTCCTTATACACGTTCCTGTAAACCCTTCCCCTTTTCCCCGGTAAACCCATTTTTTAAAAGCTCACACATGGGTTTTGAATTAAACCTAGAAAGTATATCAACTCTTGAGCTCTGAAAGCAGTGTTTAATCTTTTTTTAAATCCATATTCTCTTTTGAGTAATATATAAATATCTACTGCCTGCCATTAACATTAGTATCTAAATACAAACTATTTTAATGTAGATGATGTTCCTTTCCAAACCACACAGCTTTGCAGGATTCTGGTATTTGCTTTGATTGAGATTCACTGAAGAAGACCCATTAACAACTTTTAAAAACAGCATATTTCTAGATGCTGTCAATGAGCTGTAGGCACATATGAGAAAATATAAAAAGAATCAACTTACACATACAACATGTTTGTATCCAAGTCAATGCAGACAACATCTTGTGGTGGGTCATGAAGATCAAAATACCTTGAGTCAACTCCAACTATAAATGGTAAAGGTGCACTAAGCACTCCCGCCAGTGAAAGAGGACAAAGGGGAATATATGGGCATTGCCACTGAAAGGGAAAGATCATCTGGGAAAAAAGTTTTTTAAAATTAGCCAAATTTGAAATTTACAATAAAATTATATATTTAACTAATATTGTTGAAAGGGACCATTAAGAAGCATTTAAGTTTAGTTTTTTTTATCTTCAATGTCATTCCAAAAGCTAATGATTATAAAACATTATTAAGCATACTATAACCAATGTAATTAAAATCTTTGCGCATGACAATGATCACAAGCACAATAAAAATGCTAACAGCTCTTTGCATGTTAATTTTTCTAATGTCTATACAAAACCTACATTCAGTTTTATGGAAAAATTCATAGTAGAGAATTGCCTAAAAAATTAAAAACAAACTCATGATCTTTAAATCTCATTCATTTCACCCATCTCTTAAGTCCCAAAATAACCTTTGACTAAAATCCAACTAAGACTAAGGAATCAAAAAAAATTAAAATGATTCCCTCGAGAATGGTAATAGCTGATTAAAAACTTCAATAAAATAAATTTCCTAGCCACTCAAATAAACATAAAATGACTTCAGTGAGGCTTGACATCTTAAAAACAGTGTCAATATAAGACATATATAAAGACTCTTTACCATGTTTCCTTTATAAAGATCTACCTTAATTGTATCACATATGCTGATATTTAAGATAAATTAAAAACCCAGATTAAATTTTAACAATTAGCTAATTAAATTTTTAATCACTGATGATAAAATTTTTCTTCTACCATAAAAAGCCTTGCTGTCTTTCAAGATCTAGTTCAATTTTCATCTCATTCATCATCATTCACCCCAAAGAACTGCCTATAATGTTTACTACCTCTGCCAGTTATTCCAGAAGGTTATTCAGAATTGGGATTTTTATCTTCAATCATTTACTTACTCATCAAATATGTGTCAAGCACAGTTCCAAGCACATGATGGAGCACAACAATGAATAAAACAAAGATCCCTACCCTCATATAATCTAACAAAAAAGTCAGCAAACTTTTTCTGTATAAAATAGAAAATGTTGTAGGACTTGGAAGCCTATTTGCCACAAATTCTTTGTCTTCATGCACAAAAGCAGTCATTTTATGTAAATAAACGGCCCATTTCCAGTAAGCCTTTACAAAAAACAGGTGGCAGGCAGGATTTGATACGTGGGCCATAGTTTGCCAACATCTGGTCTAGCAAGAAGAAACAGAAAATAAACAGAAGACATAATAAATGAAATATGTACCATGGCAGGAACTGCAAAGTGCTATAGGAAAATAAAAAAGTAAAACCAAGTGAAGAGGATTTGAGTTCACAAGAGAAGAGAGGGGGAAATGAGTGTTATTCAATAGGCCAAACAGGCCTACCTCCTTTAAGAAAGTGACAACTGAACAGAAACCTGAAGAAGGTGAAGGAGGCAGGGATTTAGCCAAGGGGATATCTAGAAGCAGCCAGAACAAAGGTCTTAAGGTAGGGGGCTTTCCTAACACGCTTCAGGGTTAGCAAGGAGTCCAGTGTGACGGGAGGAGAGTGATCAAGGGAGAGAGTAGTAGAAAATGAGGTCAGAGAACAGAGGGACAGAGTCACTCACACAGGAAACTTGCAAGGACTACACTGAAAACTGACTGTCTTCTGTTCAACATTACACCTGCAACTACTGTAAAATGTTTTATTATAAAACTATCTTGACAGCAAAATATGACACCATTGTCTACACCTTTAACTTCTGCAGTGCAATCATAAACAGGGTCATTGTTACAAAAACACTCATTGGTTTCATTAATTTTTTCCATGGGGCTCCAATAATTCTTTGATATTCTTTGGTACTCAAATTATTCTCCTTTTGAAGAATTTATCCTGTCACCATTCTTCTCAGTTTTCTCTTCTTCAAATTGCTTAACTGACAAATCCTCACTTACTCGTGGTTTTACATGCAATTCAGGGAGCTGTCCACCAACAGTCACATAAATTCCATGCAATCTTGCATTTTTCATAAAATTTCCAATTTCATGTTGCAACTGTCCTACTTGTTCTTGAACTATACTGCTCAAATCAATCAAGAGACTGGGCCACAAAGATTCTGACAACGGATCAACATTAATGTTTTATATGAAGGAATATTTGAGTGGGAACTTTCTAAGACCAGTCAGTTCATTAACAAATATTTTCATGCAACTGTGGTGAGCACTAAGGAATAAAAAAAATAAAATAAAATAAAATGATGCAGTTGGGAATGGTAATACTTGATAAAAAATTTCAACAAAAATAAATTTCCATGCTACCGTGATGGTTTGAAACATTAATATATATGTAATGAAGTTCTTTGCCTTGAGTAAACCACCTCACATGTTATCACTGTTTTCAGTTCTAGCAGCATTTCTCTGACCAGATTAAGATCTTGGAGACATATCCCATTTGATGACTTACCAAGTACTTATTCAATGCTTACTGCAAGCTACTAAGTAAGCATTTGTACATTATCCTATTTCAAAATCACTTAGAATTCCCTATATGTTACCGGCTCACAATGACTGAAAGTTAATATTGGGAGAAAGTTAACTGTGTAATTTATTTCCATTAATATTAGGACAGCTGAAATTGGCCAGAGCCTCTCATTTAATGCAATTAAGTTTCATTCACAAGTTTTATTATTCTGTAATTATATAGATTCTCTGAAGAACTCTAAAATAAGAAAAATTAGAATTTGAAAGTTTCTCTCAAATAGAAAAATTTCTCTTTGCCACTCTATTATGTTAAACTTATATTGGTAATTCCAAAGTTGCTTTCATTGAAGGAAATTTGCTTTTAGAGTAAAAATTCTGTCAGTGATTCGGTACTAAAAGGAAAAATTCTATACTTACAGCTACAACAGCTTCAGCTACTCCAGTCAACACAGCTGGCCTAAGAGAATGCAGCAGAATCTTACTCTCGAGTAAAACAAAGAGCAGCAGTGTTGCACAATTCTCAGGACCCAGATTCATTAACAAGGTGCTAAAGTTGGCTCCGCTAGAAAAGGAGAGAAACAGAGATGATTATGAATATTTTGCTAAAACATGTTAAGGTTTGCTTATTAAATTATTTCTTAGATATTAATAGAGTGAGAATCTAGTGTTGATTTCAAGTCCTGATTTAGTTAGCACTGAAAAGTAGCAAATCTAATGAGAAAGTCTAACAAGGGTGTCCAACCTTTTGGCATCTCTGCCACACACTGGAAGAAGAAGAGTTGTCTTGGGCCACACATTAAACACATTGCAACACATAAGCACAAAAAAATCTCATAATGTTTTAAGTTAATTCACGACTTTGTGTTGGGCTGCATTCATAGCTGCTCTGGGATGCATACAGGTGGACACCCTGGAACAGAATGATTCAAACTCATCCCTTGGTAAGGGCATTTATTAGGAAAGATATTCCTGAAGATCAACCAACTACAGGAGCAGAGAATGGAGGTAAAGGCTGGGTGGGGACGGGGAGGAACATATATAAAGGCTTGTCAGGTTCCAGAAACTGAAATAAACCTATGACTAAAGTCTATATAAGAGAAGGGGTAAAAAAAGCAAGAGATTATGCCAAAATGAAAATGACATAATTATGTTTGCATTCTCGAAAGAACGTAACAGCTGAAATGTGAATAAAGAACTGAAAAAAGAAAATAGCAAAAGGGTATCGATTAAAAGACATGTAAGTAGTCCAAGTGAGAGATCATGCTAACCTGGACTAGTGATGCAGATGAAGAGAAGCTAATAGATTTAAAACATTTTAGGAGATTAAAATCAGTTCACCTTGAACATTTAGTTATGAACTGAATATGAGGAGGGTAGATAAGAAAAGGAAGGTATTCCTTACACCTAATCTTGCAACTCTCTTAAGTATTCCATATTTAAAATGGCCCCACCATCCATCTAGCTATCAAAGTTAGAAATATTTAAGTCTGCTCTTACATTGTTTGTAAAAATAGCACTTTCTTATCCTAATCCTTAAAGTGTTTTAAAGTATTGTGCTCCAAATGAATAAATATATCATTTTAGATAACATTATTTACCTTAGTGGTAAAGGTGTGGAAACTGGCTGTGATAATATGAGCGCATCATGGACTGATAACTTAAAAAAAGAAAAAAGAAAGAAAAGATAAATTAATCAAGCCAATTTTGGAACCTAAAGATTCAGATCAAGGATAAAATAGAAAATACTGTGCAGACTAACACAACAGTTTTGGAAACATGTATTAAGATATAAAACAATAGCCATATTCATTCAGAGGTAACTGTATTAATTCTTTTTAATTAAAGTGTTAATTCAATTGAATTTTGATTCTGTTAAATGTTTAAAATATAGGTATTTAAAAAGTATAAAATGCTTTTTAAAAAAGGTTTTATTTATTTATTTTTAGAGTGAGGGGAAGGGAGAAAGACAGGAAGAGAAACATTGATGTAAGAGGAAAACATCGACTGGTTGCCTCTCACATGTCCCCTGACCAGGATCAAACCAGTGACCTTTTGCTTTGAAAGGGGACACCCAACCAAGTTACACTGGCCATGGCTGAAGTAATTGCTTTTTAAAAGCCTCAAATTTATTTACTCTACACACTACTAAGCACTTGGAAGTTATTTAATACATATTAAAACTTGCCAAACTGAAGCACATACAAAATTAACAATATTTGACTTAATGCCACCGTATCACATATAATGTTGATAACACCTTGGAAAAAATTTTTAATTGCTTGCCTCTATAGATCAGTGCTACTCAAACTGCCAATCTGCAAACTGCTATGAGTCCAGGAAGAGATGGTATGTAAATGGAGAGCACACCACTGGGAAAATTTTATGGCAATCTGACATTGCTCATACCTCCCAGACCACAATCAGTGAATTCATGTCTTTGGATGGGGTATAGACCTGTTCACGTCCATACAGATCTCACACAGTAAGTTCCTTATGTCACAAGCTGTATACTTATGTAGGTTTCCCACTGATTAGAAATAAAAAGAAACTAGGCCTTTAACATAGTTTGAAGAGCAATAGTATAGACTATTTCACTTTCACCCTCTAACCATAACTCATTTCATATTTAATATTAGTCACTCCTATATTAAAAACATGTCCATAACATAATCCTGGGTTTTAAGTTATTAAAATCAGCTACATAAACACCATATATAGACCAATGTTGATAATGTCATGAATCAAGAGTTATAATTACTCCAATTCTGTACACACAAAATTTAAAAATAAAACAGTACAAATGATATTCAGTAAAGATATAAAATGCAGGAAATTCAAGGACTTTATGGATGCATATTGCTCCACTCAAACCCAAAGAACCACAGAACTCCCACTCTGCAATGATTATAATGAACCTATGTAGGGCTCCCCTCAAATACACGCTGATTACCTGTACAAGGATTCTTGGTCTTTGTGATGAAGGAAAAGGGATGTTCTGCATAAAATGTGAAATATGCCTGGAAAAATTTGTGAATAAAGATCAGAATTACTTTTCCAAAATACTTCATAGATTTTAACAGATCTTAAATATCATTATATATCATCCCAAATATGACAAAGCCACTTACCTAAAACTTATCCTAAGTAAATTTAGTGTAAAGAAATGTACTCATTCTACTAAACTTCTGAAGTGCACTGTATGTCCTAATTAAAAGTCCATATTATTATTATACCCTATTATAACCAGAAAAATAAGAGTAACATGAGCATGGTTTTCATGAAAGAAGCAAATATTTATTGCCCTGGTTATCAGTGCTAATATGGGGACCAACTAACTGTGATATAATAAATTGAAACTAATCATTAATTTAATTCGTTTACTATAACTTTGGGCAAACCACTTACCCTCTCTGTTTTATGTTTCATAAGTTTCTCAAAGTTTTGAGATCTTAAAGGCCATTATAATGCAAGTTACTACCTCAACTGAGAAAAAAACCTATCAGCACATTGATTTTATTTTCAAAAACTATTCATAAAAACTTTTTCAAAAGTTACTAGCTTGTTACTCACATTAATTTTAATTTGAACAATTTTAAGTTAACTAGGTAGCTGAAAGTTAAATGTAGATTATGGACCATTAGATTGGCATTCGAAGGGTACAGCCTGAAAGTCAAAACTATATTTCTATACCTAGTTGCGACAAGTTTATGCACATTACTTTATTATTTTTTAAAAATGATTTTGAACAGCACTATTTTAAAACCTACAAATAATCACCCCCAACTTATCCACTAAACTAGTATGTTTTGCTGGTACTCTATATGCTATAATGAGAGATTTTTCAAATTATAAGGAAAATCTATATTTATATATACTGTAATATTGTACATTTCCACCAAGATTTTTTTTTTTGACTCAAACAATAGAAATTTATTTCCTCGCAGTTCTGGAAGCTGGGAAGTCCAAGATTAAGGTCCAGTAGAGTTGGTTTCTGGTGAGAACTCTCTTCCTGGCCTGCAAACAGCAACCTTCTCAGTGTCCTCACTTGGAGGAGGTGGGGTCCACCATGCTCTTGACACCCCTTAGTTTGCTAGCAGGGTACATAAATTATTTACTATAATAAACGAAAGTCAGTGTGCCACTACAAGTCAAAGAAGTGTGGTTTTGAAAACACAGGGGCTCCACATATATTCTTCTTGCTTACAAAAGATTTCCCTAACAAAGGGGATTATAAATCAAAGGGAAAACATTTAGAATTCTGTCAATGCTAAAAACCAAAACCTCACTCTTAATATCAGTTAATTCACTCTTATTAATTTCTAGATCAGTTTAGAAATGTTTTATAGTTAGAACTTGGAATGGCCACTTATATGATTGGGTGTGTGTATGTGTGTGTGCATAAACAGCTATTTTTCTCTTGGTTATTAGAGAATGAATAGAAGAACACACACAATACAATGTATCTAAGTTCCTTCCTCAGCTGAATTCTCAAAAGATTATTATTTGGTCATCCTTACCCACTACTCCTCAATTTTAAATTCACAGTCAATAATTCAGATGAGAAAGGGAACAAGTAAAAAGTAGGGTGATGTGACTCTCCTTCCAACTTTGCTGCTTAAAGTTAAGTAAACAACAAAATAATATACAATATATATACTCAGTTTTTCAACCAAACATCTCTGTAATCATTATACATACTTTTCAATGGGAAGAGGATGTGGTCCAGACACAGAAAGTTTGTAGATAAACATGAGAAATTTTCTAAAAGCTTCAAAAAAGGGCCAGTGTGAGAGTAAACAAATACATTTGTTTGAATTGATGGATTTAGAGACCCTTTTTCTCTCCACGGGTGTCAACAGGCCCAGCTGCATAAGCTGCTTCTCTGTTAGGAGTTCCGAAGAGTAAGGCTCATAAAACTGGATGGCTGCTCCATATACCTACAGAGCAACAGAATTCCATTGTAAGATTTGAGGATTTTTTTGAAATTAATTTCTCTCTCTTATTCCTCAAAAATATTTGCTTAGAATGCATGAGAAACAAAAAAAGAAAAATGTAGACATTACTGATAGGAATGTAAAATGGTGTAGCTCCTGTGGAAAAGTCTGGCAGCTCCACCAAAAGTTAAATAATTACCAGTTGATATACAGTGATTTTACTCTTAGGTATACAAGTATGAGGTGGGGACCCAAAGAAAAGGAAATTTTTTAAAATAAAAAATTGCATTATTTATTCTTACATGTTTAAACTTCAGTCACCTTCAAAGTACTCTCTATTTGATGCAATACACCTATTGAGATTTTTTTTCACAGCTCAAAACAGTTTTTGAACTCATTGATTTTGATGCCTTCTATTGCTTCCGGAGTTTTTTATTTCACCTCTTCTACATCGGCAAAACATTTCCCTTTGAGGACTTTTCTCATCCGGGGAAACAAAAAAAAATCACTTGGCAAGATCGGGTGAATACAGAGGGTGAAACATAGAAGGTCGTGCCATTTTTTGGTCAAAAACTGCTGAATGCTCAGTGCAGTGTGGGCAGGTGTGCTCGTAAATCACTCCTCATGAAATGGGCAAATGCATTGAAAGATTCTTCAAAAAAATTCAGTGAAGTAGAACACAGCCTCTCACAATGACACCAACTGGTACACTGATACAGATGAGTTCCTAGAACACTCACCAAGCATGGGAAGCCCTCTACAAGATAATAACAGGATTTGTTTGCCCCCCCCCATTTATTCCCTGCTTTTTGAAAGTTCATATTATGCCACATCACTTTTACAAAAGACCTACATTAGCACCTGATTATGCTAACAGAAATAAGTCAAAAGGGGGTTTTCACTTTTATAAAAAAGGGCGAATAGCAAAAATAGCATTCAGCATTTGTTTTGCAACCATTGTTATAGAGGCAGTATACACCCCAGCAATGAGAGTGGCACCACCAAACTCCTTCCCAGGGAAACACACTCAGCATCCCCACATCATGCCCCCATACTTTAAACTGTGCCTGTGAGCATCTGTGCTTCATCTTGATTTATTTTGTATTTCTGTTAGCACGATACGTCCTAAGGTATCAGAAAAGCCTAAAAGATCTCATAAGCGTGTTTGTTATGCTTAGCATAAAGTAACATAATTAAGCATTTTGACTATGAACTAAATAAAGACATCCTACATGTGTTGAAGTTTCCTGGTCCATCATTTGTACTGTCTACACGAAGAGAGAAAAAATCTTAAGAGCTGCCAAAATTACTATTGGTTCTATTACTAAAAGAGTGGTCTCCTTTAGCTAGCATCCAGTAATGGATAAAATGGAAAGTCTATTGATTAAGTAGATTGACGGGTGTACAAAGCATGATGTGTATTTATCATACCATTCCTGCTTTTACTATATGTTAGTGTTACTTTAGGTTTCATGTGTTATATAATATGGTTTGGTAGGTTGTTTTTGGACTCTAGGAGTGCTCAAAATTTTTTTTCTATATAAATTAATGGCAACTGTTTCTTCACTTTACACCATTTTGGCTTGCAAAAGATTTCATAGAAATGCTCTACTTCAGAGAATAGGGGGAACCTGTATACCCAAAAGAATTCAAAACAATGACTCAAACATGTATTTGTATACCAATGATCATAACCACATTCACATTAGGTGAAGGGTGGAAACAACCCAAATGTCCATCAATGGATGGATAAACAAAATGTGGTATATACAAGCAATGGAAGGTTACTTGTCCTTTAAAAAATGAAATTCTGACAGATGCAGCAACACAGATGAACCCTGAAAACATTACACTAAGTGAAATAAGCCCCATACAAAAGGCCAAATATTCTATTATTTCATTTATGTGAGCTTCCTAGAATAGGCAAATTTGTAGAGATAAAAAGTAAGATAGAGGTGACCAGGGACTTGGGATGGGGTGAGGGAAACTTATGTTAGGGTAATGAAAAAGTTCTCAAACTGGATAGTAGTATATAAATCTTCCAACTATTTTGTTATGTATATATCACATTAACTCTTGTCTTTACAAATATGACACTCCTACATAAAATGATTTCAAAGTGATCTCAGAGGTTTTCTAAATAAGCATATCAGTGAGGTTTGTTGTTCTCTAGTGTCAAATTTGGTAACTCAAGAGTTTGAAGATCTTAAAATTTTCATTTATATTTAAATCTTTCAGATATGAGAATAAATTATTGTCAAGCTAAAGAGTTAGCTTAGTTGTCAGCAATCCATTTAATGTAGTCGGTCTTCATTTAGTGAGTATTCTACTATATTCCAGATAGTGTGCTGGATCTTAAACTTCATTGTCTTTAATACAGTGGTTGTAAACTTGTAGCCTATATAATGAGGCCACAGATATATTTTGTTTGAGCCACAAGAGTCAGCTTTGGTTAGCTATAATTTTCAATAAAATTGCTATTTCATCAAATTTCCTAAGAAAATTTTAATTTCAAATTTCTATTACATTAGCAGCTTTAGTTTTATTTTCTAATACTTATTTCTAGTATCTTTTTATTTCAAAGTATCACCCTATGTCATTATTACTGCTTTATATATGATTTTAATTTTTGACTATTGCAGACAAAGTATATACATGTTTTTCAAAGATGTATACACTCCTATCTCTTAGGATATGCTCAGCACTGTAATTGCTGGATCACAGGGTAATTTCTTTTCCTTGCTGATGATGTTGAAGTTCTATATTTATTTCGGATACAAGACCTATTTTGAATACACATATCACACTATTTTCTCTCAACTTGGGACTTGCTTTTTCACTTTCTTTATGATATCTTTGAATGAATATTATGTTTTTAACTCCAATGAGGTCTATTATTCATCTTTTCTCTAGTGGCTAGTGCTTTCTGAATGCTGTTTAAATTATCTTTGCTTACTCCCTCTATTTTAATATATTATGTTCCTTCTGACCCTCATTGTTGTTGAGAAATTAGCCAATCTAATAGTTGTTCCTTTGAAAGTAAATGTCTGTTCTTTTTGTTGATTTTTGTCTTGGTGTCCCTATATGAAAAGAGGTGGTTTTGTGTTTTTACTTTTCTTCTAGTGAAGCTTCAGAGCATATGTTTAATCCAAAGACTCAATTTTTCATCAACCCTGAAAATTTCTCAACCAATTAACTCTTTATATGCTGCTACTCCCTTTTCTGGTCCCTCCTTCTGAAATCCATTAAATATCTATGGGTCCTTATGATTCTATCCTGTACATATTTCTAAACTCCTTTTATTTTTTTCTGTGCTACATTTTAAGTGATTTCTTCCACTTCATTAATTCTCCTTTCATGATGTCTTCTCTGTTGTTTAAACCACTTACTGAATTCAATTTTAAGAACCATATTTTTCACTTCTAAACATTTTATTCTTTTCCAGCCTGTCTATTTATTCATTTTGCAAAATATACTGTTCTTTCCTTGATGCTTTAAGCCCCTCTTTTAGATCTTGAATCATTTCAATTATATATTCAATCTATCTATCCTTCATATTGTTATTCTTTCATTTCAGTATCTTGAAGGTCTAATCCAGCTTTGAATTATGAGTCTTGTCAAGTCTTCCTATGGTTGCTGTGTCTTCTAACTTTTACTATAATTTCATTTTAAGGCCTCAGTTTTAGGGGAGTCTCTCCCAAAAGACTATATATTTGCTTCTGTAGAAGCTTCAGAGTTATCAACATCCTGACACCAGTTTTCATGCTGACCTTTCACCTTGGGCATTACAGTATTTAAACCAAAATGTATTCTGTTGAAGTAATTCTAACATTCAAAACTTATTTGAATGTTACTTAGGCCATATTAATCATTTTACAGGATTAAAACATGAACAAAATAGGTTAGATAAAAGAGGAAAAATATACCTTTTCAGCAGAAGAACCTGTCAGGACAAAAGTTGAAAAAACTGGAAGTGGGTATTTGGTTTGAGGATCCCAACATTCAATAGTAGCTCCCATAGGAAGGCAGAACAGAGGTACAGATTCT
Organism: Phyllostomus hastatus; assembly: GCF_019186645.2. Taxonomy (NCBI): domain Eukaryota; kingdom Metazoa; phylum Chordata; class Mammalia; order Chiroptera; family Phyllostomidae; genus Phyllostomus; species Phyllostomus hastatus. Next base: position 12,357,059 of record NW_025333857.1, read on the forward strand.
GAAAGTGGAAATGACTCATAGTCATCTTCTGGATATCTAAAAATTAAACCTTTTGGAGAAAGGAGACAATGATAAATTTTTTAAAATAGTTACTTTTCCATATATTATATGTGGTAAGTTACTAGGACACTTGAATGGCAAACTTCATGGAAATATTTGTGTGTGAAATTGTAAAATCAATTTTTCTCTTGCCATATCAGAAATTAAAATAAAGTAACAAATTTGGCCCTTTTTTTTAACCTATGGACTTTTAGTTATAAAATGTATTAAATATACTAGTTAAAACTCTACTTAACAGGATCACAAGTCTTAATGTATTTTCTTCTACATACTGCCAATATCTTATAGGAAAGGTGAAAATACACAGGAGAATTTACCATTTCAATTAGACTTCCGTAAAAAATTCAGGGAAGGGACAAGTATTATGAAATAATACCAAGAAAACAAATTATCACAGACCCTAAACTCATCTTGAGAGAGAAGCAGTGTAAGAGGCATGCAACATGGAAAGTAAATGAGAAACCATTTATGACTGAGTAGAGAGTATGTGAGATCAAGTAAGTAGGTGTGTGTGGGGATACTCTGAGAAGCATAACAAAGCCCGTTCATAATAAAGCAGCTCCATGGCATTAGTTCCTTAGTCTTTATATGCAGACCACATCTAAGATAAACACTTAAAAATCAGTAGCAGATTTTTGAGTCCAAATTTAGTCTTCAAAACTTTGTATTCTAAATTGTGTCATAAAAAATACCTGAATACTTTCACAAAGCTCATTTCTGTTAGATTCTTTTTTAATTGACACTTTCTCCCCACCAAAAAAAAATTTCAAGAAAATCATATACAATCAACACATTACATCAACATTAATAGTATCACATTTTAAAGTGATACTGAATTTGTAATTTTTATATTATAAATTAAATGGTTTAATTCATTAGTATCACTGTCTCTATGAGGACAATTAACATTTTTCAGATATAAATTTGCCTGACTTCTCTGAAGTAAAACTTTATTCAAAAAATTGTTCATGATCAAAAAAGCATTTGACACTGCTTGTTGTCACAAAAAAAGTATTCCAGTATTTCTCTTTTATTTACAACTGGAACATACCTGTATTTTCAGTTTTTATCCCACCATACCAGCGGGATGAAGAGGTCACACTTAAATCTTTACAGCCCTTGACACTTTACTGTGCAGTAAGTATGTGGCGATAGATTTCTCAAACACTTCATGGCAGAAAAGTTTCTCAGGCCCTCCTCTCCTCCATATAGCTGATTCTTTGCAACAAAGGAGAAAGGAAGCAAGTCCACCTTTCATGGCAAGTAACATGTGGTTTCAAATCAGACACACAGAGATAAGAGAAGGAAATATAAGAAGTAAAGATGCAGTTTGACACCTTCCTGATTGCCAAAATAAAAAAGATCACAGAGTAAGCAGTTTTCCACTGAATTGTTAAATCTATTGGTGTAGACTAAAAGTCTGTATGTGTATTCCACAAATGGTTGCTTGGGGTGGAGGTTTCTATTTAATTAAAAACATTTTTGGGGGTGACAATATTAGCATATCTTGTAATGTGTAAAATGTATTTAAGAAAACTTACGCCTTTACATGATAAAAGCATAGATAATTTCATTTATAAATAGATCAATTCTGCAAAAACCGTAACAGAGCATACATTGCCTCTCCTAATGAAATGTTAATGTACAATAATAACTATAGTAACAGGCAATTTTTTAAAAAATTTACTTACCAGCTTTGTATGCTATTGAATTAGAAGCAGGCACAGACTTCTTATAACACAAAAACACACTGGAACCCCACTGTAAAATATAAATTAGGTTTAAAAAAAGACAAAAGAGAAAAAATTTCATTTTGTTGAATGTCATCTATAGATTCTGATTATTTATTCAGGGAAGTCTATTTAAAACACATATTTACCAAAACAGACTATACAGTATAAAACACAGCAAAACATGAAGTTGAAAACACCAGAAGAGTAAAAATAACATTGCCGCAAATATCAAACTGACATGAAGGCAGTTTCAAAAAGTTCAGAATTCTATAATCATCTAGAACTGCCTATATTTGAGAGACAGAACAAAGTAGAGTGAACACTGGAGTTCAAACTAAGAGAGACTGGGTCACCTGGGTGCTATAAAGTCATTACCTCTAGAGGCAAACCTGTCTTGCCTAATAGCCATGGATGCATTAGACATCTCACGTGCTTTTATCACATGTAAGCTAATACTAGTTTGATGTAAACACATTTTTCAAAATAAATCTAACTCAATAGCAAACTTTAGTCTCATGAAACTATAAATCAAATGTATATCTTTGATTTTCCTCTTCATTGGAGCCCTTTATAAAAAATGTAAATATTTAAAGTAAATACATATGAGGGGGTCCCGGCCCAGTCTCCCTGCAGTTGTCCTTAAGAAATACCACTGAAACCCAAAAACTAATAAAACTGCTATATAGTAGTGCAACAAAAGTAATATTAGCATGTACCCCCACCCCCCCAAAAAATTCTGACTTTAAGTATCTATTTTCTGCATGAAATTATTCTAAGATATCAAGTAGGTAAGGATTTTTAAAATTATAATACATCAAAAATTAGAGAGCTAAAAATAATAAAAATCATGAAAACATAAACTGAGACTAAATTACATGCCTGATAATAAACAGGAGTCCAAAAATTGTCTTTTGAAAATATGAAACTAAAAATGAAACTTTATCCTTACCATTCCACAATTTAAGTTTTTGTCAACTTTGCAGAAGGTATGAGGTGGGGTTTCTCCTTTACTGGTTACAATAACACATATATCTGTTACAGCCAAGGAATTCTGGGGTCGACTTAGAGGAGCCCTTCGATAAGTGATAAAGATTCTTTGTGAAGTAGTTGAACTATTATTGACATTGGCACAGCGACCATAAGGTGTGGCTTGGATCACTTCACATCCTGGAATAAGCCTTTCTTTCCCTTCATATAGAACTCTGCAAAGCAAGGAGAGGAGAAATAGGTAAGTAAACAAATTTTAGGTTAATGCTGGTTGTCTTCTTGAAAAAAAAATTGGGTCTCTATCTACTGTCTCCCAAATCTTAACTGCAAACCAAAACTAAAATTATTACTTTGGGAATTATAAACCTCTTTCCTATATTTAAATAGCTAGAATATAATTTTAAAAAGTATAAATAGGATCAAAGAACTTGATTTTTTTTGTTGCTTATTATAAGAAACATGAAACAAGAAAAGGGCAGTACCACCAACATGTTCAGTTCAATTCCTAGAGAACGAGTAACCAGATACTTTCACAAAATATTCATTTGTAATTCCTATTAAGATCTTGCCTTTAAAACTCCCTTATTTATTGGATGAGCTAATAAATAAAAAAGATATCTTATGGTCATGGATAAGCAACTTAATACAGTAAGATGTCAGTATTTCCAAAATAGATCTAGAGAGTCAATACAGTTCCTATTTGAATCCTAGTTGACTTTTTTCTTGTAGAAATTGGAAACATGTCCTTTCAGTTCATATGGGAATGGAAGGCACATGGTATTATAAGAACAAATTTGGAAGACTCACACGCCCCCATTTCAAAACTTATCCTCTATTACCTTTTCTATATGTTTGAAAGTTTCAAAAAACATAAGTGCTAGAGGAAAATACTAACTTAGAAGTCAATGAATTTGATAAATGGAGTAAGATAAGAACTTTGGACAGTAGTCTGTGATTCTTTTTATCTTAATAAATATATCTGACATATATTATCCTGTTAAATCATATTTTATGGGGTATTTAGTATTATGAGGGAGTATCATATCTTATTTATTTTAACTAAACATCTTTTCCAGAAAACAAAAACTGTTTTTGTAAATATCTCAGTTTATATATTAGTCAAAAAGATCAAAAGTTCGACAATTGTGTTTCATATTTAAATGAGATGGGTACCTGTCTTATAGTGGCTAATAGGCTTTCCAAACCTCACCAATATGCTTAAGGGGGTACAGGGTAGAGTGGAGGGACAGGTAAAAACATTTAGATCAACAGATATTGATAATTATTTGATCTGGAGAGAAATATTTACCATGAAGAATAGCTCAGAGACAACTATACACTCTAGCAAACTTGGATCAGTAAACTACTATAATAGAAATTAGATGCCTTAGAGAACTGCAAAATTATATAGAAAGAGCCACTTGTAACCTGAAAGCATCTAAGTATAATGCTCTAAATCATCATTTTACTTTTAAATTGTACCACACAACCACAAGAAACAATAATCTTTTGGAGATTCACATCCTTTCAATGATGACTGAATGGTGGGGGACTGGGAAGAGGATGTGAAAAGATGGCTTTGAAAGGATGGCTAACAGGGAACCGTGAGGGCTAGAATATAAGTCCCTGGCTGGTTTCCCTTCCATTGACATGGATATTACTAAAATTTTTACCCTATTGCCATCTTTCTATGGATATTACCTATCTTAAGACAACCTAGAGAAAATTTTTTAAAAACTAAAAGTAAATACTGTATCACTCTACCTCAACCAATAATTTGTGTTTATACTCATTTTAACCTCCTTTCCCCTTCTCAAAAGAAAAGCCCCTCCCATTAAAAGCTAATCCATTCACCTATGCTGTTGCTATTACCCCTTTAATCTGTTTCATAATTTGTTCTATCAAATATCTCCTCACTCCTATATTTCAGCTCTTCCTTCTACATTGGTTTCTTTCGTTCAATACAAAGATGCTGAAAGTTATCCCCTGTGAAAAACCCTTGACTCTACACCCCCTCGCCCCTCAGGTACCCTAAAACATTGCTTCTGAGGATTTTGTTAAAAATGCAGATTCTGATTCAGTAAACCTGAGGCAGTGCCTGAGATTCTGAACATCTAACATGCTCCCAGGCACTATGGACAACATGGGTCCATGAACCACACCTGGAATAGCAAGTCCCATTACTATCTCCTCTTTTCTTTACAAGCTTTCCAAAAGAAGGCTCTATAACTCCAAGTGCCAATCATTTTTCAACTCTTTCTAACCTGGCTGCTGTAACCAACGATCCTATGAAGTTGTATGACCACCATCCTAACTGAGTTGAAGGAAAATGATGGGGGCTAAACAGGGTGGATAATACTAAAGGAGTTAAATAATGCTACTAAAAGTTCAAAGCAAAATAAGGATAAATAGTCCTTTGGCTTTGGAAATTTAAACATAATAAGGACCTTAGGATAATTTCACCACAGCTCTACTGCAATACTGGAGGAAGTGATGAATATAAGTGGTGGTCAAATGCAACAGCTCACTACCTTAGTAGCTGAACTATTGACAGAACAGCCAGCAACCAACAGCTTAAAAAAAAATTCATTAATCAGGGAAATTTGTATATATAATGATACTAATGAATTAATCATTTTTTGAGATGTGATATTATAGTTACATTAAAAGACAAATTCAACATAAGAAAATCAGCTGAAATAACATATCACATTAGTAGAATGAAGGAAAATCCACATGATCATCTCAATTACCAAAGAAAAGGCATTTGACAAAACCCAACACATTTTTATGTTAAAACTCTTTCATAAAATCAGGAATAAAAGAACATAGGGAACCTTCCTTAACATGATAAATGGCATTTATGAAAAACAAAGAATGTTCATTAGCTGTGGCCTAGATAGTAAGTATCTCGTAATAACTACACTTCTATAATATATAAATACCCTCTCCTCATGACACTAAAAACCTCCCAGTACAATTATATTTTTGAAAGCAGAATGCTCCTTTGTTAAATATGTTCATGACTTTGATAAAACCCATCACATAACCCAAGGAGCTCCTTTAAAAATGCTTTTATTGTAGCTTCTTGTTCTTATATGGTTAATTAATAAGATTATCTGATAAGTACAACAGAAATAGAATCACATTTCAGGCTCTAAGGCCTTCAGTTCAATATTCTTTTGAAAGAAATTGACCTAATGATTCAAGCACAATGCAAAGAAATTCAGTAAGGGTGGATAGAGATATATATCTTACAATACTTAAACCTGAAGTAACAAATAATAGTATTCCCATGCACCTGAAATAATTTTTTTTTCCCTTCACTACAGCAAAAGAAAATAAGTCACAGTACCCAATGTCGGTAAGGGGTGGTTTATCTCTCCCTCTTTTATAACAGAGGAAAAGTTCTGGGCTTTTCAGACTTCCATAGTTCAAGTTTGCTTGGAGAGCTGATGGAGTGGCTTCAACACAGGTGTAACCTTCAGGTACTGTTTCCCCAGCTGATTTGTTAATAACTGCAATGTCTATAATGGGAGCTTTAGGTCCAATTGACTTAGTATCTAAACGATTTATTTCTTGATCCAGCAGAGTAGATGTATCAGTGAGACCTGCCACAACAAAGTAGTCGGTCACTCTTGGCCCTTTGTCTTCTATCATGGTGGCTATTATATTTCCTAGAAGAAAGAAAAAAAAATCAATTAAGTAAAATACTTTATCCTAACTCACTAAAACTAAAATACTCCTGAGTTAACAGTAATCAACTAACACACTTCCCAGTTGGAGTTATAAGCAAAGAATTGTCATTCTGTAGAAGCATGTGTTAGTATTATCTCATGAGTTTTTATTTCCTACAACGTATAAATTGGGCAGCATCACTGAATTTGTAAGGCTACTATGATCCTTTCATGTGCCTAAGCCTCTGTAAAGAATACTCAGACTGTCAGAGACAAGTTATGGTATGTTCCTTCGTGCAAAATGCACTTAATAAACAATATTTATACCATTTAAAAAGTCATTCTCTTTAAGTTACAGAATTCCTAGAGCTGAACTTTACATTTAAACAAATAATTCAACACTCTTCCAGTCAAGATGGCAGAGTAGGCAGACATGACTTACCTCTTTGCACAACAGCATCAAAATTACAACTAAAATACAGAACAATCATCACTCACGACCATCAGAAATAGAGTTAAATGGAAGTCTGACAACTACAGAATTAATAAACCACATCCATCCAGACTGCTAGGAGGGGCACAGATTTGGAACAGGCTGGTCCCTCACCCAAGTGCAGAAGATAAACACTCAGGAGGAATATCTCCAGAACGAGGAGTCCCAGCCCCACACCAGGCCCCCGAGCCCAGGGTTCCATTGTCATAAAGATAAGAATCCACAACTTCTGGCTGAAAAAATCAGCGGGGATTGAATTGGTGGAAAAAACTGCTGGTGCCCCAAGGACTTCCTGTTAAAGAACCCACACACAGACTCACCCACCTACTTAGACTCACTCCCTCTAAGATCCTGCACCAGTGTAGCAGCTTCGAAGGCACCAGTGGCATACAGGGAGAAACTGAAGTGTCTGGCATCAAGGCAATCAGAGGCCATTGTCCCTTTTCTAAACCCTCCTTGACAAAGCCCACAAGCTGGTACCATATCTGAGACTCCATCAACCTGGCTAACACTATTTAACCTACCTTGGAGATCCCCAGGGACTCTGCCCTACACAACTTGCAGGCCCAAGGTGCTTTTCCATATGAATGGCTGGTCTTGGCTCCTGCTTCACAACTTCCTAAATCCCATCAAACAAGCAACAGCTGGTCTCAGTGAGCCCCAGGCCTGGCACTACCCACAGACAGCCTAGATTAACAGCTTGGCTTTGCCTGGGAATCTCCAAGTCCAGCATAAGCAGCAGCCATCTGAGATTGCTTTACAGCTCAGGCTGGGTGGCCCTGGGGAAAACACAGGTGGGAGGTGACCTTTGCCTGAACCACCTGGGAAACCTCAGGGCCAGCAGAGCCAGTGGACAACTACAGACCACACTGGAGCAACACCACCCTGACCCTGCACAGCTGATCCTCCTTGGAGGGCAGAGATTGGTGGTAAGTGGTCACAGCCAATCCTTACAGCTGACTGGCTTCGGTAAATCCCTGCCATTGATCTGCCAATAGCAATCAAGGCTCAACTACAAGAGGAAGGTATACTTAGCCCACACAAAGAGCACACCTCCAGTACCCAGCCTGGGTGATAGGGGAAGCTGTGCACTGAACCCTACAGAAAACCGACTACATTGCACCACACTGCCAAGATACAGAGTCAAAGCAGTTCTACCTAATACACAGAAACAAATACAAGCAGGCTGCCAAAACGAGGAGACAAAGAAACATGGCCCAAAGGAAAGGACAGATCAAAATTCCAGTCCTAGCTGGTATGGCTCAGTGGATTGAGCACTGGCCTGTGAACCAAAGGGTTGTGGGTTTGATTCCCAATGAGGGGAGCACATGCCTGGGTTACAAGCTAGGTCCCCAGTAGGGGATGCGCAAAAAGGCAACCATACATTGATGTTTCTATCCCTCTTTTTCTCCCTCTTCCACTCTATATAAAATAAATAAATTCTTTAAAAACAAAAAAAAAATCTAGAAAAAGAGCCAAACAAAATGGAGATAAGCAATCTATCAGAAGCAGAGTTCAGAATACTGGTTATAAGGATGTTCAAGGAACCTAGTGAGGACCTCAACAGCATAAAAACGATCCAGTCAGAAACAAAGGATACACTAATTGAAATAAAGAACAATTTACAGGGAAACAACAGTAGAGTGCATGAAGCCAAGAATCAAATTAATGATATGGAACATAAGGAAGCAAAAAACAACTAATCAAAACAAGAAGAAAAAAGAAACAAACAATAACAGCAAAAATGAGGATAGTCTTAGCAGCCTCTGGGACAACTTCAAGCATTGCAACATTCACATCATAGGGGTGCCAGAAGGAAAAGAGAAAGAGCAAAACATTGGAAATCAATTTGAAAAAATAATGGAAAAAAAAAACCTTCCTTAATTTGGTGAAGGAAATAAACATGTAAGTTCAAGAAGCAAGAGGGTCCCAAACAAGATGGATGCAAAGAGGCCCACTCCAAGACACATCAAAATTAAAATGCCAAAGATTAAAGATAAAGAATCTTAAAAGCAGCAAGACAAAAGCAGTTAGTTACCTACAGGGGAGTTCCCATAAGGCTGTCAGCTGATTCCTCAAAAGAAACTTTGTAGGCTAGCATGTACAAAAAAGAAATATTCAAAGTCATGAAAAGCAGAGACCTACAGCTAAGATTGCTCTACCTAGCAAAGCTATCATTTAAAATCGAAGGACAGATACAGAGCTTCCCAGACAAGAAAAAACTAAAGGAGTTCATCATCACCAAACCATTATTATATGAAATGTTAAAGGGACTTACTTAAGAAAAAGATCAAAACTATGAACAATAAAATGGCAAAAAATGCAAATCTATCAACAGTTGAATCTAAAAAACAAACAAAGCAAACAAGAAGAACAGAGACAGAATCATCAACAGAAAGAGTGTTATGATGGTTGCCAGATGGGAGGTGGGTATGGGGGAATAGGTGAAGAGGTGAGGGGATTAAGTACAAGTAGGTAGTTACAGAATAGCCATGGGGATGTACAGTACAGTGTAGGATATGGAGTAGCCAAAGAATTTATACGCATGACCCATAGATGTGAATAATGGGGTGGGGATTGCCTGGGGGAGTTGGGAGTGCTGAGTGTAGAGGGGCAAAGGGGGAAAAATCAGGACAGCTGTAATAGCATAATCAACAAAATATAATAAAAAAACACAGTTCACCATGGGTTATTCAAGGTCTAACACATAAAAAAATGAAGGTAATGGTAATAAATATAATTAAACCAGTCTCTTAAGAATTCAGTTAGGAGTCTGTCTCTAATAGTTAAGAAACTTTATGTAAACACTGTGTAAACTACATTGAGGAATCATTAGTATTTTATATATAAATACCAGATAGAGCATAAAGAACTATAACCAAAGAAGACAACATTACATAAAATACACATTAAGAGACTTAGCCATTACATAGTAGAAACCTAGAGAATATGAACTTTGAGTCAAGATTTCTATTATTTTTAAATTCAATACCTCTAACAATAAAATTACACTTCTGAGTTTTAGACATTTCCATAGATTTTTTGTACTTTTTAAAGACAACTTTCTTGAGGTATAATTTATATACAATAGACATATTTAAAGTTTACAGTTGATGGGGGACTCAACACTTGGAAAATTTTAGTTTAAGGTAATAATAAGACTAGTAGGTAATGCATGTGAAAAACTATTGTTTCAGGAACTGCAGGTATGACCCATCCTGACTCCAGGGACAAACAGACCACCACCCAGGGTGAGAATGCTTCAGATTTTTAAATGTAATTTTCCCTGAATTCCAAGTCCCTCACCACACATTGTTCTCTGATATAAAAAGGCTGGCCTGAAAGGAAATGTAGGACAGTCTGTTAGGATACAAACCCGCCATCTTCCCAGATCACCAGCCATCTAAATAAAGTGTCCATAAAGATTCAATCCCTGTCTCTGCTTACTGGTTCTGACAGGTGGCAGGCAGCACGAATGCCGGCTTTTCCGGTTTCACATTGGGGCGACTCCAGTGGGACAGATTTTGGGACTCTCCAGTAAACCTAGGTATTGGCACGGAGTCTCAACTGCTGCCTGGACAGAGGGGCCCTGGGGTGTGGATGTGAAGACTCCCTAGCAGTTGCCAAGTAACTTCCCTTGGGGATTTTCCTCCTTCAATTCTCGACAATTCCCATCATTTTTCACATCTGATTGAATCACTGCACTTTCTAGTTCAGATTACAATCCCAAGGAATGACTCAGGTTGTCAGTAATTTAAGGTGCCTTCTGGTTTACAGAGCTCTGCCTGGTAGAATGGAGGGGAAAGCCTCCATTCCAGAAAACAGCACTTTGGGGCAAGTTTTACCTAATTGGTTGACCTGTGCTTACAAATATATGACTAAAAATAAAGTGGTTTTTATTGTAATACGGTTCGGCTTATGTATTGTATAATCTTGACTCAGGAGAGGGCTGGCCACTGAATGGGTCTTTAAATTGCTGTATTATATACTATAACTAGAGTTGTTTTGTCAAAAATCAGGGAAGTGGGACAAAATGCCTTACCTAGAAACTTTCATGAATTTACATAATCAGGATGCAGGAATAAATGGAAATAGATTAATGGTCCAAAAAAAAAAGGGAATTTGCCTGTGAAAGAAAGCAGAAGCTCAGAGGAGAGAGCCCAGGAAGATCTAGATATTATGGCTGTTGTGAGCATGGTTGGGGTTTCCAAAGCCCCTCCAGCCCCAGATCTTCCTCCTTACTCAGCTGAGGGAACTGGGGAAAGTGAGCCTTACCTGGTCTCGCCATCTAGAACCTGTCAGGGAACCAAATTTAGTGGAAGAAAAGCCCCTATCAGGGCAGGGCAATACCTTTTGCAAAAACGTGCAGCAGAAGTAGGGCCAGAGGGCCAGCCTGCTGGATATTATGGGTACATGCTCCATTGTCTACATCAGATCTGTTAAGCCAGAAAAACTCTGAAAGGACCAGAGTACCAGTATATCCCTTTAGAATGGATGAGTGCACTCAGGTTTTTTGAGTGCCCTGTCTCTGCTTACTGAGTCTGGTGGGTGACAAGCACCACAAATGCCAGCTTTTCCAGTTTCACAATTTGGTAAGTTTTCACAAATGTACACACCTGTGAAATGACTAAACAGATCCATCAACACCAAACTTTTCCTGTACTCCTTCATTATTCTAGCATTGACATATATGGAATCATTATAGTATGTATCCTTTTTCATCTAGCTTCTTTCACTCATCCTAATTATTTTGAGATTGATCCATGCTATTGTATATGTTAATAGTTCATCCCTTTTTATTGCTGAATAGTCCACTGTTGAAATATGCCATAATATGCTTACCCATTCACCTACATAATAAACATTTGGGTTCTTTTCGTTTGGGGCTATTAAAGCTATCATGAACACCCATGTACAAGCCTTCTGGACATATGCTTTCCTTTACTATAGGCAAATTTCTAAGACAGACTGGCAGGTATATGTAGTTCTAAAAAAATGCCAAATAGTTTTCTAGTGTGAGTCTACCATGTTACATTCCTAGCATAAGTATATGAGAGTTCCAGTTGTTCCACATCCTCTCCAACCCTCTATAAGGTCAGTTATTTTTTTTTAAATCCTCACCTAAAGATATGTTTATTGATTTAAGAGAGAAAGGGAAAGAAACATTGATATGAGACAGAAATACTGATAGGCTGCTTTCCATACGTACCTCAACCGAGGATTGAACTGGCAATCTAGGTATATGCCCTTACCAGGAATTGAAGCTGCAACCTTTTGGTGTATGGGATGATGTTCCAACCCACTGAGCCACCCAGCCAGGGCAAGGTCAGACTTTTTAATTTAGACATTTTAATACATCTATAGTGATACTTAACTATAGTTTTAATTTGGATCTTTACAATAGTGATGTGGGCCACCTTTTTATGTGCTTATTTTCCATTCAAGTATATTTTCTTCAGTGAAATTTCTGTTCAAATCTTTTGCCTATGTTTTAATTGGGTTGTTAACTAATTATTAAGTTTTGAACATCTTTATATATTCTAGTAACAAGTCATTTGTCAAGCACCTGCTTTGCAAATATTTTCTCCCAATCTGTGCCTTATCTTTTTCTCTTAATAGTGCCTTTTGTAAAGAAGTTTTATTTTTAATAAGGTCCGATTTGTCAATTTCTTCTTTTATGGATCCTGCATGTGGTGTCATATTAAACAAATCATTGTTTAATCCAAGGTCACAAAGGTTTTCTCCCCATGTTTTCTTATGAAAGTTTTATAAATTTAGGTTTTACATTTAGGTCTATGATCCATTTTGAGTTACCATATTTTGGCATGTATAACATACTTTTTAGCCCAAATTTTTCAGGGAAAAATAAGGATGAACATTATACATAGGTATAATGACTACATACCATGGGTATAATAATTCCATGTATAATGCGCACAAAACCATGTGTGCACATTATACAAGGGAGTGCATTATACACAGCAAAATATGGTAATTTTTGTATATGGCATGAGGTATGAAGATTCACTTTTTACAAATACATATCCAATTTTTTTAGGACCATTAGATGAAAATACTACCTTCTCCCCACTGCACATGATCTCACCTAAAAGTGCAACCTAATCAACAAAACAAACAAGCAAAATATAACCAGAGACGATGAAATAAAGAACAAATTGATAGTAACCAGAAGGGAGGGAAATGGGGGCTAACAGGGGAAAAAGAGGGAAGGGTCATCAAGGAACATGTATAAAGGACATATGGACAGCCCTGGCTGATGTGGCTCAGTGGACTGAGTGCCAGCCTGTGAACCAAAGGGTAGCTGGTTCAATTCCCAGTAGGGCACATGCCTGGGTTGCAGGCCAGGTCCCCTGTAGGGGGCATGCAAGGGGCAACCACACATGGACGTTTCTCTCCCCCTTCCTTGCTCTCTAAAAATAAATAAACAAAATCTTAAAAAAAAAAAAAGACACATGGACAAAGCCAAAGAGGGGTAGGATCTAGGGTGGGAGGTGTGGATGGAAATCAGCACCAGAAGAGCCCCATTTGCTTGTGGGTGGTAGAGGAAGTTACTGAAAGTGCCAACAGCCCAGCAAGCGGCATTGTTCCCTCTCTGACCCCTCCCCCACATAGAGTGCCACAACTTAGCCACATGGGTTGCCTCACCCTGGCAAATATCTAAGGCTCTGCCCCTTACTATGCAGCACCCACTGAGACAAAAAAATGGTCCAAATGAAAGAACAGATCAAAGCTCCAGAAAAAATACAACTAAGTGATGAAGAGATAGCCAACATATCAGATGCACAGTTCAAAACACTGGCAATCAGGATGCTCATGGAAATGGTTGAGACTGATCACAAAATAGAGTAAAGAGTGAAGGCTATGCAAAGTGAATTAAAGGAAAATGCACAAGGAACCAACAGTGACAGAAAGGAAACTGGGACTCAAATCAATGGTTTGGATTAGAAGGAAAAAGTAAACATTCCATCAGAACAGAATGAAGAAACAAGAATTCAAAAATATGAGAAGAAGCTTAGGAACCAACGGGACAACTTTAAATATTCCAACATCCGAATCATAGGGGTGCCAGAAGGAGAACAACAGCAGCAGGAAATTGAAAACATACTTGAAAAAATAATGAAGGAGGACTTCCCTAATCTGACAAAGAAACAGACTTCCAGGAAGTCCAGGAAGCCCAGAGCATCCCAAAGAAGTTGGACCCAATGAGGAACACACCAAGGCACATCATCCTTAAGCTACCCAAGATGAAAGATAAGGAGAGAATCTTAAAAGTAGCAAGGAGACAGTTACCTACAAAGGAGTTCCCATTAAGACTATCAGCTGATTTCTTAAAAGAAACCTTACAGGCAAGAAGGGGCTGGAAAGAAGTATTTGAAGTCATGAAAGGCAAGGACCTACATCCAAGATTACTCTATCCAGAAAAACTATCATTTAGAATGGAAGGGCAGATAAAGTACTTCCCAGATAAGGTCAAGTTAAAGGAGTTCATCATCACCAAGCCCTTAATATAAGAAATGTTAAAGAGAATTAGCAAAGAAAAGAAGAAGATAAAAAACTATGAACAATAAAATGACAACAAACTCACAACTATCAACAACTGAACCTAAAAATACAAAAACAAACTAAGTCAACAACTAGAACAAGAACAGAATCACAGAAATGGAGATCACATGGAAGATTATCATCAGTGGAGAGGGAACAGGAGAGAATGGGGGAAAAGGTACAGGGAATAAGAAGTATAAATGGTAGGTACAAAAGAGACATGGGGAGGTTAAAAACAGTATGGGAAATGTAGAAGCTGAAGAACCTCTATGTATGACCCATGGAGATGAATTAAGGGGGGGGTGGGGAATAAAGGAGGGAAAAATGGGACAATGTAATAACATAATCAATAAATTTTAAAAAAATAAAAAAATAATTTTTGTGACACACCCTGAAAACATTTTCAAATAAAAATTAATTTCTAATATTTGTGTTTATTTCTGGAGTCCCTATTCTGTTCCACTGATCTATTTGCCTATATGTCAGTACCACATGGTTTTGACAAATGTAGCTTTATAATAAACCTTGAAATCAGGCAGCATTAGTCTTCAATTCTGTTCTTTTTCAAAATTGTTTTGAAAAAGGTTCTTTACATTTTAATAAGCATTTTAGAATCAGCTTGTCAATTTCTTCAAAAAAATGCCTACTAAGATTTTTTTTCTTGCTGCCATGCAATGAAACCTTTATTAACATTTTGAACAGGTTCAGCTATTACTAAAACTGGTAATTTCTAAACTTAAATTGGGGCAAATGTCTAGAATGCAGATAGTGCCATCACTGGGCACTATGAAGGCAAAACTGAAGAATTAACAGCCACTTTTCAGACAGAGGACCAGGTGCATGGTGGACTCTTTCTGGATGCTGTAGTTGGAAGGAGTGCAACCATCTTCTAGCTGCTTGCCTGCAAAGATGAGCCTCTCCTGTTGTGTCTGCATGGAGTGAGGGTGCAGAGGATGCCTTCCTTATCCTGGATCTTAGCTTTCATATTCTCAATGGTGTCACTGGGCTCCACCTCCAGGATGACAGTCTCGCCAGTCAAATTCTTCACAAAGATTTGCATTTTTGACTGGTTAGCAAATGCAAAAGTACCACAAATCCAATCACGTTGAGTCACTTCAACAGCACACCGTTCTGGACAACACACTGCTGCTCTCAACAGCACAGTGCTCTCAACAATGCCATTCACTTCTAAATTACCTAGTAAGATTTTTATTGGGATTGTGTTGAATCTGTAGGTCAATTTAGGGAGGACCTGACAACACTGAATCTTCTAACCTGTGAACAAGGTTTAGTTCTGAATTTATTTAGATTTTTAAAAATTTCTCTCATCAATATTTTACAGTTTACAACATAAGAATATAAAGTCTTTCACATCTTTTGTAAGATTTGCCCCTAAGTACTTAAATTTAGATGCTACTGTAAATGACAGTGTTTCCTTTTAACTTAATTTCTAATTGTTCACTGCTACTATATAGAAATACTGTAATTGATTTTTATTTACTGATCTTATATAATACAATCGTGCTAAAGCTGCTTATGAGTTGGAGAGCTTTTTTACAGATTCCATCAAATTTTCTACACAGATAATATTTGTGAATAAGACAAATTTACTTCTTTCTTTCCAAATGTAGTTGCCTTTTATTTCACTGTGCTGCCTAGAACATCCAGTAAAGTGTTTAAAAGAAATGATGACCAAAGAAAATATACAAATGACAAACAATCACCTGAATAAATATTCAACATCATTAGTCATAGAAACATTATTCACAATAGCCAAAAAGTAGAAACAACCCAAGTATCCATCAACAGATGAATAAATAAAATTCAGCACATTCATACAATGAAATATTATTCAGCCATAAGAAGGAATTAAATTTGATAAATGGTACATGAATGGACTTTGAAAACATTATGCTAAGTGAAATAAGCCAGACAGACAAGGAAAAAATATGTTCCACTTCATAGATACTCAGAGTAAAACAGAGATTACTAGGGGCTGGAAAAGGGGGAAATGAGAATTATTGTTTAATGGGTATAGAGTTTATATCAGCAATGATAAGAAACTTTTGGGTATAGACAGTGGTAATGGTTACACAACATTGTCAGTGTCTTTAATGCTACTAAATTGTACACTTTCAAATAGTTAAAATGACATATATTACATATATACATTTTACCACAATAAAAAAAGAATGCACCAATAATCTTCTCTCCATATTAAACTTTTGGGTTCTGTTAAGTTATAGAGTAAATTCCTGTAATTGGCTTCCTAATTCAGAGAATATAAAAGCCTGTATAACTATTGTTATATGTTATCTTCTTGCATTTTGAAAAGAATATGCAATTTATCATGACAACAATAATATACCTAGTACCAGCGAATGTTATACTTGTATTTATTTATAGTGTTAAGAGTAAAACTGTTGCAGGAAAGTTGTTTAAATACACATTTCCTTGATCACAAAAAGCGGGGAGGAGGATATGGAGAATGAACATCTGTTTTGTTCCTTATCTTAGGGGAAAGAATTCTTTCTTTTACCACTCAATATAATGTTACTTGTAGGTTTTCCATATATTTTCTTTTTCAGGTTAAGGAAGTTCCTTTCTATTCCTGAGACTTTTATCAGGAACAGATGTTGGATTTTATCATACACTTTTTCTGCATCTACTGAGATCATGTGGTTTTTCTCTTAACAGTTTTTAATATAGTGAATTACACTGATTATTTTTCAAGTTAAAAACCAACCTCGCATTCCTATGATAAGTCCACTTGATCATGATATATTACCCTTTTTATATATTCTGGATTCTATTTGCTAAAATTTTGACTGAAATTTTATATTCTAATGATGGACACTGATGTGTAGTTTTCTTTTCTTAGAATGTCTATCTGGTTTTCGTAGAAAGTAATGTTAGCCCACACACACAATGAGTAGAAAAGAATTTCCTCCTCTTCAATTCTCTGCAAGTTTGTATAGAACTGGTAATACTGTATTTTGCTGTGTATGTGCTCCTCTATAGAATGCAGACCTATGTTTTTGCCCCAAACATTCAGGGGAAAAAATCTTGATTTTTAATTTTTTCATTATTTATAGTTAGATACTTTTTTACATTATAAAAGAATTTTAGCATTTATTTTTTAATATATTATGATACAAGAAATTAATTTATGTAACAGATAATGACAAAACAGAAGAGCAGATACAAGGTAATTCAGGTACTACCCATGAATAATGTGCATCCTTATTTTCCCTTCAAAAATTTGGGCAAAAAAGTGCACATTATACATGGCAAAATATGTATTTCTTCCTTAAATGTTTGATAGAATTCACCTGTGAAATCATCTGGGTTTGGAGTTTTCTTTATGGGTAGGACTCTTAATTATAAATTCAATTCCTTTAAAGCAGGAGTGTCAAACTCATTTTCACTGGGGGCCACATGAGCCTTACAGTTCCTTCGAAGGGCCAAATGTAGAATTCCTTGCCCCTAGTTAAGTAGTAGTTACATTTATACAGTCTTAAAATTATATTCAGTCCTTTGACGGTAACTGAGAGGCTAATGTGACCCCTGGTGAAAATGAGTTTGACATCCCTGCTTCAAAGCCTTACTCAACAACTTTTTTTAAAGTATTTGTTATTGATTATGCTATTACAGTTTTCCCAGTTTCCACCCCCACTTTGCCCCCCAACTCTCCAGCATTCTCCACTCCTTATTTCATGTCCATAGGTTGTACATATAAGTTCTTTGAGTCCTCTGCTTCCTGTACCATTTTTTTTATCTCTCCCTATCTATTTTATGTCTACTAATTATGCTTCTTCTTCCCTGTACCTTTTCCCCCTATTCCTCCCTTTCCCGTCCCCACTGAAATCCTTCCGTGTGATATCCATTTCTGATTCTGTTCCTGTTCTAGTTATTTGCTTAGTTTTTGTTTTTGTCATTTTTCTTTTAGGTTCATTTGTTGATAGTTGTGAGTTGTGTGTTGTCATTTTATTGTTCATATTTTTTATCTTTTTCTTAGTTAAGTCCCTTAAAATTTCTTATTATAAGGGCTTGGTGATGAACTCCTTTAACTTGACCTTATCTGGGAAATACTTTATCTGCCCTTCCATTCTAAATGATAGTTTTTCTGGATAGAGTAATCTTGGATGTAGGTCCTTGCCTTTCATGACTTCAAATACTTCTTTCCAGCCCCTTCTTGCCTGTAAGGTTTCTTTTAAGAAATCAGCTGATAGTCTTAATGGGAACTCCTTTGTAGGTAACTGTCTCCTTGCTACTTTTAAGATTCTCTCCTTATCTTTCATCTTGGGTAGCTTAAGGATGATGTGCCTTGGTGTGTTCCTCATTGGGTCCAACTTCTTTGGGATGCTCTGGGCTTCCTGGACTTCCTGGAAGTCTGTTTCTTTGTCAGATTAGGGAAGTCCTCCTTCATTATTTTTTCAAGTATGTTTTCAATTTCCTGCTGCTGTTGTTCTCCTTCTGGTACCCCTATGATTCAGATATTGGAACATTTCAAGTTGTCTCAGAGGTTCCTAAGCCTCCCTTCACTTTCCTGAATTCTTGTTTCTTCACTCTCTTCCAGTGGATGTTTATTTTTCCCTTATGTTCCAAATTGTTGCTTTGAGTCCTGATTTCCTTCCTCTCACTGTTGGTTCCCTGAATATTCTGCTTTATTTCACTTTGGGTATCTTTCTTTTGTTTTTTAAATTTTTCAACCAAGCTCCATCTGTTCTGTGAGTATTTTGATTACCAGAGCTTTAAATTCTCCATCAGCTAGGTTGGGTATCTCCTCATTGCTTAGTTCTCTTTCTGAAGGTTTGCTCTGTTCTTTTCTTTGGGCCATATTTCTTTGTCTTGGCACACCTGATAAGTTGTAAGGGGGTGGGGCCTTAGGTATTCGCCAGGGCAGGGCAACCCTCTTTGCTGCCCTGCAGCACTGCCTGTGGGGGAGATGCCAGAGAGGGAACAGTGCAGCTTGCCTGCTCATCTCTAGCCCCCTTTCCAAGGGACTCTCATGTGAGACTGGGAGTTTGTCCCACCAAGGTAACACCAACCATGGTCCTCAGTCAACTATAAGTCTCAGTTTCCTGTTCAGCTAGGCCCACTCGCCCTGTCTTCTGCCTCTCTGCAGTTTTTCTGAGCCGGTCCCACCTGCACAGCCTTGCTGCAGGTTCTTACAAGTCTGATTGTTCTGGTTGATTTTTTCTTTAATTCCTTGGTTGTCGGAGTTCCATGCAGTTTGATTTTCTGGTGCTTCTGTTTGTTTATTGATTTTAGATTGGTTGTTATCCTCCTTTTGATTGTGTGAATAAGCAAAGGGTTTTTATCTACACCTCCATCTTGGCCAGAACTAGATTCCCTACTCAACTTCTTCTTAAGAAAATTCTCATATTTTGTGTTTTACTCCATTCAGGCTGCTACACCAGAATACCACAGACTGGGTGGCTTATAAACAGCAGAAATTTATTTCCCACAGTTCTGGAAGCTGGGAAGTCTAAGATCAAGGCACTGGCAGATTCGGTGTCTGGTAAGGGCCGCTTCCTTGTTCACAGAAGGCTGTCTTTTTGCGGTGACATCACATGGCAGAAGGTAGCCAAGGATCTCTGGGTCTCTTTTAGAAAGGCACTAATCCCATTTATGAGGGTTTCACCCTCATGACTAAATCACCTTCCAAAGCCCCACCTCCAAAAACCATCCCATTTGGGATTAGGTTTCAAGAGTAAAAACTTGAGAGGAGAGAACAAAACCATTCAGTCTATAACAGGATCTTTTGATTTGTCCATTTCACCTAAGTTGTCAAATTTACTGGCATAAAAGAGGTTTATAATATTCCCTTACTATCTTTTTAATATCAGTAGACTTTGTAGTGATGTCATCCATCTCATTTCTAATTAGTAATTTTAGTAATTCGTGTCTTCTCTCCTTTTTTTTTCCTTATCAGTCTGGCTAGAAATTTGTCAATTTTATTGATCTTCTCTAAGAAACAGTTTTCAGTTTCTCTTTTACACTATTGCTTTTCTGTAATATCACACTGTATTACTTTCTACTTTGATCTTTATTATTTCCTTTCCTCTATTTATGAAAAATTTAATTTGCTCTTCTTTTTCTAGTGTCTTAACCTAGAATCTGAGATCCTTAATTTGAGATCTTTCTTCTTTTCTAACATATGTATTTAGTGCTATGAACCACTCCCCAGACAACTTTTAATGGCATCCTGCAAACTTGGTATGTTGTATTCTCTTTTTATTTGGTTCAAAATATTTTTTAATTTCCCTTTCTTAAAATACTTTTTCTTTGACCAATGACTATTTAAAAATGACTTTGACTGCTTTCTAACTTGATTACACTGTAGTCAGAAAATATAATGTGGATTAGTATTATTTTACATTTATTGACACTTGTATTATGTCTAAGAACATGGTCTAGCTTGATAAATATAACATGTGCTCATCAACAGAATGTGTGATCTGTTGCTGTTGAACAGAGGACTCTACAAATGTCAATCAAGTCTAGTAGTTTCATAGCGTTATTTCAAGTCTACCATATCCTTGCTGATTTTCTTTCCTCTTAGTCTGTCAATTATTAAAAAGGGCATTGAAATCTCTGGCTATAATTGTATACTTGCCTATTTCTCCTTTTAGTTCTATCAGATTTTGTTTCATGTATTTTGAAGCTCTGGTATTAAGGGCATAAACATTTAGAAGTATGTCTTTTTTATTAATTGGCCCCTTTGTCATTATGAAATGAACTTCTTTATCTCTGGCAAATATTATTCTGTCTTAATAAGAGCTTTTGAAAAGAATTAAAATATTTGTAAAAACTTAGGTATATAGTTTAATAATTAAATTACCTTTTCCCACTATAGCCGAGATAATCTTTAGAATCAATTTCCTTTCAACGTACTATTTAGAATGGCACACATTTTAATAAACACTGCTGACATCAACAAAATGTTGTTATCTTCAAGGCTATGTACAAGGCTAAATGTAGTTGACATAATTCCTCACTGTAACAAAAACACTTTTTTAAAGCTTCAAAAATATCTGTGTGTTCCCTGGTGTTCTAAATTATACAGAATGAATGATGAGGTCTGTTTAAACCACAAAGGAACTACAGTTTTATCAAAGTTACTTGCTACATTTAAGCAATTTAAAATAGGTCCTTCATGGTTCCATTTAGAAAGCATTGTCAACATAAGTTATGCTGCCTGTGTCATGAAACTACAAAACTGAAAAAAATAAGTCATTGGAGATAAGATCAGTTCCTTTTTCAGAACACAAAGCAGTATAATTCTCTACTATTGCACCTGCCACTGAAAGTTTTGTAAAGGAGGGTTGTAAAGGAGGGTCGCAAACACAAATGCCTAAAGGGGTCAGGCAGGAGATGGGTCTTGGAAACTAGAGAAGGCAGGCAACTACTACCAGTCAGATCCCTCCAATTGTTGCCAAATAGACTTAGCAAAGCCACAACTTCCTTTTTGCCCTTGTAAGAGAAACCAGAAATCAGGATTTCTACATAAATCTCCAAGTTTTAAAATATCAGCAACTAATTCAAAATTCTTAAACACTAGTAAGATCAAACAAAACACAGAAGCAGCATACATTCACTCTAAAGGTTAATTCTAGAAAAGAAAAATTTCTAACTTCCATTAAAAAAAAATTGACCTGGTTATAAATATCTAACTTCACCATTAAAGATATGTGAGCCAATGTACCAAAATGTATATCAAACTGGTAATATAACCATATAAAAGGGAATGAAAGGAGAACTAATCCAAGTAACTTTTGAACAATTTACTTTTAATAAGAACTGAAAAGAAATCTTGAACTTTACTGAGAAGGCTTGCTTTTTACAGAGGTATGGTTATAGGAATTCTAAAGTTATTCTGAATGTATTCTATGATGGAACAATTGTTGGAAACCAGAGTTCTTGTTGTGAGAAAAGGGAGGTATACATATGGAATGGGAGAAAGCAAGTAAAATCTATACATTACAATGGAATTAGAGGTATCAGTATGAACTCATAGCTTCAAAATACATATATACTAAATGCAATGTGGATCATAGAACAGAAGAGCACAATGATGTGAGAACTAGTGAAATTTAAATAAAATCTGGATTTTAATGCATAGCAACATAATAATATTGATGTCCTACTTTTGACAAATGTACTATGGTAACATAAATGCTAACCAGGAAGGAAGAAGTCTATAGTGCCTTTTCACCATTTCTGTACACACAAAATAATTCAAAAATAAAATATTTTAAATGTGTGTATCAACATTACTGATAATAGTCAAAAAGTGGAAACAGCCCAAATGTCCATCAACTGATGAAGAGATAAACAGCTTTTCTACATACCCCCAGGCCCAACACAGGAAGTCACAAGCTGTGGATCACTGATAGCACCAAACAGACTGACCAGGGCCATTCACAAGCAGTATCTGACAAAGGTCTGAACCAGAGTCTTTGCAGACCTACCTAATACACAGAAACCAATATGAAGCAGCAGCCAATAGGGGAAGACAAAGAAACAAAGCCCAAATGAAAAAACAAGAGAATTCTCCAGAAGAAGAGCAAGATGAAATGGAGGCAAGCAATTTATCAGATACAGAGATTAATGATTATAAGGATACTCAACAGCATAAAAAAAGACACAGAAACCAAAAAAGGACGAGTCAAAAATAAAGAATGCAACATCTGAAATAATACACTGGAAGGAATAAAAAGTCGGTTAGATGAACCAGAGGATCAAATCAGTGATTTGGAAGACAAGGTAGAAAAAAGCACCCAAGCAGAGCAGCAAAAACAAAAAAGAATTTTAAAAAATGATGAGAGTTTAAGAAGCATTTTGAATAATGTGAAGAATAACAACATCCGCATCATGGGAACACCAGGAGAAGAGAGCAAGCAAGGGATCGAGAACCTATTTGAAGAAATGACTGAAAACTTCCCTAATCTGGTGAAGTAAAAAGACACACAAGTTCAGGAAGCTCAGAGTCCCAAACAACTTGGAACCAAAGAGGCCTACACAGAGACATATCATAATTAAATTGGCAAGGCTTAAACACAAGGAGAGAATCCTAAAAGCCACAAGAGAAAAACAGGCAGTTACATACAAGGGAACACTCATTAGACTGTCATCCGATTTCTCAACAGAAACATTTTAGGCCAGATGGGAATAACATAAAATATTCAAGGTGATGAAAAACAAAGACCTACAACCAAGGCTACTTTACCCAGCAAGGCTATCATTTAAAATCAAAGGAGAAATAAGGAACTTCCCAGACAAGAAAAAGATAGAGGAGTTTGTCAACACCAAACCAGTATGGCAACAAATGTTAAAGGGCAAGGAGGAGGAGGAAGAAGAAGAAGAAGAGGAAAAAAGAGGAAGAAGAAGAAGAAGGAGGAGAAGGAGAAGAGAAAGGAAGAAGAGAAAAACAGTTTAATGATAAAATGGCACTAAGTACATATCTATCAATAATCACCTTAAATGAATGACTTAAATGATTAACCAAAAGACACAAGGGAGCTGAATGGGTAAGAAAACAAGACCCATATACATATGTCCTCCAAGAAACCCATCTCAATCAAAAGATACACACAGACTAAAAGTGAAGGGATGGAAAAAGATTTTCATGCAAATGGAAATAAGAAAAATGCTGGGGTAGCAGTACTTATATCTGACAAAATAGACTTTAAAACCAAAGCTATGTTAAGAGACAAAGGAGGACACTACATAATGATAGAGGAAACAATCCAACAAGAGGATATAACCCTAGTAAACATTTACACATGCAACATGGGAGCACCTAAACATATGAAGCCAATCTTTATGGACATAAAGGGCGAGATCAATAAAAATACAGTCATAGTCAGGGATTTTAACACCCACTGACTTCAATGGATAGATCTTCCAGACAGAAAATTAACAAGGAGACAGTGACCTTAAACAACACACTATATGAGATGGATTTAATTGATATCTTCAGAGCATTTCACCCCAAAGCAAAAGAATATACATACTTTCAAATGCACATGGAATGTTTTCTAGGATTGACCACATGTTAGGACACAAAACAAGTCTCAATAAATTTAAGAAGATTGAAATCATGCCAAACATCTTCTCTGATCTTCATGCTATGAAACTAGAAATCAATCACAAGAACACCAAAAAACATGTAAGAATGTGAAAGCTAAATAACATGTTATTAAACAATGAACAGGTCAACAAGATCAAGAAAGAAATCAAAAGATACCTTGAAACAAAATAAGATGAGGACCAAACAATCCAAAATCTGTGGGACACAGGAAAAGCAATCCTAACAGGGAAATTCACAGCATTACAGGCTGATCGGAAAAACAAGAAAAAGCTCAAATAAATAATCTAATTTTACACTTAAAGGAACTTGAAAAACAACAACAAAGCCCAAAGTGAATAAAAGGAAGGAAATAATAAAGATCAGAGCAGAAATAAATGAAATAAAGTCTAAAAAAAAACACAAAAGATCAATGAATGCAAGAGCTGGTTCTTTGGAAAGATAAACAGGATAGACAAACCTTTAACCAGACTTATCGAGAAAAAAGGAGAGAAGACCCAAATAAATAAAATCAGAAGTAAAATAGGAGAAATAACAACCGACACTGAAGAAATACAAATGATTGTAAAAAAATACTATGCACAACTATATGCCAATAAACTGGACAACCTAGATGAAATGGATAAATTCCTAGAAACATACAATCTTCCAAAACTAAATCAGGAAGAATCAGAAAATCTAGACAGATTACACTGAGTGAAATTGAATCAGTAATCAAAAAACTCCCAACAAACAAAAGCCCTGGACTGAATGGCTTCACAGGTAAATTTTACCAAACATTCCGGGAAGAACTAATACCTCTCCTTCTCAAATTATTTCAAAACATTCAGAAGGAGGGAAGGCTCTCAAACTCAATTTTATGAGGCCAGCATTATCCTTATTCCAAAACCAGATAAAGACATTACAAAGAAAGAAAAGTATATGACAATATCCCTGATGAACACAACACTAAAATCCTCAATAAAATATTAGCAAAATAAATACAGCAATGCATCAAAAAGATCATACACTATGATGAAGTGGGATTTATTCCATGAATGCAAGGTTGGTACAACATTTCCAAATCAATAAATATGATTCACCACATAAACAAAGTGAAGGATAAAAACCACATGATCATATTAATAGATGCTGAAAAATAGATGCTTTGATAAAATCTAGCACCCATTTATGATAAAAACTCTCAGCAAAGTAGGATCAGAGGGAACATACCTAAATATAATAAAGGTCATATATGACAAACCCACTCCCAGCATCATACTCAATAGGCAACATCTACAACCATTCATCTTAATATAGGGAACAAGACAGGGATGTCCACTTTCATCTCTCTTATTCAACATAGTACTGGAAGTCCTAGCCACAGCAAAAGACAAGGAGAAGAAATAAAAGGCATCCAAATTGGAAAGAAGTAAAACTGTCATTATTTCTAGATGATAATGAGGGGGTACCTTGAGAACCCCAAAGATTCCACCAAGAAACTACCAGAACTGATCAATGAATTCAGCAAAGTAGCAGGATACAAAATTAATATCCAGAAATCAGTTGCATTTTTACATGCCAATAATGAGCTAACAGAAAAGGATATTAAGAAAATAACCCCATTCACAATGGCTTCAAAAAGAATAAAATACCTAGGAATAAACCTAACCAAGGATGTAAAAGACCTGTACTTGGAAAATTATAAGACACCAAAGAAAATGAAGAAGATACAAGTAAGTGGAAGCACATACCATGTTCACGGACAGGAAGAAATATCATTAAAATGTCCATACTACTCAAAGTCTTATATAGATTCAATGAAATTCCTGTCAAGATTCCAATGACATATTTCACAGAACTAGAACAAATACTTCAAAAATTTATATGGAACCACAGAAGGCCCCACATAGCAACAGTGATCCTGAGAAAGAACAAAGTTAAAGGAATCACACCACCCAATATCAGCTATAATAGTAATCAAAACAGCATGGTACTGGCATGAAAAGATGCACAGATCAGTGGAACAGAACAGAGAACCCAGAAATAAACCCACATCTTTATACTCCATTAATATTCAACAGAGGAAGCAAGCACGTACAATGAGCTAAAGATACTTTATTTGATAAATGGTGTTGGTAAAAGTAGACAGATATATGCAGAAAAATAAAACTAGACCACGTTCTTACACAATAAAAAATTCAAAATGGATTAAAGACAAATATTAGACATGAAACCAAAAAAATCCTAGAAAAAAACACAGGCATTAAAATCTCAGACACAGCTTGTAGCAATACTTTATCTACTATATCTCCCCAGGCAAGGGAAACAAAAGAAAAAATAAACAAATGAGACTCCATCAAATTAGAAAGTTTCTGTGCAGAAAGGAGACCATCAACAAAAGAATAATACAACCCACAGACTGGGAGAACATATTTTCCAGTACATCTGATAAGGGGTTAATATCTAAAATTTATAAAGAAATTACAAAATTCAACACCAAAAACACAAACAACCTGATTTAAAAATGGGCAGAGGACCTGGATATAAACTTCTCCAAAGAGGACATACAACAGATATATGAAGATGCTCAACATCACTAATCATCACAGAAATGCAAATCAAAACCACACTGATATATCACCTATCAGAGTAGCTATCATCAATAAATAAACAAACAATAAATGCTGGCAAAAATGTGGAGAAAAAGGAACCCTTTTGCACTGTTGATGGGACTGCAGACTGCTGCAGCCACTATGGAAAGCAGTATGGAGAGGTCTCAAAAAATTAAAAATGGATCTGCCTATTGGCCCAGCAATCCCACTTCCAGGATTCTAAGAAACCCTAAATACTCATTTGAAAGAACATAAGCACCCCTATGTTCATTGCAGTGTTATTTACAATCACCAAGATATGGAAGCAGCCCAAGTGTCCATAAGTAGATGAGTGAATTAAATAACTATGTGACATTTACACAATGGAATACTACTCAGCCATAAAAAAGAAGAAAATTTTATCCTTTACAGCAGTATGAATGGACCTGGAGAACATTATGGTAAGTGAAATAAGCCATTCAGAGAAAGGCAAATACCATATGATTTCACTCATATGTGGAATCTAATGAACAAACTGAAATAACAAGGAAAACAGACAGACACATAGAGAGCAGGATAACAGCTAAGGAGGGGAGGGGAAGTTAGGGAGTGGAGGGTTCAGCAGAAAGGAAGAAGGACTCATGGACATGGA
Organism: Phyllostomus hastatus; assembly: GCF_019186645.2. Taxonomy (NCBI): domain Eukaryota; kingdom Metazoa; phylum Chordata; class Mammalia; order Chiroptera; family Phyllostomidae; genus Phyllostomus; species Phyllostomus hastatus. The sequence goes on from NW_025333857.1 coordinate 12,384,893, forward strand.
CAACAGTGGGGTGATTGCTGGGGAAAGGGAGTATCAGAGGACTAAAGAAAAGAAAATGGAGCATATCCATACAATGGACTGTCACTCAGCAATGAGAAGGAATTAGGCACTGTTACATGCTACAAGATGGATAAGCCCTGAAAATATCCTAAGTGGAAGACATTAGTCACAAAGACCACATATTGTATGTTTCTGTTTATATGAAATATTCAAAATAGTCAATCCTATAGAAAGAGAAGGTAAATTGATGGCTGCCTCAAGTTAGAGGGTTGGGGGATGGGAGTGACTGCTAATGGGTATAGGGTTTCTTTTTGGGGTGATGAAGATGTTCTAACATGAATCATGGTGATGGTTGAGCAATCTGTGACTATGCTAAAAAACAATGAATGTATACTTTAAATCAGATTGCGTGGTATGTGACTTACATCCAAAATAAAGCTGTTAAAAATGTATATGTATCTCCTCCTTCTCTCTGCTAAAAATAAAATCCAGAAGCAGTGTCACCCCACAAGCAAAAACATACAGAGCACCTACATTTTTGTTTCTCAAAATCATTCCCCACCAAAGAATACTAGAGCTCCTTGGAGAAATGACCAATTTCAAAGCTGGGCAAGGAGAGTACAAGATATACCTAAAACAAAGCAACGGAGGGAGGTGGAGATGGTTGGTGTGAGGAGGTGAATGGTAGGGGATAAATGCAGACAACTGTAATTGAACAACAATAAAATAATTTTTAAAAAATAAATCAACTAATTGAACTAAAAAAAAACGATATACCTAGAACATTTTATGAAAGGGAGAAAACAAAACAAAACCATTGCTCAAAGATTAATGAGGTCCCTAGGAAAAAGACACAGGAACTACCTTGAAGAGTCTCCCATCAGCCAAACTGTGAACAATTTCAGTATCAAAATGAATGACTGTAATAAAGTATATAACACATTGATTTTTTAAAGCCTTGTATCCTTACTGATATTATAAAATAAGTGAATGAAGGGTAGGGAAGTAAAAGAATGCCCTTCACAATAGAATGCCAACTAATAAATCTAGAAGGAATGATACAAACCATATCACAATCATCACAGTATTCAGATTCAGGAAAGAATTATCAATGGATGCTAAAACAACCAAGTACAATGCTATCAGAAATAGATATTTATATAATCTCAAGACCCTTTTTCCCAGAGTTGCTAATAATTACAAAGAAATAAAGTGTATCCCCAGAGAAATCTGGTAGCCACCTCTTTAACCAAGTAATTAAAGTTAGTATCACTAATAATTGGTCAAACTGACATTACACACCTTCTGATGTGACATATTAAGAAGGGTACCACATTAGTTATGTAGCATTCCTGACAAAAATGCATAGCCTTAATATAATCATGAGGGATTAGATAGACATGCTCAAGCTAAAAAGTAGAATTCTTTAAAAAAAGTCAGTATCATGAAAAAGAGAAAAGTCAAATGTACTATTGTACATTTTGACAGATTAAATATTAAAATCTGAGAATCAAAAAAAGTGACAACACAAAAACAACAGGAAAATCTCTAAACACTTGGAAACTGAACACACTTCTAAGTAATTTATAGTTCAAGAGGAAGTTTAATGAAATTGCAAAATATTGTGAGTTAAACAAAAAAGAAAGGACAACATATCAAAATTTGTGGTAATGGAATGCAGTTAAAGCAGTACTTACAGAGGAAATATATAGCATTAAGCACTTAATAGAGGGAAAAAAGGACAAAGTCTCAAATTAATAACCTAAGCTTTAGTCTTAAGAAACTAGAAAATAAAAACACCAAAATAAACCCAAAGAAAGCAGAAGAAAGAAAATAATAAAGATAGAAGAAAAAGAAATAAAAGAAAGGAAGAAATAAAACTGCCCCTGTTTGCTGACCAGACTTGTCTACATAGAAATTCCAAGTAATCTACCAAATAAATGATAACTAAATATAATCAATGATACAAGAATTAGTCAGGAAACAGAAAAATGAAAACAAAATGTTATAAGGTATAGCACTGGAAAAATTGTAATGCAGATTATATGTCAGATATTTTTGTAACAAAGCTAATTTTCCTAATGTGATCATTGTATTGTGTAAGAGAATGTCCTTGTTCTTCAGAAATGCTGAACTTAACTTTCAAATGGTTTAACCAAAGAATAACAATATGCATAGAGAATGCTAATATGTCAAAATGTTCACCAGTAAATCTAAATCAAAGGGTATATTAGAAGCTCATTATAATATTCTTACAACTTTTCTGAAAGTTTTTTTTTTCTAAATAAAAAGTTTTGTTTTAAAAAAAGCAGTTGTCTTGAGATTTCAACGAAAGTATAGGGGGAAATAGAGGGTTAGAAAGGTTAAGAAAATATAAAGAGGAATAACACTGGTTTCAATTCAAATAGTAGGAAGGAAACATAATTGTTAATCTGAATATTCCCTTGATTGGGTAAAATAACACCTCACAAGTTTCTGAAACTCAGTTATCTGGCAACCTCACCAAATCATATGCACACCATGAGCCAGCCATGAAGAGTTACAATAGATATCACAAAGCAGGCAAACATACATACTTTACAGACTTCAGTTTCCTATTCATAGTCTACTTAGTGTTTACAAGAAATTCTATGAAGTTTGAGTGCTAAACACATAGCAGAAGCAGTAACAAGTTAAAAGCAAGCGAGATAAAAACACTGTCAGATTAAAAAGATTAAGCTGTCCAAGAATGAAGGAGATTTTATAAAACAGAAAGTAACCTAAGGGCACAGTTACCTTGATCCCTACCTCTATGAGTAAAGAGCCCCACACATCTCAAATATACCTGGGTATCAAGAGCTTTACAAATGCTCTACAAAATAAGTTTATGAACATGTCATCTACTTATGAATGAAAGATTAATTTACTGAATAATTCTTTTCTCACTTTTATCATATAGTAAAATCTTATATAATCCTACAAAATCTAACCTCTATTTTGTATCATTGGCCAATTTCCAAGATAGTACCACCCCCATAGTTAATTATAATCGTTCTTTCTGTTTTTTGACCTGGTAGATAAACTCCCTCTTCACTCTTTTTCAATACTTTCCAGGCTTATTCATTCACGCTGATCAAGTTTCAGAGGGAAAAACAAAGTTGAGATCTTTGTTTGGGACTGCACTAAAACACACATTGTTTAAGGAGAACAAGGATCTTTACGACATTAGGTTCTCCAGTCAATAGCATAGTATGTCCCTCCATTTTATTCAAGTCTTTAAAAAAAAAAAACCTTTAAGTGTCATCCTGACTTTCTTCACCCAGATCCTGACATTGTTTTTTTCGTACTATTTGTAAGTATTTTACAGTTGTGTGGCTAAGAGGAAAGAGCTCTTATGTTTGCTATATATACCTGAGGAAAAAGGAGGTTTGAAAAAAATGCCAAAAATTCTGTTTTGCACAAGTTAAGTTTGAGATACCTACTAAAACATTTAAGGGGAGAAATCAGTCCAATACAGTGTGCAATTTGATAAAAATATCAAAGCTGGAGTCAACAGCAAATTAATGATACTTGTATCCTTGGAATTAGATAAAATATCCTAAAAAGTGACAAATACTAATAAAGAAAATATATAACTCTTAAGCCTAGGGCATTTCACCTTTACAAGTAAGGAAAGAGATGCTAGAAACAAGACTGAGAAGAAAGTGCCATATATCAGAAAAAAAAAAATCACTTGGTATGGTATCCAGAAAACCAATGAAGTTTAAAAAGAAAAAAGGGACTGATCAATCAACTGTGTTGAATACTGATGAGAGGTAGAGTAACTTTAAGATGGAGAATAATGACAAGAGTAATTTTAGATGGTAGGGGTGGAGAGGAACCATCCTAAAGTGAGTTAAAGAGAAAAGGCAAAGAAAGAAAGAATGAGTGTGAGCAATTCTTTTTGACAAACTTTGCTATAAAAGAGAAAGGTAAGTGTGTATGTGTGTGAGAAAGAGAGAAAATGAAGCTATTATAGCATATTCATATGCTTACAAAAATGATTCAGCAGGAAAGAAAGATCATGCAGGGGAGAAAAAGGATGACTCCAGAAGCAAAATCCTTAAATAGACAAGAGGCTGCAGCACAGATGGAGGGACCAGCATATATGTGGCCAACAGTAAGGAAAGGAAAAGATATTAAATAGACTTACTAGTAATGAAAGTGCAAGAGCAAAACGACTAGACAATGCTGATCTGAGGGCACATGTTTACATTTGTGAACATAAATTTATATATATATATGCATATATTTATACATACACACACTCACATTATGTCAAAGCAATAAAGAAAGAATTTCTGAGGATGGCACATCTCTATCAATGTTTTTTAAAATGTCCATTAATTGTAACATACAGTCAGATTAAGAACCAATTGTTTTGTGTGTGATCATGGAAATGGATAGCTGAAGCAGATTGGAAAAGAAACCTGAAATCTGCAGATTCAAGAACTTCTGAGGAGGCTTTCATCTATTAGCCCAAATATAAATAAAAGCATGAACTATGTTAAAAGTATTTTACATGCATTAACTCATTTCATATCATAACAGCTCAACATTTTTAATGATGAGAAAGAATGGTGGAGAACAGTGTACCGAATTAAGAGTCCTGGGTTGCACACGAAGTACTATACGACTGTTTGAAGATGGACTGTGGTAAGTTAAATGTTATAAACCCTAAGGAAACTACTTTAAAAAAAAAAACAGATATATGGCTAGTAAACCAATGTGGAGATAAATGGAATACTAAAACATACTCAATCCAGAAAGAAACAAAGAACTGATAGGAGAAGTTAAAGACAAAGAACAAGATAACAGATTCAAAACCAACTACATAGATAATTTCACTAAATTTAAGAGGCCTACCATGACAAATGAAGACATATAAAAATGTCTATACAAATATTCACAATAGCACTACTCAAAATAGCCAAAAAAACACAGAAACACTTCAACGTCCATCAAGTCATGAATCAATTTTAAAAAATGTAACATATTTCCATGCAATGTAAATTACCTGGCCACAAAAAGGAAATAAGTACTATTGATACTAGTTATAACATGGACAAACACAGAAAGCATTATGCTAAGTGAAAGAAGTCAGACACAAAAGTCACATATTGTTGTATGACTGCATTTATAGGAAATATACATAATAAACAAATATACCGACCAGTGGTTGCCAGGGTCTGGGGAGTGGAAATGAGGAATATGATCTGCTTAAAGGGAAAGGGGTTTTATTTTGGGGCAATAAAAACATTCTGGAACTAGCTAGTGGTGATAGCTGCATAACACTGTGAACATACTAAATGCCACTGAATTGTATATTTTTAAGTTGTTAAAGTGGTGAATTTTATGTTATACAAATTTTGCCAATTTTTTAAAAAGATTTTATTTTAGACAGGAGGAGGGAGGGAGGAAGAGAGGGAGAGAAACATCAGTGTGTGGTTGCCTCCTGTGTGCCCCCTACTAGGGACCTGACCTGGCCCACAACCCAGGCATGAGCCCTGACTGGGAATCAAACTGGTGACCCTTCGGTTTGCAGGCCATCACTCAATCCACTGAGCCACACCAGCCAGGGTTAAATTTTGCCAATGTTTAAAATAAGGAATGAAGTACTGATACATACGACATGAATAAACCTCAAAAACATTATTGTAAATGAAAGAAGCCAGTCATGAAAAAGAACATATTATATAATTTCATTTATATGAAATGTCCAGAATAGGCAAATCTATGGAGGCAGAAAATAGATTGGTGGTTGCCTAGGGCTGGGGTGGGAAAGACGGGATTAGAGACTGCTAATGAACACAAGATTTCCTTCTGGAGTTATGAAAATGTTCTAAATTGGGTTACACTGATGACTGTAAAACTCTGTAAATATGCTAAAAACCACTAAACTATATCTTTTAAAGGGGTAAATTATATGTTATATAAATTATATTTCCATAGAGCTGATTTTAAAAAAGAAACTTTTGTTTTGGCCAGGTAACTCAGTTGATTGGAACATCATCCCTTACACCAAAAAGGTTGTGGGTTTGATTCCCTTTTGGGGCACATACATAAGTTACCAATTGAATCCTTGTTTGGGCACATATGGGAGGCAACCAATCAATGTCTCTCTCTCTCTCCCCCCCCCCTTCCTCTCTAAAATCAATACACATATTTTTTAAAAAAGAAAGAAATTTTAAGTGGTCTGAACATTCCTATTTAAAAAACTGTTAAACTGAGTTAAAAACAAGACAACTCTAAACTAGCTATAGGAAATATGTTTTAATTATAAAAACACAAATGCATTAAAAGCAAAAGGATGACTGACCTTTAAAAAATGGGCAAAGGTAGTTCAGTGAAGAAAGTGCAGTCTTTCAACACATAGTGGTGGCAAAATTGGATGTCCACATGCAAAAAAATGAATTTAGACAGTGACCTTACACCTTCTACAAAAAGTAATTCAAAACTGATTATAGACCAAAATATAAAATACAATAGTATAAAACTTCAAGAAGAAAATATAGAAGAAAATTTATGTGATACTTGGTTTGGTGATGAATTTTTAGATACAACACCAAAAGCATAATCCATGAAAGGAAAAACTGATGAGGTGGACTTTGTTCAAAACTTCTATTCTATGAAAGGCAATGGTAAAAGAATGAAAAGACAAGCCACAAAGTGTGAGAAAAATATTTGCAAAACATATTTGATAAAGGACTGCTATACAGAATATACAAAAAACTCTTGGAACTCAACAGTAAGAAAACCACCCAATTAAGAAGTGGGCAAAAGATATGAGCATATATATACCTTCCCAAAGAAGATATACATATGGCAAATACATGTGAAAAAATACCTTCATTAGTCATTAGAAAAATGTAAACTGAAATAATTAGATACCAATACACACCTATTATAATGGCTGAAATTATTTTTTAAACCCCCAATACCAAATGCTGATGAGGAAGCAAAACAAGAGCTTTCACATTTATTGCACATGGGAATACAAAAGGGAACAGCCCCTTTAAAGACAGTTTGACAGTTTCTTACAAAGCTAAATATGAGCTTTACTATGCGGTCCAGCAATCATGTTCCTAGGTATTTAACCAACTGATTTAAAAACATTGTCCATGAGGTGATTAACAGAGGGAAAGCAAGGTGGGGAAAGGAAGAAAATGGTATAAGAGGGATAAATGGTGATAGAAGGAGACTTGATTTGGGGATGGTAAACACACAATACAATATACGGATGATGTATTATACAATTGTATACCTGAAACATATGTAATTTTATTAACCAATGTCACCTTAATAAATTCAACAAAAAATACATGTATAATTCAGAAAAGTAAAATAAATTTAAAAATTAAAATTAAAAAAATAAAAACATGCCCATGCAAAACCTACACACAATATTTATAGTAGCTTGATTCAAAACCACCAATAACTGAACACAAGAAAGGCATTCTTCACCCTGACTGATGTGGCTCAGTGGTTTGGATATCATCCCATAAACTGAAAGGTTGCTGGTTCAATTCTAGGTTAGCTGGGCCACACATGGGCATGTGTAGTTGGGGGTATGCAAGAAGCAACTGATCAGTGTTTCTCTGGCACACTGCTGTTTCTCACCCTATCTTTCTCCCTCCATTCCCCTCTCTATAAAAATAAATAAATAAAATCTTTTAAAAAAGACACTCTTCAACAGGTAAATGAATATACTGTGATACATCAAAATAGATGATCCAGTAATTTAAAAAAGAAGAGCCCTGGTGAGGGCCTGCGAATCAAAGGGTTGCCAGTTGGATTCCCAGTCAGGGCACATGCCTGGGCTGCAGGTCAGGTCCCTGTGGGGGGCACTCAAGAGGCAACCACACACTGACGTTTCTCTCCTTCTCTTTCTCCTTCCCTTCCCCTCTCTCTAAAAATAAATAAAATCTTTAAAAAATTATAGTTATCAAGCCACGAAAAAATGTGAAGAAAACTTAAATGCATATTACAAAGTAAAACAAACAAACAGCCAGTCTGAAAAGGCTACACACTAGATGATTCTATTCATATGACATTCTAGAAAGGGAAAAACTACAGAAAGAATAAAAAAACATCGGTTGTTTCCACTACTTTGTGATGAGGTAGAGAGTGTCAAAGACTTGAAGTACATGGGATTTTTTACAGGGGAAAAACTATTCTGTCTGATACTGCAACAGTGTATACATGACTTTATGCATTTGTCAAAATTCACAGAACTTTGCAGCACAGAGCGTGAGCTTTAATGCATGCAAAATTAAAAAAAAAAAAAAAAAAAACATTGAGGAGGCCAAGGTATTCCCTAAAGAAATACGGAGTAAGTCAAAAGAATGTAACTGTATTACAAATGTGTGAAATAACCTTACTGAAGGTGGTGGGAGGGGAAAGATGCTGACCAAAGTAACTTTACAAGGGAGTGGAGTCTATAAAATTAAAGTCAAAAGGAACTGTAAAGAGGCACTCTAGTTGATAAAACTGTTTCCCACAAAGGTCTGAGTTAACAATTCCAGCACTGCTACATATGTATATTGGGATTAAAAATTACGTAAATGGATGATGAATGGTAGGATCCAGATTTCCTCCTGCCAGAGTAGGAATTTACAGCTAAACAAGAGGACATGACTAGGGCGATCCATGTGGTAATATATTAAAGTTGGAAACTCAGTACAAATTCATATTTAGCTTAATATAAGTACAGATGTTATAAATAGAAAGCTTTTGACTTCTGGTCAAGATGGTGGTGTAGACAGACATGGCTCACCTCTTTACACAACCACAACAAAATTACAACTAAAATATAGAACAACCATCGCTCAGAACCAACAGAAATCGAGTTGAATGGAAGTCTGACAAACCATGCAATTAAAAAAACCACAACCATCCACACTGGTAGGGGGAGCACGAATGCTGAACGGGCTGGTCCCACATCAACGTGTGGTGGATGACAATTCAGGAGGGATATCTCAGGAGCAAGGGGTTCCAGACCCACACCAGGCCCCCCAGTACAGGGTTCCTGTGACAGGAAGATAAGTCCCCACAACTTCTGGCTGCAAAAAAGTATTGAAAATTGAGTTTGTGGAAGAAACTGCTAAAGTCCCAAGTACTTCCTCTTAAAGAACCCACATACAGACTGACCTACTAAGACTCACTCCCTCCCAGCTCCAGCACTGGGGCAGCCGCTTGAGGGGCACCAGTGATGTGCATGGGGAGGCTCGGGCATCTGGCATCAATGCAATCAGAGGCTACTGTCTTGTTCCTGGGCCCTCTCCCTACTGAGTCAGCAGACTGGTGCAGTATCTAAGAGTCCACCAACCTGGCTAATACTGTTTAACCGGCCTTGGAGATCCCCAGATACTCTGCTCCACACAATTTACAGGCCCACCCAAGCTGCTTTTCCTTATGAACAGCTGGTCTTGGCTCCTGCTTCACAACTTCCTAACTCCTCTCCAACAAGTAGCAGCTGGCCTCAGTGAGCCCCAGGTCTGGCACTAGCAGCCTAGACTCACAGCTTGCCTTTGCCTGGGAATCTCCAAGCCCAGCACAAGTTAGCAGCCATCTCAGACTGCCTTACAGCTCAGGGAGGGTGGCCCAGGGCAAACGCTGGTGTGGGCTGATGTTGGCCTGTACTATCCAGGAAACCCCAAGGTCAGTGTACCCATTGAACAACTACAGACCGCACTGGAGCAACACCACCCTGACCCTGCACAGCTGATCCTCTTTGGAGGGTAGAGATTGGTAGTAAATGGTCACAACTAGTCTTTGCAGCTGACTGGCCTGGTAAATATCTGCCATTGATCTGACAACAGCAATCAATGCTCAACTGCAAGATGGTGTACTCAGCCCACACAAAGGGCACACCTGAATATCCAACTTGGGTGATATGGGAGGCTGTGCCACTGGACCCTACAGGACACCTACTGTATTAGGCCACACTACCAAGACAGAGTCAAAGCAACTCTACCTAATACATAGAAACAAACACAGGAAGGCTGCCAAAACAAGGAAACAAACATGGCCCAAATGAAAGGACAGATCAAAACTCCAGAAAAAAAGATAATCAAAATGGAAATAAACAATCTATCAGATCCAGAGTTCAAAATACTGGTTATGAGGATGCTCAAGGAATTTAATGAGGATCTCAGCAGCATAAAAGAGATCCAATCAGAAATGAAGGATACACTAACTGAAATAAAGAACAATTTACAGGGTAACCACAGTACAATTGATGAAGCCAAGAATCAAATCAATAATTTGGAATATAAGGAAGCAAAAAACAAGCAATCAGAAAAACAAGAAGAAAAGAGAATCAAAAAATACAAGGATAGTATAAGCAGCCTCTGGGACAACTCTAAGCAATCTTACATTTGCTTCATAGGGGAGCCAGGAGAAGAGAAACTAGAAATCTATTTGAAAAAATAATAACAGAAAACTTCTCTACTTTGGTGAAGGAAGTAGACATCCAAATCCAGGAAGCACAGAGAGTCCCAAACAAGATGGACACAAAAAGGCCCATCCCAAGACACATCATAATTAAAATGCCAAAGGTTAAAGTAAAGATAAAGAGGGGAGGATGTAGGAGAATGGGTGAGAGGTGAGGGGATTAAGAAGTACAAATAGGCAGTTACAGAATAGCCAGGAAGATGTAAAGTACATTATAGGAAAAGGAATAGCGAAGAACTTATGCGCATGACCTGTGAACATGAACAAGGGTGAGGGATTGCCTGATGGAGTGGGGGTTTTGGTGGAGGGGAGCTTAAGGGGAAAAAATCAGGACATCTGTAATAGCATAATCAATAAAACATCACTTAAAACAAAACAATTACCCCATTCAAAAAAATAAAGATTTATAGACATGTATATAATAGATTAATATACACAAGTATACTCCTTGTTCAATCAGCTGAGAAACCCTAGAAGCAATGACACTCTAGTAGAGTAGCAATCAGCATACCTAACTCAGAGATTTTGGTTTCTAACACCATTGTCCATAAAAGGAATTAAGGCTTCTTAAAGAAATGGGTGATTGATTTTAGGATTGGAAAAGGAAGTATACAAAATGAGTGTGGGGCATTTTTTTTTTAGTACCAGAAAGTAAGTACTCAAAAAATAAGCAAATAGTCCTTGGCCAGGTAGATCAGGTTCATTCTCAGACCAGAGCACATACAAGAAACTAATGAATGCATAAATAAGTGGAACAACAAATTTCAATGTTTTTCTTTCTCTCTTTCTTTCTCTAATTCCCCTCCCTCACTCCCTTCCTCTCTCCAAAATCAATAAATAAGTTCATTTTAAAAAATAAGCAAACAAACCAACCCACACTGATGGGCATCTGTTAAAGAAATACAGGCGCCAAATGAACAAGCTCTCAATAGCCAAAGCTGGAATAATTTAAGTAAAGTAGTACTGGATTATAGCCCAAAGTATAAAATAAATATCTGTAAGTCCATACTGATATAAATCAATGATATTAATAAATTAATAAAGAAAAAGAGACAAATGTCCCAGGCAAATTAATTCCAAATAATCTATGTAGATACTCTGCCTTCAAAAAATGACTATAACTCCTTACTGTTTAAGTGTGGGAAGAGCTTAGTGACTTCCTTCCAAAGAATACAGAATGGAAAGGACGAAGAAGGGACTAATACTACAGTGGAGAAACATGGAAAACACTACCTCAGCCAGGTAATCAAGATCACCATCGAAGTCATATATCATGTTGACAGTATGCACCCTGGATATAATATCATGACAATGGCACTTAACTGCTGTGATTTTCCTCACAAAACCCCATAACCTGAGTCTAATCCTAAGAAAAATATCACAAAAATTCTAATACAGGAAGGGATATCCTACAAAATGCCTGACCAGTACTCCTCAAAACTGTAATGATCATCAAAAATAAGGAAAGAGAAGTTGTTATACCCAAAAGTAGCCTAAGAAGACACAACAATCAAATATAATGTTATATCTGGATGGGATCCTGGAACAGGAAAAAAAAGATATTAGGTGCAGAACCAAAGAAATCTGAATAAACTATAGACTTTAGTTAATAATAATATATCAATATTGGTTCATTAATTAATATGGTAACAAATAAACCATATTAATGTAAGATGTTAATACTAGAAGAAACTAGGTCTGGCTTATAAGGAACTCTGTAAAATCTTAATGTTTCTGTACATCTAAAACTGTTCTAAAAATATATAGTCTATTTTCAAAAAGGTACAAAGATTGAAAAAGATATAACATGCAAATTTTAATCGTAAGAAAGCTCAACTGGCCACATTAGTAACAGGCAAAGGAAGACTTCAGAACAGGATAAAAAGAAACATTTCATAATCACAATAAAATAGTTAATCTATCAAGGTATAACAATACTAAACATGTATACACCTAACAAGAAAGTATCAAAGTCTATGAAGCAAAAACTGACAAAATTAAAAGACAAAATAAACAGATCTACAATTAAAGAGAGTTCAACAGTCCTCACTCAGTAATTCATAGAACAAATATACAGAAAATCAGTTAGGATACATAAAATTTGAAGAACACTATGAACTAAGCATATTGAAATTTATAGAACACTCCACTTAACAATAGCAAAATAGCTCTTTTTAAGTGCACATAGAAAATTCACCAAGATATACTATATTTTGGCCCATAAAACAAGCCTGGATAAATGTAAAAGAATATAAATCATATAGGATATGTTTTCTGACCAAAATAGAATTAAATTTAGAATCAATAATAGAAAGATAGCTTAAAATCTCCAAGTATTTAAAAATCAAATGACACTCTTCTAAATAATCCACAGATCAAAGAAGAAATCAGAAAATATTTTGAACTTAATGAAAAAACATAAAGCAACTTGTGAGCTATAGCTAAAGCCGTGTTTATAAAAAAATCTATAGCTTTAAGCACTTATATCAGAAAAGAGGTTTTTAATCAATGATTTAAGTGTCCACCCATCTTAATGGTTTTAAGATGCTAAAAAAGAAAAAAGTATTAAACCAAAAGTAGAGGTAAAAAAAACTAAAAGCATAAATAAAATTGAAAGTGAACAAGAAATAGCAATAGAAATCAATATTTGTAAGTCAAGGAAAAAGCAAGAGGGAGGAATTACTAATATGAGGGATGGCAGAAGGTAATCATTACAGATTCTTTAGACACTAAAAATATAACGAGGTTATAAACACTTCCACGCCAATAAATTGAACAACTCAGAAGCAAATCTAAAGATTACCAGTAACCACTAGAAATAAGAAGCAAGGAAAAATTCTTTCCTATACCTCACTCAGAGGGAGCATGTACCTGCTGACACCTTGATTTCACACTTCTAGCTTCCAGAAATGTGACAGAACACATTTCTGTTACTTTAAACCACATGGTTTGTGGTGATTTAAGGCAAGCCTAGGGAAGCTCTGTGAATAATATTTTTTAAATATTTTGGATGCAATGGCATAAAAATGTATTAAATTTAATGTCACTTGCTACTTCTTAGTGTGGGGCTACTGGAAAACTTAAAATTACATATATGGCTTAACACTATATTTCTAGTGAATAGCACCAATTTAGTAGCAATAAGATAAGAAAAAGGTAAAGGTATACTGATTGGAAATGAAAAAGCCAATTTGTCTTTTTCTGTAGACATTATGATTGTGCATGAAGAAAATCCTAAGAAATCTACATAAAAACTACCAGAATTAAAAAATGAATTTAGTAAGGTAACAGACTACAAAGTCAATATACAAAAGAATCAATTATTTTTATAAACTATTAACTGAAAAATTTTTTAAATATAGTATCACTTACAAAAAACAGTATCAAAAATATAAAATACTTAGGGGTAAATTAAGTAAAATATGTACAGGACCTATAAAATGAAAATATTACAGAAAAAAACTTAAAAAGAAAACAAATAAGTGGAGAGATAAGTGATGTTAAAGTATCGGAAGACTAAGCATCATTCAGATGTCAATTTTCCTCATAAGTTTTTTTTTTGGTAGAAACTGACAAGCTCATTTGACAATTTATATGAAAATGCTACAAATCTAAAATAGTCAAAGCAATTGTGAAGAAAAAGACAAACTGAAGGATAAACACTTCCTAATTCTAAGACTTGCTATGAAGTAATAGTAATAAAGACAAGATAATATTGGTATAAGGATAAAGATATAAACTAATGAAAAAAAGAGAGAGACCAGAATAGACCCATACAAAGAAAAAAATAAAAAGGAATCAGCTTGCATATAACTTCCAAACTAGTAAGAGGAGGGCAAAGGAGGGGGACAGAGAAAGAAAAGGAGGAAGGGAGAAGTTCTACAGAAGAAAATAAAAAGGTGCTATAATAATTATCTTCCTATCCAGATAGGGTGATTAGGAGAAATCTCTCAGAAAATGTAACATGTAGATGGATAGCATATACAAGGGCTCTAAGGGAAAGAACCTGATAGTAGGCTGGTATAACAGATGCACAATAAACAAGAGAAAGATAGGCTAAAGAGACAAGGCTTTCAAATCAAAGAAAAATGTCTGTATTATATAATAGTTCTCAATTCTATTCACTTTTTCATCCATCCCTACCACTGCTGTTCTCAATCCTCACCTAGATGCTTTCAAGCTGTTCTCTCAATCCATCTTTCACAATAGATCCAAAGATATTTAACAGCTTAAAATCATTAAGTGGCTCCCTGTTCCTCACAATGCATGATCTTAATTTCTTATCTGACTCTTAATACCCTTCATGACATAGCTTACTCCCCAATTGCCTCCAAAACTACTCGTGCCAAACAATAAATTACTTAAATAGCATTTAAATACTGGGTTGGCCAAAAAGTCTGTATGTTTTTTCCCATAAAAGACACTTTTCATTTTCACAAATAATTTTATTGATTTGTATACTGTGAGTATGCCAGCTACCCTCTGCGTGGTAGAACATTGATTGTTCTCAATTAATGTCTCGATTTGATCACTATCAACTTCAACTGGTCTACCCAACCCTGGAGCATTATCCAGCAAGAAATCTCCAGCACAAAGCTTCACAAACCATTTTGGACCCATTTTATCAGTCACAGCACCTTCTCCATACACTGCACAAATTATTTTTTTGCATTTCATTTGTGTTTTTACCTGTCTTGAAATAATAAAGCATAATATGCCAAAACTGTTGCAAATTTTCTTCCATCTTCAATACTAAAATGGCTACACAAAAATTCACCAATTTTGGTAAGTTTTTTTTAATGATTACTGGTATGACAGTTATCATAATACAATCTAACAAAATTGTTTCAAATTAAGTTAAAGACAACTAAGCACTACTAGAGCCATCTTAAAGAAAAAAACAAAGTTTTTGGCCAATCCAATAAAATCCATCAGTCTTTCATTACTTGGTGCCTTTTAACATCATTCTTCAAGTTCTAAATCAAATGTCTCCTATGTAAGTCACCTCTAATTGCCATAATTAGGTATTTCCCTCTTCTCATGGCATCGCTTGCTCTATTCTAGATTTGTTAGGTTATAGTTATGGTGCTTACTTATGAGACTGTTTATCATACTAGACTTTAATATTCAGACTGTATGTTATTCATCTTTTTATCCCTAGCAGGTTAGTATCCATTTAATAATTTTTACATAATTAAAAAGATATTCACAGCTCTTGTGCTGTTATATTTAGGCATCACTAAACTAAGACATAAAGAAACTGCTAAATACACAATTTAAAAAATCAAGATTAAAGGAATGCTTTAAAATATTTCACACTTTTATAAAAATCCTATAAAAAGACTTTTCTGTAAGTCAAAAGATTATAAATCGAGATTTGTAAATGTAAGGTCTGATTGAAACAAGGTTCACTTAGAAACATATACCCCACATATTACAGTAAGAATTAAGAATTCTTAGAGGAGCCAAGGTCAGGTAGCTCAGTTGGTCAGAGCATCTTCCCCAAATGCCAAGGTTGCAGGTTTGATCCCTGGTCAGGGCACCTATAGGAATCAACCAATGGGTACTTGAACAACAATTAAAAAAAAAAAAAGAATCAACCAATGAATGCATAAATAGTTGAAATGACAAATCAATCTTCCTTTCTCTCAAATCAATGAATTTTTTAAAAAAAAACTCTTATAAGAATATTACTTATTATATTGTGTAAGTAAAATTAATAGACACAGAAACTTGTAGTAAGTCAGTAACAGGGAGAATTAAGAATTTATATTTTGATTTCTACTTGATGGATTCAACTCAATACATTCATCTACAGTTTTCCACCTTGCTTCTTAATTTTAGTCTCAATTAAATACTGTAATATAGGAGCCCTAATGATCCACTGCAAAGGAATTAGTTCAAAAAATATTTATTTTTTTAAAGGTGAAGGATTAAGAAGTACAAATTGGTAATTCCAAAATAGTCATGGGGATGTAAAGTATATGGTAGATACTGGGTTGGCCAAAAAGTCCATTGCTTTTTTTTCTGTACAATCGCTCTAGTAGTGCTTAGTTGTCTTTCACTTCACTCGAAATGATTTTGTTAGATTGCAGTGTAACAGCTGTCATATCAGCATACACTTAAAAAAAACTTATCAAAATGGGTAAATTTTGTGTAACCATTTTAATATTGAAGATGGAAGAAAACACACAACTTTTTCAGCATATTATGCTTTATTACTTGAAGAAAGGTAAAAACACAACTGAAACACAAAAAGATTTGTGCAATATATGGAGAGAGTGCCCTGACTGATCAAAAGTGTCAAAAGTGGTTTGTGAAGGTACTTGGTATTACTGACATTTTGGCCAAATAATTCTTTGCTGTGAGGCTGTCTTATGCATTGGAAGACATTCAGCAGCAGCCCTGGCCTCTACTGACTAGAAGCCAATAGTGGGAGATAGCCAACACACTCAAAATATCCAAATCAATAAAGCTATTGGTGAAAATGAAAAATGTGTCTTTTACTTTACAGAAAAAAAAGTGACATGCTTTTTGGTCAACCTAATATATACTTGATAATATTGTAATAATTATGTATGGTGACAAGGGGTTGTGGAAATATTGGGGGAACATATTATAAAGTATGTGATTGTCTAACCACTATACTGTACACGTGAAACTAATACAAAATAATATGTAAACTATAACTAAAAATTTTAAATGGAATATTTTTAAAAAATAACTTTTTTAATCCTCACCGAGAACATTTTTTTCATTGCTTTTAGAGAGAGAGGAAAGGAGAGAAGAAGGGAGAAAGAGAACACTGATGCCAGAGAGAAGCAACCATGGTTGCCTCCCATAGGCACCCAGACCTGGGATCATATGGGGTACATATAAGCCTGAACCAGGACTGGGGATCAAATCCTCCACCTAGTTATGTGCCCCAACCTGGAACTGAATCCACAACCTTTCAGTTACTGGACAATGCTCCAACCAACTAAGCCACACCTGCCAGTGCAAAAAAAAAAAATCTTTTTCAAAGATTTAAAAAGAAATTTGTCTTGGACCATATGTTAGCAAAGCAATTTCATTATAGCATTATTTTAAGAGTAAAAAATAGTGGAATTACTAAAATGTCAAAAAATAGGAAAAGGTTAAACAAACTGTACAGTAAAACTATTATAAAACCGTAAGAGTAATATGCAGCACCAAGCAAAACATGTTATGTTTAAAAAGACAATTATATAAATATTGACAACAAAATTACAAACAAGATATAACTAGTAATATCATATCAATATATTATGCTGCATACCCGAAACTAATATAACATTGAAAAAAAGAAAATAAATATTTTAAAATATGTATTATACAAGTATAATAGAATTAAAGTACAAAAATGTAAATGTACAATAAGATAATTAATTTTTTTAATTTCCTTTAATTATGTTATATTCTTTTACAATGAAAAGATTTTCAAATATCACCTTTGGCTCTATTACTCCTACTTACATAAGTACTACATACAAATATAAGTAGAAAAAATTTAAGTTTATAAACTACCTAACATTGCCCCACAAAAATACTGTGTTAAATTTCAAATAATAATGCCAAAGACCTACTGGTTCACAGCAGCTATACTATTTACAACTCTTTCTCCAAATTTTAACTCTTATAAAGTTTTTAAGCATTAAACTTATAAAGGGATCTCCAATTCCAACAAAACATCCCATTACTACAAGTCTGTCAAACTGACAACCTGAAAGAGATACAAATTGTGGCACCAGTATAGAGAAGATAAAATTTTAATCCATGTGTTGCTATGAAAGCTTATTTGCCCTAAGTTTCAGTAAACATTATATTGGAAATTTAAATCAGAAAGACCAAATGAAACAACCTATCTCTGTGACTCAGCAGCTTTCTTTTTCACTTTACAACCTTGTGCTTAAGTTGCAAGGATAAGACTGAAACCTAACTTTCAAACTGAGCGGCAAAGTCATTGTACAATCATTATCTGTCTTGGCAAAAAACTCCAATGAAAACACAAAATGCTTCGGTCTTTAACTGGCAGATATATAAGGAGGAACGGTGCCTTGTTGGGTTATTATTTACCATGCAAAATCCCTTATGTATAGCTACAAATTAGCTTTTATTGCAGATACTTAACATGTTTCTTTCTAGAGAATACCTCAAACAAATAACTTCCAAGACTAGCACCATGAATTGTTACAGCCTACACATCACTGGAGTTCCTTGTAATTTGAAACATTTGCGTTTTTAAAATAATCTCCACAAATCAACTCTACTGACAATTTTTTCAGTTGAAGCTCAAGTTTATACTACGAAATACTACATTTACTCTCAACAACAGGATGCACAAATTTACAAATTACTCGAGTGTAAAATATTCCAAAATACAACTTCAACATTTCTATCATAGATTTTTACTATCCAAATTAACCAGTCTAAACAGTAGTACACTTAGTGAGGTACAATGGCCAAACTCAAGTGACATTATCAGTTCCCTAAAATCAGTAATGCAAAAATTCAGATCCCTAATCCAAAATATCCACAGGAGACACCAATGAGGAGAAAGTGTAGACTGAGTTTGCCATTACTAGAAAAACGAGTCACAGCAAACTATGTGAGGCTTCCGCATGTATACAAATCGAAGTTCATTTCTGAGTTCCTAGTCCCACACCAAAAAGGCAGTTCACTAACTTTTTTTAAATACCAAGAAAATAAAATAGGTGGTTTTTTTGCATGGTTATATTGATCAATAAATGGTATTAAGGCTCAGAGATGTTTTCCTTTTGTAACTGATTTTGCTCCTTTATCACGGGTACACAGAAAACTGCTCTGCATTTCAGATAACTGCTTAATACACGTGATCACCTCAAATCAAATATTTGAAAAATTAGCGCCTTAGCACAAATATTCTCCCCATCTTACAACACTACACCTTTCAACTTCTAAACCGGAGACCGAAAGTGAAGATCTACTTCTGTAAACTGGAGCCTCAGGAGACCGCCTTAACACTGGTTTGCACACAAGCAGGCAACTTCAATTTAGTCGATTTTCCAGACTACAAGGCCTAACAAATCTGAGGAAAACACACAGACTGCTGAGGGCTCCTTACTGAAGATGACACTTTCCCTCACATTTGCACAAGTAACTGCGGTAACTGCCTTATTTTGCCATGTGAAACAAACACATAATGGGGGGGTACTATTTAAAAACTGGGTCATTCCTTATTCTGATGAAACACGGTCTTCGGGAGGGAAAGGTCCATGAGGCAGAAAAGGGGAAATAAAACAACAGCATCCTCGACACAGAAAAGTTACAGCTCATTACAAGAGTCAGCACTAAGCGCTCATTAGCTGGTTTTGTGTTTAGTCACTTAGAATTGCACGGAACCTGCCTTCCTTAAAGTCGTCCCCAACAAAGAAGTCCTGAGGGACGACTAAGGTAAGGCAGAGGAGGAAATGCTCTCAATTCACCTGTGACACCTGCCCAAGCACCCAATTCTCCCGCGATTCCTGTGGAGAATCCCTAGCTCCACGCCTGCCTCGGCCACCACCCCCTCAGAAACTGCCCCATGCCCGCCCTTTCCCCATCTTGCCCCCATCCAGACAGCAGTCGCCCCGGTAGTCCCCAGGGCCCAGGCTCCTCGCGCTTCCACGCAAGTAATTCTCAGGAACCCGACGGCGCGGAGAGGCCCTCCCGGGCACAGCCTCTCCCCATCACGCCCCGCAGGCTCCAGGGACTCCCTGCCCCCGGAAGCCCCTAAGAAACTAGGCCGGGAATGCCACCCGCCGCCACTCTCCGCCAGCTCGGGCACCCCATCCAGGTAGGCCTTCGGAACTCCCCACCTCCCAGTTGCTACCTGCCCAGTGCCCTCCCCGCTCGGGAGCACGGGCCCAGGGGGTGCACACAGGGATCCTCCGCAAAAGGCCCTTCGCAGCAGACTCACCTGCCTCCTGCTCCTCCTTCAGCGACACCCAGACACAGCCCCTTTCTGGGGCATGAAAGCGCCGGCTTCGCGGACTAGGGGCCCTGGGTAGGGCCAGGCAGGACCCGGCGGGGACGTGCTCTCGCGGCCGCCGCCGCAGCTGCCGCAGTCGCCGCCACGGCCCTTTCTGCGCCTGCGCCGCCTCAGAGGCGAGGTGTTGAGGGGCACTGCTTGCAGGGAAGGGTAACGGCGGAGAGAGCGGACTGGCGCCGGCGCCTCTTCTCACAGGAGCCCAGCCTTACGGGCCGCGGGTCGCTTAGGAGCCGCCTGAGGCACGGCCGTCCGGACAGCTGACGGCGTTTCTGTTCCCTTTTTTCCCTCTCTCCTTCCGCCCCTTTCCACAGAACAGCACTTTCCTCCCCTCCTCCCTCTCCTTTTCCTACTGCGGAGGCGGGTGGAAAAGGGCGTGGGGGAAGGGTGGGACAGGGAGGATGCGGGGGCGGGGCAGCGCTCGAGCCCCGCCCCGGGGAGGGCCGAGGCCCAGCAGCTACAGCTACAGCTACATCTCCTCGACCAGCGCGACCCCCGCGAATGCGGGTCACCAGCTCAGTCAGCTAGCGAGCCCCTACTCCGCGTCTGAGTTGCAGGGCACTAGCAGAAACTGGGGAGGAGAAAGGGCCCAAGGCACTGCCTTGCACCCCTTCCTTCCGGGCCCAGACTCACCTTGTGTTGTAGGTTCATTACTTTGGCCTCAGGCAGGTGGCGGCTGCTTCTCGGATATTTTAAAGGTGGGGAAAGTGACGCCGAATCGCTCAAAGTCACTGAGGAGAGTGCAAGGAGGGATGCAGGTCCCTGGACAAGAAGATCCTTCCCAGGATGGGAGTTAGAATTTCCACACATGACTGTGGGCCTCCGAGGCCGGAGAGAGGCCCGCCGACTGGTGGTTCCCAGCTGCAGTGCCGGGTGACAACCCTTGGCCGCGCTCGGCGTCACCACCTCGGCCGAGATTTCAGAACGGGAACTCCGAATGTGGAAATCTCATTTAAATCTCTGCTCTCCTGCTTCCTAAGTATAGCTTCCCTATCCGCGAGAAATAAGGCAGGATCCTTTTGCCTTAATGCAAATCTTGCAAGATATTTTTGACAACGGTTTAAAGTTACAGTGAGAAAGAGTAACAATTAGTTATTCGATGAGAAGCAAACGGTTTGAAACAAATTAGGCAAATTGTTACCTCCTGCCCCTCCCCCGCACCCCACAATTTGGCGGGGGACTTCACAGATTCCCTGTCAAGTCAAAATTGGATCTGGTAAGATTTGTGTACATTTAATGAGTACTCACATGTAATGACAGTTTTCCTGAGAATCACTCTCTCACTCAATCTGTGTTTTTTACAAGAAGTATGAGGTCTGACTTGGCTGGTGTGGCTCAGTGGGTTGAGCGCCGGCTTTTGAACTGAAATGTTGCTGGTTCAAGTCCCAGTCAGGACAAATGCCTGGGTTGTAGGCCAGGGACCCTGTTGGGAGCCTTTTGAGAGGCAACGGATATGCCTCATACACTGATGTTTCTCTCCCTCTCTTTCTCCCTCCCTTCCCCTCTCTCTAAAATATATAAATAAAATCTTTAAAAAAGAAAAATATGAAATCACACCTTGGTTGTGAGGGCCCTGTTGTCAATTTACTTCTGAAGTTTCTTGCATATGTGGATAATTTGAATTTTGTAGCCAACAGCAGAAACTGTTTTCCTAACCACATTAGCAATCTGAATCAATTGAGTAGAAATGCACAGCAATAGAAATACAGTCTATTTAATAATACTTTAGAGTTAGTTTGAGCCCATTAGAAACCAAACTTTGACATTGATAATGTAAACAGAAATTTAATGCTTAGAAATTTAGCTTGTGGACTTCTTGCCCTTCCTTTCTCAAGGTCAAATTATTTAATAGTTTAAAACATTTAGCCCTGGCTGATGTGGCTCAGTGGATTGAGCACTGGCCTGTGAACTGAAGCATGGCCAGTTAAATTCCCAGTCAGGGCACATGCCTGGGTTGTGAGCCAGGTCCCCAGTTGGTGGCCTGCCATAGATAGGCTATTGGTGTTTCACTCCCACATTGATGTTTCTCTCCTTCTCTTCCTCCCTCCCTTCCCCTCTCTCTGAACATAAATAAAAGATTTTGAAAAATTTAATATAGCCCTGGTTCAGTTGGTTGGAGCATCATCTGGCAGATAGTCACAGCAAGGGTTCCATTCCTGGTCAAAGCACATACCTAGGTTGTGGGTGGGTGTGTAGACAAGGCAATGGATAGGTATTTCTCTCTCTCTCTCTCTCCTACTCCCTACCCTCTCCCTCTCTCCCTCTCCCTTCTCCTCCAGGCTCCCCCTTCTTCTCTTTTTAAAAGTAATGAAAAAAATGTCCTCAGGTGAAGATAAAAAAATTTTTTTAATAAATAAAAACACCCCTGACTGATGTGGCCCAGTGGATTGAGTGTGGGCCTGTGAACCAAAAGGCCACTGGTTCCATTCCCAGTCAGGGAACACGCCTGGATTGCAGGCCAGGTCCCAGCTGGGGACATACAAGAGGCAATTGATGTATGTATCTCTCACACACTGATGTTTCTTTCCCTCTCTTTCTCCCTTCTGTCCCCTCTCTCTAAAAGTAAACAAAATCTTTTAAATAAATAAATAAAAACATTTAATATAGACAAAAACTTTTAATGGATACATTTTGTTAACATTCATAGATTGAGAGTTTTTTCCTCTTTTCCTGGTTTTTTGCACCCATAGAAATGATTATGAAAGAAGCCAATATATCTCTTACATTTGATTGATGAGTTTTTCTTAATTGGCAATGTAGGATTTAAGAATTTCTTTAATTAGCTTCACTATTTTATTGTCCTATAGATTTACCATAGCTTTTCATTGCCTTTTTCCAGCCAAAATTTCATAGAATGAACTTGTACAATATGGTTTGGGCCTAATTTTTTGTCTTAAGGCAGCTATTCTTAGATTTGAAAGCCCTTGATTCAGCAGCCTTCTCAAATGCATTATGTCCCCAGGACTAAAATAAATTCATTTTAATTTTTAACATATAAATATCTGTCTAAAAAGTGGGGGGGAACCTGAAGAGCCCAATAACAACAATAATTGTCATATAGGCTCACCTGAAGCTACAGTATCATAGTTTCAGGTGAGCCTATATAGTTACAAGAAAGAAGAATCATTCAACCTTTTGCAGAAGAGAATATAGACATCTGATTGGGCATGGTCAGTACTCATTTCTGTGGAGCAGCAGTGGAAAAGAATTGAATGGAAATATTGGAATGTTTGTTAAAATAAGATTTTTTTGATGCCATCTTCAATGCTGCAGCATGCTGCATTTTTTCATCTTATTCCCTTCAAAAACTTCTAAACATTGCTTTTCACAGAATATTCAAAGACCTTTTATACTTTTTATACTTTTATACTTCTTTTTATGTTTTGTTCTACCCCATGTGTAACATAGTATTATGTATACCTCCAGCAGTCTAATCTGATTATTGAAATTATTTTTATAATTTCTTAATGTCTGAATTCCATACTATATTTAAGACCTATGAAAGCAGGGTTGACATATGTCACATATGTGTATTCACATGTCTTGTTTCTCTTCCAGATCCCCAGTATCTAGCAGAATAACCAATATACAATAGGCTCTTAGAAAATAATAGGAATGACTGAAATAAATCAGTCTGTTTATCCCCTGCTTTCTTCTACTCTGTCCTCTAGGCAAGTTACTTAATTCTCCTCATCTGTAAAGTGAGTAGAATGATATTTATAAGAACCAAAATCATTTATTAATTTGTAATAAGCTATAACTATCAAAAGACTAGTTCAGTAATCAATAAAGTACTTAGCATGTGATGGGCAGCCTCTCATTGTAGCATACAATGATCCCTCCCTCCTGGTTCATGCCCTTGTGCAATCCCCTTCCACTGAGTGTGGGGTAGACTTACTAACTGGTTTCTAACATAAGGAATACATCAAAAGTGATGAGGTTTCTCTATCAAGATAAGGTTATAAAAAAACACTGTGGCTCCAGTCTTGGATTCTCTCTCTCATCCTCTTGGATTGCTCACTCTAGGAGAAGCCAGCTACCATATTATCCAGAACCCTCTAAGTCAATTCAGAATTGGATCCTAGCCAAGTTGAGCCTTGTGATGACTATAGCCAAACACCTCAATTGCAGCCTCCTGACAAACTCTGAGCCAGAATCACCCAGTTAAGCTGCTCCTGGATTCTTTATTCACAGAAACCATGAGATAATAAAGTTTTCTTGTTTTCAGCTATAAAATTTTGGGGTCATATTTTACACAGCAATAGATAACTATAATACCTGGAAGATAGCAAGTTCTCATTAATGGTGGCTCTTCTTTTACTGAATATAACTGGGTTTAGCATATGATACTTCATATCCTATAATGCTGAGTTTAATGATAGTGTTTATAATTGCAATGAGAGAAGGTATCCAGGAAAAGACCAGCTTTACCAGATCTGTTATTTATAGACTATCTTTGCTCCAAGAGAATTTATTAAAATGTGTTTCAGATGATGTCTAAGATTTGCTTGAAAATAATACTATGGGAGGGTGAGTAAGTCGGGGTTTAGGTAAAATACATTTGGACAAAGCCCTGGCCAGGTAGTTCAGTTGGTTAGAGTGTTGTCCTGAATATACCAAGGTTGCAGGTTTGATCCCTAGTCAGGACACATACAGGAATCAACTAATGGATGAATAAGTGGAAAGACAAACTGATGTTTCTCTGCCTCTCTTTCTCTCTCTCTTCCTCTCTCTCTCTAAAATCAATAAATAAAAAATTTTAAACTGAAAAAAATAATAATTGGATATATGTTGAAGTAGAGTAATTGGTACTTCAAAGTTTTTTATGTTGTCCCATACTTTTTATGCCTTTAAAAGGTTTTCCACATTAAATAATTGTCTTAAGTATTTCATGGAATCATAAGTTTGGAGCTGAATGGACTCTTTACAGATCATCTATTCTAATTATTTAATTTGATAGATGGGGAATTTAAAACCTAGTAAAATTTATTGACTCACCTAGAATCTCCCAATCTCAGTTTTGGTGATATCATAGTTGACTTTTGTGAAACTACTAAATTCACAGCTTTTTATTTTCCCAAACAGACTAACTTGCTCTAGATTTCCTAAGACAGCTTCCAAGACATAAAAATCTGAGTCTGCTCTTCATTTCCACATGTTGTAGACTGGCAATTTATCTGGTTCCAGCTCTTCACTCATCAATTTTTGAAAACAGGGTTTGAAGGCCTGGTGCTTCACACCTGCGGGACCTCTTAGTTATATTTGTAGATAGAGTTTTAAATAATAATGACATCAACAAACCCTAAATCTTTTTTATTCGTATATCGGAAGTACTTTGTTTTATTCTCCACAGGGAGCATTACAACATTCTGCTCTTTATGCTTCACTCCAATATCTTATCTGCCTGGGCTCTATCTCACCATTATTAGAATGGGCTCCTCTAGAGTCTTTTGGAGTTAACTCAGAATATTCTTTATCAGCTGTCTTTTTTGAGCCTATAGTCCAAATATGGCTGAACTAGGAGTAGAAAGGACTGACACAAAGCTCTTGGTTTTCAGTCAGAGGAGAGTTAAATGATCCTGAGAAAAATGTCCTAACAGATCATAAAAAAGTATGGGGATTATCAGCAGGAGAAAAACAGAAAGAAATAATGGGTAGAGCAGTTGAACAGGAAAATACTCTATATGAATATGAGAAACAAGACCTGCTACCCATGACTGGCTTTTATGGGCTCCCTATGGTATTTTAAGTGGATGGCATAGTCCTCTTCTCTTAGCCTTTCCCCACTATTGGGGATCAGTGACTGTGCTAACTTGAACACCATTTTAGCACCAAACAACTCCAAATATGGCCATTCTGACTGGCACTTATCCATATCCATCCACCTAGATATGTTCCTAGTTTTCCAGTTCACAGAAATGCTGCTTTTTCTGACATACCTGCTTCCCTCATACTCCTTTTTGTGTACTTCAGCTTTGGTATTCCCACATCATAGAAAATCATCCTGACCATAGATCAAGAAATATATGCATCCTTTATTCCAAAGATTAATTTTTAAAAACATTGATTAAAAAGACAATAAAAAACAAGAAACTATAAGCATAAATGAAAATAGAAGTATAACAAACTCTTTTATATCCATCACCTAGTTTTAACTCATAATCTTGTTTCATATAACCCCATACCTACTTCCCTACTCCTCCCCAAGTATTTTCAAGCAAATGCTGACATTTCATTTCATCTATAAATATTTCAGCATGTATCTCTAAAAGATAAGGACTTTAAAAACAATAACTACAAGACTATTCTCACCATTTAAAAATTATTTTAATTAATATTTTATTAAATATTATCTTTTTAAAAACATTTCATTTATATATTTTTAGCGAGAGGGCAAAGGAGGGAGAAAGAAAGGGAGAGAAACATCAATGTGGGGTTGCCTCTCGCATGCCCCCCTAAGGGGGACTAGGCCCATAATAGAGGCATGTGCCCTGACTGTGACTCAAACCGGGGACCTTTTGGTTTGCAGGCTGGCACTCAATCCACTGAATCACAGCAGCCAGGGCTCTAGGTTCTTTTTCATTAAAAAATACTGCCCTGGCTGGTGTGGCTTAGTGAATTGAGTGCTGGCCTTCAAACCAAAAGGTCACCAGTTCAATTCCCAGTTAGGGCACGTGCCTGGATTGTAAGCCAGGTCCCTAGTTGGAGCTGTGCAAGAGGCAACCACACATTGATGTTTCCCTCCCCGACTTTTCCTTTCCCCTCTTTCTAAAAATAAATAAATAAATTCTTTTAAAAAGAACCTAGGAATATTGATATTGCATTATCTCTTATTCCTTCCCACTCCTCAAGGATCTATTGGGTACACCTGTTGCCTAGAGGATTTGAGTTTGCCATACACCTATTGGGTTTGCCAAAATGTTCATTTGTTTTTATTTCCCCATAAGATGGCTCCAGTAGTGCTTAGTTGTCTTTAACTTCATTCAAAACAATTTTGTTAGATTGTATTATGACAGCTGTCATATGAGTGTGATTTAAAAAAAAACTTATGAAAATTGGAGAACGTTTGTGCAGCCATTTTAATATTTAAAATAGAAGAAAGTAAGCAACATTTTCAGTGTATTATGCTTTATTATTTCAAGAAAGGTAAAAACACAAATGAAACAAAAAAAGATTTGTGCACTGTATGGAGATGGCACTGTGACTGATAGAATAGGTCAGAAGTGGTTTCTGAAGGTTTCTGCTAGATATTTCTCACTGGATGATGCTCCACAGTGGGGTAGACCATTTGAAGTTGACAATGTTCAAGAACAATGTTCAAGAACATTAATCGAGAACAATCAATGTCCTACCACACAGGAGATAGACAACATACTCAAAATATATAAATCAATAAAGTTATTGGTGAAAATGAAAAATGTATTGTATTTTACAGAAAAAAAAACATACAGACTTTTTGGCCAACCCAATAGGATGTTGCCATCTCAGTCCTAACTTTTTTCCAGCGTCCTCCATGCTTCAGAGAATATAGGATGGAGACTCTTCCCTTGAAGTTTTCACCTTTAAATATGGTTCCTTAATCAAATCAAAGATGCCATAATGTATAAGAATCAAGAGACTGCCTAAAAATCTCAAAAGTAGCCCTGGCTGGTGTGGCTCAGTGAATTGAGTGCTGGCCTGTGAACCAAAGGGTCACAGATTCAATTCCCAGTCAGGGCCCATGCCTGGGTTGCAGGCCAGGTCCTCAGTAGGCGGGGGGGGCGGTGAGAGGCAACCACACATTGATGCATCTCCCTCTCTTTCTTTTTCCCTTCCCCTCTCTCTAAAAATAAATAAATAAAATCTGTTTTAAAGAATCTCCAAAGTAATACTCAATTTCCAGCTTATATTCAATCTGAGTTCAATAGGCTAAGTGTTGTTTTACATGCCCTGGCAAAAAAATAAAAAAGAAAAAAGAATTTTGATCTGATGCTGATAACACTTTAATATCAGTTCAGAATTTCCTCTAGTTTTATAGTTTCACACAGAAAAGGATAAATGAACTAAATACTGGAAACTGTCTCTAGAAAGGATCAATAGAAAACAATGATTTCAACCTGTTTTTGTTGTTCCAGGTTTAACTTCTTCTTTATCCTTAAATGATGTTGTGCATCTCAGTGGTGTTTATGCTATCCATGTGTGTTGTTCACTTACAAATTTACCTTTCGGCTCCAAATTTCCTTAAGCTATTGCTTCAATTATCAAACTACATCCAGTGCCTGAATGGCGTCTCACAGTTTACATGTTCAAAATACAACTCAATTCCCTCCCAGCATTGCATCTCCCAAAACAACTATTTTTTTAGGCTACTGCATTTCATTACATGGAGCCACTCTATCTTCTGTCTTCCCAAATGATGTTCTCCCCAAAGGTGTGTCACGAAATGGGTGTTAGGGAGGACATCATTAAGCAAGATAGAGGAGATATGGAGAAGGAGACAACAATGGGAGAATTGCCCAGCACTTTCAGAGGCCACTGCCAGGGAGCACATAAGGGCCACTGCCTACAGATCATTGATTGCCATTCATCAGTGTTCATCATGAAGTCTTGTCAAATGAAGTGAAACGGTCACCTTAGCTGAGTGTCTAGTCATTGAAGGGTGGGGTCTTTGTATTGAAAGCAGCTTACATTTAGTTGTGGCTCTTCACCGAAAGAATATAAGCCTGTGTCCTGAGACTTGAACACCTAAACAATTGTCCTTTCTTAATTCAGGATATAGGCCAGGGGACCCTGACACCCAGAGGGGCAGTGGTAGTTCAGAGGGAAAGCCTTAGCACTAACACTTGGGTGGACTGGGTAGAGGTGAAACCATTGCCTTATGGAAAAAATATGTGTTAGATAAGCTATATTCGGAGATGACTTGTAGAGCTGTTGGCTATGAGTTCAAGGTTACCATATTAATGATATATATTAAATAAAGTATCTAAACAGAAGCACACATAAAAGGTTGTGTTAATCACTTGTCACAAATGCAAACATAGGCTGTCATGAAGCTAACCCTTTATTTTCCCTAGGTGCAATGGTTTAGTATTGCTAATTCAATGTTCCCTATCTCCCATATTTAAAACAGCACTCACATGATATAATTTTGCCCTATTTTAAAATTTTTCCATACTCTAGTCACTGGTATTTGCTATTTATATGTTTACTATTGATCTCCCCAGCCACCATAGAAGCTCCATAAGGGCAAGAACTTTATTTTATTCACTGTTTCACTGGTACTGAGACAGCAGTAGTAGTCAGTAAATAATTGTTGGTGAATCAAACAAATAATTAAGCAGCACTTTTAGAAGTCTGTCCTCACCAATTTTCAGTGTTCATGTTTCTGGTCATTGTTCCATCCCTGGAATTTCTTTTTTTTTCCTTTTTATTAATTTTTTTTTGGGGGGGGCGGAGAGAGACATCAGTTTGTTGTTCTACTTGTACATACACTCATTTGTTGCTTCTTGTATGTGCCCTGAAAGGAGATCAAACCACAGCCTTGCTGTATTTGGGACAATGCTCTAACAAACTGAGTTGACTGGCAAGGACTCTGTTCTTGGATTTCTAAATCCTAGAACCAGTAAATCCCAACTGGCCCCATCTCTCCACCCCTGCAGGTGTGCCTGAGCATACCTGGAATCTTTGAGACTCTTATCTGTATTTTTTCCTTGTGCAATCTGTGTAAGAAAGTTCTTTGAGTTGAATCCAGAGCAATAAATACAATTCTGAACAATTCTATAATAATTACCATTAACTGGTTAATGCCTAAAAGGTAATAAGTTTGTAATTTTTCACTTACTGTCTTGAGTAATACATTAATTCTCAATTTAATGGTTTATTTATTGATGCTTGCTACCTTCATTAAGAATTATTAAGACTTCTGGCCAAGATGAAGGCACGGATAGATACACTTTGCCTCCTCACACAACCAAAAGAAGGACAACAACAAATTTAAAAACAAAAAATAACCACAACTGCCAGAAAATTGAACTGTATGGAAGTCCAACAAACAAGTAGTTAAAAAAACAAACATTCATTCAGACCAGTAGGAGGGGTGGAGATGACCAGAAGTCAGGGTGGAGAGAACTTGAGGTAAGGTGGCGGCTGGAGGACCAGGGCAGGGAAGGTGGTGGCTGGAAGACTGGGCATTCCCACATTTATGTGTGAGGATAAACCAGGAGGAGCAACAGGGAAGCGAGATAGAGCAAGGAACCCAGGGTACCAGCACAGGGAAATAAAGCCTCAAAACCTCTGAATGAAAAACCTGTGGGGGTTGTAGCAGTGGAAGGAACTCCCAGTCTCAGAGGAGAGTGTATTGGAGAGACCCACAGGGTCCTAAAACATACACAAACCCACCCACATGGGAATCAGCACCAGAAGAGCCCAATTTGTTTGTGGGTAGCAGAGGAAGCCAGCGGAGAGCCCACATACAGCACCACAATGCAATGAAGTGGGTTGCTCCACCCTGGCAAACACCCAAGACTTTGCCCCTTAATGCCTAACAGGCACACTAATACCACCCCCCCCCCTCAAAATATGATCTAAATGAAAGAAAAGACCAAAGCTCCAGAAAAATTAGAACTAAGTGATGAAGAGATAGCCAACTTATCAGATGCACAGTTCAAAACACTGGTAATCAGGATGCTCACAGAATTGGTTGAGTATGGTCACAAAATAGAGGAAAGAGTGAAGGCTATACAAAGTGCAATAGAGGAAAATGTGCAGGAAACCAACAGTGAAGGGAAGGAAACCTGGATTCAAATCAATGGTTTGGACCAGAAGGAAGAAATAAACATTCAACCAAAACAGAATGAAGAAAGAAGAATTTTAAAAAATGAGAAGAGGCTTAGGAACCTCTGTAACAACTTTAAACACTCCAACATCTGAATCATAGGGGTGCCAGAAGGAGAAGAGGAAGAGCAAGAAATTGAAAACTTATTTGAAAAAATAATGAAGGAAAGCTTTCCCTATCTGGCAAAGGAAATAGATTTCCAGGAAGTCCAGGAAGCTCAGAGAGTCCCAAAGAAGTTGGACCCAAAGAAGAACACACCAAGGCACGTCATAATTACATTAGCCAAGATTAAAGATAAGGAGAGAATCTTAAAAGAAGCAAGAGGAAAGGAGACAGTTACTCAAAAAGGAGTTCCCATTAGACTATCAGCTGATTTCTCAAAAGAAATCTTGCAGGCAAGAAGGGGCTGGAAAGAAGTATTTAAAGTCAGGAGAGCAAGGACTTACATCCAAGATTACTCTATCCAGCAAAGCTATCATTTATAATGGAAGGGCAGATAAAGTGCTTCCCAGACAAGGTCAAGTTAAAGGAGTGCATCATCACCAAGCCCTTATTATATGAAATGTTAAAGGGACTAATCTAAGAAGAAGAAGATCAAAACTATGAACAGTAGAATGACAACAAACTCACAACTATCAAGAACCGAATCTAAAAATAACAAAAACAGGATTGAGCTCGGGCTGCGAACCAAAGTGTTGCAGGTTCGATTCCCAGTCAGGGTACATGCCTGGGTTGCAGGCCATGACCCCCAGCAACCGCGCACATTGATGTTTCTCTCTCTCTCTCTTTCTCCCTCCCTTCCCTCTCTAAAAATAAATAAATAAAATATTTTTAAAAAATAAATAAAAATAACAAAAACAAAAACTAAGTAAGCAAACAACTGGAACAGGAACAAATTCACAGAATGGAGATCACATGGAGGGTTATCAGTGATGAGGGGTAGGAGGGAGAATGGGGGGAAAGGTACAGGGAATAAGAAGCATAATTTGTAGGCACAAAATAGACAGAGGGAGGTTAAGAGTAGTATAGGAAATGGAGAAACCAAATAACTTATATGTACAACCCATCAACATGAACTAAGGGGGTGGAATGCTTGTGGAAGGGGTGGTGCAGGGCAGAGAGGGAGAAAGCAGAAGAAAAAATGGGACAACTATAATAGCATAATCAATAAAATATACTTAAATTTTTAAAAAATATCATTAGTTGTAATTTACATAACAGAGGAATATTCATTAATCCTGACAAATGTGTTTTTTACATATAAGAAAATCCTCAATTTGTTCTTCTGATTACAGATCATTGATTTTTTAGGCCTAGTCATGTAGTACATGCAAACTGCTATCCAACAAAAACAAAAAACCTAATATCATCAACAGTATTGTAACATAGCTTTTTGCCTTTATAGTATTATCCAACAGTATAATACCTAAAGCACCTTTAATAACACTATTCTAATTTATTTTATTTGGATTTATATATCTCTCAGTGTTTTGGTGTTTAAAGTTACTTTTCTCTTGCAGGTTATTATTGATAGTTCCAGATCTTTTTTTTAAGATTTAATTTATTTTTTAGAGAGAGAGGAAGGGAAGGAAAGAGAGAGGGAGAGAAACATCCATGTGTGGTTGCCTCTCACATGGCCCCCACTGGGGACCAGGCCCAAAACCCAGGCATGTGCCCTGACTGGGAATCAACCAGCAACCTTTTGGTTTGCAGGTCCATGCTCAACCCACTGAGCTACACCAGCCAGAGCCAGGTTATTAAATACAGACAAAAATTGTAACATGCATGATGGATTCTTTAAATTTTTCTCTAAGTTGGTTTCAGTTAGTCTAAAAAGTGTTCTTCCTACCAAGTAAATTGCAAGTAGTATGCTGAATAAATTTCATTTCAAAAGTAGGGGAGGGACCAAAAAAAAGCCCCCAAATTATCTTCCAGAGGGTGGGCCCCTTGTAGTATAGGCTTCCCCCACTAGGTGAGTGTTCTAGGAACCCATCTGTATCATCTGTATCAGTGTGCCAGCTGGGTCGTGAAAGGCTGCATTTAGCTTCAGGGAATTTTTTTTTAAGACTCTTTCAATGCATTTGGCTGTTTTATGATAGGTGATTTACAAGCACACCTGTCCACACCGTGCTGAGGATTCAGCAGTTTTTGACCAAAAAACAGCGTGACCCTCGTGCCTCACCATTCCTATTCACCTGATCTCACCCTGAGCAATGTTTTATTTTTGTTTCCACAAATGAAAAAAAAAGTCCTGAAAGGGAAACATTTCGCCAATGTGGAAGAGGTGAAACCAAAAAAAAAAAAAAAAAAGAAAAGAAAAATGGGCTCGGGCTGCAAACCAAAGCATCGCAGGTTCGATTCCCAGTCAGGGCACATGCCTGGGTTGCAGGCCATGGCCCCCAGCAACCACACATTGATATCTCTCTCTCTCTCTCTCTCTCTCTCTCTCTCTCTCTCTCTCTGTCCCTCCCTTCCCTTTCTAAAAAAATAAATAAATAAAATATTTTTAAAAAATGGGAGAAGCACTAAAACGCAACAAAACTTAAAACACAGTTCAAAAACTCTTTTAAGCAATGGGAAAAACATCTCATAGGTGCATTACATCAAATGGAGAAATCTTTGAGGGTAACTGAAGTTTAAACATGTAAGAATAAATATAAATTTTTATAAATAAATCGTGATTTTTAGGGGGTATATATATATATATAGTTTGTACAGAAAAAGCCTAGCCATTGTTAATATAACAAGAATGGTTTCTACCACATCAGTGTAACCTGGCAGCTAAGGAGAGTGGACTGGAATGCGCATGTGTGAACAAATATGACTTCACTGTACTAGTCAGTAGGGTTGGTAGACACCATTCAGTAAGCACGTGAACTGTGTGGCCATCACATTCAAAACAACTGCACGAGTAGAACGATGAATCTGCATCAAATTTTGCATGAAGCTTGAACATTCCTCTGCAGAAACTATTTTGATGATTCAGAAGGCCATTACTATGGGCAACTGGAGACTGACTGCTTTATCACAACAATGTGCCAGCTCATGCATCACGTCTCATACAGTTTTTTGGCAAAATATCAAATCACCCAGGTGACTCAACTCCCCTATACCTCAGATTTAGTGCCCTGTGACTTTTGGTTTTCCCCAAAACTAAAATCACCTTTGAAAGGGAAGAGATTTCAGACCACAATGAGATTCAGGAAAATACAACAAGGAAACTGATGGTGATTGGGAGAACTGTGTGAGGTCCCAAGGTGCCTGCTTTGAAGGGGCCTGAGGCATCATTGGTCTATGTACAATGTTTCCTGTATCTTCTTCAATAAATGTCTCTATTTTTCATAGAATGTGGCTGTATACTTTATAAATACATATATAATTTATAATAAGATAATGTTGGAAAAGATGGATTTTTATTGTTGTTTTGAGACTCATACCACAGCAAAATAAATTGTAATTGATTAAAGTTGTAAATGTCAAAAAATAAAGCTATAAAAATGCTAAAATAAAATAAAAAATAACAATATAATGTTGGCACAAGAAAGATTTTTCTAGGTTTGATACCAAAGATAAAATCCATACAGGAAAAAATATGACCACACACAAATTAAAATGTATTTCATTTTTATTGATTAGCCCATATTCATTATTAATTCATTGTACATTAATATGAAAACATCAAACAATACAGTTATATAAAAAATAATTAGTGTCTCCTTACTTTCTTCAATTCCTCACTCCATAGATAACTATTGCTAATAATTTATTCATATATTTCTAGATCTTTTCTAGTATATATGTACACATATAGTGTGTATACCTAAATATATAACCTTTTCAAAATAAGTATCATTCTAAGTGATATTTTTGGCACCTAGCTTTTCTTTCTCAATAGTAAATCATGGACATTTTTCCTTGTCAGCACATATAGAGCTACTTTACTTTTTCTAACATTAGCCATGTATATTCTATTACATGATGCAAGTATAATACATTTAGTCAGTCACTTATTTATGAATATTTTAGATTTTTCCAGCTTGAGAGACTTTATTACAGAGAAAGTTATGATAATTATATGAAGTTTTACTACTAGTAATATATGTAAATGGCTCTTTCAAATCAATAATAAAAATACAAACAGCATATTTACATAAGAAATTACATAAATGATGATATTACTTGGGAAAAATGGACAATAACATGAAAGATAATTTGGATGAAATACAAATAAATATATGCAAATATTTAGCCAATGAATATATGCATTTATATTGATAGAGATAAAAAAGCCAAAATAATGAGATCTGCCTTTCACCCAGCAGATCAGCAAAGAGAGGTAAAAAAAAAAAAGAATGATGAAAAGAGGAAGTTTTGGTGTTGCAGAATAAAAGCACTTTTAAAAACTAAGCTAGAATAGTTAATTCATATGTACTTTCTGCAGTACAGTATGTTTATTAAATGTCATGAAATGATCCATAGCTTTTTTAAAAAGGTTGTGTTAGCCCTGGCTGGTGTGGCTCAGTGGATTGAGCGGTGGACTGCAAAGCAGAGGGTCATCAGTTCAATTCCCAATCAGGGCACATGCCTGTGTTTTGGGCCAGGCCTCCCAGTGGGGGGCACACAAGAGGCAACCACACATTGATGTTTTTCTCCCTCCCTCTCTCCCTTCCTTCCCTCTCTCTAAAACTAAATAGTAATACAATCTTTAAAAAATTTTAAAAAATGAAGATTGTATTACTATTTAGCTTTAGAGTGAGGGAAAGGGAGGGAGAAAGAAAGGGAGAGAAACATCAATGTATGAGACATACATTGATCAGTTGCCTTTTACATGCCCCAAACTGGGGCCCTGGCCCGCAACTCAGGCATGTGTCCTGACCAGGAGTCAAACTGACAACCTCTTGGTTCACAGGCCAGCGTCCAACCACTGAGCCACACCAGCCAGGGCTATGCATAGCTTTTTATCCAATGCATTCCTCTGTAGAAATTTTAACTAAAACATAAGTAAGATTACATCTTAGTTAATTTATAGTTAAGATCATTTTGTGATTGTTTAAATCCTATAAAATATTTGCACACCATCTTCTGGCTTGTCTGTGGTGGATGTTTTCAGAGCATCAGGCTTACAAACTGTGCACTCCACAGTCTCTTGTGAAAGCCTGAGCTAGTTAGGTAGCTTTCTCCCTTTGTCTCATAACCATGTCCACCAAAGGGAATGCTAATTCACCAACTATTCACTTTAACAGATGCAAGAATAAGGCAAAAGATAGTTTGGACATGAGGCGGTGCTGAATACAAGTTAAGCTGAAGCTGAGAAGAGCTAGGAATGACCAGATGCTGAAAAGGAGAAATTAAGTTCATTTCCTGATGATGCTACTTATCTGCTGAAGAGAAAGGAAAAAAAAAAAAAAACTAACCCACCACAACTAGGGCACTGTAAATTGGTCTGTTGAGGACATTGCCATAGGCATACATGGCAACAATTTGGAAAGCCAGCTCCAAGCTACTCAAGCTATTAGGGAACTACTTCCTAGGGAAAAATCAGACACCCATAGGCAACATAATCTAGGCAGGTTTGATTCCAAAATCTGTGTCCTTCTTGGACAGAACTGATTGTAGTTTCATTCGGTTCGAGTCTGCTTGAGCCCTCACTAACTTTGCTTCCTAGACATCAGAACAGACCAAGGCTGTAGTACATGCAGATGTTATCCCAGCATTCATTTCTCTGTTGACATCTCCCCATGCTCATATCAGTGAAAAAGCCACATGAGCTCTGCTGGTGATGGTTCAGTTTTCCAAGACTTGATTATCACATGTGGTGCGGTTGACCCACTCTTGGCTCTTCATGCAATTCCGGATATATCACCTTTAGCATGTGGTTACTTACATAACCTTACCTGGACACATTCAAACCTTTGTTGCAACAAGAAATGTACAACCCTGTTAGATACTATTGAACAAATTCTTCCTACTTACTTTATTGATGGTCTAAATGAATGGATTGAAATGGTCATGAAAACAGGAGTTGTACCCCAACTTATGAGGTTCCCAGGAGCTACTGAATTGCCAATTGTGACTCCTGTGCCAAGAGCCGTAAGAAATATTGTTACTGAAACAAATGAATAGAAGCATTTGCTGTTTTTCCAAGCCTGCTAACGAACTCCAGAAGGAAACTATGTAGACAATGTGAAACATCACAGCTGGCTGCCAGGACCCTATGCAGAAAGTTGTGAATCATGAATTAGTCCCATTCCTCACTGGCGATCTTCCTAAGGCAGGCTTTAAGATTCAAAACAAAGCTGCATGTGCTCTGACCAACTATACAAGTGATGGAACAGTTGCAGAGATTGTATATGTTGTTCATTGTGACATACTAGAACCATTGATGAATATCTTAACTGTGAAAGATGTCAGAACTATTTGGTTATTCTGATGCCATTTCAAATATCTTTCAGGCTGCTGAGAAATTGGGTGAAACTGAGAAACAGTATAATGATTGAAGAATGTGGAGGTTTGAACAAAACTGAAGCTCTACAAAACCATGAAAATGAGTCTGTATATGAAGCTTCAAGAGGAAGATCAAAATGTGCCAGAAACTACCTCTGAAGACTATACATTCCAAGTTCATGATGGCACTCCTGGTACCTTTACTGAGGAAAAAAGTTGTTTGTTGTATACTATGCTTGATATAAGTTTGTCTTACTGTTTTTCTGCTAAGAACTCTTTTTAAATGTGGTTGGTTATTGTAGCACTTTTTATAATAAGACTATACTGGAACAGTTCCAAACTATACATACTATCTGAAGCTTGACCTCTCTCAATGTGTTTCTTATTTCTATGTGGAATTTCACATCTTGCAGTGGCCTGCATAAAGATTAAATTCTGCCCTTAAAAAATAAAATAGCAGCCGTGGCTGGTGTAGCTCAGTGGATTGAATGCCGGCCTGTGAAACAAAGGGTCACCAGGTCAATTCCCTGTCAAGGCACATGCCTGGGTTGCAGTCCAGGTCCCCAGTTGGGGGCATGCAAGAGGTAACTACACACTGATGTTTCTCTCCCTCTCTTTCTCCTTCCCTTCCCCCCCTTTCTAAAAAAATAAATAAATAAAATCTTTAAAAATTAGCAAATATTTAACAACTGAATTTTAGGACATCTGTGAGATGGACTGCTATGCATCATATTAAGATGGATGTTGAAAGTATTTTTTTATGTGGAAAAATGCAGGCTAAAAAATGATATGCACAGATAATTGCTTTTTAAATTACTGTGAATGTTCATATGCCTACATATATTTATAGAAAAATACTGCCACTAAGATTGGTGAGATAATGGAGACTTTATTTTCTATAATTTGCTTAATTGTATTTCCAATGCACACATATTACAATAATCTAATAAAAGCTTTTATAAAATGTTTAATAAAGAGTATGCATTGGTATAAGTTTAAAAATAAGTCAATGTATCAGAAATAGACTGTGAAGGAAACAAAAGCAAACAGAGGAAAGCTGGATTGCTGCTGGTAATGAAGCTTTGCTCTCTGTTTAGGAAAACAGCAAATGACTCCCTGTGGACTGGAGCTTTCTGTGTCAATAAAAGGATGTGTCTTTGTGACTATCATTTTTTCTTTATTCTTAAGCCAAGTGGAAAAAGAACAAAGCAGTTAGAAGAAACTGATAAGGATCTTTAACAGATCTGGGAGTGGGGGGAGTGGGGAGGAGAACTAAGAAAACTAAACCTCAGTTAACTCGTGAAGTAATTTTCTGTGGCAAGAACAGTCTAGACTTGATGAAACTAGAGAGAAATCTCATTGAGCTCTTATTATCAGAGGAGTTTTGAGACTAGATTGGCCTGAAGTGTGGGGACCATCTTGGCAGAAGTCCTTTTATAAAACTTACATTTAGGGTCAATTACAAAGAAACCTTCCTACTCAGTATAAGCATAAAACCAAAATGTGATATATTTTGAAATGTGGTAAAGTATTATATTTTAACCTGTGTGTATGTTTTCAATAAAATTTTTCCTGATAGATATTGTATCTAAATACAGTGTTTAGCAATAGCCCTATATATATTTTTATATTAGAGAGAAGAGGAATGTAAAAGTGTGTTAACCTACCTCTTTATTAACCATTCCTGCTCCTGAAGTCCAGTTGTTTGGACAACATGACTCTAATCAAGATAACACCAAATATAATTTTTAAAAATATTTTATTTATTTTCAGAGAGAGGGGAAGGGAGGGAGAAAGAGAGGGAGAGAAACATCAATGTGTGGTTGCCTCTCGTGTGTGCCCCCTACTAGGGACTTGACCTGCAACCCAGGCATGTGCCCCGATTGGGAATTGAACTGGTGACCCTTTGGTTCACAGGCTGGCACTCAATCTACTGAACCACATCAGCCAGGGTGCACCTAACAACATTTATAGCTATTAAGCCCAAAGGAACAAACAATGACCAGGAGGCTGAATTTCAAATCTAAAGCTGTAGTGAAACTTCAAACCGAGCAAAACTATTAAGCCCATGTAATGACTTTGCAAGATTGGGCTATTATTTTTAGATTTTTGGCAACAGCTTGTTACAGCATACAAACAATAGTTCTTTGATAAATCTACAAGTGATGACCTTTAAAGTGAGTCACACAATCTTTTCTACCTAAGACATCACAACTGAAAACATTCTTAGGACCCCCTCTCAATATAACAATTTAAACAAATATAAGGTGTATTAATTTATTTGCTTAATATTATTTGCTAAATGCCTATACTGTCTGACTTAATCCATAACACAGTATATAGTCAGAATTCAAGGCTGGCTGCCAGCTATGAACCTTTGGTCTCATGAAGGACAAATTGACCTTGTTCCCCTCAAAGCTTACCAGATCCACTCATGTAGGTGACTATTTATATTTTTAGCCCTCTTTAGAAAAATGTAGAGGAGCTTACTATTGGATAGCAGTTCTCCTGTACTTTCTTAGTATTCTAAATCTTACTGGTGGCCTTTTCTGCCATGACACTGATTTGTGAACTCAGCTTTGGGTTCTGATTTTAGTTTATTTGGTTTCTCATATTTTGGACCCTATCTTTGACATCTTTCTTAGCTTTTGTTCCATCCTGAGCTTGTGTCTCAGTTAAAATTCCTGAATTTGACACCCCCTAAGCTCCAGCCATACACTTTTTAAACTGAGATACTAGTGCCTATGTCCTAGAGACTGAAACCCCCAGTGAAATATTTACTCAGCTAGGAAATTATCTTTCTTAGTCTCTAGATATTATCTTTAGATGTTATCTGTTCCGAGGTAGAGGGTCCTCACATACAAACCAAAAGGTGTCAATTAAAAAAGAAAACATTGTGTAAGAGCTGTCTGTTTTTACAGACTTTCCCCCATAAGAGGACAAAAAGAACCTGCTAGACTAGTTGCCATCACTCAGTTAGAACAGACATCCATGTGATACACATTGGAGACTTATCTTTCATTTAATCCTCAGCTCATTTCCTGCCCAGATACTGGCACAACCGTCTCAATAGTTTTCTGGTTCATGGATAGTTTATTAGAATAAAATACTTTTCTTATACATTAGTTCTGTTCTGATGTGGTTTCACTGCGAAAACCCTTCTGATTCTGTCACCACCCATCAGTCCAGGTAAATTTATGTCTGTGAACATGTGAATGCATGAGGTATCAGGCATGTGCTTACTTAGCGTGAATTTAGCTAAATACCTTCATCTTATAGTGAGTATATGAATTTGATCCCAATCTATTTGAATTATAGTGTTCAATTATTTACACCCACATCATGGCCTTAGAGTTGTTTGGGTTACTTAATAACTGAATATGAGAGTATCACTATAATGCTATGTTTTTAGAATGCAAATGCTTTGTTCGGTACAATTTGAGAAAACCTTAACCCCAATAAGTTTCCCATCAGCATGCCACAATGCCTGAAGTTCCACTATTAGGGATTCATAGATTTGTGTCTTCAAAGGAATTCAAGAAACATAATAAAATGTTTTAGTGTTTGAACATGTGTATGCACATGGGTGTATGCTCTTGTGTATTTAAAAATGTTAACAATTATGTGGAGATAGTGGGATTTTTATTTTTATTTTCTTTATGTTTCCATATTTTTCAAAAATTTCTGCAATGAATACATACACTTTTATTATCAGTAAAAAAATGCTATAAAAAATTTATATGTCCAAGAATAGTAAAAGCTAAAGCTGTTGTCAGCAGGTAGTACCTTATTGAATATGTATTTTTCAAACCTTTTACATTAATGCCAGGTAACTAGAAGCCAAAATCCTTTCAAAATATGTATAAGATCACCAAAGGGAATAACTGTTAATGTTCTTGTTCTTAAGCAGAACACACCTTATTATAACACATGTTCACATAACACATTCTTTTTTATGTATCAAATGTTACGCTAAAATAAATTTTTAAGGTTTTAGTTATTTATTTTTAGAGAGAGGGGAAGGGAGGGAGAAAGAGAGGGGGAGGAACATCAATGTTTGCGAGAAACATCAATTGGTTGCCGCCTCCTGTGTACACCCCAACCAGGGACCAGCCTGAAACTCAGGCATGTGCCCTGACCAGGAATGGAACCAGCAACCCTTTGCTTTATGGGATGACCCTCAACAAACTGAGCTATGAGCTAAGTTGGTTTTAAATATTTTTTAAATTGAAGTCCTGGTGCTCCTCTTTCTGATACCATCTTGGTTCTGCATTCCCTGAACAAAATGCCAGGTGAAGCCATAGAAACCCTTCCTCCTGCAGAGCAGGAGTTGCCACAGCCCCAGGATGAAACATTGTCTGGAACAGAATCTGACAGTGACGAATCAGTACCAGGCAACCACACAACAACCCCAGCTGGCGGCAGCAGCTCAAATTGATGAAGAATCAATCAGTAAAGCCAAACAGAGCCTAGTGAAAAGAAGGCATGGGAGGCTACATCCAAACAGGGTCTTTGACAGGTTACAGGGGTTACTAAGGTTACTATCAGGAAATCTAAGAATATCCTCTTTGTCATCACAAAACCAGATGTCTACAAGAGTCCAGCTTCAGATACCTGCATAGTTTTGTGGGAAGCCAGGATCAAGGATTTATCTCAGCAAGCACAGCTAGTAGATTCTGAGAAACTGAAAGTTCAAGGTGAAGTGTCTCCAACATTCAAGAAAACACACAGACTCCAACTATACAAGAGGAGGGTGAAGGGAAATAGGTTGATGAAATAGATGTGGAAGTTAAGGACTTACAACTGGTCATGTCACAAGCAAATGTGTCCAGAGCACAGGCAGTCCTAGCCCTAAAGAACAAGAGTAATGATATTATAAGGCTATTATGGAATTAACAACATAACCATCTAAAAACAAGGACTTTTTTGGTGTTTCAAAAGTGTAACTATAGCCCTGACTGGTGTGGCTCAGTGGATTGATTGCTGGCCTGGGAACCAAAGGGTTGCTGGTTTGATCCCCAGTCTAGTGCACATGCCTGGGTTGCAGGCCAGGTCCCAGTGGTGGGCTTCTCTCTTTCTTTCTCCCCTCCTTTCTCTAAAATAAATAAATAAATTTTGTTTTTTAAAAAGAGAGTAACTTCAGTTAACTGCACCGTTTCTATTATAAACAAAGTTATGCCTTCTATGACTTCTTGTGGAATAAAAAAAATCCTGAGGGAGTTGTAGCCAAGATGGAGGAGTAGGTAGAAATGCTTCATTTCCTAGCACAACCAAAAGAAGGATAACAACCAACTTAAAAACAAAAAACAACCAGAACTGCCTGAATGATTGCCTGCATGGGAAGTCTGACAACCAAGGAGATAAAGAAATGTTCATCCAGACTGGTAGGAGGGGGCTTGTAGGAGAGGTGGAGATAGCAGCCAGGGTGGTGGACATTCAGTCCCACCATTCTTGTGTGCTGATAGCCAAGAATAACAACTGTAGAGCAAGACAGGCCACGGAATCCAGGGTTTCAGCATGGGAAACTAAAGACTTGAAACTCCCAGTCTCACAGGAGAGTTTGTTGGAGAGACCCACAGGATCCTAGAACATATAAAAACCCACCCACTTGGGAAACAGCACCTGAAAGGACACAATCTGCTTGTGGGAAGCTAGAGAAGTGACAGAAAGTGGGGTGAGAGCCGAGCAAGTGATATTGTTCCCTATCTGACCCCTCCCCGACATATAGCACCACAACATAACAAAGCAGGTTGCCCCACCCTTGGCAAATACCTAAGGCTCTGCCCCTTACGATAGGTACACTGAGACAAAGAGATATGGCTCAATGAAACAACAGGTCAAAACTCCAGAAAAAGAACTAAGCAACAAGGAGATAGACAACCTTTCTGATGCAGAGTTCAAAACACTGGTAATCAGGATGTTCACAGAAATGACTGAGTTCAGTCACAAAATGAAAGAAGAAATGAAGGCTATACAAAGTACAATAGAGGAAAATGTGCAGGGAACCAACAGTGAAGGGAAGGAAACCAGGACTCAAATCAATGGTTTGGACAAGAAGGAAGAAGTAAACATTCAACCAGAACAGAATAAAGAAACAAGAATTCAAAAAAATTAGGAGTGATTTAGGAACCTCTGGTACAACTTTAAATGTTCCAACATCTGAATCATAGGGGTGCCAGAAGGAGAAGAGGAAGAGCAAGAAGTTAAAAACTTACTTGAAAAAATAATGAAGGAAAACTTCCCCAATCTAGCAAAGGAAGTAGACTTCCCAGAAGCCCAGGAAGCTCAGAGAGTCCCAAAGAAATTGGACCCAAGGAGGAATACACCAAGACCCAAGTTACCCAAGATTAAAGATAAACAGAGAATCTTAAAAGAAGAAAGAGGAAAGGAGACAGTTACCTACAAAGGAGTGTCCATAAGACTATCAGCTGATTTCTCAAAAGAAACCTTGCAGGCAAGAAGGGGCTGGAAAAAAGTATTCCAAGTCATGAAAGGCAAGGACCTACATCCAAGATGGCTCTGTCCAGCAAAGCTTTCATTTAGAATGGAAGAGCATATAAAGTGCTTCCCAGATAAGGTCAAGTTAAAGGAGTTCATCATCACCAAGCCCTTATTATATGAAATGTTAAAGGGATTTACCTAAGAAAA
Source organism: Phyllostomus hastatus (assembly GCF_019186645.2). Taxonomy (NCBI): domain Eukaryota; kingdom Metazoa; phylum Chordata; class Mammalia; order Chiroptera; family Phyllostomidae; genus Phyllostomus; species Phyllostomus hastatus. The sequence goes on from NW_025333857.1 coordinate 12,429,295, forward strand.
AGAAGATAAAAAATATGAACAGTAAAATAACAGCAACCACAAATATTAACAACCACACCTAAAACAAAAACAAAAGCAAACAAAGCAAACAACTAGAATAGGAACAGAACCACAGAAATGGAGATCACATGGAGGGTTGTCAATGGAGATAAAGGTACAGGGAATAAGAAGCATAACTGGTAAGTACAAAATAGATAGGTGGATATTAAGAATAGTATAGGACTTGGAGAAGCCAAAGAATTTATATGTATAATCCATGGACATGAACTAAAAGTGGGGGGAGTAATGCTAGAGGGTGGTGGGGTACAGGAATGAGGGGAATAAAGGGGATAAAAAAATTGGGGCAACTGCAGTAGCATAATCAATAAAATACACTTTAAAAATCCTGAAAAGGCAAAAAATAAACTTATTTTTTTTAATATTGCCCAGACCTTCCATGGCAGGATTCAAGCAGAGGGCCTTTTTTATAGACAATGTAAGTTACATTTCTAAAAGTATGTCAGAAACAAAAATGTGTTAGACAGACCCATTTTAGGTTAAAGTTTACCCCATTTTTATGGTATAATTTAAACAATTATAATTTAACTTAAAATGATTAAGTTATGATGGTAAGCATTATGTGATATCTACTCACATCAGCTTCAAGATCCTTTTCAATGTCAGGTAAATTCAATCTTGATTTCGTGGGAGCCCAGGGATTAAAGAAAAGTAGGTTTCTCTATTTCATTTTTAGGTATATTTATGAATAATTGACTTGTCTTCCTTTCACTTATTCATTTGTTCATTTACTCAAATATAGGGTGGGGCAAAAGTAGGTTTACAATTGTTTATATGGCAAATAGTACAATGATTAATAATAATATGAGAGTAAACTGTGTTTTGCCTACTCACAACTGTAAGCCCACTTTTCCCCTACCTTGTATTTCCTAAGCAATGTTCTAGGCACATGCTAAATTTATGAGAGGGATATTATAGTGAACAAAACAGACCATGGGCTCTCCCCTCATGAAGCTTATAGTCTTATGTGTTCCTGTTGTGGATGAAAAAAAGGAGTCCTAGGGAAAGTGACCTCACATGGTGATCTGATTATAAATTCCTAGCTGGGCAGGTCCTGGTGAGTACTCCTGCCTCAGGCATGTACTGGTAACTTCTTTCTAATTCCTTGCTCTCTGAAGGCATTTGGCTTCTCAGCCAATCCCATCCTAGGCTGTTTACTATTACCTCAGCCAACCTCTTCCTATGGCCCCTCCCTACTTCTCCCCAGTGATCTGATGAGATCTCTGTGTATCATTGGTAATATGTAAAGCAGTGTGTCAGGTAAATGTGAAATAGATATAGGCCCAGTACTCATGGGTCTTGCAGGGAAGACTTACCAGATAGTGTCAACAAAAATTCCGAAAAAGGAATATTAGAAAATAGAGAACCTTTACTCATGCAAAGAGTTTGTAAACCGAGAAAACAGCCTCTGGTGGAAACTGAAAGTATACTCCATAGAGACAAAGGGGAGAACAACTTTTATATATAAAATTCCCCACCCAGGTCCCCAGTTGATCCAACTTCATGCAAATGAGGTATCCAAATTCATTCAATTCTCATTGGCCTGAATCGTGCAGTTCTGATTGGTCTATATTATGAATTTTAATGAGTTGTTATATATCAGTTCTGATTGATATAGATGGAAACGAGAATATAATTGTGCAGTTCTGATTGGAGGGGGGAGGTCTATGTCCATTGGTGGAAAGATGAAACCAGGGCTTTCCCCTCCAGTGGTTGACTCAGACTTAATAACCAACGAGGGCAGAGTGCAGGAAGCCTGGAGTTTAGTCTGAGGTTTTTGCTGGGAGTCCCCGTTAGCAAATGACCAATAGACTCTTAGTATTTTTTTAAAATATATTTTATTGATTATGCTATCACTGTTGTCCCATTTCCCCCCTTCACTCCCCTCCACCCTGTACACCTTCTCCCACCCATACCCCCCTTTAGTCATATCCACATGTCATACTTATAATTTCTTTAGCTTCTACATTTCCCATACTATTCTTACCCTCCCCCTATCTATTTTCAACCTACATTCTACGCTACTTATTCTCTGTACCTTTTCCCCCTCTCTCCTCCTCCCACTCCCCTGTTGCTAACCCTCCATGTGATCTCCATTTCTGTGGTTCTGTTCCTATTCTAGTTGTTTGCTTAGTTTCTTTTGGTTTTGCTTTAGGTGTGATTGTTAATAATTGTGAGTTTGCTGTCCTTTTACTATACATGTTTTTTCTTTATCTTCTTTTCTTAGAGAATTCCCTTTAACATTTCATAAAATAAGGGCTTGGTGATGATGAACTCCTTTAACTTGACCTTATCTGAGAAGCACTTTATCTGCCCTTCCATTACAAATGAGAACTTTGCTGGATAGAGCAATCTGGGATGTAGGTCCCTGTCTTTCATGACTTGGAATATTTCTTTCCAGCCCCTTCTTGCCTATAAGACCTCTTTTGAGAAATCACCTGACAGTCTGATGGGAACTCCTTTGTATGTTACTGTCCCCTTATCTCTTGCTGCTTCTAGGATTCTCTCCTTCGTTTTTACCTTGGCTAATGTAATTATGATGTGCCTTGGTTTGCTTCTTCTTGGGTCCAACTTCTTTGGGGCTCTCTGAGCTTCCTGGATTTCTTGGAAGTCTATTTCCTTTGCCAGAGTGGGGAAGTTCTCCTTTATTATTTGTTCAAATATGTGCTCAATCTGTTGCTTTTCCTCTTCCCCTTCTGGTACCCCTATAATTTGGATGTTGGAACGTTTAAAGATGTCCTGGAGGTTCCTAAGCTTCTCGTTTTTTTGAATTCTTATTTCTTCATTTTTTTCTGATTGTTTTTTTCTTCCTTCTGGTCCACTCTATTGTTTTGAGTCCCAATTTCCTTCGCTTCACTTTTGGTTCTCCATGCATCTTCCTTTATCTCTTTTATGGTAACCTGCATTTTTTCATGTAATTTGTGCCCAAAATCAACCAATTCTGTGAGCTTCCTGATCACCAGTGTTTTGAACTGTGCATCTGATAAATTGGCTATTTCTTAGTCGCTCAAAAGGATGAGTCCTGGGGGACTGATCTGTTCTTCTGCTGGACACATGTCTCTCTCTCTCTCTCCTTCCTCCCCCCCCCCCCCCCAGGTCTGGTCGCTCTTGTTACGGTGAGGGGCGGAGCCTTAGGTGTTCCCCTGGGCTGGGCACCCCAGTCGCTAGATTGTGACGTTGTATGTGGGGGTGTGGGTGGGTGCGGGGGCAGGAGGGAACAATGGCGGTAGCTCCAGTTCTCCTGGGATCTCAGTCCCTTCTCTGGGATCCTGGGTTGCGCGCTCTGCCCTGGTCCACAATGCTGCCTCACTGGGTCCGCCAGCTGCCACTTGCGTACTCAGGGCCCACCACTGCATCCCGGAAGGCTTACATGCTCCCAGTTGCCTTATGTGCCCAGTTGTCCCCTATCTCCCCGTGCCGCGACTGGTGCCCGCTCCTCCTCTCAGCCCCTCCTACCGGTCTGGATGAATGGGTCCACTTCAACTTCTTGGCTGTCCGACTTCCATTCAAATAAATTCTCTATCAGTTCTAGGCGTTATTCTAGCTCTAAATTGTTGTTGTTCTAATCTTGGTTGTGCGTGGAGGTACAGTGCATCCACCTATGCCTCCATCTTGCCGGAAGTCCCAACTCTTACTATTTTTAAAACCTGTACCCTCAGTTGACCATGGGGAGTCCATCTCACCAGATAAATTCCTTCTCAGGATTCACGTGAAATGAATATTTCATCTTGGGGTCCACATTAGTGAGAATTCTAGAATTCATCATCTTTCCACTGATTAATCTTCCCCCCTCAATTTTATTGAGATATAATTGACATACATCACTTTATAAGTTTGAGGTATACAGCATAATGGTTTGACATATATACTGTGAAATGGTTATTGTAGTAACTTTAGTCAGCATTCATCACTCTTATAGCTATAGTAAAAAGAGAAAGAAAAAAAAGATTTTTTCCCTTGTGAAATGGGAACTCTTTGGATTGATTAATCTTATATCATCTTTACCTAAAACATACCAAGATTATTTAGAATTAATATGTGCTTATACTGACTTTTTCCAGGCTTGAAGGATGACCTTAATCATTTTTAGCATGAAGGTCAGTTTTTTAACTTTTAGCCTTTTATTTATTAAGACTGATGGAACTGGTTCTGGCTGGGTAGCTCAGTTGGTTAGGCCCTCTACACCAAGGTTTTGGGTTCCATCTCCAGTCAAGGCACATACAAGAAGGAACCAGTGAATGCGTGAGTGAGTGGATGGAACAACAGATGTGTTTCTTCCTCTCCCCCCTTCCCCCACCTTTCTCTCTTTCTAAAATCAATAAATAAAATTTAAACAAAAAGATCGATCGAACTCAGACACAATTGGTTGAGTGCTCAGGGGGTTTCCCTATCACTAGGTATAGCCAGCATGGTTATTTTTGTGAAGCTACACCCCAACTTCAATGCAAAATCACCAGGGATCTTGTTAAAATGCAGATTGTGATTCTACCGTGCAGTTTGGTCCTGAGATTCTTTATTTCTAGTAAACTCTCTAGTGCTGTTCATTCCACTGGTCCACGGACCCCACTTTGTGTACCAAAGAAAGCACATCTTTAGAAGTAAATTTGCTATCTCCCTCAGGTGTTTGTGTGACGGCTGCCTCTTCCTGTACTGGCAGCACCTTAGCCAGCACAGTCTCTGCTCCTCCCACCCCAGTTCTTCAACTGGTTTCTAGTTCTTAGGACTTTAAGTGCTAGGACCCACAGCTGTCCAACTTGCAGCCAGTTCTTGGTCTCAATAGAAACTCTTTGTTCTGTTTCTCCTTGAGGTGCTGCCTCCTTGGAGGGAAGTTCTGTATTGCCCACCACCCCCTTTCTCTTCCTAGGATACCAGATCCTTTGTTTGTGTTTATGGTCCATTAACTACCTTTATCTAAGAGATAAAAAAAATCAATGGAAACCAGCTGCCCTTTGCTCAGACTATTTCATTGACTTTGATATAAGCCTTTCCCATATTCTTTATTTTCATCCACAGTTTGCTGTTTATTTTATAGGTTTGAAAAAGGTGGTTATAGCTTAAGGCTTGTTTTGATCTTTGAATTCCTTAAGCTCTGGGGTGATTGATAAACATTTTAGAAGCCAGTTGCTACTAAGTTTTGTATTAGCTGTTTTTAGGCCATATAATTATAGACTTTGAGAATAGGAAGGGGCTTTCAATAGTTTTAGTTTAACCCTTCATCTGACAGATGGGAAACAGAAGCCCCTAGAATTTCTGTACTTTGCCAAAGACAGTGGCTGAGTCGCCACACCTTTAAATTTTGTTCCAGGAAACACTGAGGAGCTGCTTTGATCTGACAGGAATGAGTTATTTTTGTTTGGAAGATTAGAGGCAAAGGCTTCCTTCCTCCCATACTTCAACCAAAGAAGTTCCATTTATATAATACTATTTTCATCTGTTCCACATGCTAGACTTTCAATTTAGATCTTATTTGAAAAATGAGTTTTATATCTACAAAAAAATGTTTAAATCATTTCACCATGCTGCCTGCAAATTAATCTTACTTTCATATCTGTAGTTTAAGAGAGTCGTATTTTTCTTTTTTCATTTTACCTATAGAGTTTGAGCCAGAGCTAAAATTCTACATCTGTAGAAAAGCTAAGGAAAGGAAATCTGACACTGAGAACATTTAAATGTAATATTTAAATACTCCTTAATAATGACATTTTATATTAGACACTAACTCATGCTATAAAAATATAAATTTTATACTTAGATAGAACTTGCATTGTTCCATCCAATCTGTTATATTTTTATAACACGTTTCCTACCCTTACATTGAAAATTATGCGTAGTCACTGAGTGATTTTCACCCTAATCTTGGGAAACTTAACAGCTTTATTGAGATACAATTCACATACCATATGTGATGTTTATTTTATGAGTCTATTTGACTAGACTAAAGGCTGCCTAGATAGCTGGCAAAACATTATTTTGTGCATGTGAGTGAGATTATTTCTGAAAGAGATTAGCATTTGATTCTGTAGATAAAAGAAAATCTGCACTCAATGTGGGTGGGCATCATCCAGTCCACTGAGGGCTAGACCAGAACATAAAGAGGAAGAAAGGTAGAATTTCACTTCTCTTGAGCTGGAACATCCAGATTAGGAGTTACACCATCAGCTCCCCTGATTCTCAGAGCTTCACACTCAGACAGAGTTATAGCACTCGTTTTCCTGGTTCTCCAGTTTGCAGGCGGCAGACTGTGGGACTTCTCAGCCCCCATAACCATGTGAGCTAATTCTTCTAATAAACTTCCTCTTATAAATATCTACATATATGTCCTATTGGTTCTGTTTACCTGGAGAATCCTAACTAATACACCATATAATTCACTAATTTAAAGTGCAGAATTTATGGCTTCTAGTGTACTCACAGAATTGTGCAATCATCATCACCTCTAATTCCAAAACATTTTCATCACCCCCCAAAAGAAACCCATATCCATTAGCAGTCACTCCCCATTCCCCGTCTCCCAACCACTCACAACCACTAATCTATTTTCCACCTCTGTGGATCGCCTATTCTTGATATTTAATATAAATGGAATTATACAATATGTGGCTGTTCTGTCTAGCTTTTTTCTCACATGTTTTCAAGGTTCATCTGTGTTGTAGCATGTATCCATGCTTCATTCCTTTTTATAGCTGACTATACCGCCTTTTGTTTATCTGTTGAGAGACACTTCAGTTGTTTCCACCTTTTGGCTTTTGTGAATAATATTGTCATGAACAAGGCATACAAATATATGAGTTCCAATTTTTCCATATTTCCATCACATAACTAGGATATGTAAAGAATTCCGTTATTGAACATATGATTTAAAAATATTTTCTCGCCCTGGCTGTCAGAGCTCAGTGGATTGAGTGCGGGCTGTGAACTAGTGTTGCAGGTTCCATTCCCAGTCAGGGCACTGACTGGCACTGCCCCAGTCAGGGCATTCCCAGTCCTGGGTTGCAGGCCACAGCCCCCAGCAACTGCACATTGATGTTTCTCTCTCTCTCTCTTTCTCCATCCCTTCCCTCTCTAAAAATAAATAAATAAAATCTTTAAAAAGAAATATTTTCTCCTATTCTGTGGTTTGTCTTTTCACTTTCTTTGGAAGCAAAAAATACATTTATCTATATACCAATGTATCTATTTCTTCTTTAGCTGCTTGTGTTTTTGGTGTCATATCTAAAAAACAATATAATCCAAGATCCTGAAAATTTACACCTGTATTTTCTCCTAAGAATGTTATGGTTTTAGCTTTTACATTCAGATCTATGTGAGTAAATAATTATGTATAGTGTGAGTCAGGGGTCCAATTTTATTCTTTTGTATGTGACATAAATTTGTGCCAGCACCATTTATTGGAAAGACTCCTCTTTCTCCCCTGAATTGACTGGCATCCTGGTCAAAAATCAATTTACTATAAGTGTAAGCATTTGTTTCTGGACTGTCAATTTTATTTTAGTGAACTATCTGTCTATATGCCAGTACCACACTATCTTGATTATTATAGCTTGGTATAAATTTTTTAAATGAAGATGTTTACATCATCCAATTTTCTTCTTTTTTCCAGGTTGTTCTAGCTATTCTGAATCCCTTGCATTTCATACTTTTAGAATCAGCTTTTGCAGGTTGATTTCTGCAAAAAAAAAGACAGCTGGGATTTTGATAAGGTTCTATTGAATGTGTGGATCAGTTTGGGAAATAAATACTGCTATCTTAATGACATCGTCTTTCAATCCATAAACATGGGATATCTTTCCATAAATAGTTTGGTCTTCTGACCTATTTGAGCAGTACCTTCATTTTACTTTGAATACCTGTTTGTTTTCAGAAAGGAGGTGACATGCTGACTCTTGAAGCATTTCTGAGCTACGGTAAAGCTTCAACCAGTCATCCAAACTAGAGACTTTGAAGTCATCTCAGAGCGTGGCCTCTCTCATATCCTTGTTATCTAATTGGTTGCCCAGGCTTGTCAGTAATACTTCAAGTATACCTCTTCTTCTCTCTCTACTTCCTTAGGTATTCATCCTCTTGCACCTGTTTTATAGCATTTACCTATTTGTTTTCTATCTTTCCTCTGCAGCTATCTCCAACATTGTATTTTATCTATCACATTATATCTTTGTTGAAAACCTTTAACTGGTCCCAGTGATTATAGGATGAAATCCAAACTCCTTTGTTCCTTGTAAAAGCCCTTCACTACCTTACTCTAGCACACCTTTCAGCATCAGCTCCTCCCTCCTTATACCTGACAGTCTAAATGTGTTGCACTTCTACTGCCTTCTAACCCCTTCCTTGCATAATAATTTTGACATCCTTCAAGATTCAATTTAGTGTCCTAGCTGGTGTGGCTCATTTGGTTGGAGCATCATCTGTAACCAAAAGGTTGCAGGTTAAATTCTTGGTCAGGGCACATACCTGGGTTGTGGGTTCAACCTCAGGTCCTGGCACATAAGATCCCAGTCCAGGCATGTACAGAAGGCAACCAATCAATATTTCATTCTCACATTGATGTTTCTCCTCCCCCTTCTTCTTGCCCTTCCTCTCTCTCTACAAGCAATGAAAAATAAAAATGTCCTTGGGTGAGAATAAAAAAATAATCCAACTTAGATATCCTCCTCTCTGATATTGTCCCTGGCAGCTAACACATAGACTTAATAACTTGTTTCTCTGTAACTACAGCAGTGCCTGGGAATGTCCAATGTGTTCCCTGATAGAGAAATTAAAAATTAAGGCATTTTATTTTTTTCTTCCCACCCTTTTGTGTGTGTGTGTGTGTGTCTGTAAGCTTTTTAATGCAAAGGCAGAACAATGCAGTGGTTACTAACACAGCTAACAGAACTAAACTGCCTGGGCTTAAGTCCTGACTCTGCCACCTTCTAACTGTTTTTGATTTGGACAAGTTACCTGACCATTGTGCATCTCAGTTTTCCCATTAATAAAGTGGATATTGTTCTAATTTACCTATTGCTGTATTACAAACCACGCTAAAACTTGGTGACTTAATACCTCATTATTTTCCTCCAAAGTTTTGGGGGATAACTGAGCTTAGCTAAGTTATCATTTGGAATCTCTCATATGGTTGCAATCTTATGGTCACTGGGGCTGGACTAATCTGTATGCTTCTTCACTCAAAGTATCTCACACCTGGGCTAGTAGGTCTGTAATAGCTGGGGCTATTTCTCTCTTCATGTGTTTAACTTGAGTTTGTTCACCTGGCATCTGGCTTAACCCAGAAAAAAACACTTAATAATATAACCTCAGAGGTCCCAGAATGTCACTCCTACTGTATTCTATTAACCAAGCAAGTCACTAAGATCAGGTCAGCTTCAAAGGATGGAAGGAATTAGACCTCTTGATAGGAGGCATGTAAAAGAATTTGCAGCCATTTTTAATCCTCCTTGGGTATAATTATACTACCTACCTGGAGGTTGTGAGAATTAATTGATTTAATATTTGTAAGTGCTTAGAACAATGCTTGGTACTTAGTTATGCCATATAGTCTTAGCTTTTATTATGAACATGAATGTAATTTATGGAAACAATATATTTGGGTTTATATTCCATTTTTCTTTATGATGGAGAACATGACACTTGACAACTGCTTTCTAGTGTCATTTACCAACTTTTTAATATTCAGTATTAGTGTTTTTCTGAACCCATTACTCTGTGAATTCTTCAATGTCAAGGACTTTGTAAAAATTTTTCTTTATGGTCCAGTGCCTTGTAGAGTGCCTAGCACATGGTAATTGCTTGTGATTTAGTTTATTTAATAAATGGGTACAAAGAATGAATGGAATAGGATGACACTGCCTGGAACCAACAGGATTCCCAGGACACAGACCTTTCAGTGCTAAACCAAGAAATTCTCAGGCAAACCAGGATGAATTGGTCACTTCAGGAATAAATGAATTAATGCATTTTCCAAAGGAGACTAAAGTTGAAACATAAATGTGAGATGATGTTCCTAGGCCAGCCCACCAAAGCTTGGCAAACTCATAACTCTTGTTAAAACGTTTTTATACCTTGGAGTTGTTTGTTTGCCTGTTTGTTATTTTTGTTTGTTTGTTTTTGTCCTTTCTTTAAATGAAAACTTACTTGAGCACAGCACATATAAAACAGACAAACTGGACCTTTACTGGCGTGCAGGAGGTGGCCCCTGGAGTTTTGGCCTTCTCTCTCCTACCCTCTCACCTTTTAGAGGCCCCTAAAGCATCTCTGAAAAATCCTAGGGCACTACCTTGAAAGTCACTGATGTAGTAAATCATAGCCTCAAGGCTCCTTGAAGTCCTTGAAAAATCTGACCTTTTGGCTACCCTTAATCTGATATTCTACAGCCTGGAGCTTCCCTCTGGCATGAGTAGTAGTGTTATAGAACAGGGGGCCTGGCCCTGAGTGACTCTGCATAGGGCCAGCCTGCAGAGTACAGGTTCTTGACTTCATATAGGAAGGATTTCACATCATGAATCCAGGTGACTATGAGGGTATGTTTATTAAAGCTGGGAACAGTCAAAGAAGGAAGGGCTCAGCAAAGAAGAAGCAACAGGAAATTTCAGGCTGAGCTGTCTTAGCTCACTGAGAAGTCAGAGAAAAGGGGTTTTTGGGGACAGGGTCAGGGGATTAGCCTGGGATGAGCTGCTGCAGCCCATTGCTCCCCTGGTTGCAAGTATTATGGGGACCCTCAGAGTTTAGGAGATGCCTATCTGTGGGGAAAAGTGAGGAAAGAAGAGGGAAAAGGGAATGGCGTGGGCTGTTCCCCAGAGAGCAAGAGCCCTGGGTCCTTTGTCTTGAGGCTTTTATCTCTCATTTGCAGGCAGGAATTTTAGAGGAGGTCTCAGGAGAGGGTTTCAGCCGAATATTCCTCAGCTTTTCCAGATGTGCTCCCTCAAGGTTCAAGGTCTCCACTGATTGGTCAGTACCAGGGCAGCAGGGTCGTCAGTCATGGCAGTTAGCTCTGGCTTTGCCCACCTGGTTTTGCTGCTTTTCTGGGCCTGGAGGTGAAGTAGGACTAAAGCTTAGATGTTATCTCTAGAGAGGTGACCTTTTATATCTAGCTGTAAATTGCTTGGCTATTTTGTTCAGCTATTTGTCTCACTTTCCCTATTCCACTTGTCCTGGCTTACTGGCCTGTCTCAACAGGATCTGGGTAAGGCAGGTGGACAGTTCCAGGGCAACAGAGGATCAGAGGGAGAAATTTATAGCAAAAGAAAAGGAGCTGCACCAGATTTTAGAGGCTATTCCAGAAATAGAAACAGGGGCTTTTATGTAAAGGAAGCAGTATCAGCACCAGGAGAGCTCAGGGGCCAGAGGAGTGAAGCAGAAGCAGGCACTTGATTGCATGTCTTCTGCAAGTCAGGAACTGACTGACTTTATGAATATTGTATCATTCCTACTATTTAAGGCAAAAAGCTCTTGTTATGTATTAAGATCCTTATACATGTGGAGGGAAGGAATGCAGCAGGCGGAAAACTTGGAAAGGAAAGAGCTGTGATCCATCCCTTCCACCAAGAACGTACTTTCTTCTAAGGCACCGCAGTTGTGTGGATGCAGGTGTGCCAAGACAAGATCCTTATACATGTGAATAATCTCTGTCACAGTAATTTCACTTCTAATAATTTTCACTAAGGGGAAAGTCAAAAATGTGTAAAGACATATGAGGTCTGTCCAGAAAAAGTCCAACCAGTGTTAATATAACGAGACTGATTTGTGTCACATCAATGTAATCTGGCAGCCAAGGAGAGTGGACTGGAATGTGCATGTGTAAACAATGACTTCACTGGGCTAGTCAGTGGTGTCAGTGGATGTTGCTGAGTGAGCATATGTACTGTGTAGTCATTGCATTCAAAATGACTGAGTTAGTAGAGCAACAAATCTGCATCAAATTTTGCATTAAGCTTGAACATTCCTCCATGGAAACTATTTGGATGACTTAGAAGGCCACAGCTAAGGGCAACTGGAGTTTGACCACTTCATCATGACAATGTGCCTGCTCATGAATCACATCTCATGCAGTGTGTTTTTGGAAAACATCAAATCACTCAGGTGACTCAGCCCCACTATAGCTCAGATTTGGCACCCTGTAATTTCTGGCTTTTCCCAAAACTAAAAAGAAAGGGAAGAGATATCAGACTGTCAGTGAGATTCAGGAAAATACAATGAGGCACTTGATGATGATGGGGAGAATTGTGTGAGGCCCCGAGGTGCCTACTTTAAAGGGGACTGAGGCATCATTGTCTTGCATACAGTATTTCTTGTATCTTGTATCTTCTTCAATAAATATCTCTATTTTTCATATTACATGCCTGGTTACCTTCTAGGCAGACCTCATATCCAAAGAAATACAACAGATATACAGGGATATTCATTGCAGTTTTGTGATAGTAAAGTTCTCCAAGAGAGAGTGATACTTGAGCTGAACCTTAGAGAGTGACTAGAAATTAACTAAGTTTATTGGTCAGGAAACAGAAAGAGGAGAAGGTGTTCCAGCTATGGGGGACAGCATGTACCAAGGTAGGGAGATGTGCTAGTATGATGGATTGGAGAATTATAAATATCAGGCATAATTGGAGCCAAGGATATATTGTGAATGGGGATCAGGGGACAGGGACATGGCTGGAAAGGAGGAAAAGGTCAGAGTCAGGACAATATTTAATTCCTGTTATAAAGATCACAATAATTTTACTCTTTGAGTGAAACACACATTATTTAGGTTGGCACATATACACAGATGAGAAATCTAATTCTACTTGCAGGAAATTCAAACCAAGGGAAGTAATGAACTACACTTGAGTTTAAATGTTACTTGAAACAATAAAATAAGGAAGACTAATGAGTCATGCTACTCTGATGTCAGATGTGATCATCTCTCTGTATTATAGATTGGTGAAAGTTCAAGAACTGGTTATCTTTATAAAAATATTACTCTTCTCTTTGCAAGGTCATCACAATGGTTCCAGAATTATTTATGTAATAATTTTTGTGTCCCATGCAAAAAGTTATATTTTTAGCCAAGTTGATTATAAAACAAAGTTTTTCATATTGTTAATAGACTTACGTCTGTTCGTATAATAAAAATTGCTCCCCAGTTTACCATTATCACATTGCCTTGGTCATTACCTGCTGTTATTGCTACTTGCCTGTTTTTAAACCTTTCTTACAATTCCCTGTTTATCTGTCCCCTATGTATACTTTTGTCACTTCTACTGCCAAAGGAAGAGTTTTGTTTTACCCCTTCCTACAACCTAATTGTTCTCTGACCACAAGGACCAAGACCAAAACAAAGTGCCACCATAATAATTCTATTTATTGCATGAACAAACACTGGGTCAATGGCAGTACTTCCTCACAAGTAGAAGATTATCATACTCACCTGATAGATGAATTGAAAATATTGCATCTTAAAATGTCCTTTTATGATCCTCAAATATTTAAGAGTCTCATTAAATCTGAAGGAATGATTCATTGTGAAAGAACAAGTGTCGAAGAGGGAAGATGGCAGCGTGGTAGGAGGGAGCAGATCCCACTTTTCCCTACACATGGGAGAAAAACCTTGCTGATCTATGGAGGAACAGAGCAAACAGCCAACAGTGCCACAGCATATATGAAAATTAGGAGATCAGAAATTGTAGCGGACATTGAAAAACCAGATGGTAAAGAGAGTGCTTCAGGACAATAACAGCCCAGGGATCAGCACGGGGACCAGGGAACCTGCAGCCTCAGGCCCAGTGCTCACCGGGTCTCCCACAGGGCTCTTGGGAGAGAGCTGGGTCAACCTCCCTCCCTGGCCAAACAAGGATTGAGCAGCATGGTGGGGAGTGAGGACTGAGTGGCAAACATACAGGGGCTGTGAGCACCCATTCATAGCCCTGGGAAGAGTGTGCGCCAGAGCCCATGCGACCAAGGGTGTCCTGGCCTTGCGCCTGCGCCTACAACCCAGAGCGAATGTACTTTGTGGAAGACCCGGAGCTCACACCTATAAAGCCAGGGAGAGTGTGCTTAGGAGGGCCTGGATCCCACACCCAGGGTCCTATGGAGAGGCGCCAGACTGGCTATGGGGAGAGTGTGCAGCTAGCCCTGGAAAAAGTACCTGTGAGGCTGACTGAGTGCTGAACAGGAAGGGAGAAAAGTGAAATCAATTGCCCCTCAGCCTGCTGCAGCCAACAAGACCAGAAAAACTGGTTTGAAACCAACAAGAGGGTTTTTTTTTTCTTGGTTGTTTTGTTTGATTTTTTTAAAGTAATTTTTACTTTTTATTATATTTATATCTCTCAATTCCTTTTGCTTCTCTTTCCTTCTTTCTAGTGTTATGCCTTCTTCCTTTCTTTCCTATTTTATCTCCCTTCCTTCTTCTGCTTTTTTTTCTTTTCCTTTTTTCTTTTTAGATACCCACAAGTGACACAAAAAAACCCAGAACTGTGGAAAGACCAGAGCTGGATCCAAAGAGGGGGCATCCCAACAGCTGAGACAGCGAGACAAATTTCACTTTGTTATTACAGAGAACCTGAAAGTTATTGCATATTTGTATTATTATTTTTTCGTTATTCTTACATCTTTTATTTTAATAGTATTTTTGTATTCCTCTTCTTTCCGTATAGTCTTCTTTGCTTGGCTGGTTATATTGTACCATTTGACAATTTTCCCCTGTTCTCTCTTTCATAGTGTATTGCTAATTTACTGTCATTCACTTCATTTGTGTTCCATTAATACACTACTCAAGGTTCTATGCTCCCTATTCTTGTTATCTAGATCTCATAGATTCTGTCATATGATTGTTGCTCTAATATTACTGTAAATAATAGCTATTCCATACAATTGTAAATACTACACAAGACCCCCCACCCCCAGATCTTAGCCCACTTCAAAGTTTCCTGAACTCTATTACTGTAGTGGTTAACTCTATTCTCTCACACATTACACCTATTTACTATCCTTTACTCTCACCTTACCTCAGAATCTGACCTCCACAACCTCACTGCTTTCTAGATACAACTCACAATCCTTCCCTCCCCAACAAGAGTCTTATCATCTTTCCATCCTTTCTAAAAAGTGGCTAGTTGGGTGGAATATCACAGATAACACTATATATAACCAAAGGATCTTCTATCTCTTCTCTACTGGCTGCTAGTGTAAATATCATAGTATACTCTCTTGCTGTCTTAAACCATTTTGCCTTACCCTTCCAAATGATCACAAAAAAAGAGTAGGTGGAAGCTATGAACACCAGAATACCCGAAGGAGACTTCACCACTGAATCTCACAGGTATTCTACCACAGAAGTTCACACTATACACCCAGGGAGCCAGGACAGATCAATTTAAGAAACAGAGGCTAACAAGAAGAGTCTCACAAACAACGGGAAGACAAAGAAACAATCCACAAATGAAGGGAAAGGAGGAAGCCTCAGAAAGAATGCTAAATGAAATACAGGCAATTCAACTATCAGATATTGAGTTCAAAGCAATGAGTATCAAGAAGCTCAAGAAGCTCACAATGAGCTACCAGAAACTACAATGAACTCACTGAAAACTATATAAACATGAAAAAGGAAATAGAAACTATCAACAAGGGCCAAGAGGAAATGAAGAATACAATTTCTGAACTGAAGAACACAGTTGAAGGAATCAAAAGCAGGATCAATGAAGCAGAAGATTGGATTAGCGAGCTGAAGGAAAAAGTGGAAAATAAAAAACACCCAGAAAGAGCAAGAAAAGGAAAAGAGGCTCAGAAAGAATGAAAAGGGATTAAGAGAAATGTAAGATAATATGAAACATAATAATATCTGTATAATACAGATACCAGAAGGAGAGGAAGAGCAAGGAATAGAAAACCTATTTGAAAAAGTAATGATGGAAAACTTCCCTAATTTGATGAGAGAAAAAGTCACACAAATCCAGGAAACACAGAGAGTTCCAATCAAGAGGAACCCAAAGAGGCCCACCTCAAAACACATCATAATTAAAATGGCAAAATCTCAAGATAAAGAGAGAATATTAAAGGCAGAAGGGAGAAACAGGAAGTAACATACAAGGGAGCCCCCCAAAGGCTAGCAGCTGACTTCTCAATGGAAACGCTCTAAGCCAGAAGAGAATGGCAAGAAATACTCCAAGTAACAAGAACCAGAGGTCTGCAACCAAGGCTACTTTACCCAGCAAGGCTCTCAATCAAAATAGAAGGCCAAATAAGGAGCTCCCCAGACAAAAGAAGTCTAAAAGAATACACCTCCACCAAACCAGCTCTGCAAAAGATGCTAAAGGTTCTGTTTTAAGGAAAGGAAGGAAAAGAGAGACAGAGAGAGAAACACAGGTACAAAAATGGCAATGAATAAGTATCTATCAATAATAACCTTAAACATAAATGGATTAAATGCTTCGATCAAAAACATAGAATAGCTGAGTGGATAAGAAAGCATGATCCACACATATGCTGCCTGCAAGAGACCCACCTCAGGACAAAAGATCTACACAGACTAAAAGTGAAGGGCTGGAAACAAATCTTCCAAGCAAACAGACAAGAAAAAAAAAGCCAAGGTAGCAATACTCATATCAGACAAAATAGACTTCAAAAAAAGGGCCATAAAGAGAGACCCAGAAGATCACTTCATAACACTCAAGGGAAGAATCCACCAAGAAGACATAAACATTGTAAATATATACTCATCCAACATAGGAGCACCCAAATACATAAAGAACATCTTAGAAGACTTAAGGAAAGATATTGACAGCAACACAATTATCATAGGGGATTTTAACACCCCACTGTCAAAAATGGACAGAACTTCCAAACAAAATATCAACAAAGATATTGTGGCATTAAACAATGCCCTAGATGAAATGAACTAAACTGATCTATATAGAGTCCTTCATCCCCCAAAAGCTAAATACACATTCTTTTCGAATGCACATGGAACATTTTCAAAGATAGACCACATGATAGGACACAAGACAGGCCTCAACAAATTCAAGAAAATTGAAATCATACCAAGCATTTGCTCTGACCACAAGGGACTGAAACTAGAAACCCACCCTAAGGAAACAAACCCAAAACACTGAAAATCATGGAGATTCAATAGCATGCTATTAAACAATGAATGGGTCAAGAATGAAGTTAGGGAAGAAATAAAAAAATTTCTGGAAACAAAGGAAAATGAACTCACAATAACCCAAAACTTGTGGGACACAGCCAAGGCAGTCCTGAGAGGGAAGTTCATAGTGATACAGGCCTACCTAAAAAAGATAGAAACATTTCAAACAAACAACCTAACCGTATGCCTACAAGAACTCGAGGAACAACAACAAAGACAGCCCAGAGCAAGCAGAAGGAAGGAAATAACCAAGATCGGAGCAGAATTAAATGACATAGAGACTAAAAGAAAAATTCTAAGGGTCAATGAATCCAGGAGCTGGTTCTTTGAAAACATAAACAAAACTGACAAGCCTTTAAGTAGGCTCATTAAGAACAAAAGAGAGAAGACCCAAATAAACACAATCAGAAATGAAAGAGGAGAGATTACAACTGATACCACAGAAATACAAAGGATTGTAAGAAATTACTATGAAGAACTGTCCAAGGAATTTGAAAATCTAGGTGAAATGGACAAATTTCTAGACAAATATAATCTTCCAATACTCAATGAAAAAGCAGCAGAAAGCCTGAACAGACCAATAACAACAAAAGAAATTGAAGCAGTAATCAAAAACCTCCCAACACACAAAAGCCCTAGACTGGA
Organism: Phyllostomus hastatus; assembly: GCF_019186645.2. Classification (NCBI taxonomy): domain Eukaryota; kingdom Metazoa; phylum Chordata; class Mammalia; order Chiroptera; family Phyllostomidae; genus Phyllostomus; species Phyllostomus hastatus. The sequence goes on from NW_025333857.1 coordinate 12,447,107, forward strand.
TGGTTTCACAGGAAAATTTTATAAATCATTTAAGGAAGAGCTAACCCCTATCCTTCACAGACTATTCCAAAAAATCCCAAATGATGAAAGACTCCCAACCTTTTTTCATGAGGTCAGGATCATCCTAATCCCAAAACCAGATAAAGACACAACAAAGAAAGAAAACTTCAGGCCAATATCACTGATGAACATAGATGCTAAAATCCCCAACAAAATATTGGCAAATCACATCCAACAATACATTAAAAAGATCATACACCATGACCAAGTGGGATTCATCCCAGGGATGCAAGGATGGTACAATATTTGCAAATCAGTAAATATAATACATCACATAAACAAAAGCAAAGACAAAAACCACATGATCATATCAATAGATTCAGAAAAAGCATTTGATAAGGTACAATACCCATTTATGATAAAAACACTCAGCAAAATAGGAATAGAGGGACCGTTCCTCAACATAATAAAGGCCATATATGAAAGACCTACAGCCAACATCATACTCAATGGGCAAAATCTAAAATCTTTTCCACTAAGATCAGGAGCAAGACAAGGTTGTCCACTTTCACCACTTCTATTCAACATAGCATTGGAAGTTTTAGCCACAGCCACAAGAAAAGGAAATAAAAGGCATCCAAATCAGAAAGGAGGAAACAAAACTGTCACTGTTTGCAGATGACGTGATAGTGTACATAAAAAATCCTACAGACTCGGCCATAAAACTGCTTGACTTAATAAATGAATTTGGCAAAACAGCGGGATACAAAGTCAGTATCCAGAAATCAAAGGTATTTTTGTATACCAACAATGAAACAGCAGAAGCAGAAATCAAGAAAAAAATCCCGGACTTCCGGCCAAGATGGAGGCATAGGTAGACACACTGTGCCTCCTCACACAACCAAGATAGGGCAATAACAATTTAGAAACAGAATAACAACCAGAACTGATAGAAAATTGAACTGTATGGAAGTCAGACAACCAAGAAGCTAAAATAGACCTGTTCATCCAGACTGGTAGGAGGGGCAGCGTCGGGCAGCTGGGCTTGGGTAGTGGCGCAGAGTGCAGAGAGTGTTTGGACCGGGCGAGTAAGGCATCTGGGGTGCACAAGGCCACAGCGGTTGGGCCCTGAGCACTCAAGCGGCAGCTGGCAGACCCCAGCCAAGGGGTGGCAACCGGCAGACCCAGCGATGTGGCAATTATGAAGCAAGGGACTGCGCGCAACCCAGGATCACAGTGCTGGGAAATAGAGCCTCAGGACATTGATTGAAAACATCTGTGGGGGATTGAGGCACAGGGAGAGACTCCCAGCCTTTCAGGAGAGGTCCTTGGTAAGTCCCACTGGGTTCACAAGCCCACCTATACAGGCATTGGCACCAGAGGGTCCCAGTTTGCTCGGGGGAAGCGGCAGAAGGGACTGAGGTCAGACAGAGAGTGGAGCAAGTGCCGTAGTTACCTCTCTGACTCTGCCCCCACATACAGCGTCACAACCCAGCAACTGGGATGCCCTCTCCGGCCCTCTCCCCATGAACACCTAAAGCTTCGCCCCTCACATGTGACAGGCTTGACCAGACCAAAGGGGGGGGAAAAAAGATGGCTCAAACAAAATGAAAGCCCCAGAACCAGTACTTTTAAACGATCAAGAAATAGCCAGCCTATCAGATGCACAGTTCAAAACACTGGTGATTAGGATGCTCACAGAATTGGTTGATTTTGGTCACAAATTAGATGAACAAATGAAGGCTACAATAAGTGAAATGAAGAAAAATACACAGGGAACCAATAGTGATGGAATGAAAGCTGGGTCTCACATCAATGGAGTGGACCAGAAGGAAGAAGAAAACATACAATCAGAAAAAAATGAAGAAATAAAAATTTAAAAAAATGAGGAGAGGCTTAGGAACCTCCAGGACATCTTTAAACGTTCCAACATCTGAATTATAGGGGTACCAGAAGGAGAAGAGGAACAACAACAAGTGGAAAACTTATTGGAACAAATAATAAAGGAGAACTTGCCATTCTGGCAAAAAAAAAAATATAGACTTCCAGGAAGTCCAGGAAGCTCAGAGAGTCCTAAAGAAGTTGGACCAAAGAAGGAACACACCAAAGCACATCATAATTACATTAGCCAAGGTAAAAATGAAGGAGAGAATCCTAGAAGCAGCAAGAGATAAGGACACAGTAACCTACAAAGGAGTGCCCATAAGGCTATCAGCTGATTTCTCAAAAGAAATCTTACAGGCAAGAAGGGGCTGGAAAGAAGTATTCCAAGTCATGAAAGGCAAGGGCCTACATCCAAGATGGCTCTGTCCAGCAAAGCTTTCATTTAGAATGGAAGGGCAGATAAAGTGCTTCTCAGATAAGGTCAAGTTAAAGGAGTTCATCATCACCAAGCCCTTATTATATGAAAGGTTAAAGGGACTTCTCTAAGAAAAAGAAGATAAAAAACATGTATAGTAAAATGACAGCAAACTCACAATTACTAACAACTGCACCTAAAACAAAAACAAAAGTAAACTAAGCAAACAACTAGAACAGGAACAGAACCACAGAAATGGAGATCACATGGAGGGTTAGCACCAGGGGAGTGGGAGGAGGAAAGAGGGGGAAAAGGTACAGAGAATAAGTAGCATAGATGGTAGGTAGAAAATAGACAGGGGGAGGGCAAGAATAGTATGGGAAATGTAGAAGCTAAAGAACTTATGACATATGGACATGAACTAAAGGGAAGGAATGTGGGTGGGAGAGGGTATGCAGGTGGAGGGGAATGAAGGGGGAGTAATAGGACAACTGTAATAGCATAATCAATAAAATGTATTTTAAAAAATTCTATTCGATACAGCAAAAAGAAAAATAAATACCTAGGAATAAACCTAAACAAGGAGGTAAAAGACCTATATGCAGAAAACTACACAACACTGAAGAAAAAATGAAGGAAGACACAAAGAAACGAAAACATATATCATGTTCATGAATTGGAAGAATGAACATCACCAAAATGTCCATACTACCCAAAGCAATTTACACATTCAATGCAATACCTATTAAAGTACCAATGGCATATTTCACAGACATAGAACAAACACTTCAAAAATGTAAATGGAACCATAAACGACCCAAATAGCTGCTGCAATTTTGAGAAAGAAGAGTAAAGTAGTAGGGATCACAATACCTGATACCAAACTCTATTACAAGGCCACAGTAATCAAAACAGCCTGGTACTGGCATAAAAACAAGCACATGGACCAGTGGAACAGAACAGAGATCCCAGAAATAAACCCAAGTCTCTACAGTCAATTAATATTCAACAAAGGGGGCAGCAACATAAAATGGAGTATAAATAGCCTCTTCAACAAATGGTGTTGGGATAACTGGACAGCTACATGCAAAAAAATGAAAATCAAGCACCAACTTACACCATACACAAAAATAAATTCAAGGTGGATAAAAGATTTAAATATAAGCTGTGACACCATTAAAGTCCTAGAGGAGAACATAGGCAGAAAAATCTCAGATATTTCATGTAGCAACATTTTTAATGATATGTCCCCTAGAGCAAGGGACATAAAGGAAAGAATAAACAAATGGGATCTCATCAAAATAAAAAGCTTCTCCACAGCTAAAGAAAACAGTATTAAAATAAAAAGAGAATCAACTGTATGGGAAAACATATTTGCCAATGATACCTCAGACAAGGGTTTAATCTCCAAAATATATAAAGAACTTACATGACTCCACTCTAAGAAGACAAGCAACTCAATTAAAAAATGGGCAAAGGACTTGGGCAGACACTCCTCCAAGGAGGACATACAGAAGATCCAGAGACACATGAAAAGATGCTCGATATCACTAACTATCAGAGACATGCAAATTAAAACCACAATGAGATACCACTTCACACTAGTAAGAGTGACCATCATAAACAAAGCAACAAACAAGTGTTGGAGAGGTTGTGGAGAAAAGGGAACCCTAGTGCACTATTGGTGGGATTGCAGACTGGTGCAACCACTATGGAAAACAGTATGGAATTTTCTCAGAAAACTAAAAATGGATCTGCCTTTTGACCCAGCAATTCCACTGCTGGGATTATATCCTAAGAACCCTGAAACACCAGTCCAAAGGAACCTATGCACCCCAATGTTCACAGCAGCACAATTTACAATAGCCAAGTGCTGGAAGCAATCTAGGTGCCCATCAGTAAATGAATGGATCAAAAAACTATGGTACATTTACACAATGGAATTCTATGCAGCAGAAAGAAAGAAGGAGCTCCTACCCTTTGCAGCAGCATGGATGGAGCTGGAAAGCATTATGCTAAGTGAAATAAGCCAGGCGGTGAAAGACAAATACCATATTATCTCACCTTTAACAGGAACCTAAGCAACAAAAGAAACAAACAAGCAAAATATAGTCAAACACACTGAAATAGAGAACAGGCTGACAGTGACCAGAGGGGAGAAGAGAGGGAATTTCAGGGGAATTTCCAGGAAAAGGGGGAAGGGTTTACAGGAACAAATATAAAGGACACATGGACAAAAACTACAGGGGTGGAAATGGGAGAGAGGTGGGAAGGGATGGGTGGGTGGGCTGGGATGCAAGTAAAGGACAGAAAACTGCACTTGAACAACGATTAAAATAAAATTCAAAAAAAGTGAATCAAAAAAAAAAAGAACAAGTCTCACAACTGGGAATCATAAGATTACAGAATTTTAGAGTTGCACACTAGTGTGCAATTCAGAAGTTATCCAGCTTTTTACAAATGAAGCAGCTGAAGCTCTTGGGAAGATCACATGGTGACTTTGGGCAATTAACTTATTTTCTCTTTGCCTTACTTTTCTTATCTATTAAATTGATCTTAGCAGTACCTATACCTCAGAATGTAATTGTAAGTAGTAAGTGAGATAATGCAATTGAAGAACTTATATCAGTGCTTAGCCCAAATATATCATTCAATAAATCTTTGTTGTTATTAATATAGGGACAACAAAGTGGTCCTGAATCTGCTGTTAATTTGCTAAAAACTCAGAAAGTTCCTCAGTTTTACCAATTTGTGAAATGAGGTTGGACTAAGTTAGTGGATTAAATTGCACTGTAGAGCTCTAGGGCTCCCCTGAAGGACTACAGAGAGGGGATGGGAGACCAGCAGGCAGGCATCCAACACCCATCCACCTTCAAGCAAAGCTGTTTAGCTTTCATTTTACTTCCTGTATTTTTGTTTGAATAAAAAGGTTCTGCTAAAAAAAATTACAACAACATAACGAGATAGTCTTTAAGGTTCTTTCAACTCAGGATTCTATAATTTCGGAATGATCATGCTGTGTTCCTCTGTTATTCTGGTTTCAAAGTAAAGACAAGGGTTTAAAGTGTTAAGGAGTCCTGGCTGGTGTGGCCCAGTGGATTGAGTGCCAGCCTGAGAACTGAAAGGTCCCTGGTTCAATTTCCAGTCAGGGCACAAATCTGGGTTGATGGCCAGGTCCCCAGTTGGGGGTGTGTGAGAGGGAACCTATCATCAATGCTTCTCTCCCTCTTTGTCTCCCTCCCTTCCCCTCTTTCTAAAAATAAAGGAATACAATCTTTAAACAGAAAACAATAAAGTGTTAAGGATCAGATCAACTTACAACTATAGGCACATAGCCAAGACAACTCTGGGTCTCCTGACAGTAAGGAAGAGACACAATAATCTCTTGAGGTTAATGGGAAGGAGATATGATTAATGTTCAGTAATGGTGTTTCCCTCATAGAGAAACAAATCCTGCTTTTTTGCTTCTTAGTTTCCTCTTGGATTGTTTAAGGGGTGCATATTCTTTTGAACAGTGCTGAGGACTATCTACTCTATGATTACCACATATATTACCCAATTCTTTCCTGGGAAGTTAAAGATAACAAATCCTCAAACTGAATTATAGTTTTTTTTTAAATGATTATGCTATGACAATTGTTCCAGTTTTTCTCCCCTTTCCCCTCTCTGTCCAGTACCCTTCTTTCCTTTAGCAATTCCCTACTTCAATTCATGTCCATGGGTCGTGCATAAAAGTTCTTCTGGCTTCTCCATTTCCTACACTTTTCTTAACATACTCCTGTATATATTGTACCTACCAATTATTCTTCTTACTCCCTGTTCATTTTCCCCCATTATTCCCCCTTCCCCTCCCCACTGATAACCCTCCAAATGATCTCCATCTCTATGATTCTTTTCCTGTTCTAGTTGTTTGCTTGGTTTGTTTTTGTTTTTTTAGATTCAGTTGTTGACAGTTATGAGTTTGTTGTCATTTTAATGTTCATAGTTTTGATCTGCTTCTTTTTCTTAAATAAGTTCCTTTAACATTTCATATAGTAAGGGCTTGGTGATGATGAACTCCTTTAGCTTTACCTTGTCTGGGAAACACTTTATCAGCCCTTTGATTTTAAATGATAGTTTTGCTGAATAGAGTACTCTTGGTTGTTGTTCCTTGCTTTTCATCACTTTGAATACTTCTTGCCAGCCCCTTCTTGCCTGCAAAGTTTCTTTTGATGGCCTTCTGAGAACTCCTTTGTAGGTAACTCTCTTATTTTCTCTTGCTGCTTTTAAGATTTTCTCTTTGTTTTTAACCTTTAGCATCTTAGTCATGATGTGTCTTGGTGTGATCCTCTTTGGGTCCAATTTATTTGGAACTCTCTGTGCTTCTGGGACTTGTATGTGTATTTCTTTTGCCAAATTAGGAAAGTTTTCTTTCATTGTTTCTTTGACTAAGTTTTCAATTTTTTGCTCTTCCTCTTTTCCTTCTGGCATCCCTGTGATTCAGATTGTAAGAGACTGTTCTGTGTGGCATGGGCCCAGCTCCCACTGGAAGATGCACAGGACCCACGCCCATGGTTCTCCCGTGGGGAATCAGGTCTGCAATGTACCTAGGCCACTTTGAGACTTGCTTTTGCTAAAACTCTCTCACCTTGAATTGAGACAGCAAGTACTTACTGTGACTTTCTAAAATCCATGCTAAAACTCTCCAGTATGGAGTGGAACTGGTTCAACTACTTTTCCTTTTTCATTTGCAAATATCCTTCTTCTGTGATGTGATTAGCAACATCCTCTCCTTTGTTTTCTGTAAAAAGTAACAACCTAAAGCGAACCTGTGCATAGTAAATGAGGACCATCATGTAATGTGCTGAGAAACCCAATAAAGACCTGTCATGGCAGAGGCCGAGGCTTTTGGCTTCTCTTGAGAGAAAAATCCATGCTGTCCCTTTTCCTCCACAGGACTCAGTAGTCCGTGTGAATGTCTCTCCCCCATCCACAATGTCTTGGACCCCACAAGCCGGGTTCCACATCACAGATGTCGGTACTTTTGGAGATGTCCCAGAATCTTCTTATTCTCTCATTTTTTCCTTTTCTTTTAAATATTTTATTTATTTTTAGACAGAGGGGAAGGGAGGGAGGAAAAGAGAGGGAAACATCAATGTATGGTTGCCTCTCACACACCCTCTACTGGGGACCTGGTATGAAACCCAGGCATGTGCCCTGATCTGGGAATCAAACCTGCAACCCTCTGGTTCTCAGGCCAGTGCTCAATCCACTGAGCCACACCAGCTGGAGCTTCTACTCATTTTTTTTTAAAATTCATGTTTCTTCATTTAGTTCTGCTTGATTGTTTATTTCTTCCTTATGTTCCAAATCATTGATTTGAACCCTGGCTTCCTTCCCTTCATTGTTGGTTCCCTATGGATTGTTCTTTATTTCAGTTAGTGTAGACTTCATTTCTTTCCTTATGATTTTCCTGTATTCAGTGAGTTCTCTCAACATCTTTGTCACCAGTGTTTTCAACTCTGCATCTGATAGGTTGACTATCTCTCTTTTGCCTTGTTCTTTTTCTGGGGTTTTGTTCTGTTCTTTCATTTGGGCCATATTTCTTTTTTATTTTATTTTTATTTTTTTGGCTTTCTTAGAGGAAGGTGTGCAAAGCATGGGTCATATTACTTTGTCTCCTTGATTTGGCAGCCTCCCTGTTTTTGTTTCTGTGTATTAGGTAGAGCTGCTTTGACTCCCTATCTTACCATACCTATAAAGTTGTATGGGGCAGAGCCTTAGGTATTCACCAGGGCCTGGCCACCGGCTTCATGGCTTTGTGGTTCTGTATGTGTGGGAGAGGTTGAAGAGGGGCCAATGCCACTGCCTGACTTGCGGAGGCTTACTCAGGCACTCACCCTGATTCCAGTCACTTCACCCTCTTTCCATATGTGACTGATGCCTCTCTAGATGCTGCCCCAGTGTTGTTTCCCAGAGTGGGTACATTTGTGTTCATTCTAGGACTGTGTGGGCCCATTAAATGGACTCTCCCAAGAGATCAGCAGTTTCTTCTGCTGCCCCAACCCCGACTAGTTTTTACAGCCAGAAGATATTAGGCTTTATATTACAGGTGCTGAAACCCTGGGCTTTGTGATCTGGCCTGGGGCTGGGATTGCTCCCTCCCAAGGTACCCCTCTGATTTTATCCACCACATGTGAATGTTGCCCCACCCATTCCGGTGGGTGCCACTGTCTTGCCACCATACTGCTGTCCTGTCCACCATGGCTCCCCATTTCTGCCCCTCCTCCCCAACTAAATGAATATGGCTTCTTTAAATTCTTGGTTGTTGGACTTCCATACAGTTCAATTTTCTGGCAGTTCTGGGTGTTTTTTGTTTTGAGGTTAGTTGCGATCCTTCTTATGGTTGTGCGGGGAGGTGAAGTGTGTCTACCTAGGCCTTCATCTTTACCAGAAGTCTTAGTTATAATTTATTGAGAAAGAGGACCTTAAGGAGAAATTTCATTATCACTTCTACTCACATTTATTTTTTAAATAAAAATTTTAGGGTAGTTATTGCTATATTATTGAGACATCTAGGTGAGGTTTGTTCATTTCAGATGCAACTCTTTGATATAGTTCTAATTTTCAGTAAATACACCCAGTTTCAAAGCTCTAATCAAAAAAGAGGTTGTAGACATGTTAAAATATTACATAGTACATTTTTAGCACACAGTAAGCTTATGGTATATTTTCTATTGGGTTAAGTTATTATAGTAGTTTTATTTTCCATGAATTTCACACTTTCTTGGGATAAATTTTTTTTAGATTTGAAAGTACTATATCAGATTCCAGTATATAAATTTCAAACTGTTCTTTCTAGCTTGCCCTTTCAAGTGTCTTTGAACTAATGTTTACATTGTATGAAATAGTTTAAGGACATTGACTTTCATAAGACTAAAAATGTAACCCTAAGATGTATGCAGCGTTCTACCAAGTAATTTTAAGTCTCACATAGAACACACCTAATTTAGACTGCTACAAGGCATTGCAGTCAACATAACAGATGTAAATGTAAATGAAATAACATGCTTCTTGCTGCATTTTCATGAAGACTTTATTAAAGCCTAAATTTCACACTATTCTTTTTTAATTTTATTTTTCAATATAAGTTTATATTCAATATTATTTTGTATTAGTTTCAGGTGTACAGAATAGTGTTAGAGAATCATATACTTTACTAAGCATTCTCCCCAATATTTCAAGTACCCACCTGGCACTATACATAGTTATTACAATATTATTGACCATATGCCCTATGTTGTACTTTACATGCCCATTAATATTTTGTGACTACCAATTTGTACTTTTTAAGTTCTTCACTTTTTTCACCCCAGCCTCCTTACCTCCCTCTCCTCTGGCAACCATCAGTCTGATCTCTGTATCTATGAGTTCTATTTTTGTTTTAAAGAGAGAGGGGAAGGGAGGGAAAGAAACATTAATAGAAACATTGGTTGCCTCTCACATGCCCCCAAACAGGGACCTGGCCCGCAACTCAGGGATGTACCCTGACCAGGAATCAAACGGGTGACCTTTGAGTTTGCAGGCCAGCACTCAATCCACTGAGCCACACCAGCCAAGGCTTAATTTTGTTTGATTATTTATTTTGTTCTTTAGATTCCACATATAAGTGAAATCATATGGTATTTGTCTTTGTCTGTCTTATTTCACTTAGCATAGTACCCTCTAGGTCCATATATGCTGACACAAATGTTAACATTTAATTCTTTTTTATGCCCTAGTAATATTTTATTATATATATGTACCACAGATTATTTATCCACTTATCTATTGATGGACACTTGGGTTGCTTCTAATCTTGGCTATTGTAAATAACACTGCAATTAACAAAGAGGTGCACATATGCTTTCTAATTAGTGTTTTGGGTTTCTTCAGATACCCAGAAGTGGAATCACTGGGTGCTGAAGCAGTTTCATTTTCAATTTTTTGAGGAACCTCCACACTGTTTTCCATAGTGGCTGCACCAATCTGTATTCCCACCAACAATGCAGGAAGGTTTCTTTTTTTTAACATCCTTGTCAACACTTGTTGTTTATGTATTTATTGATAGCCATTCTGACAAGTGTGAGGTGATATCTCATTCTGGTTTTAATTTGCATCTCTCTGAAACATTGAGCATTTTTCATTTGTCTGTTGGCCATCTGTATGTCCTCTTTGGATAATCATGCTTACATGTGATGATTTTTTTAATATGATGGAAAGTATGGTATATACAATGAAAAGGAAATCTTTTCCTAGCCATGACCCTTGTCTCTCAGTTCCCTTCCTGAGATGACTCCTAGTCCCAGTTATTTTATTTGTCCCTTCATATACATATATAATATACACTTATATAAATGCATTTTATGATAAAAGAAAGCAAAACTTAAATATGCATTTTTTATTTAATCCTAACAATTCTGTAAGATAGGCAAAAGATGTTTCCTCCTGGATCACAGAAGCGAAAATGGAGGCTTAGAGAAGTGAATCAGTCATTATAACTGTTCTACAACTAATAAGTTGATCACAGCATCAGTTATGTCTTTATTAAGTACTTCTTTCATCCAGGCATTGGGCTGAGGGGTAGAGGCAGAACTTCGAGTCCAAATGCATAATACCTCAATGATGTTTCTATTACGTGGAGTGACTTTTGAATGCTTCAGTTTAAAAGACTGAGTGTTTTAAAATTGGGGGAGGCTTCCTTATAGTCTAAACATATATGTTCAACAGAGAAATCTTAATTCAGAGTATAATATACCCAACATCATTCTGCAACAGCTGAGGACAGTACACAAATGTCTGCTTTTCTAACTAATGTGTTTGCCTGCTTAGGCAACTAAGTTTTGTTTTAAAGATTTCTTAGGAAACCCCAACTATTACAGGGAAGTGTTGGTTTTGGTTAAATGTTTATGCTGCTAATGTATTCCACCCTCAAGTGATCTTAGTGACTAATAGAATTGGCACTAGTTCTCACTTACCAGATGTGAGTTTCACTTATCAGCCTGTTTTTTGTGCCTTCTGCTAACTTGCAGTAATAGGCAAAACTAGACTGAAGGACTTCTTAAAATAAACAAAAATAGGCAATGATGCAGTTGCTCTTTAATTTTTAAATTGGCCCAGCCCAGTGGCCTCACCTAAAAGTCATATGATCAACCAGTCAGTTTTATGTTCCCTAGCATCTAGGGAGCCCTCCCCTGCTGCCCACAGTGACTCACAGGGCAGCTGCAGATAAAGGGAAGGCCAGAGGTCCATGTGACAAGCCATGTGCCTTCCCCAGAGCAAACAGATCAGGTGGGGCTTCTCTCTGCCCCCGGCTTTACATTGCCATTCAGGGATTTTGTTTTTCCCTCCTCAAGCTTCTCTGAATTTTCTTTTAACCTAATTTCATCTGTGCAAAAAATGCTGTCAGAAGGGCCTGCTGGTATTTTGTCTGGGCCTGCCTCCCTGAAGAAGGCCAACAGTTTATTTGCACACTAAGGATGGAAAAAATGTTTCTGTGCTTCAGAGATTACTGAACACACTCTTTACAAAATGAATCAATTTCTTCCAGCAGGGATAATTTTCGCTAGTTGGGAAAGTAAAGCCATCAATATTTAGTAGCCAATCTCTAGATTTCTAGAGACCACACATTTTCAAGGTTTCTTCTAGTTTTTCTTTTCCAGGTTTAAGTCATTTTCCCCCCCAAGTGTGGCCCAAGGTCCACATACATTAGAATCATAAAGGTTAAGGAATCATCATCTGTGGAGAAGGACCCAGTAATCTGTGATTTTAACAAGCACTACAACTCATTTTTACATACAAAATTAACTCAGCTAACTCAGAATTCACAAGCCTTCATGGCTAACACCAAGGGAGACAATCCTGGGGAAGAGGAATATTGTTAATGACTCCCCTTGTTCTCACCTCTCTATGCCCTCCTTGTCCAACCCCTCAAAAAGTGCCATTTCTGAAGCTCTTGCACGTCACTGCAGAAGGAAATAGAGGAAAGACTAGGAGCTAAGGAAAGAGCAATGTCCTCTGTTGATTGCGCTGGTGTGGGACTGGATCCCTGGCCCATGCTGGGAAAGTGAGAAGTCGGACTCCCAAGGTGGGCCACACAGAAAAAGAAGAAGACAGGCCAGTGATTGGTACAATAGATGCTTCATTAATGTTGTTGTGCCCACTTTCGACCAGAAGAAGGGCTCCAATGCTAACTCTTAAGTCCTTTGTAACCTTGGCTTTTTTTAAAAATGCCACTTAGCCCAGTTTAAAAAAAAAGATTTCACAAATGCCTTAAAAATAGGCATTTCTAAAAGGACTGATTTTTAGAAAGTAATAGACCAGAATGGTTAATCATTCACAAGTCTTGTTAAAAATGCAAATGCCCCCTCCCCACTCTAATTCAGCAGGTATAATGTGGGGTCTGGGAACCTGCATTTGTTAAGGTGCCTAAAGTGATTCTAATGAAGACTGAACTGGAGGCACATAGTACATCATTTGTTTAATATGCTGAAGCCTGGAGCAAATGATAGATTGGGAGGAAGTACTTGCAATGTCTACAACTAACAGATTTAATAGCTAGTACAGCATTTTTCAAAGTGTAATCTCTGGACCCATGGAGTCTCCAAGAATTTTCAGGGAGTCTGCAAAATAAAAAATATTTTTATAATAACACAAATTTTATTTGCCTTTTTTAATGTGTGACTTTTGCACTCATTCAAAATCAATGTTGGGTAAAATTGATAGGCTGGGTACTTAGCAGACAGGGGTGAAATAGAAAACTTAGGAAGAATAGTCTAAGGGGAAGGAAAGACTAATTCTGGATGTACTGATTTTGAGGTGCCTATGGGACATCTAGACGGAATTAGCATGTAGATATTTATGGATCTGGAGCTCAGCAGAGTGATCTGAACTAGACATATACACAATCAATCTTACTTGGATAAGGTGGGTAGGAATTATGCTTCTCTTTACATAAGCCCTAATTCTCCAAGCTAGGTTAAATATCCCCCAAATTCTCTTTTTGCTCAAGGATACACTTATCCATCTGTGTGACTTTAGGTGAGTTAAAAAAAAGCTCTATTTCTCAATTTTCTCATCTATAGAATTAGAATAAAGGACCTTTATTATAGCTTTGCTGTGACAACTAAAGGACTTAATGTGTGTTAAGTGCTAAGAATATAGCAATCGCTCAGTAAACATTAACTATGTTTCGTAATTATGGCACCCGTACTTCTCTTTGTAGTGCTATCACAATTGTTAGCATATAATTACCAGGTTATGCTCCATGAGTATTTGGGTCGGGATCCCTGCAGTATCCCTAGCACTAGTACATAATAATAGAGACTAAATAAAAACTGATTCAATGAATTAATCAATATGTTTCCCAGGCGTGTGGTTGTACTGTAGTAAAGTCTGTGCCATCTTTAAGTTGCCCTTGATTTAACCCAGATCAGCTGGTTGAAGTGAGTTCGCTGTGACTTCTTCACTTTGTGCAGTATTGTGTTCCTAACATATCTTTGATTGTGCATGTACACAAGGGGTCAATAGCAGCTTAGGGGTTGGTTTATTAAATGATGTGGATTGATCTTCATCCTCTGCCCCAACTTTGCCTGTTGTCAGATACAAAGCAAAGAGAAAAATTAGGGGAAAAATTCTTAGTTTACAGAGATCAAATCTTTACTTGGATTTTTTGAAACATAACCTGGCTACCATAGGAACTTGGCTGTTTGTCCGTAAATGGTCTGAAAAATCAAAAGCCTGGTGGTCAGTAACCAACTACTTCAGTACCTCAAATATTACAGCAGTGTTAAATTCCATACATGCCCCATTTTGTGAATTAATAAGTGTTAGTGTAATCAAAAGTGTTTTGTCTTTCTCATCTTGGGCTTTGCAAATGGATGAGTAAATATTCACTATTCTTTTTGTTGTACCAAAATCATACTGTATCAGAGCACCAATAATTCACTAGCTATGTAACTTTGGATAAGTCATTTCTATCTGGAAGTAAATTTCCTCATTGAATTACTTGGATTCTTGTCTAAGTTCTCTTCCAATTCTGACATCTTTTATCCCTTGTATCATTCAGTGCACCAGACCAAACAGACCAAACAAATTAATTTTTGCTCAGTTTTCCCTCTCTGCTTACAGGGAAAAGTTTTTGCTTTTCCATAAATCTGGAGGTAAACTTTTTAAATTGTGCTTATGTGACTACAAGGGACTTTTCCTTGAAAATAAAATACGAAAAACATAGACTTTTTTCTATTTGGCCATTAGGTGTCGCTAAACATCCAGGAAGTATAAGAAACCAAGCATGAATTACAAAATTCTAGTTTGGGCCTCCACCCTCTACCTTTCCCGCTGTCTGAATCTATGGTTTGCTTAGTCTTGTATTGGTATTTGTGCATCAGTGTCTTGCCATTTGTGGTCAAAAATTCCCTCAGCCACCAGAAAATGTGTTTTCTTAATATCTTCATTCTGCCATTTAAGTCAATATATAGTTATTGAGCATTTGGTGTACTACATACCAGGATCAAGACACTCCACAGTAGATTTCCCATTCATCCTTTAAGACCTAGCTCAAATTCACCTCCTCTGTGGAGCTTTATCTCACCGTCCTTCCAAACCCAGAGCATTGTTGAAAAATTTTTGTCACAATACTTTTGTATTGTGTTTACATATTTATAAATCTCTCTCCTCAAATTCTGGAAAAGATCTGGATTTCTGTCATAATGAGGGAAATGCACACTAAAACTACAAAGAGAAGTCATTTTCACTTAGTCGTTTAGCAAAAATCCACAATTTTATATTTGGTTTAGGGTAACAGGAATTCTCATCCACTCTTGGGAGTATACCCTAGTTTATGCTTTCTGGAAAAGAATTTGGCAATACCTATCAGAATTTTAAACAGCAAACTTTCTTCTAGACATTTAAAAAAATATATATAGTACTTTCACACACAGACAAATACCTGTTGTAAAGAGATATTCACTGCAGAATTATTTGTGGTAAAAAAAAAAAAAGATCAGACATGACCTAAATGACTGGTTAAATTGCAAATCTTACAGTGAATCACCAGAGGTTGTAATAGTCAACATTTACATTTATTCAGCACTTTATAATGGAGTTTCTCACCCTGGCTCACGTGGCTCAGTGGATTGAGTGCCGGCCTGCAAACCAAAGGGTCACTGGTTCAATTCCCTTTCAGGGCTCGTGCCTGGGTTGTGAGCTGGTCCCCATTTGGGAGCATGAAAGAGACAACCTCCCTCCCCATCTCTCCTCCTCTCTTTCTCTCTCTCAAAAAAAAAAAAAAATAGAAAGGTAGTTTCTCATACACTGTTCATAAAACCCCTAAGAAGTAGGCACTTACATTACAGATGAAACTGAGGCAGAGAGAAGTTAAATAATTTGTCCAAAGTGTTTGAAAGAACTAATATTTAAATATTCACCATATGATCTGGATTCATAATGGTCTGGTAACAGTGGCTGCATCTGTTTGTATCTGGCAGGAGAATCGGGACTGATGGTCAAGGGTAGAAGGAAAAGTTTCTTCCCATTCTATACCAGTGGTTGTCAGCCTTAGTTGCATATTAGAATTACATGAAAAACTTCAAAATAATACTTTTGCCTGGGTTCACTTCACAGGTGAATTAAATGAGAATCTCTGCGAGAAGGGACCAGGCATTGGACTGGCTTTTTCAAAGTTTCCCAGGTGATTCAAATGTGAAGTTAGCATTAAGAACCACTTTCTATACCTTCTTTCACCACTTGAGAAAAAAGAATTTTAACAATAGCAAATGTTACTTCAAAAAGAATCCCAAGGCCTGACCAGCATGGCTCAGTTGGTTGGGTGTTGTTCCTCAAAACGGAAGGTAGCTGGTTCAATTCCTAGTCAGGGCACATGCCTGGGTTGCAGGTTCAGTCCCTGGTTGGGGTGCATAGGAGAGACAACTGATAGATGTTTCTCTTACATTGGTATTTCTCTCCCTCTCATTTTCCCTCCCTTTCTTTCTCTCTTAAAGTAAATAAATAAATAAGAATCTCACAAAGGAGCATTGTGTCTATGACACAGATCTCTGGAGAACATAGTTTCCTTGGTGATAAGTTTCTTTATTGTGCTAAAAATTGTCTCACTAAAAGTTACTGTATTAGACTGGTTAATTTAGCAAAACGCAAACATTTAGGTTTTTGCCTCAAATCCTTAATACATACACATATTGACATATTACCCATGACCTGATAAAATCTTTGAGTTATTTCTATTTCCTATAATAATATAAAAAGTTTTCTGGCCTATATGTCCTTAATATAATAAAAAAATGGTCAGCTATATCTGTTTCTTGTTAAAATAGTGGTCAACAAAATTATTTAAATATCTTATCTTTTATGTTCCTGGCATCTTCATTCCCCCCCCTTCACTGCCACACAAAAGCGTCTTTGTGTTTTCATAGTACAAAAGAGTCTAAATCTAAGAGAAGTTAACAATTTACACATAAAGCATGTTCAGAAATGAGTTAAATTCATCAGGCACAATTCTGTCCTTTTATTGACATACAATGCCTAGAGATGGGCTTTCCAGAAAACTCCAGTGGAGGCTTTACTATGGGTAGAGAAGTAGGACATACACCATGAAACCCAGAGGAAAAGCTCACCCCGGTCAATGATTTACAGGTCCTAGGTTTATGAACTGATAAGACTCGGGATGAGGAAGAATAACAGTAGCATGAATGCATTTCCTGCACACTTGAGCAGGGGAAAGGGAATGTTGGCCTGAAGGAGGAGGGATGGTGCTAAGTATGATAGCTGGCAGGTGGGTGATCAAAGGTCCACTTACACCATCCCACGGAAGGTCTTTTTGATCATTAAATTGGCATCTTCTAAAGTATCTCTTTCTCCCCTTTGAAAAAAAAGGAAATGTCCTGGTACTCACCACTTCCAACCCCCTTCCTTCTTCAGAATGTTGCTGTTCATACTTTCAACATTTTTCAAAATCATTTTGTTGGTTGTGCATTTTACAGCTTGCATGGGGAAACTGAGACACATGTGGACACTTTCCTACAAAGTGTTCCAGCCTAACACCTATTTCTGTACATGGCCTTGAGTGTAACCATGGTTTCACAGTGAACTTTGGTTTTATCAGATGAAGACTGAATTTCAACATTGCAGTTTTTGTTTGGCCATAAGTGGATTGCTTAATATTTGTTCCAATTTTTACAGATTAAAAAAGCTCTTCAGCAAAAGGCTCTCATTTGCCTCTCACATGGTTGATTCTTGAAGATGAGAAACACACCTAACATCTTGAATATTCCTCACTCCCTCAACATTGGACCTAAAACAATAGTGGACTAAAATAAAAATACAATTATTTTTAAAACCTTGAGATGCTAATTTAACAAGGAACATGCAACTAATTTATTTTATGTCACCAAGGCAGATAAACATTTATTTAATAAAGTTATTTAATACCTGGCCTCTTGTTTAATTTTCCTCCTGATTTATAGTTAATATATTTTGATACTATGTATCCTATGTGCAGGCACTTTGTACTTCACCTCATTTAAGCTTCCCTTTGGCTTCCCACTGGTGTCCCTTCTTCCTGCCCTTTTTCTTTTGTAGCTCATGCTTTGCCTCTAACTCCTACTCTTTTCCTCCATTATTTACTCCCATTATTTGCTCCCATTATTTTTCTCTCAGCTTCCTCTCTCTGTCCTTGGCAAATCTTTTAAAATTTTTTTTCTGTGATCCCTGCCTCCATCTTTTTTTTTTATTTCTGCCTTTGAAACCGGAAAAACCGGCATTTGTGCTGCCTGTCACCTACCAGACCCAGTAGGCAGAGACAGGATTGAATCTTTATAGGAGCTTTATTCAGATGGCCAGGGACCTGAGAAGATGGGGGTTTGTACCCTAACAGACTATCTTATATTCCATTTTAAACTTACCCTTTTTATAAACAGACGAAAAGTATAAGTAAGGGGTTTGGAATTCAGGGAAAAAAATAGTAAGATAAAAAGCTGCAGCATACTTTCATCTGTGCCCTGGGTGGTGAACATCTCACCCTGGGGCACAATAGCTCAGATACCATCCTGATAGCATGCAGCCCTCCTGGGGCACAAAGGTGGAACTGCTTATGGTCTCCTGGAGTCAGGGTGGGTCGTACCTTCAGTTCCTAGAACAATAGCTTTCTACAGACATTAATTACTGAGCTTGTTAGCTATTACTTGAAACTAAAATTTTTCCAACATTTGAGTCCCCATCACCTTCTGTAAGTGTTGACCAACGTGAAAAAAATCTTTCTATTATAAGAAAGTCACAAAATATTTTCTTATAATACTGTTAGACTCTAGTTGCTATTGAAGGGGACCAAACTTTTGCCACCCTGAAGCTTCCTTCTGGGATTTTGATTTTAAGTGATTATTAAGAAACAAAAGAGGAACTTTTGACACTCCTCCTTCCTACCTAAGAGATTCAGATGGACAGGCCTATTCCAAGAAGAAAATTTTAGGGGGTTGCCTTAGCCCAATTTGAATTAAGTATGGTAAATAGGAGGGCTATGGGTAGGGAGGGGCCTTTTAGCTCAATTCCCTGTGTCCCACTGTTTCTGAGTTGCTTAGCAAGAATTTTCCTGCCATGTGTGTTCTGTTCTTCTTCAACTACCTGTTGCCAACATAAAAGACATTCAAATCTGTAGAGAATTTTTTGTGAGTTTATTTGAGCCAAACCAAGGACAATTGCTGGGAAGCAAAATCTTAACAGATTGAGAAACACCCCAGAAAATGGCAGTGTAGCTAGTACCTTATTTTATACATTACAATCAAAGGAAGAGACATAAGGGGGTTACATGAAAATCTATTGGTGATCAATTAGGGAGGCAAGAGAAAGCAAAGTGGGGAAACCACTGGGATTGGACAAAAATTAAAATGATAGACACATACTTCTTTTACAAAGTGGGTAAGGGATAGTTAACAGTCAACAATTAACAAGATAACAACAACTATGAGGGGATTTGTGGTCTCAGCTCTGGTGCCTGTGCCCAAGGGTTTCAGAAAAAGAGAAGTTACCTTGACATTCCAAAGGTATGTTATCATAGATGCAAAAAGACAATAGATAGGCTCAGTTAGGGTAGATATTGACCTTTATTAGGAAAAAATACTGGCCTAGGACCTGACAACCCACCATGACCTGCTTTTAGTTAATAAGTTTTATTTTCAGACCATCCTTTGTGGTCACTTCAGGTCTCTGAGTTTGTAAGGCTGTCACACAGGCCTCCCCTGAATTTGTCAGGTTAATATGTGGCTCCTCTTCTTCCACACTGTAAATCACCTGTTCTCACTTCAGAAGTTTAATACCCCTTCTCCCTGTTTTTTCCTTTTGCCCAAAATGTTATATATATCCAATGTTGCCTCATTGTCTTTGGAAATTTTCATGCATCGTGTTTTCATGCACATGTATTAAAATTTTATTTTCTCCTATTAATGATTATTAGCCCATCTAGAAGAAATTTGAAGGTGAGAAAAAGTATTAATTATTTTGCTCATTTTTCTCATCATTTAAAATGTTTTAGCTATTCTGGTGGTTGTGTGGTGGTATCTTATTTGGTTTTAGGATGCATTTCCTGCATCACTAATGATTTAGATTATCTTTTCTTATGCTGCTGGCCACTCATCTTCTTTTGTGAGATGTCTATTCAGATATTTTGCCAATTTTTAAAAATGAGTTGTTTGTCTTTTTATTATTGTGGGAATTCTATATATATCAAGGATATCAGAGCTTTATCATATATGTCAATGTAAGAAACATCCAAACCTGTAAGAATTTTTATGAGTTTATTTGAGCCAAGGTGATGATAATTGCCAGGAAGCAGACTCTCAACCAGTTGAGAAAATGCTCCTGAAAATGGCAGTTTTATCACTAATTTTATACATCAGAATTAAAGAGGAACACATAAAGGGGTTACATGAAATTCATTGGTGATAGATATGGGAGGCAGGAGAAAGCACATGGAGTGGGGAGGGGGGTCTCTAGGACTGGATAAAAAGTAAAATGAATACACATGTACTTACTTCTTTTACATAGGAGGGTACAGGATAGGTAAGAGTTTAAAATTAAAACAATAGCATTAACAATGAGGGGTTCTATGGTTTCCTGCTTTGCTGGGAGATTGTGCCCTGAGGGATCTGGAAAAAGGAAATTAACCTGACATTCCAAAGATGTGTTATCATAGATTCAAAAAGACAATAGACAGCCTCAGTTAAGTAAAGATTGACTTTTGTCAAGAAAGATATCATTCTAGAACCTGACTACCTACTATGACTCACTTTTAGCTAGAAAGTTTTTTTAAATTGATTTTAGAGAGAAAGAGAGGAGGGAAGAGAGAGAAAGAGAGAAATATTAATTTTCTGTTCTGTTACTGTACAGTCACTTGGGGTTCTGCTGCTTGCCACTAGTAAACTCCAGAGGCAGAGGTTTGGTGGAAAAGGAAGGGGCTGTTTAGTTAAAAGCTGTACAATTTTGGTCCTTTCTCCTTTGAGAGATTGGTCATCTTTCCTCCCAAGCAGATCATGTATTGGAAGACTTACTCTCATCCATGAAGGGTGGGGGAGGCTCTGCAGGCGGAGTGCCCCCACAGTAGAGTTGTGAGAAGCTTAGAGATAAAGGTCTCTTTTGAAGTAATAAATAAATAAATAAATAAATAAATAAATAAATAAATAAAAGCAAGATATACAATTTTTAAAGAATAATGGGCTTCTGCCTCAAAGCTTATTTCCTTTAAAACATCCAAAAGAAAATAACCCCTGCACACCTGGCCAGCTCAGTTCAAGGATGCACCTGGAATCCCCTCCCCTATTTAAAAATATTGTCCTTTGTGATATGCAGGTGGCTGCAGCATGATTATCCAGGTGGCTTGGCAGGTTCTTGGTCACAGTTCCACTTCACGTACCTCTCACGAGTATGTGCACCTGGCTGGGCAGGACCATGTAGCACAGCATGCTGGCTTGGCTTTCTGTGTGGGAGAGATGCAGTGTGGCTTAGAGCCCGGCCATGGGATCTCCAGGGCCTGCTGACCTGGGAACTCTGGCCCCTGACCCCCTAGCCCCAGGCCACAAGGGGAAGGAAAGAAAAAGGGCTCTGCACACTCTCCACTTTTAAAGTCCCATCCCAAAATCCCATGCAAGGCAGGAGTTTTCAGCCTGTCCACCAGTTCTAGCTTACATCCACCACACTTGTCAGCCCACAGAGCATCGTTACGTGGGGTGGGGCATCACCTTATGACGTGTATAGTGTGACATTTTCAGCCACCACAGCCTGCGCAGCCTCTCTTTAAGCAGTGTTCCAAGGTAACACCTGAGTTGGTTGTGCACTGTTGTCTGGGAAAATGGAAGCAGGAGGTGCTGAGCTGCTCTGTAGCCAGAGCTACACTAGCTTGTTCACTGTCGCTTCTGGCAGGCTCCTCTGATGGCCACCCCCTTCTTGGGGGTGAGGGGAGAAGCCTCTTCTGCTAGATTAGGGTGCCCCTGGATTGGGGTCTCCCCTGCTCTGCAGTGATTTGGTCAAGCCCCTCTGTTACAGTTCCACTTATTTATGCATTCAAACCCACATCCTTGATGTATCAGGATGATGCTCTAACCAACTGAGCTACCCAGCCAGAGCTAGCTAGAAAGTTTTAATTCCAGGTCATCTTGTGTGGTTGCTTTAGGTCTTGAGTTTGTAAGGCAACCATGCAGGCCTCCCCCAAGCTTGTCAGGTTTAGTATGTGGCCCCTTTTTGGTACACATATATATGCTTTGTTAATATATTTTACCTGTGCGTAGCTTGCTTCTTCATTTCCTTAAGGGTAACATTTGATGATCAGAAGTTTTTAATTTTGATGAAGTCTACTTTATCGGTTTTTCTTTTGCAGTCATTGTGTCTTATCTAAGAAACCTTTGCCCAATCCCAAATCATCCAGATATTTTTGTTGGGGACCACTTTGTGTGGTATCGGAAACTATAGCCCCACACAAGCTAGGCCTCAAAAGAGGCCTCTAAGACTTGACTGGAAAACTGGGAATGCAGGAGGCAGATATGACCTGATGCTAGCACCAAGGGTTCCTGTGGGAAATCGGGCCTGAAGAATGCATTGTACCCTTTGAAGCCTGCTTTGCTTTGTATAGCCTTGCTGGTATAAACCAGATGTTTAAGTTCAAAGCACAAGTGAGTGAACACCTAATCTCATGAGCCATGCCTTAACGACCCTCTGGCGTCAGTGAGTCTAACAGACCCTGACCTGAGGCAGATTTCTGTGTCTCTTCAATCGTTATCTATAGATAATATCTGTTTTCTGTAACTATAGCCCTTTGACATTGATTGATGTGCTATGCAGGTATGCTGTATACCCCTGCACATACCAATCTCAGTAAAAGCTGTTTCAGAGAAGGGCTCAGGACTAAGGGAATCACCAGCCCCTTTCCCCCAGACAGATTATGTCTGGCCCAACTCATTTCATCAGTGACTGGGAAGACTCCATGGGACAGGGTTCCCCTCATATTTTCATATATTTTCCTCTAAAAGCTTTATGGTTTTACCTTTTACATTTAGGTTTGTGATTCATCTCAAAATACTTTTTGTGCATATTGTGAACTAATGGTTAGGATTCATTTGTTTCCATATGAATATTTAGTTTTTCAGCATAATTTATTGAAATGGCTTTCCTTTACTCATTGGATTGTTTTGGTGCAGTTTTTTGAGAATTTAAAGGCTGTATAAGGATGAGTGGTTTGCATTTTCTAATTATCTTTTTGTTTTTAGTTTTTAATTTTATCAGGTCATAACCTGTGGATCTGGTTTATATAATATTGGATATTTTGTTTCAGGGCACCTTCTTTTTGGCTTACCACATTGTCAGTTTTATTAAATGATCCTCATGTGCCTAAGCAACATGGTTTTTCTCTGTCAGTTGCAGAGTTCTATATCAATCATTTGAGGAAGAGTTTTGTGTTGTACAAATTTCATACTCTTAAAAAAATGTTTTTGGGTGGAACAGAAGGCGCCATCATGCGAGCCGACATCCGCCACAACAAAGACCAGAAGGTTTGGCACAGGGAGCCCAAGAGCCAGGATATCTACCTGAGGCTGTTGGTCAAGCTATGCAGGTTCCTGGCCAGACAGGCCAACTCCACCTTCAACCAAGTGGTGCTGAAGAGGTTGCTCATGAGCCGTACCAACAGGCCAGCTCTGTCCCTTTCCCAGATGATCCGGAAGATGAAGTTTCCTGGCTGTGAGGGCAAAACTACAGTGGTTGTGGGGACTATAAACGATGACATGTGTGTCCAGGAGGTGCCCCGCCTGAAGGTGTGTGCACTTCGTGTGAGCAGCTGCACCCGGAGCTGCATCCTCAAGGAGTGGGGCAAGATCCTCACCATCGACCAGCTGGCCCTGGACTCCCCAAAGGGCTGTGGCACCATCTTGCTTTCTGGTCCTCGCAAGGGCTGAGAGGTGTACAAGCATTTCAGCAAGGCCTCAGAAACCCCTCACAGCCACACCAAACCCTACATGCAATCCAAGGGCAGAAGTTTGAGTGCACAAGAGGACAGCAGGCCAGCTGTGGCTACAAAACCTAACCCCAGATCCTACCTTGTTATTAAAAAGATTTTGGATGCTGAATAAAAATGTTTTTGGCTTGAATTCTCATTTTTTGAGATATATATTTCAGTCTCCTAGGTTGGCATGTTTGGGGAATAGTGAGGAGTTTAATGTGTTTCAAAGGCAGTAAGGAAGCCCTGGCTGGCATAGCTCAGTGGATTGAGTGGGGGCTGCGAACCAAAGTGTCGTAGGTTCGATTCCCAGTCAGGGCACATGCCTGGGTTGCAGGCCACGGCCCCCAGCAACCACACATTGATGTTTCTCTCTCTCTCTCTTTCTTCCTCCCTTCCCTCTCTAAAAAATAAATAAATAAATAAAATCTTTAAACAAAAAAGGCAGTAAGGAGGAGAGAAATAGGAGTTGAGATAAAAAAAAAAAGCAGTAGGGCTCTAGAGTGGTAACTCAATTGGTTAGAGCATTCTCCTGATATACTAAGGTTATAGGTTCAGTCCTCAGTCAGCGCACATAAAGGAATCAACCAGCAAATGCATGGATGGGGGGAACAATAGATCAATGTTTCTCTCTCAGTTGTCTCTCCCTTCTTCTCTCTTTCTCTAAAATTAATAAATAAATTTTAAACTGATAAGAACATATCCTACACTTGATCTTAGCCAAAAGGTCGAGAAGTGATCTAAAATTAATAAATAAAATTTTTAAAAGATGCAGTACAGCCATATCATGCCAGATCTTGACTTTGGATTTTACTCTGAGTGAGTTGAGCCAGTTTTGAAGAGGATTACACTAATACTGTGTTGATATTAAAAAAGAGGATGTAGTCTCTGGCTGTTGTAGCTCAGTGAACTAAGCACCAGCCTGAGGACTGAAAGGTTGCTGGTTCGATTCCCAATTAGGGCACATGCCTGGTTGTGGGCCAGGTCCCTAGTTGGGGGCGTGCAAGAAGCAACCAATCAATGTTTCCCTCCCTCTCTTTCTCCACATGCTCTAAAAATAAGTAAATAAAATATTTTTTATAAGAGGGGGGTATAGTGGTAGGGGTTCCCTAAGAGACTAGCTAAGGGATTATTGTAGAAGGACAGGCAGTAGAAGATAATGTTTGGACCAAGTGGTATGGGAGGAAGAGATAAGAAGGATTTCTGGCTTCTGGGTATCTGAATATTTTGAAGATAATACCAGCAGATTTTGTTAACAGTTTTTAAGTGCGGGGTCTGATAGAAAGAGAGGATTCAGCCCTGGCTGGCGTAGCTCAGTGGATTGAGTGCGGGCTGCAAACCAAAGTGTCGCAGGTTCGATTCCCAGTCAGGGTACATGCCTGGGTTGCAGGCCATGACCCCCAGCAACCACACATTGATGTCTCTGTCTCTCTCTCTCTGTCTCTCTCTCTCCCTCCCTTCCCTCTCTGAAAATAAATAAAATCTTTAAAAAAAAAGAAAAAAAAAGAAAGAGAGGATTCAGAGATGACACAAGATTTTTGACTGAAACTATTAGAAGAAAGTAGTTATTGAGTGGGGGCTATGTGTGTATGTATATATCTGTGAGCTCTATACCAGCATAGTCAGTATCCTCTGTTTCTTTGCTTCCTCACAAGAGTGCCTTTATGATTGAAACTCTGACAAATCTAATAATGTTAACATCTAACATGTATCTAGTATTTACATGTCAGGTATGGTACAACTAATGTAAATGTATATTTATTCCTTAGTGTAAAATTTAATCACTTAAAACCTAGCTGATAGGTCCTATTGTTGCCCCTATGTGTCTAAGGGACATGAGCCCTGTAGAAGTTAGATAATTTGTTCAGGTTTACATAGCTAGTAAAAAGGAAAGCTGGGGTTTTTTTTTCTCAACTTTTCTCCAGACGTATGGCTCTTTACTTTTAGAACGGTTGCCTTAATTTTTGAACAGGTGAAAGAGTCATGTAGTTTAAAATTGAAAAATCTTGAAATTTTTTTTCAACCTTTCAGTCCTCAATCATCCACTTCCCCTCCCACAGGCAATCAGTCTTATTAATTTCTTTGATATTCTTATGGAGATATTTTACTTTCTAAACAAGCAGATACAAAATAGAAAATATACTTTCTCCTTTTTTTCCCCCCCACAAAGGGTAACATACTTTATACACTGCTCTGTAAGTTGTTTTTCTGCTTGGATAGCTTTCCACATAATCATATCATAATTTATTTAATTAGTTCCCTATTGATACACAGTATATTTCCATTTATTTTCCCAGTGCATTTCCAGTGCTGCAGTGAATGGCTTGACACATATGCCATTTTGCAAAGTTGAAAGCTGGTTATTGAAATACAGATCTGTCTGACTTAGCTAGTTTCCAGGCCACATTGCCTCCCCTTATGTTGTTGATTCTTTTTAGAGGATGATGCTTCTTAACTCTTCTCAAGTTTATGAGAATACTTTGTCTTAACCCCTGTGACACTCAGCTTCCAGCTCTAGGAGTAGCCACTCTTGAAAACCTCTTAAATTCATAAATACTCAGTATCCTCAGAGGATCTTCCCTGGGAATCTCTTCCACACTCACATGACCCTGATGACAGTGTAGGAAAGGGTAATGATAAACTCAGTGTGGTTGAGAAAGGTTTACTTTGCTTATTAGCTTAAAGCAAATGAACTTTGGGAAATAACCCAGAGGGTGAAAGTATATAGGGCCAATGGAAAACCTTTTCTAAAGTGAGATGATGATCTGACTGCTGCCAAGACTGATTGCACACTTGCATCTTAAGCAATATATCACCACACCATGCATGACACAACACTCATCACTTTTGTCTTGCACAACTTTGCATTGTGTGTGGGACTAGATTTGAGCCATTTCCTGTTAAATTTTACCTCCAAGTTGTGGTGCTGGTCCTGTGATAAGGCAAATGAGTCATATAGCAACTCTATCTAGCTCTGAACTTTGGTCTATTTTGTGTTGCAATGATACGTGCTCCTCGGTGAACTTTCACCTAGATATCTGATTCCCAGAAATTATTACGGTAAAAGCACTTTGAGTGGATTTAATAATCCTTTTTTTAATCTCTTGCTATTTGAGCTATCTAAATAATATGTAAACATTATTAGCATGTACATTTAAAGTTAAAACCACTCTTGCATCTCAACTATAGAAAATGGCACTTGTCCATCCTCTGGTAATAGTAATAATTAATACTTATTGAGTCCCTACTATAAGCTAGGTATTGTTGTAAGTCTTTTAGGTAATATTCATAAGAAGTGGATTCTATTATTATTATTGTCCCCATCTTATAAGATAAGAAACTAAAGCACAAAGAGGTTAAATACTTTGCTTAAGGTTAATACTCTGATAGGGAAACTGTGATTTGGACTCTGTGTAGGCTGGCCGGGAAGCCCATATTATTAACCACCATGCCATGAACTTTTTAGAACACAAAGCCCTCTGTCTATTTTACTGCTGCTGCCCTTTCCTACCTCCCTTCCCTTCTTGTCTTATTGTCCTACCTGTAACAACCTCTGCCCTCCACTGTCTTAAGCAAACACTGGCAAAGCCAAACTGGAGAACCAGCTGTCAGAACACAATAACCCAATTCCATGATGTACCAGAATGTCATAATTTTCTGATTGGGAAATGGTAATATTACCAGTGGCTCCGTAATAGTTAAGAACACTTCAGTGAGTGCCATAGGTCTTGTGTATAGGCCAAAATGTTGTTAAGGGAAGTCAATCCACATCCTAGAACTGGTTTGTGATCTAGGGAGGATCCAAGAAGCACCCATGACCCTTGATGTGAGGTCGGGGTAGGGCAGCTCTAGAACACTTGTTTTTCCACAGGCTTCTTCAGGGTTTCCCTGGGAGCCAGACAAAACTAGTTTTTCTTCAAATAGCTGTCCCATCCTGAGAATTTCTTGAATTCCTCTTTGATCTCTCTCCAATTCACCCTCCTCACTGCTGCCAGAGACTACATAATCTCAGTGTAAACTCGTCTAAGGATTCCCCAACATCACTTTCACAATAAAGTTTAAACTCCTGAGCTCATCACACCAAGCTTTGATAATCTGGTCTCTGCCTGTTTGTCTGCCACTCCCTCACATACACCTTTCATTTCACTCCCTTCCAAAATTGCAGTGGCTCACCTTGGTCCTAGCTCACCCCCTTAGCATGCTTTTCAAGGGCCTCTCAGACCTACCTCTCTATCCTCATCCCCTACCAATTTTCAATGTACCCTCTGTCCCAGCCTCCCTAGACTAAGCTTTCTGCAAGTACGTCATGCACTTTGTTGATACAGTTCACTTGCCGAGTTTTCACCTGAAAACCCTCCTCCAAAGCCGTGTCTTTTGTGAGAGCTTACTTGAGCTTACATGTAGCACTGCCCCCAACCCTCCCCTCACCATTTGAATGAGCTGCACCTTCAGCTATGTCTTTAGGGTGTGATTCTGTTCAGATTCTGTTCAGATTGTGTTCTGCATCTTCAATGTAGTACAGTTATTTGTTTACAATCTTTTTTTCCTTGAGATCGGTGACTAACACTGTATCTATTTCATTTCTATATCCCTTTGCAGATTCTACTAAAGTACCTGGCCCATAGATAGTGTTCATTGGAAATGCCTGAATAACCTATTTCTCATGCAAAAAAGAAATGCCAGGCAACAGTTACTAAATCATTTGTGTATGAGGTAAGTCAAAGCAAGGGGTGATATTACTCTTTTCAATTTAATAAATGAAGGTATAGCTTTCAGATGTGGTTGAAAGAATCTAGAATAGCACCATCCAATATGGTAACAACAGCACCTGTCGCTATTTAAATTTATATTAACTTAAAAAATTGCCCTGGCCAGGTAGCTCAGTTGGTTAGAGTATTGTCCCAATACACCAAGGTTGAGGGTTTGATCCCAACTCAGGGCACATACAAGAATCAACCAATGAATACATAAATAAGTAGAACAACAAATAGGTATTTCCCTCCCTCTCTTACAAATCAACTAATAAATACAAATAAATATATATTAAATTAAAAATTATTTAAAATTCCATTTTCTTGTCACACTATCCACACTTGCAGTGCTCAATAGCCACAGGTGGCTACAGGCTAATGAATGGATAGCACAGACATAGAACATTTCTGTCATTGCAGAAAATTCTATTGGACAGCATTGATCTAGAAACATTATTGGTACAGATCAGTGGAGTTAAAATAAAGTTTATAGGAGGTCAGTCTGGAAAAATACGGCCCTTGTTAATATAACAAGAACAGTTTGTGCCACACTGTTGTAACCTGGCAGCCAAGGAGAGTAGACTGGAATGTGCATGTGTGAACAATGATGACTTCGCTGTATTAGTCAGTGGGGGCAGTAGATGCTGTTGAGAGAGCATGCGTTCTATGAGGCCATCACATTCAAAATGACTGAGCAAGTAGAGTAATGAATCTGCATCAGATTTTGTGTTAAGCTTGAACATTCCTTGTGGAAACTATTCAGATCATTTAGAGGGCTACAGCTTTGGGCAACCGGAAATTGGCAGCTTCATCACAACAATGTGGCCTCTTGTGCATCATGTCTTATACAGAGTTTTTTGGGGAAACATCAAATTAGCCAGGTGTCTCCACCCCACTACAGCTCAGATTTGGCGCCCAGCCTTTGGGAACCACCCTGCCTGGTTTCAGAAGCTATAATACCCCACGGCTAAGGCTGAGTAAAAAACCTTGGGACCATAAGCCACTAAGGAATAAAGCTTATCTCCCTGGCAGGAGCATCACCTCTGGCCACTTTACTTCACCCTCCCTGGCCCCCAGTGCATGACCGGTTAGCCAATGATGGGTAAGATTCTTCAAGGGAGGGACATCCTAAGACAGGCATGGTCATGAAGGGGCCCTCAGGGAAGGATTTGGGGGGCTATAGCAAAAGGGGGTGATGGACTCTCACCCCTTGGCTTTAACATAGCCTCAGTCCTCATTCCATCTGTGAGAAGTCTCCCAATCTCTTGGCTGCCTTACTTCCCCTGCCTGACTTAAGCCTAAAATAATGCCTTAAGCCTGAAACAATGCTGGAGGTGGGTAAGGCCCTGTTCTGGAAAGGGCAGGTTCCCTACGGTGATCAGGCCTAAGAAAGAATGCATAAAATCCTATGAAACCTACTTTGTTAATACCCTCAATTTAAATGATAAGGTTCCAAGCAAGAAGTGAGTTTGTTCCCCAAAGTTATCTGACCCTTTTACTATCTGACCCTGACTCAGAATAAGGCCTCAGAGTTCTTTGAATGTTATCTATTGTTTAATCATTTCTGTGTGACAATGATCAATCAGCTTTATGTATACAGCCTGTATTTCTATGCAAATTAAACCCAGTAAAAGGCTATTGAGGAACAGGTTCCTGGCCTTTCTCCTTTGAGAGATCTGCTACCTTTCCTCCCCAAGCAGGTAGACCTTGGTAGACTTATTCTCATCTGTGGTGGCCGGGGGTTGGGGGGGGTGGGAGGGCCCTGCGGGTGGAGCCCTCCACACCCAGGAACTTCTAGCTTTTCCCCAAACTAAAATCACCTTTGAAAGGGAAGAGATTTCAGATCATAGATGAGATTCAGGAAAATAAAACAGAGTAGTTGATGATGATTGGGAGAACTATGTGAGGTCCCAAGGTGCCTACTTTAAAGGGGACTGAGGTGTCATTTTCCTATGTATAGTGTTTTTTATATCTTGTATCTTCCCCAATAAATGTCTCTATTTTTTATATTATGTGGCTGGATACCTTCTGGACAGACCTTGTATACGATTAAGAAACCATTTTTGTGACCACATGAGGATAACACTGAAAATAATATCTTGAAGAATGTCTGTGAATGCTTTACATTTGGAATATTCAACACTTGGTTAATGACCCAGGTTTACAGTGGAGAAGGAAGGGAAAAAGAAAAGAGAAAAAAAAAGTTAGAAATTGCTTTGAGGAGAATTTCAGCAATCAAAATCTTAAAAGTAACTTAACAACTGTCAAAAACAGATCTTTGTATGCTGTTTGAGAGAGTAAAAAGTAGGCTGGGATTGTAAAAGGGTGTTGTTTCATTTGTGAGTTTGTATTGTAATCTTCCTGACTTGCATGTCAACTTAAAAAGTAGGATATGCCTTAAAATAAGAGAAGAAATTTACCATATTTTCAGACATTTGATAAACACATCATGATGCACATTTCTTCTTAGAGAAGAGTTTACATTTTAAGAATGTGTTAATGGCCTCAAAAACACTACTTTAAAAAAGGTAAAGAGAGGTATATATAGGGCCATTATATGCAGTGAAAACAAGAGGATATATATCTGTATCATTTAACCTGGATTCCTAACATGAAAACTTTTCAGGCCTTTTGGAGGAGAGAGAAATATCTTAGAATGTTGGATTAAAAATACAAGAAGATCTTTCAATATGTCATATTTTAGTGCCAGTGAGAGTTGCTACTTTTCCCAGTGATTTCTCCTCACTCATTCAGTCTGCTCTCCAAATCTAGTTACTCCTTGTGGTTTCTCAGATCCTCTTTTCTTTTCTTTTGGCTTCCCTCCCTTGGTCTCTAGTCATATCACATAACTGCTAATTCCAATGATCCTCTCCAAGGTAATGACTACTAAGTCAACTTTCCCCATGCTGAACTCTGTGAATACAGGGACAATGTATGCAGGCCAGTACTGTCAGGATGGGCAGGGTAGGGCAATTGAGAACCTAATTACAATTATAGTGTTTTGGATTACAAACATGGCCACCATTTGGACTACAAGTAATATGGCGACTGAACTCTGACCCGGAAGAGGTGGTTGACATCAGACCAGGAACCACCAATGATATGTTGCTTCTTTGTTCACCAAGAACCAATCCTTGGCTCCCATGTGAAGTCAAGCCATATAAAACTCCCACCCTTTCCCTTCTCCCTCTGGGACTTTTCTCGGCAACTTTCTCTGTAGGGGCAGAGGAAATCTCGCCCAGGAGCACAAACTTCCAAAATAAAGCTCATCTGCCTATTTTCATGGCTAATTGGCTGCTTATTTCCTCAGCGGGGTCTAAGAAAACCTTACAAGTATAACTGGTCTGAGAACCATCTTTGAGTAGCCAGGCTCTAGGTGAGAGGTTGACAAACATTTTCTGTAAAGGGTCAGACAGTAAATATTTTCAATTTTGTGGGCCATTTGTTCTCCATCCTAGTTACTCAGCTCAATCAATGTGGCCTGAGAGCAGCCACAGCCAATGTGTCATTGAACGGGCATGGCTGTGTTCAAGTAGAATTTTATCTGTGAGAATAGGTGGCAGGCATGATTTAGTTATAGTTTGCTGATTCCTGTTAATCACTGATTTTCAAGCAAAAAGGCCTTTTAGAATCCATTCGGTGAGAAAGAACGTACTCAGTTCTTCCCTCCCTCTCATTCCGATCAGAGCAATTTAACTTTAACCCATTTTGTTCATGTAGTTGAGTGAGATTTTGTTTGCACAAATGGGCACAAAGTTTGAAAATGTTTTCATGAATTTTATTCTAGGTATGAATCTGTCATCTTCCTCAATCTAGTCACTGTCTCCTCTATCTCCTCTGCCAAAGAAGGAAGACAATTGCCCATTTCTGATCATACCACTTCACAAACTTCAGTGATTCTCATGAGCCATTCCTTAGTCTACCTATCCCCTTAACCTCACCCTACTGGCATCTAACTCACCATCTATGAGCCACATAGGACTTTATGTATGACACTCCTCAAAGATGCTTTTACCTCTGTCTTTGTGTATGTTCTCCCCTTGACTAGGATGCCCTCTCCCTCCCACCCCAACCTTCCACATGGTGATATCCTCAAATGCTACTTGCTATGTGAAATCATCTGTGATTTCAATACCCAGAAGCAGTCGCCTCTCTGTTCCCATGCTCTTTTTTCATGGGGCTTTTATGTGCACAGACCCCAGCAGCCCAGTTCCCCAACTAGATTAATGTTCTTTCCAGGCATAAAATCACACTTTCCAGATCTTTCTACCCACCACAGGCACAACTCAGTACCAAATCCATAACAGCCATTTGAGCTCTTTATTTGGATAGGAAGAGGGCATATCCTGGCAAAATGCACTCTACTTGCCTAATGCATCTTCACCTTCCTGCCATCTTCACACTTTTCCCTTCCACACTCCTATTGAAGGCGACAGTTAGAATGCACAGGCGATTCCCATTGTTCTGAGAAGATAAGAGTACCCGGTTAATGTTTGGGACCTGAGAGAATAAGACTCAGGTAACCTTGCAGTGAAAGGAACATGAGAAAGGGATTGAGAGGCAAAGACAAATCCAGAAGCCTCGAGTGCCAGGCAGACAAAGGCCTCTGACTAGGTGGGCAAGATCCAGGCTGGGGCATTTGCCAGGGTTTTGAGAGACAATGTCATGCTGTGGGAAGAAAACAGCAGGACTTGGAGAGGGACATACCTATGCTTAAAATTTATAGCTTTTCAAATTTGAGTGTATATGTAACCCTCTAAGCCTCATTTGCACATTAAGAATAAATATATCTTTTGAAATTTTCTAAGGGTTAGAAATGCCTCTGGTGCAGAGGAGGGGCTCAAAAAGTGGTATAAGTTATAAAGATGGGGGAGTGAAGAAGCAAAGGAGACCTAAGAAATAAAATGATGAAAAGGTAATCCTTAAGATAAATGTCATTAATTGCTCTTTTTTTTTAACCACCTAGGATTTATCCAGCTAATCTCATTAATAAACCATGGTTGAAATGAGAGTATAGTGGTCTGGCATGTGCACAGGAATCACTTGGGGACCTATTAAAATGCAGATTCTCATTCAGTGGGTCTGGGTAGACCTGAAGATGGACATTTGTGATGTCATGCTGCTGATCTGTGAAGCTGATGCTGCTGATCCCTGGACCACACTGAGAGTGGCAAGGTGTTTGTCCATGTTGGCTGAGGTAAAGAAGATGGATGGGTTTGCTGAGCTATCTGGTCTGCTTCTCCCACATGCCTAAAAATCCCAGAGCTTTTGAGGTGAATGAAGTCAGCTAAGGAAAGCTAAATAAAGTCTGTCAGGGAAAGTAGCACCATGTGGGATAACAGGGCCAAAGGGCAGGGAATTTATAAGTAAAAAAAGAATAATTGAATTCTCTGGGGCTTACCTGCAGACCATATGTGGACACAAGAAGCTGGATTTAAATATTTCTCAGGGAACTTGTGTATGGATCATGATTAGCAAATAAGTCTATGTCCAGTTTCATAAAGCAGTACATCACGGGGCTGACCAACGCAGCAGCAGCCAGTTGGCCCTGTCTGGGGACATTTTAGGTATGAGACAAAGGCTCTGTAGATTGATTTTCTGCTGTTCAGATAGGGCTGGGCTCAGGAAGTAACTCGGTTGGGAAGCCCAGAAGAATGAGGGGTTCAGAGGCAGACTGGAGATCTGGTCCACTGCTGCAGGCTTGCATTAACAGAGGCAGACAGAAATAGGGAGTGAAGAACTACATCTCATGACTTGGGCATAGTCCTGTGTAAAGAATAGATTACATATTCCATGCTTTATAATTTACAAAGTATCCATAAACATTGCCTCTTTCTAGCCACACACCTGCCCTAGAAGGTAAGTGGGTATGGATTTTGATGTATTTTACTTATGAGGAAGCTAAGTGTGGCTGCCATGAGATATGCCTTTCAGATATCCTTCCAACTGCATGAAACAGTTGACAGAGTTCTGTAAGCCCTGAAGTCCATCAATGTGTTCCAGCTGAGGCCATGTTAGCCAGTGGCAGAGATATTAAGGCAGACCCATTCTTTGGAGACATAGGACTCCTCTGATGGCTTGAGAGTACACTACAACCTAACCAGCTTCTGCCCAACCTTCCTTCCTTCCCTCTCTCTTTCACTCCTGAGGAGGCCTGCATCACAGTCTGATGGCTTTCCTAGCCTTTCCTGGCTCTGTCCCATTTCCCCTTAGAGGCATTTCCTGGAAGTTAGATACTGTTTTTGGCATAAAATGTAGATCTGGGTGATTCCAGGCTGTGTTTCTAATTAATGCTCTTTATTGC
The DNA here is from genome assembly GCF_019186645.2 of Phyllostomus hastatus. Lineage (NCBI taxonomy): Eukaryota > Metazoa > Chordata > Mammalia > Chiroptera > Phyllostomidae > Phyllostomus > Phyllostomus hastatus. The sequence goes on from NW_025333857.1 coordinate 12,481,966, forward strand.
CTTTCTTCTCATGAACTTCAGCTTCAGTCATCAGATGGGCACATCCTCTTTCCTACCAGCTTGTTATCATTTTTAATACTTTATTATTTAAAAATACTTATGTGTATGTGATTATGTCTGGCATATTACATAGGCATATAAATGAAAATTATCTTGTTGAAAATTTAATTGTGTTTTATTGAATTATGCAAATTTATAAGAGTTCACAAAGCTTGTTGTTGAGTTTATATGCAGACTCTGAGGCCTCTGTTATTGTTGCTGATTGTTTATAATTTGTCCCCTACCATTCTCCAGTTCCACTTTTCATTGTTCTCATTAATTGGGGTTTATAATTATGCTGGTCAACCTAGAGAGTCCAGGAATTCACATAGGCCAGAAAACTAACATTTGCATGTAGCCCTTCTGGTCTGGCAGGGAATATCAAAAGCCACAAATGCTAGTCTAAGGAAGAAGTTGTTTAAGTCTGTTGAATGGGTGTCACCAAGAGAATGAGGGCATTGTAAGCTGTGAGCAGGATACCATTTACATGAAGAAGAGGAAGAGACAGAGGAATAAGCAGGCTCTTCTAGGTCCTTCCTGGAACTGGCTGGCAGCAATCTGGCTGGCTATTTGCTGAGTTCCCAGGACTCCATCGGGAGTTCATTCTTCATAAACAGAATATTTCATCAGAACAATTAGGTCTTAATTCCTAAAGTGTGCTTGGCTGGGAAAGAAAGCAGAAATAGCCACAGGGATTGGTATTCTAGGAGTGGGTGAGTCTGAAGTGATAAGTGGAAGAAGAGCTACGGAGTAAGGACAGTGGAGAGGAAGCAACTAGAATAAGCTGAGTCTTGTGGAAGCAACCCTCCTCAACAGCAGACTGGATCATAATGATGTCTTTTTTTTTTTAAGATTCATTCATTTTTTAAATTTATTTTTTCCATTACTATTTATCACCTTTATACTCCCCCACCCCTCCTCCTGGAATCACCACACTGTTGTCCACGTCCACTAGTCCTTTTTCCTTTTTGCTGGATCTCTCCACTCCTTAACCCCACCCCCATAGCTGTCATCCTGCTCTCCATCTATGAGTCTGTCTCTGTTTTGCTTGTTAGTTCAATTTGTTCATTAGATTCTACATATGAATGATATCATATGGCATTTGTTTCTCTCTGACTGGCTTATTTCATTTACTATGATGTTCTCCAGATCCACTCATGCTGTTGCAAAGGGTAAAATTTTCTTCTTTTTTATAGCTGAGTAGTATTCCATTGTATAAATGTCCTGTAGTTGTTTTATCTTATAACAATGTTTATATTCTGCTTTCCTGCCCCTATGGTGACAGGAAGTATGGCTGGAGAGTAGGAGGGAACCAAAGCCAGAGCCCAAAGGAAAGAGAAAGCTTAAACAACAGTACTTGATTTGGTGAAGACAGTCTTTGAAGAATACGCATATAAGCATAATGATGATTAGCAGGAACATCTGTGCACACACATGGGGATGGGGGGTAGTAGAGGGGAAGAAGGAACAATACCACCTTGCCCCTTTACAATAGTCAAATCCTCAGATATTAACTATATTTTGAGCTCTTCAAGAGGAGGAGTCATGAATTTTTCTCCTGGTTGTGTACCAGTGTTTCCCAGCACAGAGCTGCTGTCATGGCAGGGCCTCCTTGAATACAGAGTCTTGTTCTTTGGGTGTCAAAGAAAATGGGTTCTTCGCTTCCTGGTAATATGCACTGTGCTAAATGACTTGCATCCCCATGAGCTCAAAAGTTCCCCACCACACCTGTAACATTCTTCCTTCACACGTTTAAAAAATATATTTTTAAAATTGATTTTAGAGAGAAGGAAGGGGGTTGGGAGAGAGAGAGAAACATTGACTTCCTGTTCCACCCATCCATGGATTCACTGGTTGATTCTTGTAGGTGCCCTGATTGGGGATCAAACTTGCAACCTTGGCTTATGGGGACAATACTCTAACCAACTGAGCTATCCAACCAGGGCCTTCCTTTACATATTTCAAGAGCTCTATCTAACAGTTTGGTTCTACCAGATGTCTTTGACTAAGCATGAGGTTTGTTGTTACCAACAGTCAATACTAGATTAAACTCCTACTGATGGGTGACTCAAATGTTGGAAAAATTTTAGTTTCAGGTGACAGCTAATAAGCTTAGTAATTAATGTCTGTAGAAAGCTATTGTTTCAGGAACTGAAGGTATGACCCACCTTGACTCCAGAAGACCTGAAGCAGTTCCACCTTTGCCTCAGGAGGGCTGCAAGCAATCAGGATGGTATTTGAGCCATTGTGCTCCAGGGTGAGATGTTCACAACCCAGGACACAGATAAAAGAATGCTGCAGTCTTTTTTTATCTTATTAACTTTTCCCCTGAATTCCAAACCCCTTACCTACACTTTTCTTCTCTTTATGATAAGTGTACATTTAAAATGGAATACAAGGTGGTCTGTTAGGGTACAAACCTGCATTTTCTCAGATCACCGACCATCTGAATAAAGTTCCCACAAAGATTCAATCCCTGTCTCTGATTATTAGGCCTGGTAGATGACAGGCAACATGAATGCTGGCTTTTCCAGTTTCACTATGGCTATTGACCACTTTCTGAGAGTACTGGGGAATCAACTGCAAACCAAAGATGTAGGGTGGAGTGTGGGGGTAGCTGGTTGGAGGTGGTGGTAAGCAAGAACCTGAAGGGAAACTGCTCATTCTGATGGGTGAAGACAGTGCCAGCAGACCCAAGTGAATGAGCCACCAAAAAAGGAAGCCCAGGGGACTTCTACTTTTCCCAAGATGTATATCTACAAAATCTCCTACCTATTCAGAGGATTAGTAAGGAGCTGCCAGATTTCCTCAGGGACTCTCACAACTGCTTGGAGATTATATTGGGGATTTTCAAAGATACACAGGAAGGAATATCACAAGAAAGTCTGGCATGAAGCTAATGATGGCAATATGAGATCCATTGCTAAGTGATTTGCAACCTGACTTTTGTATATTAACCTTCAATCCTTTGTGGGGGAGAGACAAACTTCCCTCTGCCCTTAAGGTTCTTTTAGCAATTCTGATAATCAAATAGATGTGAGACACATTAGTGAGAGGGAAAAAAAACAAATTTAATACATACATATGTATGAGAATGTCACATACATGACAGAGTCAGAAATCCCACATGCAAAAAACTTGAGAGTTGAATTATGTTCTGAGCTAGGGAAGTAATGTGCCTTGGGGGTTTCAGAGGGTCATTGCAGAATGGTAAGAAGAGTAGATGTTTGGTAGATAGAAGTTTGCCCTGCCTTATAGGTGGGTAAAAAAGAGATTGTCACTGATAATCTTTTATTATGGGCAAGGCCCCTAATTCAAGTTCTTCTAGATAGTTAGAGGAAGGAGCAAAAGTTTCTCTTGAGCCTGAAGCTCAAATTGGCCTTAACTCAAAACAATCTGCATACTACAGAAGCACATCTTGGGGTAACTAGATATGGTCCCCCACAGCTGTAATAATCTTTGGGATAATCGCTTATTAGTTCCTTGTTTTGACAATTCTTTTGGATCTTCTGTAAAGACTATCATGTCATCAGTGAATAAAGACAATTTTATTTATTTCTTCCTAAACTGCATACATTTTATTTCCTTTTCTTGTCTTATTGCATTAGTTAAAACTCCCAGTACAAGGTCAAAAGAGACTGGTGAGAGGGGATATCCTTACCATGTATCTGATCTTAGTACGAAGGCTTCAAGTTTCTCACATTATGATACTTTTTGTTTTTAATTTTTCTCTGTTATGCTTCCTGCTTCTAAAAGTAGAAATACTGGATCATTAAACATTTGCAAATGTTTTAAGAGATATATAAAAGAAAAGTGGAAGTTTTTTACAATGCATGCCTGCATACCCCGAATTGCCATGACCAGATAGTATACTTCGTGATTTAGAAGCAGATTGTGTCTTTTATTTTTGTTTTCTTTTAAAGATTTTATTTAATTTTTATAGATAGTAAAAGGGAGGGAGAAAGAGGGGCAGAGAAACACTGATATGTGAGAGAAACATCAAACAATTGCTTCTCACATGCTGGCAACTGGAGACCTGGCCCACAACCCAGGTGTGTCCTCTGACCAGGAATCAAACTGGTGACCTTTTAGTTTGCAGGCCAGCACTCAACTCACTGAGCCACACCATTGAAGGTACAGATTGTGTCTTAACACACAGTATTTCTGACTGCCTGAAAAATTGTACCAAAACTGAGATTCCTTGGCAGTTTAGAGTATATGTACCAAGTTGTGCGTATATTGTGTATAAAGGAGAGACAGAAAGAGACAGAATGAACATGAAGTCATCCCTGCTTCTTTTCTGGGAAATGTTCTTCAGTTCTTGATTTGTATCTTTCATAGGAAATTGTGTTATGAATTAGGTAGTCAGATACTTTTTTAATGTGAATATGTTAAAATTTAATTCAATCCCAGAATGTTCTTATCAGAATTATCCAAGAAATTATAAGTTAAAATAAAGGACTGGTTATGAGCTATAAGTTACATATGCGCTCATCTGTTGGAGAGCTGTCAAGAACATGGTGGCTTAGGTATGGTGTCTGCCCAAGAATCTCTGTAGGTCTTATGAGTACATGAAGAATAGGAGCCATGTCTTAGAGATGCAGGGAGGATATCCTAGGATGGCGGGTAGCTTGAGAATTCCATTTGTAAATGAATTTTTGGAAACCTGAAATTTAAACTTAGACCTCCTCATGGAAGTGAAATCGTCTGCCTTTGGGGACGTACCACCCACCAAGCAATGTCAGTGATTGGTGCTTCCTAGTAGGAGATGTGTGTTGCTTGGAGAACACAATTGTAGAGGCCCAGCAGGTGACTAGGAATGGGTCCTGTGATACTGTAGCTGACTTTGCTCAGTTTATGGTCCCACACTCCCACCCACACTTTCCAAAACATTTGAGAGACTATGTCTTGGTTCATCAATTAGAATTGCAATTTTGAGACATCCTAACTAGCCATCTCCAAGCAGCTGTGGGGTTTCCTGACTCAGGTATATGTGTGCAAGTTCACAGTTGGATTTTTCTAGAACTAGTGAGCTGCACCCAGTTACTGACTTTTTTTTTGTAGTCAAGCTTTGAGGTTGAATTTAGCAATCATTAGTGACTTCTCTGGCTAATTGTTTAGTTTTTTAACATTAATTACAATCTAATAAAAATCTTTATAAATTTTTTTATTGTGTCACAAGTAGTATATGTTCACTTTAAAGAATAACCAATAGGAAAAAAATTAGCTATTGTATAATTCTTCTACCTAACTCTGATTAGCATTTTTGTGCATTTCCTTTTAAAATCCCTGTACTTTAATAAGCTTTAATAAATAGATATTTTTTAGTTACATGAGAAATTTTTTTCTTTTATTTCAACTTAGGGATAACTATGATGTTTCTTTGTTTTTTTTTTTTTAAATATTTTATTTATTTATTTTTAAAGAGAGGGGAAGGGAGGGAGAAAGAGAGGAAGAGAAACATCAATGTGTGGTTGCTTCTCACACACTCCCAACTGGGGACCTGACCCACAACCCAGGCATGTGCCCTAACTGGGAATTGAAGTGATGACCCTTTGGTTCATAGGCCAGTGCTCAATCCACTGAGCCACACCAGCCACGGCTCTTTGTTCCTTTATAGAAAGATTGTATTTGTATCCTTCAAAAACATTTGACCATGAATTATTTTTATTCAATCCTAATAGCAATCTTGGAGGTTTTAGATATCTGTATCCTTATCTTCTGGATGAAGACACTGAGAGCTGTAAGATTTCTTTATGAAAGTATGAGAATGCATTCTATTAACTATAGGTTGAGAAGCAAATAATAAATTAGTTTGCTCTGGTTGTTTAAATACATATTCTATCAAGTGGCACACTTATACTTTTGAAAGAAGGCTAAGTTTTAAAAAGAGTTTTATGTTGACCCACAGAACAAATTCCTTGGACCTTGATTAATGTCGCTTTAGTTTGATCCTTAAATGGGCCATAATATTTCCAGCCACTAAATACCAAACCGGTTGTTTCTGTGTTCCCTCCTTGAGTGTTTATCTTATGTCTTCAGAGATGTATTCAAATCGTCACATTGCTTATATTGGAGCCATATGGGTGACTGGGTTAACAAGCAACCTGGTCTGCTTCTGTCACATGTCTGAACACTCCCCAGTTTTCAACAAGAATGAGGTCAATTGCAGAATATTTAATGTTTATGATATATTTAGTGAAAAGTAAGCTACAGAATATTATCAATAATATAAAACCACTTTTATAAAAATATAAGTTTAGATAGGTACCCCCTGGCTGGGTAGCTTAGTTGGTTAGAGCATTGTCCCAATACACCAAAGTTGAGAGTTTGATCTCTGGTCAGGGCACATAGAAGAATCAACCAGTGAATGCATAAATAAGTAGGACAACAAATTAATGTTTTTCTCTCTCTCCCTCCCTTCCTCTCTCTAAAAAAAAAATCAATAAATAAAGATTAGGTAGATGCACTTCCTTAGAAAAATATGGGAATGGTATAATACAAAATATAAGTAGCATTGAGTTATGGATTCTAATAATTATGAATTTTTAACACTATGGATATAAATTCATTTTTAATATATTGACTATAGAGAGAAGAAGTGAGAGAGAGAGAAACATTGATTTGTGGTTCCACTTATTTATGCATTCATTGGCCAATTCTCAGTTTATTCTCATATGCGTCCTGACCAGGGATGGAATCCACAGCCTTGGCACATTGGGATGACACTAATCAACTGAGCTTCCCTGCCAGGACCAAAACCAAAGTGATACTACAATAAACAAAATTCCATTTATTTCTAACTTCTTCTCCCTCCCACTGTCTTTCCTTCTTATCTAAAACTTTCATCAAACTAAGTGCTACGTGGTTTCCTCTCAATTCTGAGATGATTTTTGGAAGCAAAAATTATGTAAGAAGAGTATAGTGTGAGGAGGAATGAAAAACCAGCATGTATTGTATGTATAACATTCAATTCAATTCAGTTCTATATTACCTAGGTACATGTGGATTTACTTATGTCTGTATTTCCAAAAGTATATCGTGTGACCTATAAGGCCAGCCTGAAGCTTCTTAATGCAGGGAGGGGGCAGTGTTTTTGAGTCCATATTCCATTATCTCCCTATTAGTTATATCTGATCAGAATCTAAGTGATCAGTGTAAATGGGGGGCAGTAGCTAGTTGATCTGCATTTTAATTTCAGAGAAATGGCCTTTCTTTTGAGACAGCAGAGTGGTTTTATTTATTTATTTTTCATGCCTCAAACTATTTTTTATTTGCAACTATAGGATTTCACACAATCCTTCTAAACAACAATGACATATAATATATTTCCTTGTGTATAAATAACTTACATATTCTTTATAATGCTTACATATGCTTAAAGGTGCTAGAACAGACTGTCCACTCTTACAGTGTTCTCATATACAACAGAGTTGATACACAGTATGTAAATACTCAAGTCCAAAATTTAAAACTCAAGCACTTGACTAACCTTAATAAAGTTTCTCAAATTATATCGATATATCTAAAGTGAACATGTGACCCTGGCTGGTGTGGCTCAGTGGACTGAGCACTGTCCTGTGAACTGAAAGGTGGCCAGTTCAATTCCTGGTCAGGTCACATGCCTGGATTGTAAGCCAGGTCCCTGGTTGGGGGTGTGTGAGAGGCAACCAATTGTTGTTTCTCTCACTCACACATTGATGTTTCTTTCCCTCTCTTTCTTCCTCTCTTCCCCTCTCTCTGAAAATAAATAAATAAAATCAATAAAAAATAAAGTGCATATATGTTTTAAGAAAGATTATTCTCAGTAACTTCTTTATAAAAACATGTTTGAGGGTTTGACCCATCCAACTTGACTATCATGGGTATGAACTTGTAACTTTTAACATGTAGTCAGATTTATTCTACTTTCTCTCTGCACCAACAAAATCCAAAGCAGCTAGTGAGGTGTTAACATGTGAGGATTAATTCAATGATTCCGGTCACAATGCATTCCAGGAGGAGGTACACATGCTACTGGAATTGGGCCATATGGCTTATTCTTACCTTCCCTGACTTGGATGACCAAATGGAACAGGATGAAGCAAGTGACTCTGATGGCCATTTCCTAGGTACCTTCTTGGCCTTGTCAGGGCAAAGGGTGCCACACTGGAAGAGCTGGGAATGTCAGTTCTGAAATCTGATACACAGGGCTTGGAATTGCAGTCACTTGAAAAGGTTTCACTTTTGCTTTGTTACTTGTTTCTATATCTGAAGGAAAGAATCCTGAATGATAATTAGAGGTAACCTTGTCAAGGGCCCTGGTAACTTTCTTAGAGATCTTGTCCTTGTTCTCACACTCATTTTCAAAGCTAGCAACAACAAATGCATTGCACTTTTTTAAATTTTCATTGAATTTATTGGGGTAACATTGGTTAATAAAATTATATAGGTTTCAAGTGTACAATTCTATAGTATATCATCTGTATATTATATTGTGTATTCACCACCAAAGTCAATTCTCCTTCTGTCACCATTTATCTCCTTTTTCCCTTTTTCTACCCTCTCCACCTCCCTTTCTCTGCCATAATCATTGTAATCACCAAACTGTTGTCTGTGTCTATGAAGTTTTGTTTTTTGCTTAATCCCTTCATCTCGTTTTTCTCTCTATACCGACAGCACACCTCACATGGGTCCACCCACAGAATGAATTCCTTTGGCAAGTCCAGGTCACTGTACAAGACACATCTCTTCTCACAATGCTTTCAAGATGCCAGGATTGACTCTGAAATTTACTGACACAAATGCACCTGTAGGCCTGTCCTTTTGATAGTTTTTCAGGATACCAGTGATTTTTAGATTTTTCTTGAAGTATTAGCATTAATTTCTCAGCAAACCTCTCAATTGCTTCTTTTTTCAACTTAATCATGTTTTTGAATAAGCTTTGTGAAAAAGAAGATAATGGCAGCAATTTCACTCATCTTTCTGCTGCCACTTCCCTGGTGTTGTAAATTGGGTGCCCTGGCCATCTCCAGGCAAGGAACCAAGTGTGCTGTCTCAGGGCCCCAGCACTAATTGGCAAGGAGCAGAGCGAGCCTAGTCCAGCTCCAGCAGCTCCTGTAGCTCCTGCGGCTCCTGCATCCCACAGTGGCTTAAGTTTGCTAAAGCCAAACATGAAAATTCCTACAGCCTTGGAAAAGTGATGTTGTTTTCATAGATGCCATTCTTACAAGAATAACTCTGTGTCATATATTTTTTATTTTTTCATTTCAGTGTTCTAACATTTGAAGATCATCAAAGACAGATTGATTTCTTTATTCTTTTTTATGGATATGTTAAAAAAGATATTAGGATTACTCAGTACCAGTATCATTTTAGATTAACTCTTAATTCTTGATAAATTTCTTAATATTTATAGTAGGGTGGGTCTTCATGTCTGCTGAACTTTGGATCATGAAATATCCCTCTTAGTGAAGCTTTTAGGATTTTTAAAAATAAAATATCAAGGATAAATAAAACAGCATTAAAATGAAAAGAGAACCAACTATATGGGAAAACATATTTGACCGTGATACCTTGGATGAGGGTTTTGACACAACTTCACTCCAGGAAGACAATCAATCAAATTAAAAAATGGGCTAAAGACCTGAACAGACACTTCTCCAAGGAGGACATCCAAAGGGCTCAGAGAAACATGAAAAGATGCTCAGCATCACTAGCTATCAGAGAGATGCAAATTAAAACCACAATGAGATACCACCTCACACCAGTAAGAATGGCCATCATAAACAAATCAACAAATGAGTGTTGGAGAGGATGCAGAGAAAAGGGAACCCTAATGCACTGTTGGTGGGACTGCAGACTGGTGCAGTCACTGTGGAAAACAATATGGAATTTCCTCAGAAAAGTAAAAATGGAACTGCCTTTTGACCTGGCAATTCCACTGCTGGGATATCATCCTAAGAACCCTGGAACACCAATCCAAAAGAACCTATGCACCCCAATGTTCATAGCAGCACAATTTACAATAGCCTAGTGCTAGAAGCAATCTAAGTGTCCATCAGTAAATGAGTGGATCAAAAAAAACTATGGTACATTTACACACAGCAGAATACTACACAGCAGAGAGAAAGGAGGAGCTCCTGCCCTTTGCAACAGCATGGATGGAACTGGAGAGCATTATGCTAAGTGAAATAAGCCAGGCAGTGAGGGACAAATACCATATGATTTCACCCTTCACAGGAACCTAATCAACAACAACAAAAAAGCAAGCAAAATATAACCAGAGACATTGAAATTAAGAACAATCTGAAAGTAATCAGAAGGGAGGTGGGAGGGAATAATGGGGGAAAGGGTTTTCAGGAAAAACTACAAAGGACATATGGGCAAAACCAAGAGGGGGGGTGGAAGCAAGGGTGGGAGGTGGGCTTGGCTGGGGTTGGGGGCAGTGGTGGGGGGTAAATGCAGACAACTGTAATTGAACAACACTAAAATAATTTAAAAAATAAAATATCAAAATAAATGTGGGACTTTGATTAAGTGTCTCAGAGAAAAATTATCCTGACTTTGAGGGTTTCATTCTACAGCTCGGAGAGTGGGATGATTCTGGAAATGGCCCTGGGACTGGTTGGTAATGCTGTGTTTCCACAACTCCCTCAGTTGTTTGCTGAATCATTAAGGACCGCTAATTTGGCCTTGTCATAAGCCAGCCTAGGAAAAGAAGCTTTGCCAAATCCATTTCCACAGCTGCAACGTGGATGTTGACAGTGAATGTGATAGTTAAGTCATTCTTAAAACTTTTGACTCAGTAATCTTTCCAAAATTAACATACTTAAACAAAACCAATAACACATCTCTCCCACCTTGCTCTTGATCAATAAGAGGACTCAGAGAAATAGAAGAATCAGGCATCTTCACAAAATGAAACCAGGCCAAATGGACAGGTTCCAAAGGTGGCTGCCCACAGTTCTTACCTCTGACAAAACTGCTGAAGCAGCCATCTGAAGAGAAGATGCTTGCCTGAGGATCTGTGTTCCAGGCCGTTTTCATGCACACAGAAGCACATAGCAACTCACAGGGCTATGTTATCACTAGTGTTGTCATCTGAGCTTTCTGGTCCCAAATAAAAATGACCTGACTCTGATTCTTAATTGTTGAGAAAGAACACGAAAAAGAAATAAACATTATCCGCAGGCCTTTGGGAAGTGATCAAACCTGGGGACTGACATATAGGTAGCATATGAGAGGGGTGTGTGTGGCAGGGGGTAGTTTGAACAGACTTTCTTAACTTTATGTAGCCTTCTTTCCCACCTACCAAGCATAAGCTCTTCCTGTTTCCCTAAGGAAGTGCCCCTCACCTTTAGTTTTTGTTTCTTTCTTACTACTTCACCGCTCCTTGCTTTTTATTTTAACATCCATTCAATAAACATTTGCTAGGGACCTTTAGACATTTGTCCTTTAGAGGTGGCATGATAGAGCTGAAAGAACGCTGTTTTCAAAGGATCTGTCATGTACAAACTGGGTAACCTGGGACAAGAGATTTTGAGCCAGAGCACAGAATAAGAATAGCACATTCTTTCTACTCTACATGAGAATATATTTTGTAAATTACTTTTAAAAATGTTTAAATTAACCTCTAAATGCCCTTAGGAGAGGGGAGTTAATAAACTAGTCTTTAGTATTCTGGTTATTCTGGTTAGAATTTGTTTATAAAGTGCATATGAATTTTTAGTATAGAGCACAGACTTGTTAGGGAGGATATTGCAGCAGGGAAACTCAAAGCAGGCAAAAAACATTAATGCACCTGGGTGAAGGAGGCTTCTCTAAGGAGCAAAGGGGCTGAAAGAGTAGGTGAAGGGGCCCATAATACTTTGCTCGCTTTGTTTTTTCTGTGGTCAGGTCCTGATTGTCAGTGACCTGGATACACAGTAGACTATGGCCTCCAGGCAGAACTGCTCAGGTTACCCAGGACAAAGGCCATTCATCCTGCCAAGCACACTGCCTTGCTTAGCAAGTCCAAAATCATTCATTCTTGGGGTTCTTAGCCCTTGAGGTTGGGAATCAGTTCTCTGGGGCACACCAGTAAGCTTGAGTTGGAGTTTAAATTGATAAATATATGTTATAAAGGGCAATTCTTTATGGCAAAATGATTTGATGAAACTGATTTATCATTGAGTTGTTCTTTTGCATGCACTGTGGAAAGGCCATGGAGTCAGGCACCTCAGGTTCTGGCTTCAACTCTGCCAGCCTGTAGTGACTTAGGACAGTAATTTTCAACTTTTTTCATCTCATGGCATACATATACTAATTATAGAATTCTGGAGCACATCAAAAAATATATTTTTTGCCGATCTGACAAAGAAAGTTATAATTTTGAACCATTCACACCACATGGCTGTTGTATTAGCTGTTGTCATTTTTTTAATTTGACAATCTAAGGGAAAAGAGGTCAGGGCCTCTGACTAAATAGTCAGGTATTTGCATGTTTTGGAAATTCTTGCAGCACACAGACGTGCCTGCCAGGGAATATCAGTGGAAAATTGCTGCCTTAGGCAAATCACTCAGCTGCTTTGTCCCTCAGAAGAGTCTGGTGAATGTGGTCTTTTCATAAAGTGTAATTCTTGGTTTACTTGCATAAGAATGTCCCGGGGTACTTTTTAAACATTCCTACCTATTTCTTAAATCGGGTGAATCAATCTCTGGGGATGAGGCCCCAGAATCTATATTTTAATAAGGGTCCCAGGCCATTACCATGCACACAGAGACCCACTGGATGGGACCATCAACAGGATCTCTTCCTATTCTAAAGTTATGTTAATTCTGATGATCTAAATTTTAGTTAGCTTTATTTTTCCATGAACAAAGCAAAATTAACCAAAGAAAATTACATTTGCTAATAACCTACTATTTGTGTAGTGCTGTGTTTTGGGCCTTTTACAGGTTATCTTATTTTTCTGCATAATAAACCTTTGAGGCAGATATTATTATTACCACCACAGTATGCATAGATTCAAAGTTGGGACTCCATACAAACTTCTAATTATAGAATGAATAAGTTGGGAATGTAATGTATAACATGGTGACTATAGTTAACAATATTGTATTGTATGTTTGAAAGTTGCTAAGAGTAGATTTGAAAAGTTCTCATCACAAACACACACACAAAGTATAGCATGTGAGGTGATAGCCTCACATGCGTTGTGAGGCTTAACTAACGTTGTTGTGATACACTTTTTTCAATATATACATGTGTAAGATCTCTACGTTGTACACCTTAAACTTATACAACATCATATTTCTATTGTATCTCAATAATGCTGGAAACAAAAATGTTGGGACTCTGATTTCAAAGTCATTCACTGTGCCATGTTACAGTGAGAAACTACAAAAGAGCTTATAGTAATTTATAAGCTCCAGTGTTTATAGGAAGGATATTGTATAGCTATAAACAAACTAAGGCATTGGTATTTTGTGAAATAAGATAATATAGTGGGAAGGATTCCTAGATATGACCTATCTCCTTTATCTTACAGGCACTGAGGCTTATGAGTCAAGTGTATTTATTAAGAACATACACCAAATAGAGATGTACAGCATAGAAAGTAGAGGTGGACATGCCTGGTTTGAGGCCCAGTTCTACTAGTTACTATTTTGTGACCATAGGGCTGAGGAAGGAAGACCTTATGGAGATGAAGAGCTGCGTCACACAGAGTGAGTAGAGTTTGCCATATGGTGTAGGGGTTCAGAACAGGCCTTCCCAAAATGCACCACTTTGGCATGTGAATTATTTTGAGCAGATGTCAGACTCATGATAAAATTTTACCTCTCCCTTAAAGAATTTAAATTAGGAGCCTTGCCCATAAGTGTTGTCACTGGAAATAACTTTTTATGAACTATTTATAGGGCAGGGCTAGCTTCTAATTTCTAAACATCTGCTCCTCTTATCACCCTGCAATGACCCTTTGAAGCCCCCAAGGCACCTTAGCTCATTCTTAGCTCAGATTGCCATATATACTTCATTTTAACTTTCTGTCCCTGAATCTCTCATATGTGTGGGGTCTCTTACTTGCTCATGTATGTGGGGTTCCCATTCATATGTATGTAATGAAATTTGGTCATTTTCTCTTGTTAATGTGTCTCATGTTTATTTAATTAGTAAACCAGCTGAAAGAACCTGGAGGGTAGAGGTAAGTTTCTTCCACCCCCCACAGTGGGCAGGCATTCCAGACAGAGGAAATGAGAATATGTCCAAAGAGAGAGCTCTGAGAGGGACAGAGCCCTTCATGGAGGAGTGGATGCAGGTGCATGTAGCTGGGGCACATAGTGTTCATGGGGGAGGGAAGTCAAGATAGGGGTATTGGAAGAAGAAGGAGTCACCTTGCCTCTGGGAGAGACAACTTCATTGCCAGATTTTTTTCCTTGCTATTTTACTATTACTTGGTATCAATAGTATACCCAAAGAGGTGGGACTGATGTAGCTTAATGGATTGGGTGCCATTCTGCAAACCAGAAGTTTGCCGGTTTGATTCCCAGTTAGGTCTCATGACTGGGCTGTGGGCCAGACCCTCAGCTATGGGTGTGTGAAAGGCAACCAATCAATGTTTCTCTTGAATATTGATTTTTCTCCTTCTGTTTCTCCCTTCCTTGCCCTCTCTCTAAATATAAGTAAATAAAATCTTTAAATATATACACCCAAAGAAGGTTGAGTTGCTACAAACTCTAGGGAATGTGTCTTTGTCAGGAGGGTCTCCCATACTTTGCAGTCTAAGAAGGAAGACCAGGCAGGGCCTGGGGTTTTGCTGGTCCCTTGGAGCCTCTTCTACTTTCCCTGTGAGCTGTGTTCTCTGCAGTCCAATGTCCAGCAAGGTTGTCTTGAGCAAAAAAGCTCTGGGTATGGTTAGAAAATACTAACAGTAGCTATCATTTCTATATACCTGGCATTATTCTGACTTGAATGTACTGATTTATTTAATCCCCACAAAAACCTTATGAAGTAAGCACCACCATATTTTTCTTTTCTCAACTTTTCAAAAGTTTTTTTTAAAGGGAGTATAGCATACATGTAAAAAACTATATGTAAATGTACAGTTTAATAAATTTTCACACAAATAACTAGCACTGAGAACAAGAGAAAGAAAATTACCAGAACCTAAAAGTCCCCTCGAGGCCCTCTATAGTCACTAGTCTTCCCTGTTCCCCAAAGCAAGGGTCCCCTAACTTCCTGGCCCCAGACTTGTACCGATCTGGGCCTGTTGGGAACTGAGCTGCACAGCAGGAGGTGAGCTTGAATGTAATGCCCTTGAATTACCCCAAAGCCATCCGCCCCACCTGTACCCATGGAAAAATTGTCTTCTACGAAAACCACCCCTGGTGCCAAAACGGTTGGGAACTGCGACCCCAAAGCAACTACTATCTTTACTTCTGAGGGCAGAGCTTAGTTTGCTTGTCTCATACAATATTATTTGTATACAGCTTCTTTCACTTACATTTCATTGCATGTAGTTATAGGTCTGTTCATTCTTCTTGCTATGTAATATCCTCAATCTTTTATTTTGAAATATTTTAAGCCCAAGAAAATTTGAAAAACTAGTGCAATGAACATCCAAATACCCTTTACCAAGAACATGAAAGAATACTATTACTGTATTTTGTTGTGTATAATGTGCACTTTTTGCCCAAATTTTTTAGGGAAAAATAAGGATGCACATTATACATGGGTAGTGATTCTGTATCTACGTGTTTTTAATTATTTTATTTATTTGTGTATGCATTAAAAGCATAACTCTAGAGAGCAATATTGATATCTGATTGTAAAATAATACCCTGGAATATGACACGTGGTTTTGTTTCTAAATATAAATAAATAAGTAATTGAATTAAAAATTAAAACGTAAGGTTTTTTCCTGAAAGTTTGGGCCAAAACTGTGGGTGTGCATTATACATAGCAAAATACAGTACATATTTCTATTTTATAGATGAGGGAACTAAGGCAAATAGAATTAGGTAACCAGCCTAGGTCATGCCTCTGGAATCTAGTCAGCCTGGCTCCTGCTAAGTCAGTCATAAAACTGTAGATAAGTCCTGTGACTTTTCTGAGGCTGTTTCTTCATTGTTAAGATGGAGTGATAACCCCCTTTTCATTGAGTTTCCAGGCTGTCGTGAGGTTCAAACCTGAGGAACATGTGAAAATGTTTTGTGAAGAGTAAAAAGTGGTGGTACTCAAAAGAGGTACTGTTAAAAGTGCAGGTTCACCTGGGCTTCACCACCTAGATCCTGATTCAGTACACCTGGGATAGAAAACAAACTGTTTAACAAGTGTGTAAAGGAGCCATGGACAAAGTGAAATGGGTGTGGGATTGAGGGTAGGAGGTGGAGGGTGGGGGGGTGGTGAGAGTGGTGGGGGAAAAATGAAGACAACTGTACATGAACAATAAAAAAATAAACCAACAACAACAAAAAAACATGCTAGGTGATTCTGATGGACTAGTTCCCCTACCAAACTATGAAAAAACACTTCTGTAAAACAATGGTTCTCTAAAGAGTATTAAAATAACCTGGAGGATACAGGTATTATTCTTGCCACTAGCTTTACCTTCTCACACAGACTCAGGAAGACAAGAGTTGCACGTGCCTAATTTGGTGCTTCATCTTCTGTGAGATTAGAGAATCTCTCTTCAATATTAGTTCCTGGAGCCCTCTTCTTAACAGATGTAAGTAATAGGAAAACAAAAGGAAGTTGCTTATCCTTAAAGAGGACAATGACTCACAGGTTTTTTGTTTTTTTTTAAGGGGAAAGATGGAGGTATTTGTAGGCCAAAGGGCAAGTCTTCTATTGCAAAATAAGGTCAGATTAGTGAAAAGTAAAAAAAAAAAAAATCATTACTCAAAATTCAGCACATTCCTGTGTCATAGAGCAGAAGTTAATGATAGACACACCAAATACCTGCTTAGAGCACCAACAAAGCCAGCAGGCCAAAAACAAAAGAAAAAAAGTAATTTGATTGCTTAAAGCATTGAGGCTGTCAACGTGGGTGGGGGGAACATTTCCGGGCTTCCTAACATTTACAGTTTAGCATTGTATTTTATCTTGAATTACATGGGGCGGGGGGGGCGGGGGGGGCGGGGGGGGCGCGGCGTGTGGTGTGGTGTGGAGAAATGCCGTAACTGTTTTTCCTTGCTGAGGGCTTGTAGATTGTGGATGTATTCAGTCTTGCGTAAGGGACACATTTTTAATGATTCAGTTTGGATCTTTAAATATGATAAACAGTATTCAGGTGCATGCAACGTAAGTTAAGTAACTGAGGAGAATGCCTTTGTGGCCTTTTCACAAGGACACACAAAACAGGTGCCCCGCCTGGGCGCCTCCCCTAGCTCGGCGTTCTGGAGGTGGAGGACCTGTCGACCACCTCCAGTTCCAGGGAGACACCCGAGAGGCCGAGGCCCGCGGCCCTGTCATCTGGAGATTCCTCCGCCACTCATTCGGGGAGAAGTCCACTGAACACCTACCCAGCTCCGGGCGGTTGCTCAGCCTGTTTGCTAAAAAAAATCAGGTCAAAGTTGAGAATTCTACACAAGAAAACAAAAACAAGAACTGCGACTCAGATGTTGGTTTGTTTCTTCTAAAATAAATTAACGCACAGCCCACGACTTTTTTTAAAAAAATTAGTCATCTCGCGTAATAAGCATAGGCAGCTTTCAGCCTGAAGTGTATCGCTGAGAAAAAAAGGGGGTACCGACACAAGGTATTCAGGGTCCCTTTCAGTCATTCCGATTCAACTTTAAAATAGGAATATGTATGAAGAATAGACTTCAAAGTCAAAAGAGCAGTGAAACAAATCTCTATAGGTCCGCCATCCGGTTAGAATTTTACAAAACTTTACAAGTAAAGTAAGTCTAGAATCATTGTTTCCATTTTTAAGAACAGTTTTATTTTGAGGACTAATGGTTTTGAGCGATTCCACACCGCCGTTTGCAGAAACCCCAGAGCCAGCCCAGGCGCCGGCCTCATTTTTGCCACAGGCTTCCCAGGGTCCCAAACTCAGGCAGAACCCCCAAGTCAGGCAGAACGAGCTTCCCCCACACAACACGTCGCGACTCGGGGAAGGCGTCAAGGGCAACTTTCGGCCTTGAGCGCAGGGTGTTCCGGGTCCCAGCGGCTGTCACGTGTTGCGAGGGGCGGGGCGGGCCGGAGTATAAAGGCAGGTCCGGCGGCCCTGCTCTTTGAACGCCGTAGGTGTTTCTGGGGTCGGGCGTTCGGGACTCGCCGGATCTTCGCCTCTGGGTTGCCGTGGGTCGGTGAGTACGCGCCCTCTCTGTGCCCAGCGAGCTGGCCCGGGACCCCCGCCGGGCTCTGGGCTGGACGGCGTAGGGTGGAGGCCGGTGGGGTGTGCCCGTCTCAGAGCCCTGATGGGAAGGGGCGGTCCTGGGCCTGCGCCTTCGACACTTGCATTTGGTAGTTGAGTCTTCTTTTCTGCATGCTGCTCTAGCGCCGTTGTAGCTTCTTGGCTTGGTTGTGGGGTAACATTTTTCATTTGTCCCGAAAGAACATGATTTAAAAGCAAATGCGTTAGAATATCGTCTTAACGCAGAATTTTATGGGGTACACAGTGACAGCAGAGCAATCGATGCTAGCGCCTGACTTCCCCTTCGGCGCCGTTGTTACTCATTTCTTGTAAAGTGGGACCTTTGGTGGCCAGTGAACTGATTGGCCCAAAAGTACTGGGCCTCGGCCTGTGCTGGTTCTTGTTAACTTCCCAGCTCTGTTGCTGAGCAGGGAGGCAATTTTGTGATGGTGTGGGTCCTTGGGAGCACGAAATCTGCATTTAAAGCCGTCCTGAAATGAAATGATTCTCAATTCCCGGGAGCACCTCCTTCCTTCTATGCTTAATCACCGTTAAACTAGTTTCTTTGACAAGGAAGAAATAAGCCCCTCCCCACCCCTTCCCCCCAATGTGCTCCAACTAGGTTATCCCGACTGTTCAAGATGTCTTCTGCTTGAAATCTCTCTTTAGTTTTAACATGGATTTTAAGTTGGTTAGCATTTTTGTGAACGGATGTTCCCCTTCAAAAGGCATTTCTAATATCCTGGTGAAGAAACAAGACAAAAGTATCAGCAACTCTGCTTTTCCCTGCAGTCTGTTTTCTCTTCAAAGTTTACACAGGAGCTATGAAACTTTGCCCGAGGTGTTTGTCCATGGGAGAGGTCTCAGAGCTGGAGAGTGAGGAAAAGTGCAGAAGACTACACTTACATCATCTTGAATTTTAATCTACTTGAAATTAGTATTTGCTCAGGTTGGGGAATGAATCTGGAAGTCTTATTCTAGTGTTCTGAAATAAATTTCTCTTCCACAGCTTTCTTTCTCCACGAAGAAAAATGGTATCTGCTGCAGTTGATCCACAGCCGGTATGAATTTTAAATAGCTGTTTCTTCATTCTTTTCCCTCCCCAAGTGTTTTGAGAAGTTAATTCCCTCTCCTTCATGGTTGCAGAGTGTGGTGACTAGGGTCGCCAACCTACCCTTAGTAAGCTCCACATATGACCTCGTCTCCTCGGCTTATGTTACCACAAAGGATCAGTATCCTTACTTGAAGTCTGTGTGTGAGATGGCGGAGAAGGGTGTGAAGACCATCACATCGGTGGCTGTGATGAGCGCTCTGCCCATCATCCAGAAGCTAGAGCCACAAAGTGAGTTCTGATTCCCTGTCAAGATTTAAATCAAGGGACCTGTTGGGAGTGAGCCTGGAACTGGTTTGAATATGGTGAATGCCAGCCTAGTGCCCTGAGCACACAGCAGCAGCATCAGGGTATTTTCAGCCTCTCCTGAGGCACATACTGCCTTTGTCTAGAAACTGCTGGGTAGCCCTCGTTGTTATAGAAGGCCTGCTTCATAGCAATGGTAGATATTCATGATAACTTCTTAGAAATCCTCCTTGGGTGTTTCTATGTTGGCAGCTGAGGTCACAAGGAGAGGCGGTGTATAAACTGAAATTGACTTCTTTGGGACCACACAGTGTACATGAACTGCTTTAAAAATAAATGATAACATCTTATAGAAATATAATTAACACACCATACAATTCACACACTTAATGTGTATAAGTCACTCATTTTTTAAAAGTATATTCAGAGCTGTGCAGGTATTGCCACAATCAATTTTAAAACATTATTATCACCCTAAAAAGGAACATCATACCAGTTTCTGTTTGGATGATGAGAAAGTTCTGGGAATGAGATGGGTGATAGTTGCACAACATATGAGTACTTCATTCCCTTTTACTGTGGAATAATATCCCATTGTGTAGTTAGATCATATTTAACTTATTTACTCATCAGTTGATTGACATTTGGGTGCTTTATGGTGATAACAATAATGAGTGATACTGTGAACATTTGTGTATAAGTTTTTGTGTGAACACATGTTCTAAGTTCTTGGGTATATACTAGGAGTGGAATTGCTCGGTCCTATAATTACTGTTTCAGCTTTTGAGGAATTACTAGACTGTTTTCCAAAGTGGCTTATCATTTTACATTCCCACTAGCAGTGTATCAAGGTTTTCTATCTGAGCCCTTTTGAATGAAGGTTTAAATCAATCCCCCAAATGGTTAAGTCAAGGACTTTCTAGAGTAAAAGGAACCTTTAGAGAGTAGTTTTCTAGCTCTGCTACTTCCCAGATAAATTTAGGACTAGTGCTTGGCTTGGTCATCATTAGGGGGAAGCTGGACTAAAATCTAGGCCTTGTTAGGGAGATCCAGGCCTTGTTAGGGTGCTGTTAGCATAACCATTTTCTGTTGCCACATATTGACTTAAGTTTTGGTAGGGGATGAACTAGCAGGGAAATGCTAATTTTGAGAGTTCTCAGATACCTTATTCCCTGAATGGGGGTTCAGGTTAAACCTGGCTTCTCTTCCCTTTAAGTTTAGGAGCCAGTAGATGAGGAAGAAGCTTCTTAGCCAGCTTCCTACCTGGCTTGTCCCTCCTTCTGCCTATTGTACCCCCATCTCCTTATTTCCTTGTCAGAAGAAAGTTGCCAGCAACCTGCTTAGCCTCTTCTGTCTGAGCCTGAGAAACTAGGCAATGCACAGTGTGATAAATGAAGGTCAGCATTCTTGCTGCTTTTTATAACTAAATATTTAAGGGATGATAATATGTATTCATCCTATACCTACACTGTTAACATTTTCCCCATTTGTGATTCTTCTAGTTGCTATTGCCAATACCTATGCCTGTATGGGACTGGACAGGATTGAGGAGAAACTGCCTATTCTGAATCAGCCAACAAATCAGGTGAGCTTGGGACAAGAAGGCTGAGGCTTCCCATCTCACATATTTTCATGTTCTGTCTGTTTAGCCTAGCTGGTTCTCATGTGGTGTTTGGTAAATGCAGAGATAGTATATAGGACCTTTCTGACTTGGTGTCTGCAAGCACATCCAGTAAGATGAAGGAACAGACATGTCTGCCTGTAACATCTTGATAGATTTTATATGTTTACCTCATTTGCTATTCCAACAACCATTGAATGGTGGCAGGTATGGCAGATGTACCTGATGAGGCTCATCAGTTCTTGGAGACTTGCCCAAGACCTAAAGCTAGAGAGCGAAAGGGACTGATTCCTTTTTTAACTCTTTAACTATGCTGCCTTAGTTAAGATTTTCAATATGTATTTATGCCCTTGCTTCTCTCAAGCCAAGTGATCTATTTTTCTACTTGTAGGTTGTTGCCAATGCCAAAGGTGCTATGACTGAGGCAAAATATGCTGTGACGACGACTGTGACTGGGGCCAAGGATTCTGTGGCCAGCACGATCACTGGGGTGATGGACAAGACCAAGGGAGCGGTGACTGGCAGTGTGGAGAAGACCAAGTCTGTGGTCAACGACAGCATTAACACAGTCATGGGGAGTCGGATGATGCAGCTGGTGAGCAGTGGAGTAGAAAATGCGCTCACCACATCAGAGTTGCTGGTAGACCAGTACCTCCCTCTCACTGAGGAAGAACTAGGTAAGTGGATTTTTGTATTGAAATAATGTTGCATATCTTAAGTCAATGTTTTAAATTATATACCAAAAATTCACCTTTTTCATACTAAATAGCAGTTTAGCCATCATCTCAGCCATCATCTCAGTTGAGTGTTGAAATATTTCCATCACCCTAAAAGATCATTCGTGCCTGAATATCCATTATCTCCCTCAGACAACCACTAACCTTTGTCTTCATTGATTTCCTTTCTTAAAGCAATCTTAAGTTTCACATTGAATTGTACATAGTAAGTATTGAAATTTTAGTAGAAATTAGCCTAGAGAAATCTTTTCTATAAATAGTCTTTAATGGGGTGCTTTGCAGAATCACTGAACATTTAGTGGCTACTATATGCCTGGTGCTGTATTGTTGCCCAAGAAGCTTACTCTAGTGGGATGAGATGTGTATAGATAAACCTATACAATGCAATTATAAGTTCTGGGTAGTCAAGTCCAGCAGTAGACATGAGCTGTCTTGGGAAAATGACTATAATTGCTAGGTGGGTTAACAAAGTCAACAAAATCAAGATCCAGTTTAGAGTCTAGGCCTTGTCACTTATAGCTTTGATCCCTTATGATTTTTGTTCCTTCTTTTCTAATTTCAGAAAAAGAAGCAAAAAAAGTTGAAGGATTTGATTCTGTTCAGAAGCCAAGTTATTATATTAGGCTGGGATCTCTGTCTACCAAGCTCCGCTCACGTGCCTACCAGCAGGCTCTCAGCAGGGTGAAAGAAGCAAAGCAAAAAAGCCAAGAGACCATTTCTCAGCTCCATTCCACTGTTAAACTGGTGAGTAAAAGGTCATTCAGAGATATCTGAAGTGAGTTCATTTATCTCAAGGGATGAAAGTAAATGTAATCATGAGATTCAAGAATTTTTAATTTTAACTTATGAACAACCCAACAGAAAAATGGGTGAAGAGTATACAGACAACTCACAGAAAAGGAAGTATAAATAGCTGAAATGAAGTGTTGTTAATCTTACTCTGAGGGGTCAAATTACAATGACCCTCTCTTCCTAACACACTGGCAAAGTGTGATACTGTGGGCAATGATATAGAGAAAGAGGTGTACTTGTGGACTTCTGGAGGATTTGAGGGATGGTTCTAGGGAAATTATAAACATACCTATGCCTCTGCACTTTCAGAAATTTTTCCCACAGGTATGTATATTTGTTTAAAGTTGCAAAAGACTATAAACAATGCATGCCAACTAATATGCAACTAATTAAATTGTTATATCACAAGAGACTATTATTGTGTGACTGTTAAAAATTGCCAAATTACAGAACAGTATGTACTGTACTGCCATTCTTGGAAGGGAAAATGGGCAGCTGCCACAGGGAAGAGGAAATTTGAATTCTTCCTCTTTTGTATTTTTTCCTTATATTTTACGCTGGAAGTAAATTGGAGGTAAATTGGGAAACAATGGTTTATAGTTAAATAAATAGAGGCAGCAAAGAACCATAATTACTTGATAATAAATAACAATGATGGCAGGGATTGCTGTCCTTCAACTCTTATGGATATTCTTGGTTTTTTATGTTGTGTGATTTTCATCATAGATCTAAGAACAGGCTGACACGAATGTCTGACCAGTTCCTTTCTGTTATTTCAATGTGCCGTAGATTGAATTTGCCAGGGAGAATGTGCACAGTGCCAACCAGAGAATTCAAGATGCTCAGGACAAGCTCTATCTGTCCTGGGTGGAGTGGAAGAGAAGTGTTGGCTACGATGATACCGATGAGTCCCACTGTGCTGAGGTAAGACAAATAGGATGCAGTCACCCATGGCAGTTTCTGAAGAGGTTCTACCAGACATTTACTTCAATGTTCTCATTATTCCTCTTAGAATACTCTTCTCCAGCAAAAGTTCAAACAGAAAAGCAAAGTTATGTGACAGAAAAGCCAAACGGTGCAGTAACTTTGATAACCTACAGATATGCATATTGCCCCTAAGGTATACAGCTAAATGAGAAACATGGGCCTTGCCTTCAGTACAGACTAATGGCGAATACAGGCATTTTTACTGTTGTGTTTTTTGACAGCATGAAACAGGGGCTCTGAGACTGTATAGGAAAAGTACCTAACTTAGTCTTGGAGTGAGGGTGGGTGAATCAGGTGACTTCCAGGAAGAGGTGTGTTAAGCTGGGCCTGAATGGGAGAATAAACTAGGTGAAAGGGCAGTAAGGGGACTAATGTTCCACATAGAATAGCATGTTGTAGTCCTCAAAACTGGTTCTTTAGGTTCCAGAAGCTAGTATGCATATCTGTGAAATGCGAATAAAGATACTGCTGCTACGCCCAGGATTGTGATGAGGATTTTAAAAAGTTGAATAATCCAAATATGTGGTGAACACATAACTAGTATACTGTAATTGAATTAATTCATGCATAGCGTTGTTGGGTTCACTGCTAATTTTAAATTTGTTTTATTTTTAGCACATTGAGTCACGTACTCTTGCTATTGCCCGAAACCTGACTCAGCAGCTGCAGACCACGTGCTCTTCTCTCCTGTCCAACATCCAAGGGTTACCGCAAAATATCCAAGATCAGGCCAGTCACTTGGGGGTGATGGCTGGAGACATCTACTCAGTGTTTCGCAATGCTGCGTCCTTTAAAGAAGTGTCTGATGGCTTCCTCACTTCTAGCAAGGGACAGCTGCAGAAAATGAAAGAGTCTTTAGATGATGTGATGGATTATCTTGTTAACAACACACCCCTCAACTGGCTGGTAGGTCCCTTTTATCCTCAGATAACAGAGTCTCAGAAAACTCAGGACCGAGGTGCAGAGAAGGGCACAACCAGCCAGAAGGGCCATCAACCTGTGTGCAAAACACATTAATCCTGACCCTGTCAGCAGTGCATGGTGTAGCCAGCCAGATGACACTTACTGTTATATTAAAATTAACCCACTAGACAACTTTGTATTGGGGAAACAGCTAGCTAGAAAAAGGTCCCTTCATTATAGTCATTTCCAACTGGATTAAGATCTTTTCAAGTTTCTGGCATTAGCAGATGAGCTCTTTTGCTTACCTGGCTGGTACGAAAAGAATGATAGACAGATCAGGGCCTAGTCAGAGGTCACAAAAACTTCATTGCATTTATGGTCTCATTCTGTTGCCACTGTTGCTGTCTGTTTGCATTGAATAAAAACACCTTCATGTGGGCTGTTGTGTGAAGTGGATCTGCTCCAGTTTGGTCTGAGCAGGCCTCATCACTGGTTTGTCACATGCTGCATTCTTATACAATTTTAGGGCTTTTTGTTTATTTTGTTTTCTTACAGGAATACTCCCGTGAGTTCAATAAAATTCACTACAGAATAGATCTGTTTTATGCTATGTGTTCCACGTGCTTTGTGTGTTGCTTTCTTTGAGCTGCTTGGCCTGCATGACAGGGTTGTTAATAGACACACATGAATTCCAATGGCTTACTAAAGGGAATTTGGCACTATAGTAACATTGGAAGACTAATGTCACAAAAGGAATGTGTGATGATGGATTTTAAACAAGTGAAAAGCTAATGTGCATATAAGGATTTTACTGGGTGACAGTTGCCTTCATTTGCCCATTTAATGGACCCCTTGAGAAGGTTTTTAAGCAAGTAGAAGGACCTCCTCATGACTGATTGCCATGCTGAAAAGGAACCAAAACTGAAAGTAGGCAAGTGAGTGACTGCACCAGTCTCACATACAGGCAGCAGGCATTTCTCAACAATGGGCCATTTAAACTGTGACCCCTGGAGTGAGATAGTTTAACATCCAGTTTCAGCTGGATTAACTGTCACTAACTTTCCAAGAAAGTCACTAACAGTTGTTGGTAAGAAAGGTTCAGGGTGTCCAACCTTTTGGTGTCTCTGGGCCACAATGGAAGAAGTTGTCTTGGGCCACACACTAAATACATTGTGACATGTAATCACAAAAAAAAATCTCAAGTAAATTTACAATTTAGTGTTGGGTCACATTCATAGCCATCCTGGGCTGCATGTGGTCCATGGGCTACAGGTTGGACACCCCCTTAGAAGATCCCATGAGAGTAATTAGAAGTAAAAAGACTTTGGACCTCTGTAGAAAAGGGCTCATCTTACCTCCTTCGTAGGGTGTTCAGACTTTTAGTCCCTTCAATGTTGATCAGTTACTTAGGAAATACAAATCTTATAAAAAAGCTGCAGGATGCTAAACTTTCCAAAAAAGTCAGAATTTGTGAGTTAGAACTACAGGCCCCTGCCTGTCCTTACTATAAAGTAGCAGGGCTGCCCTTAAACAGAACCGAAGTCGAAGTCAAATTTGTCTCTTTCTATCCTGTTTCCCCTCTTCCCGTGAAAACAAGCAGCACAAAACTTTACATGCCCTGGTGTGAGTGAGTCTATCAAAATTGAGTTATAAAGCTACATTTTTTTTCCCTTGAGGTAATGCCAGAAATCAGTAAACAGGTGAATTGAGTTGAAGGGTAGGGTCTCAGACTCTTGAAGCTAAGGAGCTTCTGGTTTCTGGGAAGATGGGACTGTCATGATTTATGGGCTTCAGGAATAGACCCTATCCATTCACTTACCTGCCTGACCCCAGTGACTGGCATTTTCTAGAGTCTCTAAATTTTATTTTAGTTTAAATTGAACACGACCTTGCCCCTCTTTGCCTCAAAACTCCAAGGCTGGCATTTTGTGGTTTAGTCTAATTGGTTGAAAAATTCCTATGCTATAGCTTTCTTATCTGAACATAATTTTTTTGCGTTTTCCCATCATACAAGTTATAGTGCCAACTGAATTGCTTGTGAAAAGGAGACATTTCAAAGCTGTTCTTTATGAGCAAGACAATATGAAGGAGACCTCTTAGCTTCTAGAAGAATACCACTAGCTCTTGCCTTTTGCCATGAGCTATGCACACTTGTGGTTTTGGCTTTGTGTCTGAAGTCTGACTGTGCCTCAGCATATTTCATCCTATTGTCAACATGTCTCAAAATTTCTGGTGTTCTTGCATCTTAAACTTTATTGTATAAACTGGCAGTTTTAGTTTAATAGACTTTTCCCCAAGGAGGGCAATTCTTTTGAGGGGAAAAAAGCTAGGCCTAGCACAGTAACTATGGCAGATTTTAAAAGATTTAGCAGCATGAAGCCTGTCATGGTGTGCCTGAATGTTCAAGGATGTGGTTTCCTTTTCATGTAATAACAGTATGGGCTTAATGGTTTATTCTAGATGGAAAAAAAGGAACATTTATATCGTAACCTTAGTTTTCCATTTGTGATAAAATTAGTGATGCATCAACAGATGGAAGTGAAGTGTCTGAGGATGGGCTGTCTTTTTCTGTTTTTGCATGAGTGACAAGGGGACACCATCTATGGGACAGTGGCATGTAATTAATTTGCTAGTTCAGGTGTGAGCATATATTCTAAGATCATGACTAGTAAAATATTTTCACTTTGTTAAGCCATTATAGGTATTGGAAAACTAAAAACATTAAAAGGGAAAAAACTAAAATTTGTTTTGCCTGAGATACCTATTTTAGAGTATCATTTAGGTCATGGAGGTGGGAGTGAGGGAATGAGGAACAAGGAGCAGGGTAGATATTTGTGTGAATAT
Source organism: Phyllostomus hastatus (assembly GCF_019186645.2). NCBI lineage: Eukaryota > Metazoa > Chordata > Mammalia > Chiroptera > Phyllostomidae > Phyllostomus > Phyllostomus hastatus. The sequence goes on from NW_025333857.1 coordinate 12,509,566, forward strand.
CTATCAGGTGTGGAGGGATGGAAAGGAGGGCCTCTTGTCAGCTTCATGACTTGGACTGGGGCTTCATGGACTTGGACTGGGTCAGCTGGGCCTTGTCCTGATCCAGTTTCAGGAGTGACCCAGCACTGAGACCTACATGGGTGTCAGTCTTGTGAAACGTCCCTGCTGTATAAGCCAAAGTTTTTATAGCTTGTGCTAATGTATTTATAGCTTGTATTTTTTAAAAAAAGATTTTATTTATTTATTTATTTAGAGAGGGAGAAATATTGAGACATTGATGTGTGAGAGATATATCGATTCGTTGTCTCTCACATGCCCCCAACTGGGGACCTGGCCTACAAACCCAGGAATGTGCCCTGACTGGGAATCAAACCTTAGTGACCCTTTGGTTCACAGGCTGGCACTTAATCCACTGAGCCACACCAGCCAGGGCTATAGCTTGTATCTGAAAGGACAACACCTTCATGCTATAGGTGTTGCTATAGTCCACATTCCCAACTGTTATCCTATAATATTTCCACAGTAACCATTTGGTAAGGAAAAGATACTGAATCATCCCACTGTTGAGTATCTTTAAGTTTCAAGACTGACCTGTAGCAGCCCACTTCATTTGAATGATGGAGACCCTGGAAAGGTAATAGCATCAAACTGTTCAAAGAGAAGAATAAGTGTCTTCAGGCTTAAGGTCAACATAAGCCAAAGATATGTTTTATGGTGTCTTCCCTGTTCTCCTTGCTTACCTTTTGAGATTCTGATGCCACTGTCCCATGTGTTAGAAGTTACTGATTCCTGGAAGAAATGGTGTCAACTGGACCCTCACTGGGATAGGCCGAGTTCATATTTCTGGGGCTGGTGAGGGATGAAGCCTTCTTGATCCACCATCCAGCTGAGGCTGAGCTCAGCTGAGAGGCAGGGGCAGAGTACTCAGGTAGAAAAGGCTGAAAAGGAAAATCACATCCTCAATTGGTGCCAAGGTGGTGAGAAGCAGGCAGCTTACTGAGTCTGAAATAGTTGAATAGTACAATACATCTTTACTTAAGATTTTCAGTAAGATGAGTAACTGAAATGATAGGAAGGCCACATGAAAGGCAGATGTCTGGAGGAGGTGGGACAGAGTTGCTTGGGATTCTTTCATGCTTAATTTGCTTAAATGGGGCTTTCAGATTAGAGAGAAATGGATTATAATGAAAGGCTTTGAATCTCACAGGGGAGACTAGTGTTGATGTAGAATGGACCTTTTGTTATCTGTCTTGGTACTGTTTTTATGAAAGTGCTATTTGAGAGAGCCATATAAAAGATATTAAAATCATGTCATAATATGTACCTTTTGAGCTAACACTGACAAAATCTATTAATAATTGGTGTACTTATTGGTTAGAGACAATGTGAATATGTAGGTAGTTACATTATTATATGTACTGCATTAAAAATGATTTGATTCAATACTTGAGTTCCTAATAGTATAAGGCATGAACTCTGCCCTGCTGAGAATGTAAACGCCAGAAACTGTCCTCAAGAGACTTATTGAAGTCTTAGGGGGAAGCTTGTTGGTGAATATTCAGGTAATATACTGGTATTATTTGTCCATCACCTTTAATGGTCCTGGGTTGCTAATTTTTTAATTTCCTACCTTTATTACAAAATTAACCTGCAAAATATGACATCTCAACATAAGTTTGTATGGAGCAACAATTTGAATTTAAGTTTTATTGACTGAAGTGAAAGAGAACACTAACTTAAGTTTTATCTAAGAAAATAGTAAAGAGTGTTATTGACATTTTACAAAAGTGATGAACAGATTAAATTGACTTCTGTGTAAGTATCAGGGATGAAAAACGGTTACTATTTAAATTGTTTTGATTTCTCTTAAATATATACTTAGGAGTGGAATTGCTCGTGGGTTATACGGTCACTCTATGTTTATCTGAGGAACTGCCAGACTGTTTTCCAAAGTGGCTGCAGCATTTACATTCCCACCACCAGGGTATGAAGGTTCTGATTTCTTTGTATCTTTACCAACACTTGTTATTTAACTTTGTGATTCTAGCTAACCATTTAAATTATAAATGAATAAGTGTTGATGTTGAATAGTGTGAATCAAGCACTCTTTCTTTTTCATTGTCTACTCTATATAGGTTAGAGTAAAGGAAAACTCAGCTAAGGAGGTAGCTAATGTATCTATCAGATTGACTCCCTTATATAAAGTGGCCCAAGTAAGCTCTCAGCATGGATAAAACCACATCATCTTTACCTGCCCTTTCTGTCTATGCCAGGAATTAACTGGGAAGACTGATAAAATGCAGATTCCTGGGTTCTACCACCTGAGAACCTGTTTAGTAGGTCTGGAGGTACTACCAGGCATCTGCACTTTTAAAAAGCAATATCTCCCACTCCCCACTTGCCCCCCCAAAAAATCATCCTAGTGATTCTACTGCAGGTGATCCACTACCCACACTTTGAGAAGCAAAGGAAATAGGAAACAAATGATATTAACTTGAAACAAAAATAAGGATAGGTTACCTGTAGTCCCTTCTCTTCAAACAAGACCCTCAGTGTGAGTTCCATAAATTTCTTATTTTAAGAAAAACTACTGGTGATGTATCTGCTTAATGGAATCAAATACAAAGGAATTAGCATTGACTAGAGTTGAATGTTGTACAATGGGTACCAAGAATCACTTTAATTTTGTTGTGATAAGTGCCATCCTGTTCCATAGGCTCAAAGTTCTAACGACTTCCACTGCTTCTTCTTAGTTGAGGACAAAACATTGGTACAAGAGGGTCTTCCTACTATAGGGCATGGGGTGTGCCCCACTCAAGCTGTATCCAATTGTTCAGGTAAAGGGTAAAGAGAGTAAAGCAGAACCAAGGTGCTACAGACCCTGTAACTTGCAAGCACATAATCAAGCTGAACATGAACCTATTTTGGATGGAAAGAGAATTCTGTTAGACTCTCAATAGGGTTGGTCTTACGTATTTGGTATTAGAGCTAATCATTACCTCTTGCATTATCCTTTTATGGCCCTCTACATAGGAATTACTTTTATACAAACAAGCTAAAATTTTAGATTTTCTTTTCATTTCATTATTTCTTCAATAATTGTTCTCTACTTCAGAATAAATCAATTGTCCTGATTCTGTGTCATGTTTACCAGCATTGCATGCACACTTACCTTTACTAGTTAATTAAATTCCCACAGATGGTGTTTTTATTTCGGTAGTAGCCTCTCCTATCCAGGACCCCAGGCCACCACTAGCCTTCCTTTATGCAAATTAGAAAATGGTGCCTTATCCTCAGCATGTGAAAGTTGTAACAAATATGCGAATCAGTGAAATCTGTGACAGGAAAGGTACATGCTGTGGTTGTCTGGTGAGCAACCTGCAAATGTACACAGCGTCCAGGGAACCCTAGCATGGTCACTTGGTTTTCTTGAAAAGACTGTGCTGCTGCTTTCTTATCCTTTTCAGGGAGGGACTATGGTTATCTCATGAGTTTCAAAGTAAGCATCAGATCCAGAGTTTGGCCTCCATCACTGACAGGCATTCACAGCTCTTAGAGACTTTTATACTCCTTTGATACTCTTCAGGACACTGAAAAAGAGATTTATTTTATAAATCTGTGAAATGAATTCTGCCACATTTCTAAAAGCTCCGTGAAGGTTGTCAGGTACAACCACTACATTTTCAACTCACCATTGAAAACTTGATGGACTGTGGCTACCTCCTAGCTTCTGGGTCCTCTCCCAGTTCCTTCACAGCCCTGATTCATATGGTCCTCCTAAATCACCTCAGGGACTAGAGTTACTTTTTGAGATGGTGGTGGTGATGGAAACTTTTCTCCTAAAACTTGGAGTGTGAAATTTCCAACTTTTGCAAAGGACTCTGTTTTAGGCCTATAGGAGACTTTGAAAGTTTGTGTGTGGTGCTTTTTAAAGGACTAATGAGAAAAGCTACTGTTTGTTGAGCACCTTTTATAAGCTGGGTTCATACTACCTTTATTCTTCACCTGCAACCCAATCAAGTGGTATTTTCCTCACTTGACAGGTGAGGAAAGAAGTAGAAAAGAGATTCGTGGCAGGGTGGGGATTTGGCACAGTGTCCTATTGCTGTCAAAATGTGTGTGTTTTTTCTGTTCTAGCATTCTAGTCCTTTGCTAGAAGAAAGCTGTAGCTTGTTTTCTTGTTTGGGGCCTAGAAAATCCATCTGCCTATATCTTCTTGTGTTGTAACTTCCTGGTCCATTTTTACATTTATTAAAAACAAATAAAGTGATACTGGATGTTAAAGTATACACTAACTAGGAATAGTTCAGGATAGAAAGCTAAGCACAGTATGCTTTTAACCTAAAAAGTATAAAATTTCAAGTGTTGAGTTGTCTGGCTGATGCTCTGAGTCCTTTTGTATAAATATTGCTGTTTTTTTGTGGATGTCAGGTTGTATATTATCTTTGCAAAGTGAGTATTTATGAGTAGTTTTAGAATGCAGTTTGATCTCCCCAAACTGAAAGCCTCAGGAACAAAAGGTGGAAGTTTGTGCCTCAAACCAGGAAGTTCTCTGAGCACCTGGTTCTTAGGGAAAAGTGCAATGAAGGCCACAAACAGTCAGGTGAGGGGGCCCAATGACCAACTAAGATTTTTCTTGTTTGTTATTTTAAACAATATTTTAAGAAATTGTTGTGAAATATGCATACTGTCAAATTTACCATTCCAGCCATTTTTACTTAAGTGTACAATTCAGTGGCATTAAATATGTTCACAGTGTTGCACAATCATCACCACTGTTCATTCCCAGATCTTTATCCTGATCCCAACCAATAAACTCTCTACCCATCAAACAATAACTTCTCATTTTCCCCTCCCCTTCTGTTTTTTGATGGATTTTTTTTTTTTAGTTTCTTTTGTCTCTATTAAGTAAACAGGTAATTTTTTCCATTAGCTAGCAAGGTTCCACCCTTTAGTAATTTATTATGCCTTACTAATTTTCTGCTTCTAATATGCTTTTGGCTAAGAAACATTACTTAGCTTGTCAAAATTGTATGTAAAGTAATAATTAATAGAACTTCTTATCCCTAAAAGCCTTTTCAATGAAGAGAAGAGCTATGACTTTGATGGCTATTTCGACTAGTAAAAGACCTTTTGCTTCCTAGACACTTCCTAGACACAGTTCCTAGACACTTCCCAAAGGGTTTACATTATTGGAAGTCAGGCTTATGAAAAAGTGGAGCATTGTTTGTTTGTTTGTTTTATAACTATTCTAGGAAAGAGAGGAAGGAGGGAGGGAAGGAGAAAAGTAGGAAGATTGAATTCATTCTAATCAGAAGTTCTGTTATTTCATTCATTCAACCCAATAGCTATTATGCATTGTTGTTTTTAAGAGAATAATAAATTAATAGAAAAATAACCAGAAATGCCTTATATCTTGTGTTTTCCAAAAAGCTTTCATTTACTATGTCCACCACTAGTCAGACTAGTACCTTTAAAAGAGAATTTTCCTTAGTGCTTTTATGATATGAGTGAATTTGGGGAGTAAGGGTATAAAACACCTTGTCAGAAGGCACAGCTATAGACAAAGTAAGGTTCACCCACATGCAGCAAGTAATGTCTCCATGAGCTCACCTGAAACTTCCAGCTTACTTTATCAGTGTTTGTTTTAATATCTGAGATTCTTCTTTTACAGGTATTTGACTTCACTGCCATAGACCTGACATCTGAGACTGATGAAATTCCAGATATTATAGCTTTGGAAGAAGAGGATGGATCAGATCATTCACATGCTAATAACCCTGAGTCCACTCAGGGTGAAATGTTGAAAAACTAACAAGAAAACAGTTCTTTGGCTGAATACAAAATTTGTGTCACATTAAACTCCATATTTGCTCATATATTATTCTTGTGGCTTTGGGGATTAGTCTATTTTTAATACAATCTTTCAAAGTTTAATCATTGAAATGCCTATAATAAAATTGGTCTATATAATCTTGAATCATTGTGCAGGATTCATTTCTGCTTCTTCTGGTAACAGAACCTTCCTGTCTTTTGCAGGGAAGGATGTCTCAGTTCGCATGCTGGTCAAGGTTCTATTGCTTTCCTCTAGCCTAGGGGTGGGTGTATGACTAGAAAGAGATAAACTGGGAGGAGGCATATCATGATGGGTAAAGGCTTTGACTCTGCGGTCTAATCTTGGCTCTGCAACTTACTAGCTGTGTGACCATAAACAAGTTACTTAATTTCTGTGTACCTCAATTTCCTCATCTATAAAATGGGGATAATAGTAGGTTTATCATGAAGAATCAATTAATTAACATTTGTAAAAACCTTAGGGCAATACCTGACACAGAGCAGCATTACCAAAGTATTAGTTAAATAAATTAATGGTCAACCCAGTAATGATAAGCATCCCTAGTGTCCAGATTGTAATTTTGAGATACTTTTTCTCACTAAAAGAAATTAGGTCTTTATGGAGAAATCACTGATTCTGGGTCTGAGGAAATGTACAAAATGAGCTTTGAACTTCTGGTTATTCCTGATAACAAGGAAGCTAACTTGAAGAGGTTCCCATTGACCAAGATGGGCAATTTTGAACTTCAGTAATGATAATATAGTTTCAATAAATTAAACTCCATCAAATGTGAGCCCCATCAAATATTCAAATACATCATTACATATATAAGAAATCTAATTGGTCACCTTCAGAAGATGATAGTAAACTAATTCTTTATCTTGAAAATTGGTAAATAAAGGGAAAGAATTTAGCCTTCTTTATATCTTCACCACTGGGTAAACAAATAGTAAATGAGGGAAAACTTCTCTCATAAAAGTATTTCCACTAACAAATGAAAAATAAATGATGCCTTACTTAGTTTGAGCTGCTATAACAAATTACTTCAGACAGAGTGGTTTAAACAACAAGCATTTGTTTCTCATAGTCCTGGAGCCTGGAAGTTTGAGGTTAGGGTTCTAGCTTGGTCGAGTTTTGGTGAGGGTCCCCTTCCAGGGTGCAGAAAATCAACTTCTCTTTGTACCCTTACTTGGTGGAAGAGCAGAGAAGTGAAGGATACTCCTTTGTGACTCTTATGAGGGTACTAATCCCATTAATGAGGGTTCCACCCTTATAACCTCATCTAATCCTGATTATTTCCCACAGACCCCACCTTTTAATACCATCACATTGAGGAGTAGGGTTTAGCACAAATTTGGGGAGTGGGCACAAGCATGCAGTCTGCAACAAAGGACAAACTAGAATTTCAGCATTTTGCAATTCCCAGTGAATTAATGGATCTAGGTATTTAGCATTAATGTCTGTCAGTGGCATCAACAGAGATATTATGTTCTGCCTGAAGAAGAGCATACACCAACCATCATCTAGCCTTTTAAAAAAAATTTAAATAGATTTATTAGGATTACATTGGTTAATAAGATTTATGTAGGTTTCAAGTGTATAATTCTATGATATGTGACCTGTATATTGCAATGTGTACCTACCACCCAACGTCAGATCTTCTATCGCCACATATTTGACACTCTCTTTACTCTCTACTACCCCCTCACCTTCCTTGCCTCTGGTAATCACCATACTGTTGTCTATGATTTTTTGTTTCTTTTTCTTGTTTGTTCATTTGTTACTTTCACATTTATATTTCACATATGAGTGAATAATATGAGTGAACTTTTTCTGACTGACTTATTTTGCTTAGCATGATATTCTCAAGGTCCATCCATGTTGTTGCAAATGGCAATATTTCATTTTTTCTTATGGCTGAGTGGTATTCCATTGTATATTTGTACCACATCTTCTTTATCCAATTATCTGTCAAAGAATGATTCAGTTACTTCCATGTTTTGACCATTGTGAATACTGAACATAGGGGTGCATGTCTTTGTGAATAAATGTTTTCAAATTTTCAGTTTATACCCCGAACAGGGGTTGCTGGGTCATATGGTAACTCTATTCCCAATTTTTTGAAAAACCTCCATACTGTTTTCCATAGTGGCTGTACCAGTTTACATTCCCATGAACAGTGAATGAGGGTTCCTTTTTCTCCACAACCTCTCCAACACTCGCTATTATTTGTCTTGTTGATAGTAGCTATTCTAATGATTTTAGGTGGTGTCTCATTGTAGTTTTGAATTGCATTTTCCTAATAGCTAGTGAAGTTGAGCATATCTTTTCATATATCTGTTGGCCATTTGTATGTCTTCTTAAGTGACATATCTGTTTAGGTCCCCTGACCAATTTTTAAATAGGATTATTTATTTGTTTGGTGTTTAGTTGCCTGAGTTCTTCATATATTTTGGACATTAACTCTTTGTTGGAGGTGTTGTTTGCAAATATTTTCTCCCATTTTGTTGGTTGCCTTTTTATTTTCTTGGTTGTTTCATTTGCTGCACAGAAACTTTTTAGTTTGATATAGTCCCATACATTTATTTTTGCCTTTACTTCTTTTGCCTTTGGAGTCAAATTCATAAAATCTTCTCTGAGACCAAGGTCCTTAAGCTTAGTACTTATGCCTTCTTCTATGTAATTTACTGTTTCAGATCTTATATTTAGGTCTTTGATTCACTTTGAGTTAATTTTTGTATATAGGGCCAGACTGTAGTCTAGTTTCATTATTTTACATGTGACTTTCCAATTTTTCCAGCACTGTTTATTGAAGAGGCTTTGTTTTCTACAATGTATGTTTTTGGCTCCTTTGTTAAAAACTTTTTGCCCATATACATGTGGACTTATTTCTGGGCTCTCGATTCTGTTCCATTGGACCGTGTGTCTGTTTTTCTGCCAATACCATGTTGTTTTGATTATCATCACTTTGTAGTATAACGTGAAATCAGGGAGTGTGATACCTCCAGCTTCATTCTTTTTTCTCAGGATTGCTTTGGCTGTTCAGGGTCTTTTGTGGTTTCACACAAATCTGATTGGTTTTTGTTCTATTTCTTTAGAAAATGTCATTGATATTTTGGTGGGAATTGTACCATCACCTTCTCATGCCTGAGTCAGATCAATCTTCTAGATGGAGGTGCCAATTTGAAAAATTTGGAGGACACAGAGAGTGGAAAACATTGAACTTTACTGTGAGGATGCTAACAGTAAAACATAGGCTATGGGAAATTATTCTGGTAAAATAGCCCCAGGTGTTCAACAGATAAATTTTAAGAAAAAAAAGGAGGAGGGATGGAAGAAATCCTGTATATTGTTGTATTATTTAAAAAAAAATCCTGGGAAAGACAAAAAAAGCCAAGATGAATATAAAAAGAGAAAAACTAAATTATAGTGTGTAGGGAAGCATACTTGGATGGTAAAACTACAGGAAAACAAAGTTGTGATTATTGTAAAACTGACAATAGTGGTTACTTTTTGGCAAAGGGAAAGTGGCTGGGGTTTAATTTTGTCAACATAAGAAACGTCTAATTTTGGAGAGAATTTTTAAAAGTTTATTTGAAACAAATTGATGACATTGCCAGAAAGCAAGATATCAAAAGCTCAGAAGAATGACAGTTTTGCCATTTCTTTTATACATCTGGAACATAAGGAGCATTACATGAAGGTGGGAGAAAGCAAGACAGGAAAATTTCTATGATTGGATCATGGGATAGTTAACAAGATTATGTGCTGTCTTGAGGGCAGTTAAAATTTATGATGGGTCTGCAAAAGTGGCATTTCAAAGGTGTGTTAACCTAGATGCACAAAGACAATGGACAGGGTCTGCTTAAGGTAGAGACAATCTTTTACTAGGGAAGTTATAGGCCAGTGTGAGGTGTGACTACCCACCATGATGGGCCCAGTTAGGAATTTATGATCAAATAACCTCATGAGGGTACTTTTGGTTAGATTTATTATAGAGCCCCCTTTTCATCCACAATTTTTTTTTGTCCTGTGTGTTAATTACAAGAACATTCACCTGTAGTGATATATTAATCTATTTAAAAGGAGCAAACTGGACTATCTGGTATATGAATCTTGAGTGGAGTGGCACATGGGCCTGCCATTCCCTGAGAACATTCTTTGGTCTTTCCATTCTTTATGCTACTCAATATCCACCTAATAAAGCTCCATCAAAGTCAGTTTTGCTGTTTGCCTCCAAAGAATGTTAATTGATACAAGTGACCTTGGCACATTACCATTAGCCTTGAGATGGGTATAGATAACTTTTTTGTATGATGGATGATATTATAGCATGTTTGTATACTGATGAGAAGAATTGATGCAGGACAGAGAAGAGGACCAATGCTGGAGCAAACTCCTTGAGTAAGAGAAAAGGCATATTATCTATCAAATAAGTGAAAGGACTGATCTTATGTCAGCATGCCTTTATTCACCCAGATTAACGAGAGAACGAACACTATAATGGAAAAAGATTTTAGGTAGACTGGTAAAACTGTTGATAGAAGTTATTTTCCTGAAACATCTATTAATTAAGAACAAAGGACATTTTTGAGAGTGAGGAGGGAAAAGTAGGTATTGGAAGTTTAGGGGAGGGAAGAAGATATGCATACTCTTATGGAGAGAAGGTTTGGGGAAAATACTAGTCAGGTGGAGAGGGCCTAAGAGCCCACTTGAGTTGTCATGAATTTTGAGTAACACCAGGCATCATAATTGTGTTTAGCTACTGAGCTGCAGGTGTAGAATAGGCTGAGAACCGGCTTTAATAAGAATTAGGGTTCTCTGAGATAAATTTAATAAAGAGAGAAAGGGGCCAGGGAGCTGAGAAGGTCAAGAAACTAAGAGGCCAAGATATTGGAAAGGTTACCTACATGGATATTTAAAAAAAAATATTTAATTAATTTATTTTTAGAGAGAGGGGAAGGGAGAAAGAAAGCGAGCGAGAGAAATATCGATGGGTTGCCTCCCGCACGCACCTCAACTGAAGACCTGGAGGGCAGGCAACCCAGGCACCTACCTGCCCAGACCGGTATGGAACCAGAGACATTTTCATTTGCATGATGACTCTCAACCAACTGAGCTCTGCCAGTCAGAGGACCTACATGGATATTGTGTTTACCAAGAATTATCGCGGGGTAATGTAGGAGGGACGAAATAAGAGCTAAATCTTCTCAGAATGAAGCCCAGCAACCTGGAGATCATACATGTGCTTTCCACAAGAACTGTGGTAGATGATAGCTTAAACTTCAAAGGAGCTAGTCGTTTTGATAGGGGGCTTAAGATTTGGAAAATTTTAGCTTAAGGTAAATAGCCATAAATCTAGTAAGTAATGTGTATGTTAAGCTTTTTGTTTCAAAAACTACAGATAAGGCCCATCTGGCGCCTGAGAAAAAGAGGCTGACCTTCTGGGGTGCTGGCTAGAGATTACCACCTGGAGACATCCGTACCAGGCAACTACCCCTCCCCCCTGGAGACAACTGTTGAATTTCAAGGCTTTCACCAACCCGTTTGTCCTCCCCCACCCCACTTATAAAAGATCTGGCCAGGAAAGAAACAAGATGGTTTGTTAGGGTATGAACCTGCCATCTTCTCAGATCGCCCACCATCTGAATAAAGCGCATATAAAAGATTCAGTCACTGTCATTGCTTATTGGATTTGGTAGTGATAGGCAGCCCGAACGCCGGTTTCTTTTCCGGTTACAGTTTTACTGAGGCAATTAAGTGCCAGAGGTAGCGATAAGAAATAAGACACCCACCTCATTTTCAAGCCCTGTTGTATAGGGGGTGTGGGAGAGAAAAGTCTTTAACTGAGAGGGCTACAGGGGTAACTGTATGCGTAGGGGACAGCCAGATTTCTTAGAGCAAGAAAGTGAAAGAAATATTCAGCATTTGATACACATGACACTAACAATAGACCTGAGTCCAAGAGGTTAGGTGACTTGTTCAGGGTCACACAACTAATGGGCAGGGCTCTGGATGGAACCCAGCGCTTTTTCTACTACACAGAGCCACAGTCCCCCATCTACAGCTTTTATCTGACGTAATCGGTCTATAAGAACTAAAGAAACCTCACAGCCTTCAGATCTAAAAGCGCAAAACGAGAAACCGCTTGATACCGCAAGCGCAACAAAGTTCCCGGGATAGATGGGCGCTGAGGATTTTGTAGTTTTCCGGCTGGGCACGACGGGAAGGGAAGGGGAAAGAGCGCGTTGCATGGCGGGAGTTAGAGTCCTCCGGGCAATTCCCTCCTTCCCCGGAAGTCAGGCGGCGCGCACAAAGCGCTCTGCTGAAAGCGCGGGAGTCTCGGTTTGTCGTGGCTTAGGCAGCTGTGCCGCACTACCGTTAGAAGCTCTATTTCCCTGAGACTTTACGGCCTTTCGATGCGAAATGGCTCCGGGCTAGAGAGGTGCAGGCAGTGACAATGCGGGTGCTGCTGCGACTGCGACCTCAGGCTGCCTGTAGGGAAGGAGCCTGAGGGCCCTCGCGGTCGTTTGGGCCTTTGCTTTCTTCCTGTGCAGGGACACTGCAGAACTGCAGAGATGAGCTTGTCCTGGGTCACCGCTTTCGAGAAGGAGCATCTTTGGATGTATCTGCAGACCCTCGGCTTCGAACCAGGCCCAGCCACCACCGCCTGCGGAAAGATCTTGTCACACACCCACCTTGGAGTGTAAGGAGGCCGGGAATTGCGGGGCGGGGTTGTCTGAGTGGACTTGATGGGATAACCCGCCCTTTCGCGGATCTCGAAGGTTTAGGAATCGAGGCACTGGCTGTAAAGCCTTTCTTCCCACTGGCTGCCAGGCTGGTAGCAGAGACTATAAATACGGCACCGTGCACCGAGGTAGAGTCTGCATTTGGGGCTAAATTGGGTGGGCGGGGGGGTGGGCAGCTTAGTACTGCTTTGTTAGTAAAACTGAGTGGTCTGTGAAAATGAATTAGGTACTGGAGGGAAGTGAGAACAATCAGTATATTCACACGCCTTTACGCTCAAGGGATCTTTTCAAGCTGGTTGCTCTTTAATTTATAATTTTAACTTTTTGAATTAGCAAACTGAAGCGTTCCACACTTAGCAAAAAGGGTATTAAGGAGGTTACTCAGATGAAAAATAAAAGCCCCTTCCCTACTTTGCTACTAATGTTATGGTTATGATTATAAATCTAAATATTTTGTTTATATTTCTGTGCTTTAACTTACTAACTTTAGACATATCTTAATTTCCTCCCACTGTAGGTCAAGAGAAATTTGGGGTACATTGTCTACCTCCTGTTCTCAAATCTTCTTGACTTAATTACGTTATTTCAGTTCCAGTGGCCGTGTTTTAGTATGTGTTTAGACCTCTATTTCTTGGTATATCAATCTCAAAAATGTCTCTTCATTCCCCGCCAAGTAATTTTACTAGGAAGGTAGCTATTATTTATAAGAAATTACACTTAAGCTCACTTACACTTCTCTACACCCCCCACTTCTTGACGTTTTTCAGATGTATTATAACTGTCAACTGTCAAGGTTTAGAGATGTAATTAAGTTTTGCTTGGTAACTATGTTTAGAAGTCACTATTATTTACATGTAGAATGCTTTGTCTAGGAGTCTGTGATAAAAATTGACAATAGTGGATAGCATTTATCAGGTTATGATTATGTATTAATAAGTACTCCACTTACCTCACATGATTGGATGCCCCCCAGCAATCTTGTTTTCTTTGTACTGTCAAAGCAGCTTAAACCTCCTGGCCTCTGCTGAAAATGGCCACTGTGTCCTTCTCTCTGGTGTTCTAGCAATCGTAGTTTTCTCTGCTCTGGTTTGTTCAATTGTAGTCTGCTTTTTGTCTTTGAAAAATTAGTAACATCTGTCAAGTTCTGGTCCAGTGATGGCAGTTTTTTTTCTTTTTCCAACACTGTCGTTGATTTTTTTCCCATCCTCTAAGTCTTTAATTTCAGCAGATTGTTTGGAAACAGATGTCACCTTTGAGATGCTTTAAGCATGAATGTGGTATCAAATTTATTTTGAAAAATATTTTTATTTTTTTATTCATTTATATTCACATATAGTAAAATTCATTCTTTCTGGTGTTCAGTTTTGTGAGCTTTTATGAGCATGTAGTTGTGTAACCACTTTTCTTTTAAACATATGCTTACCATATGATCCAGCAATTTTATTCTTACATATTTGTCCTAAAGATTTGCATTTTGAAAAACTATTCTGGTTACATTACAGAGAATGAATTAGAGGGGGACTCAGGGCATTAGAGTTAGGTGAGCCTAAACTAAGGTGGCAGTAGGAATGGGAAGAAAAGGTGATTCATTCATTTATTCAACAAATATTATTTGAATACTGTATTTGACCTGGGAATACAGTAATGAACAGAACAGACACAGACTTTTACCTTACAAAGTTTTAGTCTAGTAGATGAATAGCTATCTTCAACAGATATCTTATTTAAAATTGAAATAGGTGTTAAAGAGAAGAAACAGTATACTGTGTGAAAAAATAACAAGTTTGTAAGATGATAAGGAAGTAAGATTTGTGTTTGTTGAGGAACAGAAATATTCTAAAGACAAAGATTTTTTTTGACATGGATAAGCATAGAAACTTTTTTAAAAACTTTTTTGGTACATTTAAAAATTTATTTATAATTATAGTTGACATATAGCATTAAATGAATTTTAGGTGTACAACCTAGTGATTCATCATTTACATACCTCACAAATTGATTAACACAGTAAGTCTAGTAACCATCTGTCACTGTACAGAGTTACAGCATGGGAACGTTAGTGTTAATTCTATTTTTTAAAATCTCAAGATAGTAGCTTTATGTGTTCATAGAAGGAATACTCACATCTACTTGTCATGTATTCCAGTGATGCACACCCCAGTTTTTAATTGCCTAACTCCTAAGGTAGTTTCTTTTTAGAGTCTGGAGACAAGAAATTACCCAAGTGAAATATTGCTTCAGATTATTGTTGAAAATGTATGAAACATGAGAATATCTTAGATCTCTTTTATAAATGTTAAAACTATTTTATAATAGTGCATAGAGAGAATTCTCGTAGGTATATTTTATGTTCTAATGAGTTTTTGTTTTCTTCTTTATTATGTCTTCAGTTTCTTCTGCGACCTTTCCTTTATAGTTACTTAGTTGTGTTGCTTTTAACTTCTTTTGATGTTCCAATTGTACCCATGCAGATTACTTTTTTTTTTTGCAAATGACCTTTTTAAACTAGAATAATGGGGGAGCACTCATAATTTTTTTATCTGATAGCTTCCATAGGTTCTCTTCCTTCTTGAGTGTAAACATTAACTTCTATTGGGATATATGTTCTGTTTTTATCCCTTTCTTGCTTATCCAGAGTTGTTAAATTGCTTTTGTTCATTTTTCATACTACCTGCAGGGCCTTCACTGCCAGGGCCTTGAGAAATGGTGGCTATACCTCCACACCCAGTTTGATTTATTTTGCCTTGGGAATTGCCAAGGCAAATCCATGCAGCAGAGTGTAGTGTCTGAGGTGGATTATCCCTGTCAGTAGGTTGCTAACCTAGGTAAAGTTCAGACCTGGCTGGATAGGTTAGATAGTTGGAGCATTGTCCCAGATACACCAAAGTTGTGGGTTCAATCCTTCTTTGGTCAGGGCACATACAGGAATCAACCAATGAATATGTCAATAAGTGAAACAACAAATCAATGTCTTTCTCTCCCTCTCCCTCCCCCCTTCCCTTCCCTCCCTCTCTCTCAAATCAATAAATAAAAAAATAAACCCCTCTTTTTCCTAGCTCTGGCAGTCCCCAAAGCCTGAAGTCCCCATTTTCCCATTTTGTACTAGATACCTTCACATCCCTGGGGTCCTGGTAAGGTTGTGAGGAGGGAACATGGAGCACAGAGCAGTGGCTGAGGACCCTGGCCTAGAGGCTGCCTTTTTATAGCTGTGTGATATTTCTTAAAAGGTTTAGGATTTTTTTTTTACTTTTCTTTTTTCTTTTAGATTTTGTCTTGATTAGTTAGGGGAATCAGACAATAAAAACTTACTATAAGGATGGTTCTAGGAATCAAATGTAATAGTAAAGACCCTAGACTTGGGTCAGATGATGTATTTTAAATCACTGCTTTTCTATTCCTGGTTATGTAATTTTGGGCAAATTATCGAATCTCTCTAAAGTTTAAACTCCTTCATCTGAACAATGAGGATAATCAAACCACATTCTACTGTCATTAGGATTAAGTAAAATAATCCATGTTAAAGCAGCTAGCATAGCACTTAACCTCATATGATCATCGTAACAATTAGATGAGTTACTGCCTCATCTACTTGTCATGTATTTCATGTCATGTATTCCTATTATAAGGCTTAAATTAATACTTGGAAGTAATAAGCTCAATAAATATTAGGTATTTTCACTAATAGAAATGTTGGTGGGTATCATAATCTTCATATCATTGGGCATGCATGGTATTCTCTCACCTAATTAAACCTTTTTTTTTGTTGTTGTCGAATGTTCTCACTATAATAAAACAAGTTCTACCAGTTTTCTTCTATTTGATCTGTATTTTCAGAATCAGAAATAAAACTTGTTTTTCTTGGTTGTAGAAATGTACATGAATGAGAAGAATTGATTTGACTTGACCTCTTGAAGAGAATGAAAAATATTAATCTGTGTCAAACTCGTATACAGCTTTTGATGATATTTAGTTTTATTATATTTTTTTGTTGTTTCCTGCTTCTGTTTCTTTTTAAACCATTAGAAACATGTTCGACAAGCTGAATCGTGATGCCTTTCAGATAGTTTCTTACTTCTTGTTTGAAACGTTGGACCAGTCTCTCACCAAAGAAGTTTTCAAGTGAGTAAAAATTATTTATTTTTAACTAGTCACTCTCAGATTTGAAAAGGGACTATGCTTAGATATAAGCTAGAATTTCAACTTCGTTTTTTCACAAAGAAAGAACAAAGAGTGGGTGTCACAAACATCAGGCTTGAGTGTTGCATTAGTGTATCATTGTATACTCCTTAGGTAAGTTAGATTTTGTTTTATAATATTCGTTCATAACATTTTCATAGTCTTAATTAATAGGCAAAACAATTAACTGGTACCAATTTATCTCAACACACAACTTTGCTTTACTTACTCCTTTTCTTGTAGGTACTATTATATTTGTTTTTTCTATTTTTACTTTATAGGTCTCTGCAAATCCTTATTTTTTGTTAATGATATGTATATTAAAGTGGCAAGTGCTGTAGGCAAAAATCATTTCTATTAAGTTTAACCTACTATTATGTACTGTTGATTCTTAAATAGTTAAAGGAGATAATGTGAATACCCACTAGCCTTGGTTCCAAGTTATTTAGCATGTGATTTGGGTTTCTTCTGTCGAATATTCAGATTTGTTCTAATATTTATATGGGGCCATCATCCTCTTAATATATAAAAGCAACAAATAAGTACATTGTTTAGGGCATTATACTTTTGATAATTTTTTCTTAATATTATATTTTGCTTTCGGTTCAAGTTATGAATAATTGGGAGAATAGGTGTATTTGAAACATTTTTTGGAAATTCCTATCATTATGGTATAGGGCTTCCTTTGCTCAAATAAAAGTAGATTTTCTGCTCTCCCCACCCCAATTATAAACAAAATACAGCTCTTTTTAAAAAATTTAGAAAATATAGAAAAATGTAAAGAAGGATGTAGAAATCATTCCTAAAGCCATCAGCCAGAGAATATTGCTGTTGATATTCTAGGCTTTCAGTCTTTTTTTCTATGCATAATTAATTTTTTCTATTAATATAGAATGTATGATATGCTTTAGAAATTTAAAAAACATGGGGCCCTAAACAGATTCTTCAGGATAAAAAAGAAATTTCGATAAAACTGATTATTAGAGGAAAGCAATAGGTAAATTTTAAAGTCTTATTGTAAACTTAAGTTGAGGCAAAGATCTTCTTTTTTAAAATTTTGTATCTTCTTTATCTATATAACAGTAGAACCCACTGGCTACGATATAGGTTATCTTTAGGAGTCAAAAGCTCTCGTGCCATTTCTTCTCTTGGGCTCTTCATATGTAACCATTTGTGTTTCTCTCTTTTTTCCCCCAGGCTTAACATACTAATTTACTTATACTGTCTTTGTGTGTTAGTCCAGTGAATCCATTGAGAGTATTCTCAACTTTTCCTGATTTTTAGTAATTTTATTTATTTTTAATTTTTTAATAAAGATTTTATTTATTTGTTTTTAGAGAGATGGGAAGGGAGGGAGAAAGAGAGGGAGAGATACATCAATGTGTGACAGATAAATCAGTTGGCTGCCTCTCGCACACCTCCAACCAGGACCCGGCCTGCAACCCAGGACTGTGCCCTGGCTGGGAATCCAGCCGGTGACCCTTTGTGTTGTAGGCTGTCACTCAGTCCACTGAGGCACACCAACCAGGGCAGTAATTTTAATAATGATTAACTCCTGCATTTAATGTACATATGCAGTGGTTATTTACACAAAACTGAACTTAATCCTCTAGATATTTATAAAGAAAAAGACCCAATTCTCACAGGTTGGTATCGTATCTTAGTTGAAATCTATGAATGTCAGCCTTCATTTATTAAAGCATTAATGTATATAGTATAGGAGATAAATTTGATGTTTTTCAATTTCTGCTGAGTTTGTTTTTTTTTTGTTCATAATTTTAATGTTTTTATTTTTGTTTTTAAGACTTTGTTGGCCTCCATTTGACCAAAAAAGTGATACTGAATTCCGGAAACATTGCTTTGAATGGTTAAAAAAAATTTCTGTAAGTATTCTCTTTCTGGAAAAGGAAAACTTGAGGAGATTAAAAATTACATTAATTGTTCTTCTAGCTTTTTTAGGTATAATTATATATTAATTTTTTAAAGGTGAAATATTTTTAATGCTTTTATGCTAACAGTATAAGGAAGGAATAATACTTTTTATGTTTTTAGAATGGTATTCTGTATATTTCTAGGATACCAGCTGTGCTGGCTAGGTGCACTGAGAATAGGTTTTTGAGTCCCTTGGGGTTTTTATCACAATATTTATTTAAAGAAAACTTTTTTGACTATAGATTATTTTAGTTTATGTCCCCAAATAGTGTCAATAATTGTGGGTTTGTATTGTAATTACTTTTTTGTGACCAAGTTCACCAAGAATTCAGAAACAGTGTGATGTAAATATAAAGTTTATTGTTGATAAGATCTTTCAAAATTGTTTATTTCTTTTTCTGTAGACTGAATGTGGAAGTAGCTTTCCTCAAGTTGTTGGTTCACTATTTCTTTCTCCTGGTGGTCCTAAATTTATTCATTTGATGTATCATTTTGCAAGATTCGTTGCAATAAAATATATAAAAACCCATTCTAAAGGTAAGTTAAGCTTATAGTAGGAGTCTTTTTTGGTTTTGTTTCTTAAATATTTATTATACTTTACAGTCTGTAAGTCATCAGATTTTAATAAAGCAAGAAGATGAAATTATTAAGTAACCTCAAAAGGCAAATAATTAATATTATGTTCTACTAGAACTATAGTTTGAAACCCTGTCATTAATGATCATAAATAACAAGTCAAATTATTTTATTATGTTCTAAACATTTTCTGTGTAAGGTAAATATTTTAGGCTCTGTATACCATACAGGGTTTCTGTCACATATACCTCTGTGTGTGAATGTGTGTTTAAATATAACTCTTTAAAAATATGGACAGTATTTCTAGCTTGCTGACCTCAGAAAATTGGCCAATGGGCCAGATTAGACTTCCTGATTATAGTTTGCCTCTAATATATTATATGCAATATTGTATTGAATTTATTTGAGATTTATTTTGGCTACTGGTAATGTGGGAAGTTTTCGTTACAAATTGCTGTTTTAAAGGGATTTGATCTATTAATTTATAGAAACAAAATACATGTTGAATATTTAAGCTAAGAATTAAAAGAGTGCTATTGGTAACTTATTAAATATGCTATTCCGTTTGATTTATGCTCAAAAATATGGACAAGAAAATACAGAAAAGTTGATGCAATAAAACCACACCCATCTTCCAATTTCTCGAGACAACTATTACTGACATTTTGGCTTATTTTCTCAGGTTTTCTTTTTTTTTTTGGTGTACATATATATTTATATGTTTTAATAATTTTGAAAGGATAATATTTTTCATGATTCAAAAATCAAAAGGTTAAAAGTCTCTCTTCCATCTCTATTCTTTACTTAGTTTCTCTTCTTTAAAGCAACCAATGTAATCAGTAATACAAGCATATATGTATATCATTTTTCTTTTTAATGTAAAAAATTTTTAAAAATTTTTAATTTTATTTTTTAAAAGATTTTATTTATTTACTTTTAGAGAGAGGAGAAGGGAGGGAAAAAGAGAAGGAAACACCAATGTGTGGTTGCCTCTCATGTGCCCCCTACTGGGGACCTGGCCCACAATCAAGGCACAATTGATCCCCTGACTGGGAATTGAACTGGTGACCCTTTGGTTTGCAGAGCGGCACTCAATCCACTGAGCCCCACCAGCCAGGACTTTTTTTTTCAATGTTATGATTTAATCTTTATTGTATTTTTTCTTTATTTTTTTTGTATATTCTTTTTTTAAAAAACCCTAAATGGTAACATACATCTAGTTTTGAATCTTGTGTTTTTCATTTAACGTTATGTAACTGGAGATCATCCTGTATCAGTTTGTAGAGCTTCCTTATTCTCCTTCTTTCTCTTTAGAACTGCATATTTGAATGGATGTGTCATAATATATTTAATCCGTCTTCTGCTGACAGATCTTTGGCTTTTTCCCCTGATGCTTTGCTATAAAAACAATCTACAGTGAGAAACTATACATACAGGGTGGGGCAAAAGTAGATTTACAGTTGTTTATACGGAAAATAATACTGTATGGAAAATAATATTATATGGAAAATAAATAATAATATAAGAATAAACTGTTTCACATACAACTGCAAACCTACTTTTGCCCCACCCTGTATATCATTTTGTGTATGCTCAAATAAATACACACTATGTGTATAGTGTGTATTTATACAATATGTATATACATAAATATACAATATGTGTGTGTGTGTATAATTCCTGGAAGATGATTTCTTGGTCAAAGAAATTGTGAATTTGTAATTTGCTCTTATTATCAAATTATTTTCTGCGGAGATTGAACAGTTTATACTTATATTGCCAGGGTATGGAGACTATTTTCCCAAAGTCTCACCAACATTGTGTGTGATCAGACATTTTTATCTTTCCAGTCTGATAGTTAAAGTGGTAGTGTTTTTTTTTTTTTTTTAAGATTTTATTTATTTATTTTTAGAGAGGGAAGGGAGGGAGAAAGAGAGAGAGAGAGAGAAACGTTAATGTGCGTTTGCTGGGGGCTGTGACCTGCAACCCAGGCATGTTCCCTGACTGGGAATCGAACCTGCGATGCTTTGGTTCGCAGCCCGTGCTCAATCCACTGAGTCAGGGTAGTTTTAATTTGTATTTCTCTTACTATGTATTTAGTTAGATTGAAAACTGTTGAAGTATTTAAGAGTAATTTATATTCTTTTTTATACTCCATGTTGATATGCTTTCTCCATTTTTCTCTTTAGCCATTTTCTTTTTCATTTGTAGGAGCTTTTATTTGTTATCCCTTCTCTGTAATGTGACATGTAAGCATTTTTCTTGTTTATCTTTTATGCATGGTTTTTAAAAAACATAGACCTTTTCTTTATAGGTATTTACATATTTTTAAGTTTAATGTAACATAAGCATTTTACTAGTTTTTTATTAGTAGGTGATCTACTCCAATTGCATGTAACCCAAACTATTTTATATGAAATATGTGTGCTTGAATTTAGCAAAAGTTTATTGTCTATAAGACTTTTAAGCATGGGTTGTCCTATTTCTTTTCTTTTCTTTTTTATTAAGATTTTATTTATTTTTAGAGGGAGAAGGAGGGAGAAAGAGAGTGAGAGAAACATCCATTGGTTGACTCTCACATACCCCCAGCTGGGGACTCAGTCTGCAACCCAGACATGTGCCCTGATGGGAAATCTAATTAGCGACCTTTCCGTTTACAGACTGGTGCTCAGTCCATTGAGCCACACCAGCCCGGGCTGTGTTGTCCTATTTCTTTTTTTTAAGATTTTATTTTATTTTTAGAGAGGGAAGGGGAGAGAGAGAGAGAGAGAGAGAGAGAGAGAGAGGGAGAGGGAGGGAGAGAGAGAGAGAGAGACATCGATGTGCGGTTGCTGGGGGTTCTGGCCTGCAACCCAGGAATGTACCCTGGCTGGGAATCGAACCTGGGACACTTTGGTTCCCAGCCCGCGCTCAATCCACTGAGCTACACCAGCCAGGGCTTGTCCTATTTCTGATTTAAAACAATTCCAGTCAACATTTTGAGTCTGTATATAATTTTCACATTCAGTGAACTCATCCCATGCTCAATATTTAGAAATTGTGGTGATTTCTTTGGACTTAATTCTAGGACCTGGATTAGTAATGTTAAGTGCAGGGTGGAGTCCTTGTTATCCAGAATATTCATCTTTATCATACTGAGCCATCTTAAAGTAGGATTTATTGCATTTATTACACATTTATTACAGGTAAAAAACCCACACTCTGAAATATTTGGGTGGATTGTTCTTAGGGTCCGCTCTGCATAGTCAAGAATTACTTGAGAAATGGAGACTGGTTTTTGGTTGTCCTGTCCTATTCTTACCAGCAAGAAAAGTAAGCTGATGGCAGCAATAGAGGTGATGTGATATCACCCCATCTCTTTTAGTATATTTTCTTCTTTGTTATTAAAAGATCTTAAGAATTTGCTCATGTAAAAATGGAGACAACTGTACTTGAAAAACAATAAAAAATGTGAAAAAATTTGCTCATGTATGACACTGTGTTCATGGATATAGCAAGCTGTGATAAGAAGAATTATTTTGGGCAGATGTACTCTAAAAGGTTTTAATTATGTAAAACAACTCAACTTCAGATATCCTTTTCAAGTTGCCTACTTTAAAAATAGGTCATCCTTGCTTTTGTTGAAATTAGTTTTACCTTTTTGTGTATGTGGCATGCCGGCTTTTAAGGAGTTGTTAGTTAATGAAGTTGTTAATCTCTTTAAAAATTAGTAATAAATAATAAAATCCAACATTTTAAATGTTTATTAGTTTGTAAGCCTAAGTTTTCTATGATCTTGTATTCCATGTAGGTTCATCCAAACATTTTGCGGAGACATTTAATGTAAAGCCACAAGATTTGCATAAGTGCATTGCCAGGTCTCATGTAGCACGTAACAGATTTTTACAAATTTTACAAAGAGAAGATTTTGTTTTACAAAAATATCAGGAAAATGCACAGTAAGTAGTAGTTTGATAGTTGGAAAAATGAAAATTCCTTTCTTTTTGTACAAATGTCATCAATATACTTTCAGTGGTAATAAACCATGCTTAGCTCAAAACTCCCTTGCTTGTATCTTTCAATTTTAAAGCCAGATAACTTCTGAATAAAATGTTTTAAACTTTAGTTATACTGTCAATGAAAGTTTAGAAGAAAGGAAAGGATCACTTTAATTTAAATTTTTAATTTCTTAGGTTTTTTCTTCTTTTTTTTTTAACATGGAAGTATTTTTCAGGCTGTATAGTATTCCTTTTGTTTTGTAGCCTTTTTAAAAAAGGGTTTTATTTATTTATTTTTAGAGAGGGGAAGGGAGGGAGAAAGAGAGGGAGAGAAACATCCTTGTGCGGTTGCCTCTCACATGCCCCCTACTGGGGACCTGGGCTGCAACCCAGGCATGTGCGCTGACTGGGAATTGAACAGGAGACTCTGGTTTGCAGGCCTGAGCTCAACCCACTGAGCTACACCAGCCAGGGCTGAGTTACGTCTGTGTGCCAGTACTGTTTAGGCACTAGTCCTACAGTATTAAACAAGATAGACAAGGTTCTTAATTTCAAAAGTTGTGTGTGTCTAATTTTTTTAAAGATTTTATTTTATTTATTTTTAGAGAGGGAAAGGGAGGGAGAAAGAGAGGGAGAGAACCATCCATGTGTGGTTGCCTCTCACATGCCCCCTACTGGGGACCTGGCCTGCAATCTAGGCATGTGCCTTGACTAGGAATTGAACTGGTGACCCTTTGGTTCGAAGGCCCGTGCTCAATCCACCAGTCAGGGCTAATTTTTAAAAATTATTAACAACTCTAGTAAGGTAACTTTTTAAATACTGTGTTATAGAGTATAAAAGACAAAATTCTTTTATGTTACTTTAAAACTGGGACATTGCATGACTGTTTTAGGTAACATTGACATTTATTCCCGAGGTATGTAAGACAAGGATAAGAGAACAGAGTATCTTACTGACCTGTAACATTTTTACTTGAAGTCTGAGAGTATATGAACCAAGAAGTCCTTAGTCCTGAATAGCAGCCTGTATGTTAAATGTTGGTAGGGTACTCTCCCGTGATGTTGCGCAGTGGCAGTGAGCTGCAGTTCCTAGCCAGGCACATGATTGTAAGGGTAAACAGCGGAGACCCTGTAGTCGACTGTGTTGCCAGCATTTTTTGGATATTGTGTTTTATGTTTTAGCATCCTATCATGTCTACAAAATGTCCATCTGTATCTCTTGAATCTGACGAGAAGGATAAGGCAGTTTACTTTTGAGATAAAACTCAGGATAGTTGCCCAAGTGCTAATGTAGTGTTCTGAGCACATTTAAGGTAGGCTAGCTTAAGTTATGATGTTCAGCAGGTTAGATCAGTGATTTTCAACCATTTTCATCTTATCACACACATAAACTAATTACTAAAATTTGGTGGCTCACCAAAAAATAAATTTTTTGCCTGACAAAAATAGGTATAATTTTAATTCATTCGCACGAGATGGGTATTGTTGTGTTGGCTGTTGTCATTTTTTAATTTGACAGTCTAAGGGAGAAGTCAGTGCCGCCTGACTAAGTAGTCAGGTATTACATGTTTTAAAAATTCTTGTGGCACCCTAGTTAAAAAATGAATTTTTATGATATTTTAAACTTGTGATGGGTTTATTGGGATGTATAACCCCACATAAGTTGAGGAGCATCTGTAAAGTTGTCATTTTGCATGTTTTCTTTCAGAATATCAGTTAAAGAAGTACGAAGTCTGAGATCAGAATGTATAGGACAGCAAAACCAAATAGAAAAGTAAGTTTCTTTTAGAGCTGAAAGTTGCCTTACATGTTTAGCTCCTGCATTTTACAGGTTAGGAAACTGCCAGTCCCAGAAACATAAGTAATATATCAATAGTTAGATGATGATAGGTATAGAATATAGTTCTGATTCCTAATCCAGTTCTAATAAATTACTGCCTTGAGCTAGAATTTTATTTTTGTTTTAATTGGAATGGTTGTTAGTGCCTGGGTTTGCAGATTAATTAGCTCTTTGGATAGTAAATTATATAGTTTTTAAAATGACTAATGATATTATTTAATTTTAATTAGAATGGAACCTTATGATGACCAAAATGATATACAAGAGAAAATTCAAAAGGTGAGACAACTTTTGAAAAGAGAAATGTAATCATTTTTTCTTTTTTTGATAATTTTTCTTTTGTGATAGGCAAATCCTTGCTTACTTAATTGGACTATCTTTGTTATTTCTTTTTTTAACACTTTTACTTTCTTTTTACTCATTATCCAAGTGTAATATATTTAAATGTGTGAAAATGGTGCCTCTCAAATGTTTGAATATGATGGGAAAAATTAGTATATAATTTATAAGACTAACTGTATACAAAAGCAGCTTTAAATATGTTTAATTTAAAGCCTTTCATGCCAGCAAGAAAAGTTCATTTTTATTGTAGCATTAATTTACCAAAATAAAATATATTAACTGAAGGAAGATGGTAAGTATGGAAGAAAAATGAAAAGTTTAATTGAGGCTGGTTTGGTAGTAGAGTATCTGGCAGGCATAAATGGTCCAAGGCTTTCAGAGGCTGGCTTTGATGTGGGTAGAAGTGTTTTCTTAGGCCTCCTTTGTGTTTAGATCAGGGGTCCCCAACCCCTAGGCCCTTCTGGTCCCTGGTGCCAAAACAGTTGGGGCCTGCTGGTTTAGATTATATCTCTCTCAAGCTCTTTGTTCTGATCCTGTGATTACCATGCTGCTCTGGATATTAATTTGGCTTCTCAGGCACTTTGTCACTAGGAAAGGTGAGTGCTGTCCTCAGGAAGTAATTGCTTGTTCATCTCAGTGAATGTTTATTGATAATCTACTGTGTTCAGGCATTCTTCTAGATAGTAGAGCAATGAAAAAAAACAGCAGTCATTTTTTTCATGAAGTTCCCAGTTCAGTGAATGTAAAAATTGTTATTACTGAATGCAGTATTTTTTATTATAAATTTAATAGGTTGGTATGAGACCTATTGAAGTTTTCATAGCAATCTCTTCTGAGTTCAGTTAATGTTGTTCAGTTTCAACTTTGAGCCATTGACAAGATAAAATTTCTAGACTGGATCTTAGTAAGTGTACCAAGGAAATGCCATCGTATGAAACCTCTAGACCAGGGGTGTCAAACTCATTTTCACGGGGGGCTGAATCAGCCTCCGGTTGCCTTCAAAGGGCTGAATGTAATTTCAACTCCTTAACAGTTAAGGAGTAGTTATATTTATACAGTCCTCAAATTAAATTTGGCCCTTTGAAGGCAACCAGAAGCTGATGTGGTGTTGCGCGTGGGTCACCGGCTAGCAGTGACCACGGCACACTGTGGATGGCTCGACGATAAACACGCGAGAAAAAACACACATGCACAGAGACAAACCAGTTTCTGTGGGGAAGTAGGGACAGAATGGCCACCCCCCCTAGTGGGGAGCGCGCTGATCCACCGTCCATACCTGCTTTTATTAGGCTCATGCTACATAATAACTCAGGTAACGTACAATACTCATTAGGGGAAGTAAGGAACATATAAAACAAAGAACTCTGCCGGTCTATTGAGTTGGGGGGTCAAAGAGCTGTAAGGCTGAGGAACAAACTAGCTTCCTCCTAAGACCCTCCTCATTCAACTAAGAGCATTCTTGGACAAAGAAGGTTTCACAGTAATTTACATGTTCTTTCTTAGGCCTGATCACCCCGGGAAATCCGCACTTCCCAGTACCGAGCTGTACTTCCCCGTCATTGTTTCAGGCTTAGGTGGAGCGCGGGAACTAAAGCCACCGAGAGATAAGGAGATTTTCTTCCGGACGCTGAGAACTCAGACTTTGTCAAAGCCGAGGAGTGAGGGTCCATCACCCCCTTTTGCTGCAGCCCCCCAAGTCCTTCTTTTGGGGGGCCTCCCAAAGTGATCGTGCCTGGCTTGGGTTGTTCCCCCCGTGGGGAATCTTACCCGTCTTTGGCTAACCGACCAAGCTTTTTTGGGGTTCGGCAGCAGAAACAGCATTACTGCCAGGGAGATAAGCTTTTTTCTCCTTGCCGGCTCACGGTTCCAAGGGCGTTCCCTTAGCTTTAGCCTAGGCGGGGGTCTCAGCTTCTAATACCAGTCAGGGCGGTTCCCAACAATGTGGCCCCCCGTGAAAATGAATTTGACACCCTGTTTTAGAGTATTAGAATACAGCTAGTTAATCTTTTCACCAGAAATCATTCCAGGCATACTTCATTTGTTCTTGGAAGTGAGCATGTATTTGTGTTTTACATTTCTTTAATGTATGTACAGATTGGGTATAGACTTTAATGTTTTGTTTGTTTCTGTTTTCAAAGGTTCGGTCTTTGTGGGGCTCAGTGAATGAAACACTTCTGTTTTTGGAAAAAGAGAGAGAAATTGTTAGTTCAGTCCTTAGTCTTGTTAACCAATATACTTTAGATGGAACTAATGTTACTATTAATGTTCCAAGGCTCTTACTCGACAAGATTGAGAAACAAATGTGTCAGGTAAGCATTTGATATTAAAGAAGCTTTTGAGAAAACTCCCTTCATATAATTATTTTATGTATTACATGTTTTCCTTACAGTGTTTTTTCTACTGTTTTCAAAATTTATTTTTGAGTATATGTAGTAAAATTTTCATAAAGAGGGGTATGGTAAAGAAAGCTGTGCATCTTTATATCCAGCAACTTTTATTAATTGTCTCTACCTTGAATGGTGTTACATCATATATAGGGTAGGGAGTAGGAATTACTTAGGAAGATGATATGGTACTTAGTTCTTTATAAATTTCCAAGTATAGCAACAATGTCTCCTGATTGCTAAACCTCTTTTTTTTTTTTAATTTTAATTGATTTTTAGAGAGAGAGGAAGGGGGGAGAGCGAAAGAAATATCAATTTGTTGTTCTACTTATTTTATGTATTCATTGGTTGATTCTTGTATATGTCCTGACTGAGGATTGAACCTGCAACTTTGGTGTTATTGGGTTGACGTTCTAACCAACTGAGCTACCTGGCCAGGGCCATAAATGTCTTCTTAAAAAGGCTCTATTCTTTCTGGTTTCTCTTTTATCTTGATGCTATGACTATTTGAAGTCGTTTCTTTCTTTAGCTTTTGTGACATCAATGTCTCTCTTCTCCTGTAGTTTTTCAGATTGCTGTTCTTAGTTTTTCCACTGATTTCTTTTTCTCTGCCTGACTTTTAAATGAAAATGTTCCCACAGTTCCTTTAATGTCCCCCTTTCCCACATTACAAATACATAATAATATTTTCTTAACCAGTTCCATGGCTTCATCAGCTTCCTATACATTAACATTCTCAAACTGGTATTTCCAGTCTCCCCTTTAACCCAAACTACATCAAATTATTTTCATGTGGATAGCCTACAGTTCTGTTTTTTTTTTCTTTTTTTTGGTAACATATTTATTAAGCATCTCCATATTTATTAAGCAATACCATATGCCAGGTATTGATTATAGTACAGGGCATACAAAGATAAAATATTGTTGTGACCCTGAGGAGCTTTGACTTTCATAGGTAACATGACAGGTATTTCAAATTCAGATCACATAAAAATTAAGATCTGTCAATTCAAGAGTCTGGGCTTTGGCCAGGTAGCTTAGTAGGTT
The DNA here is from genome assembly GCF_019186645.2 of Phyllostomus hastatus. Lineage (NCBI taxonomy): Eukaryota > Metazoa > Chordata > Mammalia > Chiroptera > Phyllostomidae > Phyllostomus > Phyllostomus hastatus. The sequence continues at coordinate 12,538,425 of NW_025333857.1, forward strand.
AGAGCAATGTCCCAATATGCCAAGGTTGCTGGTTTGATCCCAAGTCAGGGTACATACAGGAAGCAACCAATGAATGTATAAATAAGTGGAACAACAAACCAACGCTTCTCTCTCCTTTCCTCTGTCTCAAAAATAAATAAAATTAAAAAAAGAAAGAATCCTAGAGGGACTAGGCAGGTAATGTGTATAAGTGAAGTTTTCTAATTGTTGGTGATGATTGGGAAAAAGTAGGAAGTGATAAAGTTTTTGGAGAAATAGTAATTTTTATGTAAAATCAATGATTAAAAATATTGGCAACTAATACAAATGATTTTAAAACACTGGCTAAAAACAACTTCAGGCTACAGAAGTTGCAGGCTAAAAAACATGTCCAAGTTTAGATTCAACCTGTAGGAGCCATCAGTTTTTACCTTTTGTTAGAACATGAATTCATAATCTTTTTTCCAAATCTGCTCTTTCTCCTCAGTCTTTATTTTGCTTCCATATATTTGCATTTCTTTTATTCTAGTTTTCAGCTTTTTTTTGTAAATTCTTTTTTTTTTAAGATTTTATTTTTTTACTTTAGAGAGATGGAAGGAAGGGAGAAAGAGAGGGAAAGAAACATCTATGTGCAAGAGATAAATAGATTGGTTGCCTCACACACCCCCAACTGGGGACCTGGCTAGCAATCCAGGCATGTGCCCTGACTGGGAATCAAACTGGTGTCCTCTTTGTTCATAGGAGGGCACTAGTTTTCAACTTTACATAACAAAAAATGAAGCATGGCCTGTTAATTCTTCCACAACAGTTTTCTTCAGACCCAGATTATTTACATAGTGTTATTTGGGGGGTAGAAATCTAACTTTTTCATTCTTCCTTAAGATAACCTTTTTATATAATAGTAAAACATATAAATCTATTTATATAGCAGTTTACTATCTCAAGAACTTATAGTTCACCACTTTATTTTTTTCTTCTGAATCCTTAGTTGCACATAGGAAATGTTTATGAGGCTGGGAAATTGAACCTATTAACAGTTATTCAGTTATTAAACGAAGTCTTGAAAGTAATGAAATATGAATGTTGTCAGGCTGACCAAGCAAGACTGACAATAGACCTTCACTTCCTTGAAAAAGAGACCAAATTTCAGAGACAAAGATTATTGGATCTGAAGCATATAAGGTACTAGTAAGATTCTATGTTATTTTATTGGGTGAGGAGTTAGGATGGCTTTAAAATTTCTTAGTACAACTTGTTAACAACTCTTTGACAAATCAGTGTGAAAATTTTACTAGTGCTCAAAAACCTTATGTCATCAACTCTCAGTGATGGACATGAAGTAGAAAGGAAAATTAGTATAGTTTTCTTTTGTCTGGAATATATTATTTGCCCTGAGTGATAATTCTTTATGAAATAATTTCAACTTTTCTATACCTTTTCTTTTATGGGGCCTACTAATAAAACTAGGGTTCAGACAAGTATTTTTATTTATGCAGTGACCGAGAAGGGCAGGCTTGCCTTTAGGAATGGATGTGGAGTGGGAATAGAATATCGACTTGAGTTCAGAACCAGGAAGAAATTGTGTTTCAAAGATAAATGGAGCAATAGATATATGGTTGCTCTCTGGTCTTAAAAGGAAAAAAGTATTTTAGGTTCTCAGTATTTATTGTGAGAGTTTATTCAATTTATATGTGCTGCATTGGTTGAACTTTCAGTTATGTTTTCTTTTTTTATAAATTTCTTAAATTTTACTCAATACTTTTGTGTACTCATGTTTTGAATAAAGTTATTTTAATGCTCTTACAGGCACAAATTGAAAGAAGATCTTACAACTATAACACATTCTATTGTTGAAAAACAAGGAGAATGGCATATAAAGTGGAAAGAATTTCTTGGTCTGTCTCCTTTCAGTCTAATTAAAGGTTGGACTCCAGTAAGTAATATTGGCTTGCCTTTTGCCTTTTTAAAAAAATATTTTTAGTTTTCAGTTACAGTTGATATATAACATTACATTAGTGTCAGGTGTACAACATAGTGTTTAGACATTTATATAAGTTATGAGGTGATTACCCGATAAATCTTGTACCCATCTGACACTGTACATAGTTATTATGATGTTATCGACTATATTTCTATGCCAGTGATTTTCAACTGGTGTGCCATAAGAATTTTTAAAACCTGCAAATACCTGACTATTTACTCAGGGGCACTGATCTCTTTTTCCTTAGACTGTCATTTTTAAAAAATGACAACAGCCAACACAACAATAGCCATCTGGTGTGAATGAATCAAAATTTGTAACTACCTATTTGTACTTAATTCCTTTCTCTTGTTTACCCATTCTCCGATCCCTTCCCATCTGGTAATTATCAAAATGTTCTCTGTTTTTGTTTTGTTTATTTTGTTTTTCATATTCCACATATAAGTGAAATCAGTGGCATTTGTCTTTCTCTGTATGATCTCTTTCACTTGGAACAATACCCTCTAGGTCTATCCATGTTGTTGCAGATGGCAAGATTTCATTCCTTTTTAAGTTGAGTTATATTCCATTGTATATATGTGCTATTTCTTTAACTATTCATCTTTTGATGGACATTTAGGTTGCTTCCATATCTTAGCTATTGTAAATAATGCTGCAATGAATATATGGGTGCATATGCTTTTTTGAATTAGAGTTTTGGGTTTCTTTGGACAAAGAAAGTGGAATTGTTGGGTCCTTCTTTTCTTTAGTTATAGCCTTTGTTTTAAAGTCTGTTTTGTCTGATATAAGTATTGCTACCCCAGCATTTTTTTGTTTCTATTTTCATGAAGTATGAAAATACTTCCCTTTATTTTTATCCCTTTACTTTTAGTCTGTGGGTGTCTTTCAATCTGAAGTGAGTCTCTTGTAGGCAGCATATGTAAGGGTCTTTTTTTCCCTTACCCATTTAACTACCCTGTGTCTTTTGATTGGAGCATCTAATCCATTTACATCTAAAGTAATTATTGATGGGTATGTAGTTATTGCCATTTTATTACTCACATTTTAAAATTTTTCTTCTTTTTCTTCTTGTTAAAGAAGTCCCTTTAACATTTCTTGTAATACTGTTTGGTTGGGGGTGATGAGCTCCTTTAACCTTTTCTTGTCTGGGATTGACTTGCTTTTTGGATGTTAGTTTAATATAAGGCAGTCTGTTGATTTATCATGTTATTAATGACATAGAAATGCTATGTGTTTGTCATCTTTGCATTTGAGCCTAAAGTTCAAATGTTTAGTTTCTGTAATTCTTCTAAATACATGTAAAAAATGAGATACTCCTCTTTATGTTAGGTACTATTACGTTTGAGATATAGCTGAAGGACAAAGTAGTTCTCTTGTTCCTGATACTGTACTCCTTATTTCAAAAATAATTATAGGGTAATTTATATGCACCATAATTCTGCCCTGGTTGGAATCATCCATTCATAGATTAACTTAGTATTGTTATGTGGTAGTGAGTAAAATATGTATATTTCAAAATTTTGCATTCTTTGTTTTAAGGCTGTGGATCTTTTACCACCTATGTCTCCTCTTTCATTTGATCCTGCCTCAGAAGAAGTATATGCAGGAAGTATTCTTTTGCAGTACCCTGCTTCACTTCCAGGTTAGTTATTTTTTTCTCTTTTAAACTCCCTGTCATCAATATTTCTCGCTATGGTAACTGTTCCTTTACATTCTTTTTTCCCCAGTTATTTTTTATTGTGGTGAAATGCACATCCTTTCACTATTATAAAGTGTACATTTCAGTGGCATAATTTAAATTCACAAAGTTGTGCAATCATCACCACTGTCCAGTTCCAGAGTATTTTCGTTACCTTAAAAGAAACCCTGTATCCATTAAAAGTCACTTCCCATTTCCACCTCTTCCAGTCCTGACGACCACTAATGTACTTCATGTTTCTGTATTTGTGTATTCTGTATATGTTGTATAAATGGAGTCATATAGTGTGAGGCTTTTTGTGTTTGCCTTCTTTCACTAGTATAGTTTTCCATTTTGCACAGTGGTGGTGTTGTTTTTTAATCCTCACCTGAGGATGTGTTTTATTGATTTTAGGGAGAGAGGAAGGGAAAGAGAGACACACACAGACATTGATGTGAGAGAGAAATATCCATCAGTTGGCTCCTGCATGCATCTGGACCTAGGATTGAACCCACAACCTAGGTATGTGTCCTGACTGGGGATCGAACCTATAACCTTTTGGTGCATGGGATGATGCTCTAACCATCTGAGCCACCTGGTCAGGCATGCGCAATGTTTTCAAGGTTCATCCAGCTTGTAGCATGTATCAGTACTTCATTACTTTTTATGAATACACTCTATTCATAAAAAGTAATGATCAAACCATATTTTCTTTATCAGTTTTTTTCTTTGATGGAAATTTGGGTTGTTTCACCATTTGACTATTATGAATAATACTGCTGTAAATATTCATTTAGCCCTAGCTGGTGTAGCTCAGTGGATTGAGCATGGGCTGTGAACCAAAGGGTCGCTGGTTGATACCTAGTCAGGGCACATGTCTGGGTTGCAGGCCAGGTCCCCAGTAGGGGGTGCGCAGGAGGCAACTACACATCGGTATTTCTTTCCTTCTCTCCTTCCCTTCCCCTCTCTCTAAAAATAAATAAATAATATATTTAAACATTCCTTTACAAATTTTTTTTGTAGAGGCCCAGAAATTTTTAATGTGAAAGAATGGTACAGTAATTACCTGAATACTTATGACCTGTTTCAACATTTAATGTTTGTCCTATTTGCTTTAAAGGTATATAGTTGTATTTTTGCTAAATCAACTATATTCTAGACATTGAAATGCCTCACTCTAAGTTTTTCAGCATGTTTTCCCATAAAAATGACATTTCTCTATGTGACTGCTATACTAATATCACACCTAAAATATTAACAGTAATTCTATATCTTTAAGTTTCTTCAACTATCAAACCATTATCACACTTAAAAATTACTTTCTCTGTAATATCCACTTTATATTCAGTTTCCCCAGTTGCCCAGTAATGTGTAAAAGAAATTATTAGGTTTAGTAAATGTAATATGGATAGGTGTAGGAATAAGTGAATAAAAAATGTAGGAATAATACAGCCAAGATGGGACAGATCATAAGTGTAGGTCATAGTTGAATTCAGGCAGGCCAGAAGTCATGGCAGGACTTACGAAGAAAAGGGTGAACACAACTGAAATAGGTGATTGGATTGGGAGTCAGGTATATGTGGGGAGGACTCTGGTGGGGAAAGATCATAGACCACAGAGCAAGGCTAAGAATAGATGCTAGCAGAGAAGTAGAACATTTTGACTGTATGGTTTGATGAAGGAAAAAGACCTTAGTTAGAAGATTGCTTTTGATGATAGATTTACTTTGAAAGTTCTTGGCATATTTGGTTGGCACTGTGTTCTCACTTTAGCTTGGTAAGGGCCTTTTGTACTCTTGTCCGACTTAATTTAGGCCCTGTGAACCATGAAATTGTCCTCTTGTCCATTCAGAAGGCATATTTGTGTCTGCTTAAGAAATCAGTTGGACTTCTTAGAGGTGTTCAGATAAGTTCTTTGGCAATAACCCTCTCCTCCAACATTGCACAATTTGACTCTTGGGGTTCCTTTTATTTCCCTAAGCTGGGGGACCTCAACATTATTTTATACTTTTTGTAGAGAAACACCTTTTTTCTCCCTCTTATACTTTATATGTTACCTCTTACTTGAAGTAATTTTCTCTTAAATTGTTTTTTAAAGATACATTTCAGCATATTTTTAGAAGTACAGGGAATAATATAAATACCTGCTTACTGAATACTTTTTTGACAAATCTTTGTGATACTGGGTTGGCCAAAAATTTTGCTATTTTTCCATAGGATAGCTCTAGTAGTGCTTAGTTGTCTTTAACTTAATTCAAAACAATTTTGTTAGATTGTATCATGACAGTGTCATATCAGTGTGTATTTAAAAAAAAAAAACTTGCCACCCTGGCTGGTGTAGCTCAGTGGATTGAGCCCTGGCTGTGAACCAAAGGGTCGCCAGTTCGATTCCCAGTTAGGGCACATGCCAGGGTTGTGGACCAGGTTCCCAGTGGGGGCCATGTGAGAGGCAACGACACACTGTTGTTTCCCTCCTTCTCTCTCTCTAAAAATAAATAAATAAAATCTTTAAAAAAAAAGAAGACCCATCTAAGTCACTTGAACTCAGACTTTAACACTGTAGATGTATTTAAAAATAAAAAAAAAACTTATCAAAATTGGTGAACTTTTGTGTAGCTATTTTAATATTGAAGATGGAAGAAAATATGCAATGTTTTTGACATATTATGCTTATTTTTTGAAGAAATGTAAAAAGGCAACTGAAATGCAAAAAAGGTTTGTGTAGTGTATGGAGAAGGTACTGTGACTGACTGGACATGTCAGAAGTGGTTTGTGAAGTGTGGTGCTGGAGATTTCTCGCTGGACAATGCTCCGTGGTTGGGTAGGCCAGTTGAAGTTGATAGAGATCAAATTGAAACATTAATGGAGAACAATCAATGTTCTACCACATGAGTCATAGCCAACATACTCAAAATACCTAAATCGATAAAGTTATTGGTGAAAATGAAAAATGTGTCTTTTATTTTATGGAATAAAACATATGGACTGTTTGGCCAGTCCAATATTTGCTGTAGATTTTTAAAAAAACATACAAATGTAGTTAACCCTTGGGTATCTATCTGCCTTTCCTGGACCCCGTTCTTGAATTTGCAGAGGTAACCACTATCCTGAATCTTAGTCTATTCCGATGTATGTTTGTCAAAATAATTTTACTTTATGTAGGGATTTGACAATACATGGTATTGTTTTGCCATTCTAAAGTTGATAAATAAGATTTTTCTTATCCCCAGAAATGTCCTTTGTAAATGTTTATTTTTTAATCAGGATCCAGGGAGGGGTCACTCATTCCATTTGGGTGTTTTTGTCTACCTAACTTTAATCTAGAATAATGCCCCCACTCTTTTTTTTTGTTTTTAAAGACACTGGTAGAAATTTTTAACAATCATTGTTTTTAACAATCATTATGTGTTTATATTTACCAACACTTTTCTAAGTTTTTCTTTGATCCGTATTCTTTTGCTCTACTTTTTTCTTGAGAAGTTTATCTAGAAGCATATCTTTTACTTTTAGTGTTGGACCCTAAATAGTAAAATCTCTTAGTTTATCTTTTTAAAAAATATTTTTTATTTATTGATTTTGGAGAGAGGGAGAGAAACATTGTTTTGCTGTTCCACTTATTTATATGTTCATGGGTTGATTCTTATATGTACCTTGACCAGAGATTGAACTCAACCTTGGCATATTGGGATGACACTCTAACCAACTGAGCTACCTGGCCAGGGCCTAAAATGAAAACCTCTTAGTCTTTCTGGGAAGATGTCTTTTATTTTCACTTATTCCTGAATGAGAGTTGGAATGAATATAGGATTTTAGGTAGACAATTATTTTTCCTTAGGACTTTGATGCTATGATCTCATTGCTTTCTGCCTTCTATTGTTTCTGAGACATTTGGTCTTGGTTGATTTATAGGCAGTTAATTTTTGATGTATGGTTGCTCTTAAGACTATTCATTTTTGTCTTATGCGGGTTCATTGAGATGTGTCTAAATGTAGATTTGTATTTTGCATGTTTGGGACTTGTGTGTACTTACTTAATGTGAGGGCTCATATCTTTAGTTCTGAAAACTTATTTGCTAATATCCTTCTAATATTGCTTCTTTCATTCTTTTGACCCTTTCCTTTTGTAAGTTCTATTGCTGGGACTTCTAATTCTGACCTTTATATATCTTTTTTTTAAATATGTTTTATTGATTATGCTATTACAGTTGTCCGATTTCCCCCCTTTTTTCCCTTCTGCCCTGCATACCACCTCCTACCTGCACTCCCCCCTTTAGTACATCTCTGTGGGTTGTACATATAAGGTTCTTTTGGCTTCTCCATTTCCTATATTATTCTTAACCTCCCCCTGTCTATTTTCTACCAACCTTCTATGCTACTTATTCACTGTACCTTTTCCTCCTCTCTCCCACTCGCATTCCTCCACTGATAACCCTTCATGTGATCTCCGTTTCTGTGATTCTGTTCCTGTTCTAGTTGGTTGCTTAGTTTGTTTTTGTTTTTGTATTTTTTTAGGTTTGGTTGTTAATAGTTGTGAGTTTGTTGTCATTTTACTGTTCATATTTTTTATCTTCTTTTTCTCAGATAAGTCCCTTTGGCATTTCATATAATGAGGATTTGGTGATGATGAACTCCTTTACTTGACCTTATCTGGGAAGTACTTTATCTGCCCTTCCTTTCTAAATGATAGCTTTGCTGGATAGAGTAATCTGGGATGTAGGTCCTTGCTTTTCATGACTTGGAATACTCCTTTCCAGCTACTTCTTTCCTGCAGGGTTTCTTTTGAGAAATCAGCTGATAGTCTTCTGGAAACTCCTTTGTAGGTAACTGTCTCCTTTCCTCTTGCTGCTTTTAAGATTCTCTCATCTTTAATCTTGGGTAATGTAATTATGATGTGCTCTTCCTCTTCTCCTCCTGGCACCCATACGATTCAGATGTTGGAACGTTTAAAGTTGTCACAGAGGTACCTAAGCCTGTTATATTTTTGAATTCTTGTTTCTTCATTCTGGCTGAATGTTTATTTCTTCCTTCTGGTCTAAATCATTGATTGTAGTCCTGGTTTCCTTCTTGTCACCCTTGATCCCCTATATATTTTCCTTTATTTCACTTTTCATAGCCTTCATTTATTTCTCTATTTTGCGACCATACTCAACCAATTCTGTGAGCATCCTGATTACCAGTGTTTTGAACTGTGCATCTGATAGGTTGGCTATCTCTTCTTTGTTTAGTTGTATTTTTTCTGGAACTTTGATCTGTTCTTTCATTTGGGCCATTTTTTTGGCCTTGGTGTGCCTGTTATGTAGTGAGGGGCCTTAGGTATTTACCAGGGCAGGACAATCCACCTGGCTGTGTTGTGGCTGTATGTGGGGGAGGGGTCCAAGAGGGAACAGTGCTGCTTGCTCAGCTCTCTGCCAGCTTTCAGTCACTCCTGCTGCTACCCACAAGCAAATTGGGCCCTTTTGGTGCTGATTCCCAGGTGGGTGGGTTTGTTTATGTTCTGGAACCCTGCCGGTCTCTCCAATGAACTCTCCTGTGAGGCTGGGAGTTTCTCCTGCCGCCTCAACCCTCAATGGTTTTTTCAGTCAGAGGTTTTGGGGCTTTGTTTCCTCATGCTGGAACCCTGGGTTGCATGGTCTGTCTCGCTCCCCAGTTGTTCCTCCTGGTTTATCTGCACACAAACATGGGACTGCCCAGTCCTTCAGCTGCTGCCTTGCCGCGAGTCCTCTCTGCCTGGCTGCCTGCCTCTGTCCCTCCTACTGGTCTGGATGAATGTTTCTTCTTTAGCTCCTTGGTTGTCGGACTTCCATACAGTTTGATTTTCTATCAGTTTTGATTGTCTTTTGTTTTTAAATTTGTTGTGCGAGGAGGCACAGTGTATCTACGTATGCCTCCATCTTGGCCGGAAGTCTGTCCTTCATATATCTGTAACCTCTTTGTAACTCTGGGTTGCATTATGGGTATTTTGGATCTCTCTTATGGTTCAGTAATTGCAGTCAGGTTTCATTTTCTTTTTGATCTGTCTGTTTAGTATTTAGTTTTCATGAATGTACTTTCCATTTGCTTTTTTTTTTTTTTTGCCAAAACCACCTGTTTTTCATGGTGTCATCATATTTTATTATGACTCCTTTTTTTTTTTCCTGGTCATTTAAAATACACCAATTTTGCCCTGCTCAGGTAGTTCAGTTGATTAGAGCGGTGTCCTGATACACCAAGGTTGAGGGTTTAATGTTTGGTCAGGACACATATAGGAAATCAACCAATTAATGCATGAATAAGTGGAACAACAAATGGATGTTTCTCTCTCATTCTTTCTCTCCCCCTCCTTCTCTTTCAAATCAGTAAATAAAAATTTTAAAAAGTACTGATTTTATCCTTGTCAATTTTTGTAATCTCTGTTTCAGGTACTCCTGCTCTTGCAGTCTCTGCCTGCTAAATTTCATGGTGGTTTTTTTCTATTGATTATTATCTCAACGCCAGTGGGTCTCCCCACCCCTGGAAGAGTCACGTGAGCCCTGAATTGTAGAAGGCTCTCTACAGGGTGGCTAAGGGTCCCTGGTGGCTAAGGGTCTCCCAGGGTGGCTAAGGGTCTCAGGTGTTTTCTTTGAGCTCTACCAGTTAGTGCCTTCGGTTTGGGATTCCTACAAGTAGCCAGTATGTTTGGATGTCACAGCTCCTTTTGAGTAGGCTAGGTTTTAAATTTCCTTCATTCTTCTCTCAATTCCTTCTTCCCTCCCCCACTCTTCTGGGACTCCAGATAGACAGCAAGCTTCTCTAATATTGCCCTGTTCCAGATGGCAGAAGTTTTATAATCCCCTTTTTAGGGACTGAGCAGCCTTTACAGTGTGCTGCGTTATGGCAGTCTCTCAGATTCCACCCAGCCTGAGTGTCCTGAGATGATGTCTCTTGTTACCAAGTAGGTGTTAAGTCTCCAGTGGTTAGCCCCTGGAGCCTGCCTCATTGAGCCTTCATTTCTCAGTGTGAGTATACCATGCTGATCATGCCTTTTGTCTTTGGTTCCGCCATGTGATGATTTTTGTTTTTCTTCAGGACATTCCTTTTTTCCCCTTATGTTTTATTTAGCAGTTGTAGTGTGTTTATGGTAGGAGTCGGTGTCTGCTTCATCTTGGTTTGCTTTGTAGTGGTGAGTTCAGTTTTGTTTTTCCCCCTCAATGCCCTATTATGTCTGTCTCCTCCTTTGCTATCTCACATCTTCAGGGCTGTAGGTTAGTTTTTGTCATTTGTTGCCTGTAATCATGTTCTGACTAGCACTGCTCTGCCTCCAGTGTTCTATTCCATATTACAATGGCTCTTAGTGGTCTTTCTGTAGTGTAAATATGATCCTTTTCATCTCTAAGTATAATACATATCAGTGAATTCACCCTCCTATCACCTGTCACCTTTCAGGAAAAAAAGAAAGAAAAAAGCTCTGGATGCCTTTTTACTTAGCAACTTCTACCTTATATACTTTCTTATGTACCATAACAAATGTGTGTCAACTCTTCCTACCACCATCAGATGGTGTTTATAGTTGGTGTATAATCATTTTAGTTTATGGTTGTCTACTGAGTTTGTGGTATATTTGTATTTGTTGGAATATTTTTGGAATATTTTATAAATCTGTCATAATTAGTAGCAGCAAAAGCATAGTATTCAAAATGTTATAAGGCAGCATACCATTATGATGGATTAAAAGGAAAACTTTATATAGTATACACTGGCTTCTTACATAGTAATACTTTGGACACATGTATAAATGGTCTTTCAGAAGCTCACATATTGCTTTCAGCTGTTGGAATATTATCCTATGTAACCTAGCAATGGCTTTCCTCATCAGTTTCATTTCTTACTATGCTTCCACTATGTGATACAGTATGCTCCTGCATATACCAGACTTGTTTCTTATTCTCTTAATACTTGCATGCCTGCTTCATGTTTCCCTAGTCTGGGTCAGATGTTTTTCTGCCTCATTGCATTCTGTATATACCAATGTCATAATACTATAGCAATATACCACAGTTATGTACTCACCAATAGTCTTTTTCTTTTTTTAAGATTTTTTAAATTTATTTTTAGAGAGAGGGGAAAGGAAAGGGAAAGAGGGAGAGAGAAACATCAGTTTGTGGTTGCCTCTCACACACTCCCTACTGGGGACTTGGCCTGCAACTCAGGAACGTGCCCTGACTGGGAATTGAACTGGTAACCCTTTGACTTGCAGGCTGGTACTCAATCCACTGAGCCACACCAGCCAGGGTGTCACTAGTAGTTTTTTCTACAGTAACTCCTTGTAGGCAGGTCTCCATCTTTCTTCTATTGTTGATACTGTAGTGGCACACAGTTCTTCAATGATATGTTGAAGAATAAGTACCTAGGTTGACTAATGTCATAGATGGTAGGCTGGAATATGCCAAGAACTATTATTTTTTTGGTTTTGCTGGTTTATATGGTAATTGCATGATCTGTGTACTTGAACATGAAGCATGGCTATATAATGCTGGAGAAATATGGGCTGTCCTGTTTGGAAACAGTATGAACTATCAGTCTTTTAAGAAAGGCTATTAACAGATATTCTTTGTTACTATCCTGCCTATCACTTTATACTTAACAATTGAATAATTGTCTTTTCCTATTAGCATTCATATTATTTTATTTTTGTGTTTTCTACTCTTTAGAAGTTGTAGACCTTCAAGAGATCCCTGAATATTAGAATATAAAAGCATAATTAAAGAATAATTAATTTTTCTATTCCTTTAGATACACCTAAGCAGCAAAACCAGGAAAATGATTGCAGAAGAGCCAGTAATGTATTGGAAACTGTATATGATTTAACCAACAGGTAAAACAAAACTGATTTTCATATTGATTTTTTTTCTTTATTGTTTTTAGTCCCATCTTTAGGCAGTTTCCATGCTTCTCTGCTGTTGAATAGTCCATAATTTTCTTATCTGAATTGGACAGTATTTTTTCACTGCACATCTACATTTTTAGGAGAGTCAACATTTCTGATACGTGGGCATTTTTTCCCCTTCTTTTCTATGTCAAAATGTTGGGATTAATGGGAATCATCTAATTTTTGAAGAAAAAAACATATGGAAATCTTCCAATACAAGGTTGGGGATTTTTATCTTTTTGCATCTGTAAGTTTATTTGGAACCACTTGTAGCTATTGACCAAATCCAAGGGTAGGGACCTTTGAGATTATCTACTTGGTAGTTTTTGGCTTGTATTCTGCAGTGTCCTCTGCTTCTGTGGATTGAACCTAATTCAGCCTGGTGGCAGTCCATCCTTTCCCACTTCAACCTGAGCAGCTTGATCTTTTATCTGTATTATATATTGGGGATTTTACTTGCTATTTGATAAAAAGAGTTCCATTCTTTATAGAAAATGAAAACCTCCTGATTCAATCAAATCCTAGAATTTAACATGTGAAAAAACGGAACCTATTTAATTTGTTATAACTTCCTTCAGAAGTATTCTTATTTTCTTTATTGCCTGTTTTCTCTGTTATCCCATTTTGGTTCTTGAAACTGATGCTGGATTATATAAGCAAAAATCTTTGGGCTAAATATATGTAATCCACTTAGGGAATATAGTTGTTTTTTATCAAAATCAAGCATTATTAAGTAGCAATCAAATATAGATATACTAAACATATTTTTTATTTATATTTTTTCTGATTACCCTTTGCTCTAAATAGGTGTCTTTCAGTCCAGATTGCCCCATAAATGAGACACAGATATGGAAACAACAATTCTTAGGAAAATTTTAAAAGGAAATTCCAAATATCAAATGAATTGAAGCCCTGTTTATTATACTCTGAATTATACAATTTACTCTTAGTAAATTGAAACACCATAACAAAGATCAAACTTATACAGTAGTTCCCCCTTATCGGCAGTTTCAGTTATCTGCAATCATGTTCCAAAAATATTAAATGGAAAATTCCAGAAATAAATAATTTATAATTTAAAATTGTTTGCCGTTTTGTGTAGTGAGGTGAAATCTAGGGTTGTTCTACTGTGTCTCACCTGGGATGTAAATTGGCCCTTCATCCAGTGTATCCATGCTCTATGTGCTGCTCAGCCATTAGTAGCTGTCTCGGATATCAAATCAACTGTTGTGGTATCACAGTTCTTGTATTCAAATGACCCTTATTTTACTTAATAATGGCCCCAAAGTGCAAGAATAGTGATACTGGCAATTCAGATATGTGGGCGCTGTCATGTGCTTCCTTTAAGTGAAAACATACATACATATTATATATATATAATATACCCTGTATATAAAACATAGTACATACAGGGGGTTCAGGTCTATCTGTAGTTTCAGGCATCCACTGGGGGGTCTTTGAATCCCCCGGGGATAAGGTGGGGATACTACTGTATGTGACATTGAACTGTTGGTAGTTTCTTCTGAAGTAATATTCTGGTTCATAGGAGGTCAGGACTACTTGTGGAAGAATTATATTTTTATCCTTAGGTCTGGGTGTGATGTTGATTTTGAGTACATAAAGAAACATAATGAAATTCTCCTTGAATACCTTTTATTGAAGAAATAGTAAACTTGTTGGGTTTGTGCATTTTATTCCCGTATTACAATTGTTCTTAAAGCATGCTAGTGGGGAGGAGTTGGTGCTTCCCAATTTTAATCATGTTTTTGGCTTATCTTCCCATGGGAAAGCACATTAAATATTTTGATTAAAGTCTCTTGCTAAACTAAAGGTTGGTGGAGTTAGTTGATTAGTTCATAAGTCAGATTTTATTTATGAACTCCATTGAACCTCAACATTCTTTCCAAAGTAGAATTTTGTACTAAGATGTACTGTCAGAACTCTACAGGAGCCAGACATAGCCTCCTCACCCCTAATTTAATTCAAATCAATTCTCTTAATATGGGAAAAAGAAATTGTATTAAATATATTTTGATACCCACATTTATCCTCTTCTAAGTGCCTGGATCTGTTAGTTATCTTTAGATACTTTAATTATAGGTTGGGATTTTGAAAGGAGGTAGGGGAAGGCTTTTGATGATGAGGGATAAATGCTTAATGGGATATGAAAGAATATTACTGCTTGATAGCAGAAGACAGTATTGTTATTGGGATGTGTACATATACTTGTTCCTCAGAATTCTTTACTGTTAATGGTATTTTGTAATAAAACATTTAATTAGTAATGTATAATGTGGGTAGACTGTCCTTAAAGTAATGCCTTTTTTTGCCTGTAGTTCAGCTATTATACTAAATATTTTATTGGTATCATATCAATATCAATGAAGTTAATCGGCAAATTCAGATGTGGATATGACCAATACTACCGTTCAATTAAAAATCTGAAACAAATGTAGTTTTTAGAATAAGTGTGTTATTAGCTCTTTTGCATGGAGTTGTCATTCACAGGTACTAAAATATAGTGTTCTCCATAAATCTCATGGCTGGTTTTGTTCAGTGATTTGATGGAGGCTTCACCATACTTAAAACCAGAATTCAGTGACTGATGATGCCTTTACTATATACTGTGGACACTAACTTTCTTTGCCTTGGTTTTTGGAAGGGAGGGTTTTGATATTTCTAGTGGTGATGATGCAATTCTTTTTAAACTTTTAACCTCTACAGTTTCTTCTTTACTGCTTTTCAAAGATAGGGCAGTGTAATCTTGCATGACTGTCAACTAAACATCCTTAGTCTTAGAAATTGAATTCCACACTCTGGCTAGTGTGGCTCAATTGGTTTGGAGTGTCATCCTGTAGACCCAAAGGTTGTGTGTGGGTTTGATCCTCAGTGGGGCAAGCATGGTATGCAGGGAGGCAGCCAATTGATTGTTGCGCGTGGGTCACCGGCCAGCAGTGACCACGGAACGCTGTGGATGGCTCGATGATAAACACGCGAGAAAAAACATGCACAGAGACAAACTAGTTTCTGTGGAGAAGTAGGGACAAAATGGCCACCCCTTCTAGTGAGGAGCGTGCCGATTTACAGTCCATACCTGCTTTTATTGGGCTCATGCTACATAATAACTCAGGTAAAGTACAATACTCATTAGGGGAAGTAAGGAACTATAGAAAACAAAGAACTCTGCCCGTCTATTGAGTTGGGGGGTCAAAGAGCTGTAAGACTGAGGAACAAAATAACTTCCTCCTAAGACCCTTCTCATTCAACTGAGAGCATTCTAAACAAAGAAGGTTTCACAGTAATTTACATGTTCTTTCTTAGGCCTGATCACCCTGGGAAATCCGCACTTCCCAGTACCGAGCTGTACTACCCTGTCATTGTTTCAGGCTTAGGTGGAGCACGGGAACTAAGGCCACTGAGAGATAAGGAGATTTTCTTCCGGACGCTGAGAACTCAGACTTTGTCAAAGCCGAGGAGTGAGGGTCCATCACCCCCTTTTGCTGCAGCCCCCCAAGTCCTTCTTTTTGGGGGGCCTCCCAAAGTGATCGTGCCTGGCTTGGGTTGTTCCCCCCGTGGGGAATCTTACCCGTCTTTGGCTAACCGACCAAGCTTTTTGGGGTTCAGCAGAAGAAGCAGCATTCCTGCCAGGGAGATAAGCTTTTATCTCCTTGCTGGCTTACGGTTCCAAGGGCGTTCCCTTAGCCTTAGCTAGGCGGGGGTTTCAGCCTCTGATACCAGTCAGGGCGGTTCCCAACAATTGATGTTTCTCATATTGGTGTTTCTTTCTCTCTCTGTCTTTCCCTTTCTCTTTTGCTAAAAGCAATGGAAAAATGTCTTCAGGTGAAGGTAAAAAAAAAAACAACTCAAGGAACTTGAATTCTTTGAATTCCAATATTATAGCTTTCTCTTTCTATAATTCTATTATTTCTGTTAATTTTAGAGATATTGTAATGAGAGCAAATGAAAATGTAATAGCTAAAATTTCTAAGAAATCACTTGTCAGATTATTTCAAGTTCTTTTTTAGGCTTTCCTTACAATCATAAATTTAGTTCTAATCAAAGCAGGCATATGGTCTTATATTCTAAAGCACAAAATTTAGCATAAATGAAGGGTTTTTTTTAAACATGTATGTATGCTTACTTAACATTATATTACCAATTTTCACTTATAATGGCTTTGTAACATTTTCTTATTTTTAGACTTACATTCTCAAAAATTTTTACTACTATAA
Source organism: Phyllostomus hastatus (assembly GCF_019186645.2). Taxonomy (NCBI): domain Eukaryota; kingdom Metazoa; phylum Chordata; class Mammalia; order Chiroptera; family Phyllostomidae; genus Phyllostomus; species Phyllostomus hastatus. The sequence goes on from NW_025333857.1 coordinate 12,555,177, forward strand.
AAAGCATGCCACATTTCCCCCCCCCTTTTGGAAGTGCTCTTTCCTTAGGATAAATTCCTACAATGGGATCAACACCCCCTTTTTAAAAAAATTTTAAATTATTTTAGTGTTGTTCTGTTACAGTTGTCTGCATTTACCCACCACCACTGCCCTCCACCCCAGCCAAACCCACCTCCCATTCTTGCTTCCACCCTCCCCCTTGGTTTTGTCCATGCCTCCTTTATAGTAGTTCCTGAAAACCCTTCTTCCCACTGTCCCCTCCCCCCTCCCCTCTGGCTGTTGTTAGATTGTTCTTAATTTCAATGACTCTGGTTATATTTTGTTTGCTTTTTTCTTTTGTTGATTATGTTCCATTAAAAGGTGAGATCATATGGTATTTGTCCCTCACTGCCTAGCTTATTTCATGTAGCATAATTCTCTTCAGTTCCATCTGTGATGTTGCAACACCCTTTTGATCTGTTACAGTGCTAGAATTTCATGGGTCTCAGTTTTAGCATGGCAAGTAGATAGAGAGTAACTATTGAGCCAGGACTGCTTTAAAGTTGTGTTAGATTGAGATATCAGTGTTAATTGCATGTTATCAATTCAGAAATGATAGAGAAGATACACAATGTATTTCAATTTTTCTCTATTATGGGGCTCTGCATGAATGGTTGAAATAGAAAAATTTGATGGCATTTGTAGGACCTCATCCTCAAGTGACATTTATTCATTGACGATTAGTCAGTCTGTCAATCAGTTACACATGTATATTGCACTACCAAATACCAGGTACTGTGTTAGCTCCTGGGAATAGCCTTTGTAAAGATGTAGCTTTTTCTTCAAGAAGCCTCACCCTCTTGTGATGGCATCTTAGTTGCCTTTGGTGCATTGATTGCTGGCTCTGTTTCACAGTGCTTTTGATCATTTTAATGTTAAAGTTTTTTTTAAATTAAGGTAAAATTGCGGTAAAATTGCATTAGATAGTTAATTTTTTTGCTTTTGCTATCTAAATTATATCTTGTTGAGATGAAACTGAAGCTTGAGCAATTTCAGTGATGTTGAATTGTTTGGAAGGTAGATAATTCCAAGAAGGGCATATTTGAAAAAGTTCGAAAAAAGCATATTTGCTATTTTATAAAATATTTGCAAAGCTGTGTTTATACTTCTTGCTGTGAACAGAAAGTAAAGCAGTGACATGGTTGATGTTGAAAAGTGACCTCTGGTAATCCTGCCTTTCATTTAACATAGAATAGAAGAACTTTTGACCACAAGCAAACCCAGTCCATGATTGAATTTGAAATGTTTTTTTCAAAATGAAGATAAATGGTTAAAGTTATCATTGCTTTAAAGGTTCAGAAATTATAAAATAATGGTTTATTTTGTAATTATAATGAAAAGGTACATAAGTTTTTTATATTTATTTAAGGGGTAAGAGAATCTAAGAGATTAAGGAGTACTATACATAGAATACAGCAAACTGAAATTGAATAACCTTATTATAAGTATAATGTATTTGCTATAGAGCAAATTTCAGCATAAGAGATATTGATTTCTGACATGAAATATCAAGAGAGTCTTAAGGGAAAGTCTCTGCTACAATGAAATTCTGTGATTTGAATACTGAGGGCATTGTAATAATGCTATTCTAATTAATTGAATTTTCTTTTTATTCTTGCCTTGTACTCAAGTTTTCAAGTGTTCATCTAGTCATTTAACCCTTGTAAAAAAATGCTGTTGACTTAAAATATATAGCAGGTAAGACAAATATTCATAATTTGGGAGGCTGATACACAAATTGGGCTGGAGTACTGCTCTAATTGTCACTATACCTCCCTATAGTAAACTGCCTTTTGATGACCGGGACGAATTGAGTGAAATCGTAACGGACAGATACGGGGCAGACAGGTTTTTTTAAGAATATTCAGATACATAAAGTGAATGGAACTCATTCCTACTCGGTAATGTGGATTTGTTACCTTTTTTCCTTTTAGCCCTGCTTCTTTCCTGTTGCAGCCAGTTTCATCATCAGATAGAAACAGTGTTACAGTATTTGAAAAGGTATATTTAAAAACAATTTTTCATTAATTCCGATCATACTAACTTATGATAAAATATTATTTATTTTTGTTGATACCCCAATTAAATTAAAATTTCATTTTCACATTTCCCAGTATTTGCACATTATATATGCTTTCTATTCACATATCCCCTGTTGCTTCTAAATGGGAATATTGGAATTATTTAATTGTACCACTGAACATATAATTTCACAGTAATGTTAATAAACTTGTATAGATTCATGATAATTCAAGAACCTCTAATGAAAGTCAGGCATGATTATTAAGGTTTTTTAAATTATATGTCTGTTTTTCTAGGACATGAAGATGAGAACATTTAGTGAGAAAAATGAATCAATTTCTAAGAAAACACCAGAGTATGAAGGGAAAGATGTTCCATCATCATATGTTGCAAAGAATACAGAGAGCAGTGCATTTGGAGAGCCTCTGCCTGTTAAAAAAATCGATCCATTCCAAAAAGAACAAGATCATCTGGCAGAAGAGGTTAGAAAAAGATGGTAACAAGTATATTGAAATATCTATTATTTTCTCTATAACTTTGTGATTAAAATGGAAGCACAGTAAATTATTGATTTACTGGGGGAAATTTGGTAAAGGAGGTCACAGATAATCAAAATTATGGTTAAAGTAAAAATGGTGCTCCCCAAAAGCAGAAATATTTCACTAGAAATATAAATTTATTCAGTTAAGATTACTTCCATGGTTTAGAATTCATGTCCCATCCTATAAATATCCAAAAGCATAAAAATAATGCATGTATGATATTTTTGGAGTTAACCATTATATCTCAGTTGTTGGGTAAATATACCCAATGGTTATACTCTATTAAAATACTCCATGAATATTGTCTGTTGCTTAGCTGAGCATCCTCTTTTTTTGAATATTAGAACACAGATTGCAATATCATATTATCACTGAATGAAGGATTTTTTCCTGTTTTCTGTTTAAAAGATAATTAAGTGCATCATTGGTTTTGATAAAGGTTTTCCTAATGCTGTTCTGCTTTTTATTGGCAAGTGACCACATACTGCCACTACTGCTCAGTACTGTTACAGAACTCAGTTTACACAAATTAAATGCTCAAGCCTTTCTCTAATGTTATTTTTATTAGTTTCCCACAATGTCCCTTAGCTACTGTATTCCTGAGAGACTGAAAGAAAAATTTGGTTTAGTACATATTGCTTCGGGTATTGGAGTTCCCTCCTTTATCTCAATTCTGATCAAAGTAAATGAATATTGTTCATATAAGAGACATGGATGTCAGACATTTTTCTTGTTTGTAACATGAGGAGATTGGGGCAGTTTTATGGTTGTTAAATGTTTTAGAAAATTTTATTTATTTACTTTTAGAGAGAGGGGTAGGGAGAGGGAAAGAGAGGGAGAGAAACATTAGTGTGGGAGAGAAATATTAATCATTTGCCTTTTGCATGACCACAGCTGGGAACCTGGCCCTACAACCTAGGCATGTGCCTTGACTGGGAATTGAACCAGCAGCGTTTTGGTTCATGGCCTGGTGCTCAGTCCACTGAGTCATACCAGACGGGGCTCTAAATATTTTTAAATCTCTGAAGTTAGATTGTTTTCTTTGTTATTAGATTACACTAAAGAAAGGATGGTCAGTCTTTTTTTTTTTTTCTTGATACGGAAGGAAAGGCACATTTTCTGGTTAAAGGAATTTATAGTAGTAGTAGAAAGGGATGGGATGAAAGAGGGGAGTCCTAAAATCTCATAAAGCTCTGAAAATACAGTGAAATGAATCTTATTTAATAGTGTTTGTGACAAGGAATATTTAGTATTTGAATTCCAAAGAGCCATCTGTTTTCATGGGGGAGGAGGGTGAATGCAGGTCAATTTGATTATGGTTGTTGTAAATGTATTTTTTAGGGATTTCTAGGGGTAGATATTTTAATTTGCATATTTTGGTTTTTTTTTCTTGTTTTATTCACTTTTAATTAATATGGAGTGCTATTTTTGTATTCTGTATTTTATTTTCTCTATTTTAGAGTGTATCTATGCCTTATTCACCAATTTGTATTTGATGAGGTTTCTGGCAAAGAAATAGGTTGTCAGAATGTGTTCTTTTTATTAATAGAAGTGTTACTGCCCAAATGGTGTATAATTAAGAATCGGCTTACTTTGAGACTAGTCATTTTAGCAGATACGGAGTTGTCAAGCCCAGTGATGTTGCAGATAGTTTAGTTTTAGGTCACTATGTAGTTAGAACTCCAAATCTTCCTAAGTATAATGATTCTTATCTTTTCTCTACTTTGTAATGGGATATCCATTTAAGATAAGGAAGGAACAGTTTTGTGTTTGGTTTCACCTTAAAGGATTGTGCCTAGTCTGTGAGTATCTATCTGGGAGATACACTGTTGAGCTTACTTTTGTGTCTTCTGCAAAGAGAAAGGCTGCTGACCAGGAAGTGTTTTCTGTTATTATCAGGGCTTTTGTTGCATTCTACCAGTGGGCTTAATTTCTGAGTAATTTTTGCTTTACTTTTTCTTTCCTGTTTTAGGTTGCAAGGACAGTTTTATCTGATTCACCACAGCCCTCTACGGGAAAAGAAATAAAATTAGAGGAACTAATTGACTCTTTAGTTTCTAACCCATTCTTAACAAGGAATCAAATTCCCCGAACTCCAGAAAAGCTGAGTAAGTTAATAATGTATTCTATCACTTGTTTTCTTTCTTAGACATTACTATTATTAAAACCATGGTCTGACAAATCTTCTGGAAGCTTCTTTAAAACTCCTTTTATATCTTCAAGTTTAGTGGCAAAGGCTCTTTATTTGTTTTGATATAAGGGACTTTTATTGAAATATTTAATAGGGGCACTCTCACTTATATGGCAGTCCTCTTCAGCAGTATTATTTTGCCCTGATAGTGTACAATTGTGTTTTTTGTCTTACTAGGCTTTTTCCTGGAAAATATTTTAGTTGATCACTTTAAAAATATTCTCTGCCTCTACATCTGATCTGTGATTAACATTTGTAGCATGTAGAGGCTGTGATCTCTCAGTTAACAGTTAGCAGCAGCAGCCAAAATCTGTGTGTTCAGAGATCTTTTCTACCCCTCCTAAGCTAGCCAGAATGTTCAGTACTTTTTTCTTATAACCTGTAATTTGTGTAGATGAAGTTGTGATACTGTCCTTAGGTAGGCATATAATCATGGCTGAGTGATTAAATATGATTTGTTTTGGTGCTGGAAATGATATAATCAAATTTAAATTGATTTAATTCAGGTGGAACCTAGCCACAGCCTGATGGTGGTTGGCAAATGATAGCCTATGAACCAAATGTGGCCTGCCCTATGCCTTTTTGTAAATAAAGTTGTAGTGAACATAACCTACCTCATTTGTCGACATGTTGTTTATGGATACTTTCATACCTTTATGCTACAATGGCAGAGTTGAATAGTTGCCACAGACCTAATGGCTTGCAAAGCATAAAATATTACTATCTAGTCCTTTACAGAAAAAGTCTGTTGAACCCTGGCCAAAATATCTTTTTTTTTAAGATCTTATTTATTTATTTTTAGGAGGGGGAAGGGACAGAGAACGAGAGGGAGAAAAACATTGATGTGCAAGAAATACATCAATAGGTTGACTCTTGCATGCCCCTAACTGGGGACCTGGCCCACAACCCAGGCATATATACTGACTGGTAATCGAACTGGCAACCTTTCAGGCTGGCACTCAACCCACTGAGCCACACCAACCAGTGCCTTTTTTTTTTTTTTGGAATTTATTTATTTATTTTTAAGGTGGGGACGAAGGGAGAAAGAGAGGGAGAGAAACATCAGTGTGTGGTTGCCTCTTGTACTCCCTGTTGGGGACCTGTCCAGTAACCCAGGCATGTATCCTAGACTGGGAATCGAACCTGCATCCCTTTGGTTTGCAGGTTGGCACTCATTCTACTGAGCCACACCAGCCATGGCAATATTTTTTTTTTTTAAAGGGTTTCTTCATTAACTTTTTTAGAGAGAGGAGTAAGGAAGGAGGGAGGGAGAGTGAAACATCCATGTGTGAGAGAAACACTGATTGGGTTGCCTTGCCTCTTGCATGCCCCTACCCAGACACCTGGCCTTCAACCTAAACTTGTGCCCTGACTGGGAATCAAACTGGGGACATTTTGGTTTGCGGGATGCTGCCTGACCCCACTGAACTACATAAGTCAGGACCAAATGTCTGTTTAATACATACATTTGTATGTGCTCTGTGAAAGTATATGTACATTACAGGAACAGCTTTGTTATTGGGTTGGCCAAAAAGTCTGTTTAGTTTCTTTCATAAAATAAATGATACATTTTTCCTTTTCATCAATAACATTATTGATTTGGATATTTTGAGTACATAGGCTATCCCCTGCGATTGGCTTCTAGTGGATAGAGACCAGGGGTGCTGCTAAACATCTTGCAATGCATAAGATAGACCTCCAGCAAAGAATTATTTGGCCAAAATGTTAATAGTACCAAGAAACTTTGCAAACCATTTTTGACATGTCCGATCAGTCACAGTACCTTTTCCATATACTGCACAAATCTTTTTTTGCATTTCAGCTGTGTTTGTACCTTTCTTTTAAAAAAATTATTTATTTTTTAAAAGGGAGGGAGGGAGAAAAAGAGGGAGAGAAACATCAATGTGTGGTTGCCTCTCACACCCCATGCCCCCGACCAAGAACTGGGTCTTGCAACCCAGACGTGTGCCCTAGACTGGGAATCGAACCAGTGACCCTTTGATTCACAGGCTGGCACTCAGTCCACTGAGCCACACCAGCTAGGGCATGTTTTTACCTTTCTTGAAATAATAAAGCATAGTAAGTAAAAAATGTTACATATTTTCTTCCATCTTCAACATTAAAATGGCTACACAGATATCCACTAATTTTGATAAGTTTTTGTAGAAGTATGCTGCTATGACAGTTGTCACAATACAGTCTCACAAAATTGTTTTGAATGAAGTTAAAGACAACTAAGCACTACTAGAACAGTTACATGGAAAAATAAATGAATTTTTTGGCCAACCCAATATTTGTAAGTAATCAGTTGGAGATGGAGTCCTTTGAGGTTTTGGGCTTTGCTAAGTTGTGGAACTTTGTCGTCTATCCACCATTATCTATGGGACATATACTTAGTAGTTTTATCTTGACCACTAAAAAGGAAATGCTTAATTGCATGCTATGTTTGGGAGTATTAATAAATTATGTTTTCCCCCTTTATTTAATTAGTTAGTGATATTAGGACCTCGTGGAGAAAAGCTGTTGAAATGGAAGATAACCGAAGTACAGAACCAATTCAAATGGATACTGAACATAAAGAAGGTTTGCCAGAATCCTTACCCATGCATAATCAACGAGAATTTAGCATGGCCAGTTGTTTCTCAACAACCTCTGTATCCGATGATAGCCATTCTTATTTGCCTGAAGAAAAAGTTGTTTCAGATTGTCTCAAGTGTGTGCCTCAGAAACATGTGGTGACCAGTCACGTAGGTGAATCAACAACACAATGCCAGTCAGATATGTTAAATAAGAAAACCTTTTGCAAGCAAGATTTGGAGTGTGTGACTTTACAGAACAGGCTTCGCCAAACAGAGATGTTCTCTCCTGCTGTAAGCAATAGGAGAGACATGATAGGTAGGAATGAAGGTGGTGAGTATATTAAAATATCAGACTACTCTGATATGCCTTCTAGGCATACAAGTATGTTATGGAACTCTTTTCAAATATCAAGTGGAATTAGTTCCAGCAGTTTTAAGGATATTGACTTTAGTATATTACATGAAACACTTCCAGAAGAAGTTGGTCACTTAAGCCTTAATAGCTCCAGTAGTACAGAGGCCAATTTTAAACAGGAACTAATTAGCCCAGTGCACAGTGGCGTTTCCCCAGAAGATGAGGGAGAAAGACAGACACCTCCAAAATCAGACTCCAGTTTACAAGCTCTTTACAGTAGATATGAGGTTCTGAAAAAATCTCTTATCAAGAAAGGGGAAGAAACTTACCTCTCTAATTTTGAAACACCTGGAAGGCACAAACCAGAATTGAGCCCTGTTACTCAAAACATACAAACAGATGATATGCTTAACTTTTTGGACACTCAGGATTTGCACACTGATTATACAAAACCGTCTTTATGCATGTCCCTTGGTGAAAGAAAAAGGTCTCTTTCACCACTAATTAAGTTTTCTCCAGTGGAACAAAGATCGAGGACCACAATACCATTAGAACTTCTGCCTAATTTAAAAGGTAAGATTAAATAGACCCTGTGCATATTAACTTGGTGTAGTTTTCTCTTAACTTTTCATTAAAATAGTACACAATGAATGCTACATAATATTTATTAATGTGACAAAATATGCTCCTTATTCTTTCGGCTAGTATAGGAAGAGTGTACCAATCACCATTGTGGGTACTTTCAGAATCTCTAGTGATATGTATGTAGTTTACAATTGCTGTGGGACAGGGTTGGAAAATAAAACCAAAAGCTTGGAACCTACTGTTTTTGTAATACAAACGAGTAAAAGTAAATTTTATCAAAATCTTCCATCTGACTCAAAAAGAAACAAAAACAAAAAAACAAAAGAAATCTTGGCTAGCAGATGGTTCTAAAAAAGTTGAGAAACCCTATGTTAAATATCATTTTTGTAATAATACAGTATTTGTAATCTGCTTTGAAATAAATTTGGTGGGAGCAGGGTGATAAAATTAGTCAGGTTAGTGTATTAGTTTCCTAGGGCTGCCGTAACAAAGTATAACAAACTGGGTGGCTTAAAACAGATTTATTGTCTCTGCAGACAGTAAATTCTGGAGGCTAGAAACCAGTATCAAGGTATTGTCAAGACACATGAAGCCACCAGAAGATCCTTCTTGCTTCTGGTAGCCCCAAGTTGTCTGGCTTGTGGCAACATAACTGTATACTCTCTTTGCCTCAGTCTTCATATTGCATTCTCCCTTCTGTGTCCGTGCATTTTCTTATGGGGATACCAGCCATGTAGATTAAGGGTCCACCCTTAATCTAGAATGATCTCACTTTAACTGATCATATCTGCAATGACCCTATTTCTGTAAGGTGATGTTCTGAGGTCCTGAGGTTAAAATTAACATATCTGTTTGGGGGGCACAATTTAACTCATTAATAGTTAGTATTAAGTGATTGTTGAATTATTAAAGTTGGATGATAGATACATTGGGTTTATCATAATTCTTTTCACTTTTATGTATGTTTCAAATTTTTCATCATAGTTGAAAAAAATGCTCTTAAAGCATGTTAGAACAGTTGTAGATCTGGTGATAGTCGTCATATGTCACTCTGATTTTCCCATGATAATTAAACACTGTTATATTGAAAAGTATTCTTTTTTTTAAATAGAATTTCTTTTTATTTTTTATTTTAATCATTGTTCAAATACAGTTTTCTCCTTTTTACTCCCAATCCAGTCCCCCCTACCACCCCTCCCCACTTCCCTCCCATTACCACCCTCCCCTTAGTTTATGACCATGTGTCCTTTAAGTTTGTTCCTGTGAACCCTTCCTACTGTCCCATTAAATTCCCTCTACTCTCTTCTGTGGAAAAGTATTCTAAAAGGGATACATTGATACTCTTTGGGGGCCCAGGAAACTTGGAATGTATTTATAAAAAGTTACTTCTTCTTACATGTTTAAACTTCAGTCACCATCAAAGTACTCTCCATTTGATGCAATACACCAAGGGTGTCAAACTCATTTTCACCGGGGGCCACATCAGCCTCATGGTTGCCTTCAAAGGACCGAAATAATTTTAGGACTGTGTAAATGTAACTACTCCTTAACTGTTAAATTACATTCACCTATTGAGACAGTTTATTCACTGCTCAAAACAGTTTTTGTACTCCTTGATTTTGATGCTCCTGCTGTTTTTTGTTTCACTTCTTCCACATCAGCAAGATGTTTCCTTTTGAGGACTTTTTTTATCTGGTGGAACAAAAATGTTACTTGGTTGAGATTGGTGAATAAGTAGTGTGAGGCATGAGGGTCATGCTGTTTTTGGTCAAAAACTGCTGAACACTCGCTGTGGTGTGGGCAGGTGCACTTGTAAATCACCCATCATGAAATGGGCAAATGCGCTGAAAGTCTTCAGGAAAAATTCAGTGAAGCCCAATGCAGCCTCTCACAGCAATGCCAGCTGGTACACTGATACAGATGGGCTCCTAGAACATTCCCCTAGTGGGGGAAGCTTGTACTACAATGGGACTGACCTCCAGAAGATAATTCTGGGATTTTGGTCCCTCCTCTGGAGATATCTCAGTGAGGATAATGGTAATTTTATCACAATTAAATATCTGTATGTGAACTTTTTACTTAAAAAGACTGAATTTGCTACTGTTTGGAATCTGTTCTCTTTGATTTTTTTTTGTAATGTTTGCTTATTGTTTCTTTTTTAAAATCAATGTTGCAGAAGAAGAAATCTTGAATAAGAGCCTGGATACAAAAGAATCTCCGTCTAACTTGAAGAGATGAAGCAGTAGCCCAGTTAATTTAATTATGATGCACATTTCAATCGAAGAAAGTTGATTTAAAAACTGACTTATAGTTTAAATACACACTGGAAGTGTAACTCTTTTTCGAGTCTAAAAAGTCTTAAATAATTCCTTTTAGCCTCTTCTTATGTTTTTAGGTAAGGAGAGTGTGTTTGTATTTTCCCTTTGTATGGATATGGGGTTGAAATGTGAAGAATTTGGAAAGTAAACATCAAGTTATGTAAAGCCATGTTGATTTCTTGAAAAATCTTGCAAACATTAAGAAAATGGCAAAGTAGTAGTTTAATTTATTATGCTATAATTTCAGTTAATATAAGGATGAGTAGTTTTTGATGTATTTTTAGTAAGTGGTTAAATACACTGATCTTTCATTTTAGGGAAATATACAACTTTTATTGTTTCTTAATGGAACATTCTGGTATTGACCCCTCCCCCCCCCCCAAGGGAAAAAAAAAGTGAGAACAGTAGTGCCTTGAAATGTGTAGTCAAAAGGACAAAATTTTAGTTTGGAAAGATCTAAGCAAGCTTAATGATGGATTATTCAAGTAGGTTCGTTCTGAAAAATAATGTTTCATGGAATAAAGCGCATGGGATAAGTGAAGACCCGGGCAGATTGAATTTAGTGAAAAGGAAAAAGATGGAAGAGGATGACTAGACACTTAAGGAATGTTACCAAACTAAATCCATTCACTGGGTTGTATAGCAGATTTATATTTAGTCTAATTTAGACTTTGATAATTTAATTTAACCCCAGTTTTATATTTTAACAGAAAAGAATGTAAATGAAAATCATATGTGTGTTGTTGTTTTTTTTTTCGGGGGGAGGGCACTGTTTGGTGGGAAAGGAGCTAATTTTGATTATATTACTTCCTCAAAAAATCACTAGTTCACCACAGCCTGCATAATAGTGTCAAAATAACTTGAGAAAATTGCATTTGGTCTTAAGTAACTTGTTCAATGTCACACAGCTAAGTCAGTGGTGAAGCTAGGATTTGACTTTGTTTTCCTTCCTTAATAATCCACAAAATCACCTAGAAATAACTAAAAGGCCAAGACAATAGGACATGGCTGCAGGAGGGGAGCCAGAGGTGAGGCCTCTTCTGCATTATCCTTCTTCACTCAGTCATTGCCTCTGGCCAAGGAAAGGGCTTGTCTCTAGCATCCAAGTGAGGACATGCCATGGCCCTCTATGAATTAGGAGGTATGAGCACACACTGGAAGGTGATAGCATCACCGTGCCCCTCTATCTTGCCCCAACTCTTAACCATCAAAAACCTTATCCACTTCTTAAGAAACTGGCAAAGGAGAGGAGAAAAAGGAAGGGGAAAGTTCTGGAAGGGGATGGGGTTAATAGTTACCTTTCTTTGCTTATTTTGGGCAGTCTCTAGGTTTTTGGTTCAACCTGAGTTTGAAGGCCAGTTTTGTGAGAAAAGCCAGGAGGAAAAAAAACACATTAGCAGTGGAAAAGAAGGGAAGGGAAAAGCTTCTCCCAAGGTGCTCTATTCCTTTACTAGTTAATACAGCAAATAAGGGACTCTGCAGGTATACCGTGAAACTCTTCTCTAGTCTGTCTTAAGAAAACTCAGTATTTGTAAATCCAGAATAAACATTAGGGAGTAGGTAGGGCCATCATTACCATCTACAAAATGCTAAAGCCATTGCTAGTCAATATGTATAGTTTCATTTAATTATAACTTAAGATAGTGGTTATTACACCTATTTTACAGATGATCTGAAGCTGGGGAGCTTAAGCGACTTGTCTAAGGTGGACTCAAGGAATCACCTGGGGTATATCTTAAAAAGTATAGATTCTGTAGGTCTAAAATGGGAATTAGGAATTTGCATTTTAAATATGCTTCCTTGGTAATTATCAGACTCAATGAAAAGCCTAAGAACCATTGCTAGGGAATACTCACACATTTATCTCTGGTGTACCTTAAAAAGCAGGTACATTAAGTGCATATATACTAAAGATTGTCAATTGTCTGGTAAGAAAGCTCAAGTTAACCGGTAAGTATGGGAGGCTCAAAAGATAAAATGTGTTTAGATGATACAAATTTACTAGAACCACATTCTTGTTAGGTGAGTCATACCTGCCGCAGGCGGAGTTTTTACATTTCCCATCCTTTGCTTGTTCGTAGTCTAAACAAAAATATTTCAAGTTTATCCTTTCTCCTAAACCATTTTGATTATGTTTACTGTTTAGGCTTCCCTATCTGATTTTGCCTACATAGCTTTTTTTTTAGTGTCTGCTCTATGTTACTTCTTTCCATTAATTCTGTTGCTAATTCCAGAATAGAGTTCAAGTATAAAAGCATATTAAGTCCCCTGTGTAGATTCCTCTATTTCCCCTCACCCATGATCTTCATTTTTGTACTGAAATGCTTTGGTGAGGGTGGGTCTTTAGGATCTTAATTCACAGTTCTGAAGTGGGAATACTTTGCAAATAATATATCAGCTTATCACAATTTTAGCTACTCTAAAGGACTCAGAACAAATCTCACTTCCACCTTGAAGTCTTAATCTCCCCTTTCCATATCCTTGGGCCTAACCCTTCTCTGAAATCTATGGTTTCTTAATTTTATTCATTTAGTGGTTTTCATTTGTTTTATACTTTTTCATGGCTGTATGTGTGGCATGTGTGTCTACACATATACTCCAAGGCAGGGGTTCTCAATTCCCCCAGCCGCAGACTGCGGTCTGTGGCCTATTAGGAACCAGGCAGCAAGCAAAGCTTGCCTGAGCTCTGTCTGCCTTCTGTCCCCCTCACCCGCCTTCTGGTCGTGATGCCAAGAAGATTGGGGACCACTGCTCCAAGGCAAATATTGAAATACTGGAATTGTTTTCTATCCCTGTTCTGTGATGGAATAAATGGTAAAGAGGGCTACTTGTCGTAAAATGTACGTTTTACGTAAAATGTACGTAATGTAATGTTTCTCATTACATTCATAGATTACACAGAACATACCTTGTTTTACTCACTATTCATAAAATAAAGTGTAAACTGGCAACTATGTCAACTTGAAACTTCAGATAATGCCAAAATGTCTTAGTTATTTTAAATGTTTAAAAAGGACAAACCAGGGCCTGGCCAGGTAGCTCAGTTGGTCAGTGATGTCTGATAGCTAAGGTTGTGGGTGTGATCCCATCAGGGCAACATGTATCAGCCAGTGAATGCATAAATAAGGGGAACACAAATAAGTGTTTCTCTTATTTTCCTCTCCCTCTCTAAAAATCAGTTTAAAAAATTTTAAGAATGTAATATTAAATGAAACATGTTATAAGAATATTTGAGATTAAAGAAAAACATTTGGGGTTAATTTAACCAAAAGCAGAACAAATATTTGAGACCATTCTTAATGTGTTTCTTAATCATAAGTGAATTTTATCCAAAGAAAAAATAGGATGTAAAAGGGAGAAAACTGTACTTGAACAATGATTAAAATAAAAAAATAGAAAAAAAAAGAAAAAATAGGAATTCTTGAGGCCTGTATAAAAGGAAATCCTGTTTTTCCTGTTCTGAGTATACAAAAATTAAAGAAATGCTTAAGGACATTTTCCTCAATGTAAGGAGGGTATTTGCTAAAGTAAAACACTTTCACATTAAGTTGCTCTTTTTGCTTATGCACTGTGAATGTCAAGTCTACACACCTAAATTTAACATATTTGTTTTCTATGGGACTATTTGTAAATATGTTCTACATACTCAAGTCTTGAATAAACATCCAACATTATCCCACCTAGCTCTGGAATTTCCTATTTATCAAAAAACCATACCCTGCAAATCATAAAATTATTACATATATAGTTATATCAGTAACCTGATCAATAGAAATTTGTGACATCCAGTGATTGAGACAGAGCATTTTGTTACTGCCATTTTAATTACTAAAGTCACAAAATGTATTTTAAAAAGGACATCGACATCTGTACCTTCAGTTTTTTTCATCGAGTCTTTATACTTATTGCCACGGGCTCCAATTAGATCAATTTAATGATTTATATTTGGTTAGAGCTTCTTGCTCTTCAAGGTTAGAGATGTTGTCATTCATAGCTTTTGCTATAAAGCGTTTAAAAAATGTAAATTCCAAATGCTTGGAAATTCTAAAGTCTTATGTCTCATTTGTAGAAGGTAAGGAGTTGATCAGAGGTTTCTTGGATCTAAAATATGTAAATTGCACTTAAAAATAATCTTTTAGGCAGTTGGAAAGGGGCATTTTAGGTCTTTTTTTTTCTGATTTCCCTGTCTTTTTTTTCCTGATTTCCCTATACCACATTGCCAGTCCAAATTAGGAATCATAGAATCCTTTTCCCAAAGTAGTTAATCTAAGAATCTGATTCAATATTATCCAATATCCAGACAAATACAGATGGGAAAGTGATCTTGCACAAAGCAAATGAAACACTATTAAGTCCTTTAACTTCCTGGTCTTCAGTTTCCTCCATCCGTAAAATTAGAGAAATTATATAAATAATGTATACCTAAAAAGCTAGGATTTTTATGATTAACTTTTCTGTCAGTGAAGTAGTGGGATGTAATAGGAAAGGGGGAAGATCTGTAACCATATTGCCTAGGTTCAGCTGTATTAGGTCATACCAGTTTCCTCATCTATTAAGAGATAAAAGTAATTTACCTCATAGGTTGTGAGGCTTAATAAAAAAATGCACATCAAGTATTTAAGAATACCTGGCATTTAATAAGGCTCAAATATTTACCTAGTCTCCATGTTCAGTAATTCTGGAATGTGGGGGAGAGAATGCTTCAATAGGTGGTATTAACAGCTTACACAGTACCAAGTATGTGCCAGGCACCATTCTAAATGTTTTCCATGTTTTAATTGAATCCTTTTAACTAACAATGCTATGCTGTGCTATTCTTATCCACCTTTTATAAATGAGGGGGGAAAAACAAACCCCAGCGAAATTACCTTGCTCAGTTCACAGAGCTAGTTAAGTGAAGGGACTAGAATAGAAACTCAGCTCTGGTGGTCAGTGTAGTTCCAAAGCCAATACTCATAACCACTCTGTTATGGCTGCTGTGAACATCCTTAAGGTGCTGGGGGTTACAATCACATAATCAAATTAACCAATTAAGAAACTCTTGTGGGCAATCAGAGTCTTTAGATTTACATATTAACCACCTTCAAATTACTTAAAATAAGACCATATTTTAAATTGCTAACAGCAAATGTTTATTCATAATTGAAGCCAAGAAGACTTTATAAATGCATTTTAATATTGCTGATAAAATAGTAACATTCCATCTTTGCAATCTTGTAAGGAATACAGGAAGATATTGCAAAGGCTCTGATATGCATATCTATTATAACCAGGTAATAACACATACACACACACACCACCTACTTTAGTGTTAACCCACACCAACTTTTCAGAAAGGCCATCTTGAAGCTCTACTAGATAGCTGAGTAAATAGCGTCCAAGGTTTCAAAGAAAGGGAAATAGGGAAGAAAGGGATGAAGTAGTAAGCAGCACACATTTCAAAGCCCACTTTTAAGCACACGACAATAATGAATACTAAAAGGATGCGGGGAGGGGGGTGCGGGGTGGTGGAAAAGGCAATTAAGCACTTTCAGAAAGCATTTGGCAATATTTAACGCACAAGGAGGCTGTGCTTGGGACCATCCACTCTCTCCAGCTTCTCAAAGTGTTTCCTGGCATTGCGAATGTTGATCAGAGTAGCTGCAGACGGGATCGACGGATCCGACATGACGACCATCACGTACGTGTTTGATGTGAAGATATCGATGAAAGCAGCGAAGTTAGAATTCCTAACTTCCATGCTCTGGAAAGAGGCGGCCAATTTACTGCAGCTCAGCTTGAACTGCTTAATGATGTTGCTGATCTTCTCAAATCGGTGGACGTCGCGCTGCTCTTTGCATTGGTAATGAGAAATGACCAAGAAAGTAGCTCTCTCGAACAGCAGAACTTCATCGGCCTCGATAATTTGGGCAAAATTCCTTAGGTTCATCTCGAGCTGCTGGACGTTGGGAATCAGCTGATAGACAATACTGGACCAGGCTTTGTAGAGGGTTTCATCCCAGATGGATGTTCGAAAACAAGCGCACTCCAGGGGGCGAGACAAACGCCTCAGGTCTTCCTCTCGCTCTTTAAAAATCAGGTCACGCTGATCTTCCTGAACCAGATCCATTTTGTGCACCAGGCAGAAGATTTTGGCATCAGGAGAGTTCTGGAGGATGGCCTCCAGGCACGACTGGTAATAATGCATGTCCTTTTCCAGTTCGCGGCTCTCCACGTCAAACACGTAAATCAGCACCTCGACATTACGGAAGATGTTGTCTCGCTGGCTGGTGAAGTAATTTTCCATGAAGGTGTCCTGACCGCCACAGTCCCACAGGTTCAACACCAGGTTGCCTAAGAATCGGACGTGGGAGTGCTCCACATCAATGGTGGCACCCAGGCGCCGGGTGTCGCGAGCAATATAATTTGCAAAGATAATGGACCTCATGCTGGTCTTTCCCGACCCGCTCTTTCCCATCAACAGCACCTTTTTCTTCATGGCTGTATTTGGCATCACCCGCCGGAGCCGCCGCGGACTGGGCCTCAAGGCGCGGCCTAACTGCAGGTCGGAGGGAAGGAGTGGCCGGGAGTTGCGGGGCCTCCGCTGGCTCGGCTGCGCAGCTGTGCAGCTGGGGAAGCCGAAAGAGCGAGCTCAGGTCTGGCAAGACCGCGGTGGGCTAAGTTCTGCTTCACAGGCGAGCGCCCGGGAGCGAACGGCTACCACAGGTTCGCAGCACACCTCGCCTTCCGGTGAAGTGAGTCGTCACAGACCTTCTGCCACCCACATCCGGTGGCGGCGATCTCGCGAGAACGCTCGCCCGGTAGTCACTGCCTAATGAGCGTTGATAAATGTTCTTTTAATAAAACAGAGCAGGGGCCACCCGAACGAGAGAAGTGGAAAGGGGTCCCCAGGATTCTGGTGTTCTGTTCTGTTCTGTTTCAAAGCTGGGTTTAGGGTGGCAAAGCTGTACACGTGGTCTCTTGGGAGAATGCTGCCACCTCGCGCCCAAAAAAATAAAAACCGACAACTGGCTTTAAGAGCTCGGTGGGCTTGATTGTTTTAGGGCAGGGCGGGAGACAGGTGAAGCTGTCGAAAGAATGCTTCTCAGCCTAGGCAGGCCTCTCCAGATTCCCTGGTTTACTGAGTACGCGGGCAGGGCAAAAGACAGTTGTCTTTTGCCCTTTCCTACAGGTGAGGAAAGTGAGACTTTGAGAGGTTAAGTGATGGGCCCAGGGCTGTCATGTTTCATGGGACTAAGTTACTGAGCAATATGCTACCTCCCAGTTAGTGCTTTTTTTTCTGTTTGAAAGTTCCTTTTTCATATATGCTTTCTTGGTAATCTCAGACTTTAGAATTTATAATCAGCACTCCAAAGCTCGAGGAAACTGTAATATGGAACCCGTGCATTAATTAGCTCAATCCTCACAATGACCCAATGAATAAATAACCCGACTTTAAAGTGAGTAAATCGAAGCTTATAGGGGGTTAAGTAACATTGCCAAGTTACACATCTATTAAATGGTGAAATGCAATTTTATTTAAAAATATAAATAGTGTATCTTTAAGGTGTACAACATGATTTGATAATACACAGTGAAATGATTACTACAGTCAAGCTAATGAATATATCTCATAGTTACCTATTTCTGTGCTGTGAAATCCACTGTTAGAAAATTTCTAGTATCAATACAATATTAACTATAGTCATCATGCTGTAAGTTACATTTCTAGACTTATCCATCCTACATAACCTCAATTTTGTGCCCTTTGACCAGTATCTACCCATTTTCCCCACCACTCTGACCCTGGTTCATCATTCTACTCTCAGCTACTATACATTAATTAAAAAAAAGATTCTAGCATAATCTTGTTTAAATGTATTCCTAATTGTTTTATTCTTTTTGATGCTATCGTAAATGGGATTGTGTTCTAGAGTCTTTTCAGACAGATTGTTGTTGGTATATAGAAGCACAACTGATTTTTGTATCCTGAAATGTTACTGAATTTATTAGTTCTAACAGTTTTTTGGAGGATAGGTTGTTATACATAAGGAACATGTAATCTGCAAACAGTGATAATTTTACTTTTTAAATTCTAATTTGGATGCCTTTTATTCTTTTGGTCTGATTGCTTTTGCTAGTACTTCCAGTACTATGTAGAATGGAAGTGGCAAGAATGGGCATCCTTGCCTTTGACTGGATCTTAGAGAAACAACTTTCAGTTTTTCCCCATTGATGTTGGCTGTGGCTTTTCATAAATGCCCTATTTTGTGTTGAAGAAATTTCCTTTGATACCTATAGTGTTGAGAGTTTTATCATGAATGGATGTTGAACTTTGTCAAATGCCTTTTCTGTATCTGTTGAGGTGATCCTGTAGTTTTTATCTTTTATTTCTGTTATTGTGCTGTATCACATTGATTGATTTGCATATGTTAAAACAATCTTGCATTTCAGGGGTAAATTATAGTTGGCTATGGTGTATAATCTTTTTGATGTGTTGTTAAACTTAGTATAATAAAATACTAGCAAACCAAATTTAACAACGTTAGAGAGATTGGCATGTAATTTTTCCTTCCTTCCTTCTTTCCTCTCTCTCCCCTTCTCTTTCTTTCCTTTTCTCTCTTTTCTTTTTTTTTGTGTGTGTGTTATTTGGCTTTGGTATCAAGATGATACTGGCCTCATAAAATAAGTTTGAAACAGTCCTTCAAGCAACCTTTATTCCCACCGATGCTGCCAATTCATAAATATTTTGGAGGTTCTGTGATAAAAATGATGCTCTTTCTGGTTTTCCCTACTGCTGGCTCAGGATTCAGGTTTCTTGTGTCAGGTAAGTCAGTACCATTCTTCCTTGTGCTTTTGGGATTCTTCAAATTTGATGTTACTATCTCATATCCTATCTTTGTCCTTACACTCTAAGCCCATTACTCTCATTTCAGTGGAATTTTGGAGAGAGAAAGATAAATCCATGTATTCAATTTACCATCTTATTTGGAAATGAAAGAAATGTTGACTGAAATTATTCGAAAGTAATAATATTTGATAATGATACCAAGAAGGGCTTTTGGCAGGGGATTTTTTTTTTACTTAAAAAAGCTTTATTGAGGTATAATTTACATGCTATAAAATCCATTCATTGTATGTAAGTGCATATACCATTATCACAGCTCAGTTCTAGAGCATTTCTGCTACCCCTAAAAGTTCCCTCACCTTTGTTTGCCATCAAGCTCTGCTCCTACTGAGACCCAGGCAAGCCACTATTCTACTGTCAGTTCACCTTCTTTAGAAATTTCATGTAAGTGAAATCATACAGTATATAGTTTTTTGTATTTTATTTCTTTCTCTTACCCTATGGTTTTTGAGATTCATCTATATTGTAACATGTATTAATACTCAAATTATTTTGCTTTTTGCTGAATAGTGTTCCATTGTTTGAATATACACTACTATATTTTGTTTGTTCATTCACCAGTTGATGGAAATTGGAATTGTTTCCTGTTTTTAAGCTATTAGGAATAATGCTTCTATGAATGTTCATATGAAAATTTTTGTGTGGACAGATGTTTCATATCTTTTGGGTAAATGCTTATGAGTGGAATTCCTGGGTTACCTGGTAAGAATATGTTTAACTTTTTAAGAAACTGCCAACTGTTTTCTAAAGTGGCTGTACCATTTTACACTCTTATCAGCAATGTATGAGAGTTCCACTTTTTTCACATCCCTGGCAACAATGTTGAATTATAGCCATTCTAATGGATATGAAGTAGAGTTTCATGAAGGTTATAATTTACATATCCTTAATGATTATTGACGTTGTGCATTGTGTTGGGGTTCCTGAAGACCATCCCCAGGCTCAATGATTTGTTAGGAGGACTCAGATAACTCAACATGTAGTCATACTCATGGCTTTGATTTATTACAGTGAGAGGACCCTTAGCAAAAGCAGCAAGGGGAAGACACAAATGGGGTGAAGTCTGGAGGAAACCAGGCATAGGTTTCCAAAAGTCCTTTGTCAGTGAAGTCACAAAGGACATGTTTAATTCTTCTAGCAATGAGTTGTGACAACACGTGTAATATCTCCAAGGACATCTCATTAGGGACTCATGGCCCAGGCTTTACACTGGGGGGGCAGTCATATAGGCACCATTTAACTACCATATACCAAAATCCCAGGTTCTCAAAAGGAAAGCACATGTCTTGTATAAACCACATTGCTTGAACTGTGAAGGCACAGTAAGCCATTATTTTCAGGGAATGGTGGAAACTTTCCCCAAATCCAGATTCTTAGCCAAGGGCAATCCTTGCAAGCAGGGCTGTCCAAGGATAGCAGTTTCAGGCTTGCTGTGTTAACTATTCTCTGCACAAGCATCTTTTCATATGCTTATTGGCATTTATATATTTTCTTTGGTGAAATCTCTTGCTCTTTTTAAATTTGGTTGTATTATGAGTTGTAGGAATTGTTTGTATATTCTGAATACAAGTTATTAGATAAGTGATTTGCAAGTATTTCTCCCAGTCTGTACTTATCTTTTCATTCTCTTAACATGGTCTTTTGAAGAGTAAATTTTTTATAAAGTCTGCTATGTCATTATTTTTAGTTTTATGGGTCATGGTTTTGGAGTATATTTAACATATTTGCCTAACTGAACATCACAAAGATTTAGTTATTTGCTTTCTTCTAAATGTTTTGTAGTTTTAGCTTTTCCATTTAAGTATATAATATATTTTGAGTTAATTTTTGTATGAGGTGATATCAGGGTATAAGTTTTCTTTTTCCCTGCATATGGATGTTCAATCATCTCAGCATCACTTGTTGAAAAGACTATCCTTTCCTCATTGAGTGGCCTTGTCACCTTTCTTGGAACTCAGTGGACTATAACTGTGAGAGTTTGATTATGGGCTCTCCTTTCTGTTCCTTGGTCTATATGTATGTCTTTCCTTATTCAATATAACACTGTCTTGATTACCTTAGCTATAATTTTGATAATGCGTAGAAATTGGATGGTTTAAGTCCCCTTTGTTGTTCTTGTTTTTTTAAAAAAGATTTTATTTGTTTATAGAGAGAAGGGAAGGGAGGGAGGAAGAGAGGGAAAGAAACATCAATGTGAGAGAGAAACATCATACACATCACAGTCAGGGACCAAACTTGTAACCCAGACATGTGCTTTAACCAGGAATGGAACAGGTGACCTTTCATTTTGTGGGATGATGTCCAACCAACTGAGCCACACTGGTCAGGGCTCTCTGTGTTGTTTTTCAGAATTATATGGCTATTCTAGGTCCTTTGACTCTATATAAATTTTTAGGATCAGCATGCCAATTTGTACAAAAAAAGTTTGCTGGAATTTTGATAGGGATTGCATTGAATCTATAAATCAACTTGGAGAGAATTGCCTTCTTAACAGTATTGCATATTTTGATTGATGCATATGATATATCTCTCAATTCATTTAGATCTTAATTTTTCTCAGCAATGCTTTGTAGCCTTCACTATAAAAGTCTTACACTTATAGGGTTAAATTTATTTCCATGTGCTTTATTCATTTTGATGCTATTGTGAATTGAATTGTTTCATTTAACTTTTTGATTCTTATTTGCTAGTATCTAGAAATTCAGCTGATTTTTGTAATTGACCTTGTCTCCTGTAGCCTTGCTTAACTTTCTTCCTTTTTCTAGTAGTTTTTTAAAAAATAGAGTTCTTAGATTTTCTACATATAGGATCATATCATCTGCAAATTCAGTTTTATTTTTTCCTTTCCAATCTGGATGACTTAAAATTTTTTCCTTTTATTTTACTGGTGATAACCTGCAGCAGGCTGTTGAATAGATGTGGTGAGAACAAACATTTGTCTGGTTCCTTATATCAGGGGGCCAAACATTCAGTCTTACCACTAAACATTATGACAATCACAGCTTTATTGTAAATGCCCTTTTTTAGGTTGAGGAAATCCCCTTCTTTTCTTGATTTCTTGAGGATTTTTTATCAAGAATGAGTATTGGATTGTGACTAATGCCTTTTCTGTATCTATTGAGAAGATGAAATACTTGGTGTCCTTTATTCTGTTGGTGTGGTATATCACATTAATTGATGTTTCAATCTCAAAAAACCCTGTATTCCTATAACAAATGCCTCCACACCTCCTCGTGGTCATGGCATATAATCGTTATATGTTGCTGGTTTCAGTTTGCTAATATTTCAGAAGCATTTTTACCTTTATGCTCATGAGAGATATTGGATATAGTTTTTGTGTGATAATTTTGTCTGGTTTTAGAATTCATTCTGGCCTCATAGAATGAATTCAGAAGTGTTTCTTCCTTCTCTATTTTCTAAAAGAGTATGTGTAGGATTGGTATTATTTATTCCTCAAATGTTGAAAATAATTTACTGTATTCCTTATTTTTCCTTCTTCATGCTTACAGTAGTTCATAGTGATACACTTGGGCAATATTTTGGTCATCTGCTTCTCTCTGTAGATTAAGTTCAACGAAGACCCTGTCCCTGTCTCCATAATTCAGTACCCTGGGTCACCTTAGGGGACTGGTAAGTATTTGTGGAATAAATGAATGGTCGAATGGTAGAGGTCCAGTCTATGTGTTATGGTGGGCTAGTTGTCTACAGGTACTGATGAAGTTTAGCAATCTAAAATAGTTAGGGATGCTAAAAAGACAATGCTTTGCTAAAGTGCTTTGTGCTCAAAGGAGTAACTATAGATTTTCAACAATGTTCTACCAAGAGATTTTCAGAGAGTTTATAGCAATGAGTTTGTGGTTAGGTGGGTTATAAGGCCACAGAATAAAAACTGTGTAGCTTCAGACAATCAATTTAATGAAAATATCTTGGGGAAACTATTAAATAAAGAGGACCATATTGAGAAGTAAATGTAAAATTTTAAGATAAAATACCATTTGTAGTGGTCTTTAAGATCTCCAGCTTACCTATTCATTCTTTTTCTTTGCCCTTTTCTTGGATGGAAAAGTTTGAAAAGAAAGACCTAGGTAAGTCTGA
This sequence comes from Phyllostomus hastatus, assembly GCF_019186645.2. Taxonomy (NCBI): domain Eukaryota; kingdom Metazoa; phylum Chordata; class Mammalia; order Chiroptera; family Phyllostomidae; genus Phyllostomus; species Phyllostomus hastatus. The sequence continues at coordinate 12,578,790 of NW_025333857.1, forward strand.
CTCCCAGCTCTAGTACTTCTTAGCTGTGTCATCTTGAGTGAGTTTACTTCCTAACTTCAGTGCTCTGATTTCCCTGTTCAATTTTCTGGCAGTTCTGGTTGTTTTTTGTTTTTAAATAGTCTGTTATCCTTCTTTTTGGTTGTGCAAGAAAGTGAAACATATCTACCTATGCCTCCATCTTGGCTGGAAGCCCAGACTTAGGTGTTTAAATAAGTCAGAGTTGGCTGGAACTAACCAAACATGGGCAGTAAGTGTAGTAAGTGTGGCAGGGGGTAGGTTTTCCTGCCCAGCACCAGCTCTACAGAAATACCCATGTTGAGGCTGCTTTATTCACACAAGCTTTATCTTTCAAGATCTCCACCCTCTGTTGAGGGGAGGGATGGAAGAAGTTGGAAGTGCCATGGGTTGTTGACAAGGCTGGTATACACAAGGACAGTTTGACTGGGGGGTGGTTCTCATCAGAGTCTGGGGGTATGAGCTGGACATCCTTCTTCTGGAAGATGCATGGAGAATGTTTAGTCAGCTTCCAAGAGGAGGTGGTGTTCAGTGCTATAGTTTCTATGGAAGGGTTGCATGATTGATGCTCCCTGCCAATGGCAAGGGATGGAATTCAAGTTTTGCCTTGCCTTCCCTAGCTCCCACCTCACCATCTCATCCTGTCCCCCAAGCTCCCATCCTCCCCTTTAGAACCCTGGCATCCTACCAGGAAGGCAAGGAGCAGCTTGGCCCTCCACTGTTCTTAAGAACAATCAGTAAGCTTTGCTTCCCTCTGATTCTCCTTTTTGATTTTCTAGAGCTGGGGTGGCAAACTGTCTCTATAAAAATCATATAGTAAATATTTTAGGTTTTGAGGGTCAAGAGCAAAATTAGGAGTATTTCCACCAATTCTTGACAAGATTCAAAACTTTATACACACTGAAATTTGAATCTTATTATTTTTTCTTAATCTTTTCAACCATTAATAAATGTAAAAACCATTCCTGGCTTGCTGGCCAGACTAAAACAGGTGGTCAGCTGAATCTGGCCTGCTGACAATAGTTTGCTGACCTCTGTTCTGAAGCTTCACATGGAAGAAAAATAACAAACTGAGTATTAAATGTCGTGAAGTCTAATAATCCTCTGACTGACATATTGATTTACTAAAACTCATGGGAAGAGTTAGGAAGCATGGAAAATAAAAACAAGCCTAAGGATGCTCGATACTTTCAGCCCCCATTTCCCATAACCAGGAAGTCATAATGTGTGATTCCACAAGACGTACCGGAGCAGTGTCTCCCTGAGCTTGCTTCACGATCACAGTCACCTGACTTCTTGAAAATAGGAGGGTCCAGACTGGAGATTCTTTTAAGCAGCAGGCTTCTGGGTGGATATTCTTTTAAGCAGCAGGATTAGGTAAGCTGGAAAACTATATTAGCGGAAGGCTCCTTAGAGAGGAAAACAAACAAACAAACAAACAAACAAACAAAAAACCCCTCTAAATCTGTGCTTCTTAAAGTGTGGTTTTCAAAGCAGATACGCAAATTCTCTGCCTATGCCAGACCTACTGAATCAGAAACTCCAGGAATGAGACCTGGCCATCGTGTCTTTATCAAGCCAGGTGATTCTGATGCACAGCTAAAACTTAACCACTCTCCTACAGCATCATTACTAGCACCTGGAGAAATGACTGAGCACGCATCTGAGCAGTAAAGACCTTGGTGCCCTGAGACTGCTTTGTTCTCAAGAGTGCAGGGTCTGTGGGTGGAGCCCCAAAGCATTGACTTCTGCAGAAAGATCTGGAAATTGTACTTAAGGCTAGCCTTCAAGAAGTCAAGGGATGCTTTGGTACAAAAAGGGGCGCCATGGATCCTAGAGATAGAAAACGGCCACCTAATGTGGTGGCAGCCCTTTTGCACAAATGATCATGGCATTTGCTGAGTGCTCACTCGCAAGCTTTATAAAATCGTTATATCCACCTTTCTTCGGTTTCTCCAAGTTCTAATGGGGAAATCTTTGTCCTGGGCCCTGGACAAAGGGGAGGTGCTGGGAGCTTTCTGACCTCACAAGCGGCCCCTGTGACATCATGGCTACCTAGAGGCGCGCCTCCTGGCCCTAGTGACGTTACAGAGGCCCCGAGGGTCCGCGTGCAGTGTGGCTTTCAAGGCTGGGCTCGCTGCTCCAGGTGCGCAGCTGGGCCTGCAGAAGCCATTGTGGCGACGTGCAGGGGAAGCTCACCAGGCTGGCGCGCCATCCACGCTCAGTGCTTCTCTCGCGCAAGGCCAGCCCAAGAAAGGCAGCAGACAACCGGACTTTGCTAAAGGGCCGCTTAAGTTTTCTTTGGAGTAAATATTCAGAACGTTTGCTTGGTGCAAGACTTGGTGAGCCCCCGGCGAGGTGGTTGGGGTCTCCGAGGCGGCGACACGGGGGATGCTCTGTGCCAACAGTCAGGACTCCGGATGGCCCCGGTGAAGAGGAAGTGTATCTGCGACCTGTGCTCCTGCGGGTAAGGCAGAGGACCCAGGAGCCCGGTTTTCCGACTCCGAAAGCTAGTCTGAGCTCTAATCCCGTGCTGCTGCATCATGCAACATCATGATGGATTCGTCTGCTTGTCAACCTTTTTTACGTTGCAGTGTTATCAGCCAACATTCTGGTTTAATTGGTCAGGTGAAGGTGACTGTCAGGCCTTTCCCATTGTTCCTTCACTTCAGAACTGCAGGGAGGTTGCAAACGGGTACAGCCCGCTCCTTGAAGCCCCAAAAGTGTCAGGCAAGGATAGAAAACCTCTGGCCAGCTTGGGACCAGGCTTGCTGCTTTTGTTGGACTTGTTTTGGAAGGGAATGGGATGGGAAAGAAAAGTCCTAACAGAGTTTCTCACTCAGAAATTATTGCTCCTTTGTCAGAGAGGTGTAAGATATTTGTAAAACTTGTTTCCAGGCTGTTGTGGAGTTGAATATGAGAAAGGAAAGGACGTTATTTTTGCACTTTCTGGTCCTGGCTCTGCTAGATGTCTCTCCTAGCCAACTGTCCCTAGGGACCACCCTGAGTGAAGCTCGGTAACAGGAGGTGGTCCCAGGGACACATCTGTTAGCTTTCGTCACGTTTCTGTAGCTGACTCCTCTCTGTGTCTCACAATCTCTGAGGTGCTCTCTGCATCTGCTTCCCAGGGCTTCTGGGGAGCTGCAGGGCTGGGGGGGCAGGAGCAGCAGATCAGAGAGCAGGCTCTGGGCTCAGCTCTCCTGGGTTGTTACTAATTGTGGGATCTTGGACAGTCAACTGAATTACTCAAGGCTTCTCTAAGCATTAAATGAGATAATGTGTGTGGGATTGTACTTAATATATGTTAGCATCTTAAAATATGCAAAAAGTGTGTGCCAACTTCCATATGCTACGTGAATATAAAAAAGTCACACCAGTAGTTAAGAGAATGAAAGGGCATTCTAAACACTGGGCTAGAAACTTTACACATTTCTGGCAGCAATGGATGGTTCTCATTCCTGGCTGCTCATGAGAGTCACCTGGGAAGTTTTAAAGCACTATCTCTTGCCCAAGTGGTTAAATCATCTTCTCTGAAGGTGGGGCCAAGCAGCAGTCTTTAGGTGATTCTGACCATTTTCTAGAATCGGGAACCACTGAATAAGCATGGATCTTGCTTTTACATTTTGTTAGGTGGGACCAGAGTAGCATTTTAGTCTAGGGGCAGTTTTCCACATGATGGAGGCAAAACCTCTAAGGCTCGCCCTCCTCTGGGGCCCTTTATATCAGTCACCCCCTGCCTCCTCCTGTGGTACTGAGGAAGGATGGAAGCCAGTACCTCTGGCTCTTTATCTCCCACTTCATGTTCCTCCTAAGACTTTATTTGAACAAAAAATTATTTGGCCCTGGCTGTTGTGGCTCAGTGGATTGGGTACTGGCCTGCAAACCAAAAGGGCACGAGTTCCATTCCCAGTCAGGCTGGGTCATGGGCCAGGTCCCCACATGGAGGCATGTGAGAGGCAACTGATCTACATATTTCTCATACACTGAGATTTCTCTCCTTCTTTCTCCCTCCCTTCTATCTCTAAAAATAAATAAAAATATAAAAAATGGAAGTTTTTAGTGTTATTTCCACTTTAATTTTTTTGTCTGAAATTAGAGTTTTTCACTTTAATTTCGAAAATGTTGTTGTTATTAGTGGGGAGGCTTCCGATTCTCAGAGAGCTGATAGGAAGATTTCCTCTTTTCTGTCAGAGGCTCTGGGAACCATAGAGCTTCTGAACAAGTTCTTATTTGTGGCCACAAGATGGCAGCCTTTCCCCAACCAAGTCTCTTAAATCAGACCAGCCTAAACGGAAAAAGAAAAAAACAAAACAAAACAAAAACAAAACTCCCCAAAACTCCTTGGAGTTCTGGGTTTTCCTTTAGTTTAATTTTTTATAGAGTTACCTTACTAAGTTTTCTAAAATGAACAATTAGTCAGAGTTTAGGGTCCAGAAGAACTCAGGAAGTGGTATACTTTAAGGAGTAGATCACAGATTACAGAGTGAAGGTGTTTCAGATATCTAAATCTAAAGATTTCAACCACTCATAAAACTTTTTAATGAGCTTTGCTGGTTTTAAAAAACCAGACATTTTTTACTATATCAAGTTCAAGGTTCTCCCTCCACAGTGACATTCCACTTGACATTCAAAATCTGGCACTTGAAATTATTACCAAAAAATGTCATAATATTCTCTTTTCAATATAATCAGAGCCAATAAGCAAAATACTCATGAGTTGTAGAAATATAGTAAAGTGAGCAGTTTCTAGAAATCAAATTCTATCACTTAATTATCTTGACAACAGATCTACATTGGGGGGTATGGGGAGACCCTACTTTTGTATGTGAGGGTAATATTTCCAATTATATCTGAATGCCCCCAGAATTTCCTATTATTGGAAAATGCTACCCTTCACAGTTTTCAGTATTAAACCACCTTACATTTCTGTAGTGTCTTGAAAAATTTAAAAGCACTTTCTCACATATTATTATCTTACTGGGGGGTCCCTCAACATGGAAAGCATTGCTTAGTTTGGAAATTTGATTCCTTAATCTTAGCCTCCATTTTTCCCCTGGGGACGTTTTCTGTTTACTGAGTGGTTCTTGTCCCAAATTACTAAATTTGAAATGGGAAGAAGGTTTGGGGGAGAGCTGTAGATAAAGCAAAATGTTAATTAGCTTTTTAAAGCTAAGAGGGATCTTGGTGGTCTTTAGCTCTCCAGACGCCCTGCTGGATATTGCAATCTGTAGTCTGTGGTCTACTTTCCAGTCACACGGTGCTATTTTTGACTATAGATTACAATATGAAGGTTCCTGTCCAATCGATAAATAGTATCTGATATTAAAAAGGGGGGGAGGGTATCTAAAAGCCTTTTAGTAAGGTAATATAAGTGGCAAATCTCTCTCCTGAGATTAAAATGCAGTAACACACCCCTTTTTTCTTAAATTCTGGTTAAAAAAATGTCATTAATCAAGGGATTGATATAGCTTACTTTTATATCTGATTATTTTATGGCTTGCAGTGCAGTGTTTTAAAGACTTTGTGCAATCTTGCAGGAAATTCCAGGACTGGCTAATGTATCATGAAATATTTATGTAGCATTGGTAGTATGTGCAGCATTTCATAAAAAAGGTAGTCCCATAGAGGACTTGCAAATTGCTGAAAAGGATGTGGATTTGGCCCCTTCACAGTGCTTGGGGAGGAAGGTGATCTCAGGGGCAGCCGTGTATCTGCAACTTAAATCAGTTCTGTTAACCAGGGAGGAACTTGTTATTTTAATTTTGGAAAATATTTTCTTCACATCGATGGAAATTTCCTTAACCTTAGATTTTATTTTCTTAGAGTCTCTGTTACAAATTAAGAGGAAGGAAAAAAATCAAGGAATTGGTTTGATATTACATGTTTCAAGAAGAATTCTTGTTTTTAATTTAAATAAAATTGACTTCATAAATTCTGATTAAGAAAAAAAAAACAACAGCTTTTAATAGATGCTTGCTGGTGACTTTTTATCTTTAGATTCCAGATAGAGAAACCAAGGGAAAGAAAGAAATCCCTTTCACTTTAACATTGAACTATATTTATAGTAGAACTTAGGTGCTTTCCATGTTGTTACATTATATGCTCTTTAAAAATTATGGTATTTTTGTGATATCAGAACCAATATTTAATTGTTCATATACCTTTCATCTTATAAAATGAGTGTGTTAGTGTGTATAATTAAATTTCAGATACTATGAAATTACAGGATACAACCTGGTAGCAACTCAAATTGCAGTAGTTAAAATGATGTACTCCTTTTTCTTTTTCTTTTTTTTTTTAAGAGAGCTGGTGGATGCTGGGGTGGTGGGGAGGGAAGAAGAAAGAAAGGGAGAGAAACATTGAAGTGAGAGAGGAACAGCCTAGGCATGTGTCCCAACCAGAAATTGGACTGGTGCCTGGTGATCTTTTGGTTTGTGAGATGATGCCCAACCAACTGAGCTACACCAGCCAGGGTGATCTACTAAATCTTATAGTCTACAAATCAATTTAGAGTACCCCTGCTCCAATTCCATCTTGTTTGTGAAGTTTTAAACATCATTTCCTCTATTGATATTACAATATTTTAGCCCTGGCTGGTGTGGCTCAGTGGACTGAGTACCTGCTTGCGAACTGGGAGGTCACTGGTTCCATTCCCTGTCAGGGCATGTGCCTGGCTTGTGGACCAGTCCCTGGTTGGGGGTGTGCAAGAGGCAACCAAGCAATCAATGGATCTCTCATACATCGATGTTTCTCTCCCTCTCTTTCTCCCTCCCTCCCCCACTCTCTAAAAATAAATAAATAAAACCTTTAAAAAAATAAAATATTTTAGATGGCCTTCAGGTAATTTATAGTTTACTTGGGTAGGTGATATACCTCAAGAAGGAAAAATACTAAGCTTCAAATGAATGAGAGCAATAAAATAAGTGATGTGGATTTTAGAGGTGGGAGTGACCACTGCAGGAGAGGACACGATGTGCTTGGGGTGATCAGGAAAGTGAGTACAGAGTCAGACTGCTGGGTTTCAGGCCCTGGCTCTACCACTTTTTAACTATGTGAGCTTGTGCAAACAGACAGATAATAATAGCCTATTTGGGTAGGCGTAAGGATAGGGGTGAGAGGAGCACAGGCCTGGCATTTAGCGGTGAGCTCTGAAGGAAAAGGTCATGCTGGGGCAGGGTTTTCCATACCAGCTAGAGAGGCCTGTGATTTTAGAGACATGGAAACATCCCATCCACATGAGCGCTTGAGCCTGAAGAGGAAGGACTTGCCAGAAGCTCTGTGGAGGCAGCCTGCATGGGGCCAAAAATGCCTCCAAATGTGAACTCCGCATTTGAGCACGCAAATAAGATAGATAAAACTGCCTTCTCCCCCACAGAAGTACATATTCAAAAGAGCAGCATTTCTGTCTCTTTTTTTTTCTGTTAAAATAAATTCACAATATCTGAAATAGGCCAACTTTAGGTCTGTTGGTCAATTAGAGCTGAATGGATTTGTAGTTAGCCAATATTTCCTTAAATGTATCTCATTTTCATTGCACTCCTGTCGCTTTTTTTCTTGTTTTATTCAACAAATAATTTACTGATGATTTACCACAAGAGGAAGCTGACTACAGGAGTCTACGGATTCTGGAGCCAGACCACCAGGGTTCAAATCCCAGCTTTTCCACTCTCCAGCTGTGCCATGTTGAACCATTTCACAGTAGAGTCTAATTCTGTGTGCTCAGTGTTCTTACCTGTAAAATGGACATAATAGTAGAGCCCAACTCACAGTGTTGTCATAAGGATTGAGTCAGTATTAAGTAAGCCAGTGGAGTAATGCCTGGCCTACATGGTGAGGTTAGATAAGTGTTAATGAATAAATAAAATACAAAGATGCCAGTGTGTTCTAGGCAGTGAGGCCCTAGGAGGAGTGAACAAGGCCTCTGCTCTCATGAAGAGCTTGCACTCTAGGGAAGAGTGTTAAGTGGGAGGTAATGAAAATGCTCTGCAGAGATTAAAACAGGGTGAGGTGCTTAAGTGCTTGGGGGACTTGACTAAATTGGAGGCTAGGGCTGGCCTGTAAAGACAATCTGCTCTTCACACAACTGGGAGAGGCCCTCTGCCCTCTCAGAGCCATCAACACTTGAGTCCAGCCATGATTATACTTCTCAGGTTCACACTGACATTAACAAATGCTAAGGTTAAGTTTCTGTTCAGTTTAGAGCTTTCCAGTTCTTAGACAACGACCTGGGGATAATCCAGGCACCCTCCCTGGCTTTTGTATTCTGCCCTTCTGTTCGATCATCTCTTCACTGGCTCATTCAAAGTAAATTTGAAGCATCTATGATTGTTTCTTTAAAAGAAAAGGACAGTTTCTAAATAGCTGTCAAGTTAACCACTTAGCCAAATATATCCTTGTGTTTTGTATATCCTGAATATCAAAAAGTCCCTCATTTTAATGTTAACAAACTGAGTTTATGATGTAAAGAATAAGTTAAATTTCTGCCTCTGCTGGTCAGTAACTTAATTTTAGAAACATTATCCTTAATGTGATGATTATTTTTAAAAGTCAAAGCTTTTCCCCTTAGCTTTTCATTTTCTCTTTCAAGTACAGTGTTCTCCAAATAAAGTCTATATGCTGTCTGTGAACATGAGCTCAAAATAAAAAGAAAAGAATTAATTGAATAACTTGTTCTTCTATCCTGCTTCCAATGGGTAATGTCAGGGAAAGATCTTGGGACAGTGAGTTAGTATGTTTCGATTTAGTCCTGGTTTTGAGTAATTATAAGCTTTGTGAACTTGTTCAGGTTTTTAAATATCTCTGGACTTTTAAAAATCAGTAAATTATGACTCTTTTTGGTTTGTTTGTTTTTGTTTTGTTTTGTTTTTTGGTGATGGCTATTCTGACAGGCATGAGGTGGTTTCTCATTGTGGTTTGGATTTGTGTTTCCCTGATGATTAGTGACATTGAATATTTTTTCACATACTGTGTCCATTCAACTCCTTGGCCCATATTTAAAACCAGGTTTTTGTACAGTCCATATGTACAAAATCCTTATGTATTTTGGAGATTAACCCCTTATCAGATATATGATTTGCAACTATTTTCTCCCATTCTGTAGGTTGCCTTTTTACACTTTTAGTGGGAGCGCGAAGTGGTGCAGCCACTATGGAAAATAGTATGGTGGTTTCTGAAAAAATTAGAGCCCTGGCTGGGTGGCTGAGTTGGTTAGAGCATGATCCCATATATCAAAAGGTTATGGGTTTGATGTCCAGTGAGGGCACATACCTAGGTTGGGGGTTTGATCCCTGGTTGGGACACTTACAGAATCAATCAATGTTTCTCACTCTCTCTCTCTGAAAAAAAATCAATAAATATATCCTTAGATGAGGATTAAAATAAATAGAACTACCATGTGATCTAACAATCCCAGTGCTTGGTATTTATATGATTGATATCAGAATCTCAAAGAGATATTAACATTCTGTGTTCATGGTAGCACTCTTTACAGTAGCCAAAATGTAGAAGAAACCTAAGTGTCTCATTGATGGATGAAAAAGAAAATGTGGTATATGCATACAATGGATACTATTCAGTTTTAAAAGGAAGGAAACTCTGCAATATATGACAACATGGATGAGGCTTAAGTAAAATAAACCAGCCACAGAAAGACAAATAGTGCATGAGTCTACTTACCTGAGTTATTCAAAATAGTCAGATTCATAGAATCAGAGAGTGGAATGGTGGCTTGTCAGGGACTGAGGGCAGGAGGACATGGGGAGTAACTAATCAACAAGCATGAAGTTTCAGTTGTACAAGGTGCATAAGTGCTAGAGACCTGCAGTACAACAGTGTGCCTATAGTCATTAATATTGTATTGTGCATTGAAAATTTTAAAAGTGTAGATCTCATGTTAAGTATTCTTATAAACATAAAGTTAAAAATTAATGATCATCAGATGATGAGGTATCCCCTCTCTTCTATGATGGTGTTTTCCTAGCCTAGAGCATTTCCACCTCAGGCTTCTGAAGGTGTCTGCAGAGGTCTTCTGCAGCCTCTGCTGGTGACCTTAGAGAAGTGAGGAGGGGAAAGTGGAGAAGTGTCACAGAGCTGAAGATGGACAGATGTTCTTCTGACTCTTCTGAAAGTTGTTGAATGGCCAGTTAGGATGGATGAATGAATGTCTTTTTGAGGCCTCATGGATTCTTGGGGGCATGTCTGGTCCCATTTCCTCTCAGCACTCTGACTTCCTCTGTACATTGGCTATGCGTGGCTGCCCCAGCCCTAGCTTATACCCCTTCTCATTTCAGGTACCCAGAGACTCATTGGAGTTAAGTGCACTATTTCAACATTTCAAGGAGAAGAGGGCCTGGTTGGGACAGTCTATGACCTTGTTTCTCTGGCTTCCAGGATCCTTCCCTGTGGTCCAGTCAGCTGAGTCCTGGGGCTGTGGGGTTGCACAGTATAAACTGGGCATCTGCAGGAGGGGCTTGCTTTGTGTAGCAGGGGTGTACACAGGAAAAAATGATTAGAAGAGGAAATGATTTATCTCTTCAGGACTTTTGCCAAAATATCCTTGTAGATAAAGTTGGTGAAAGATGGATTAGAGGATAGCATATTTAGGTAGTACCCAGCTCATTGAACACGCAGGCCCATGGAGTGTCATTTGATGGCTTTTTGCTGGCTTGGAAAAATATCACTAGCACTGTGCCACAGGGCTCCATCATTAGCCTTGTCTTGTTCAAGATTTTTATCAAAACTTGGATGAAGACATGGAAGTCACCCTTATCAAATGTTCTGAAAACACAGGGAAGAAAATAGAAAGAATGATAGATGATAGCATCAAGATTCAAAGTTATCTTGACAGTCTGGAATGCTGGGCCCCAAACCAATCTGAAACCTAAGAGTAAACATGAAGTTCTACATTTGGAATGAAAAATCAATTATACATATTCATAATGGGAGAGGTTTTTCTTGGCCATAGTTTGTGAAAAAGTCTTTGGGTTTTACTTAGCCACAGTTTCATATGATCTGATGATATGATGTGGCTGCTAAGAAGCATTAAGTTAGTTTCAGGCTGAGTGGAAGGAGGGTGTCCAGGTCAGTGATATAATGTCTTCATTGGATTTTGGCTTGGTCAGACACAAACTGAAGGATGCTTTTCCATTTTGAAACTTCATTTTCAAAGGATACCAGCAAATGACCACGAGGGCTAAGTTATGGGGAATGCATTCTGGAAGCTAGACAACTTGGTAAGATCAGGGGATAAACAGTCAATTAGTATTTGAAAGTCTGTATTCTGCAGAGGAGGGAGGGTCTGTACATGTCCCTGGTTGTTTAGAAGGAAGAACTGAGACTGCCGAAGGTGACTTCATGAAAACTGATTTTGAGTTGATATAAATAAAGAAGAACTTTGTAACAGTTAGAACCATAGGGACTTGAAGTGGACTGCCTCTGGTCCTTGAGCTGGGTGTGTGCCTGCCAGGATGCTGTGGAAAAGGATTCCTGTGTTGGACAGGATGTTTGACAAAGTGATCTCTAGGGTCCCTTTCAACAATGAAAACCCAGATTTCTGGAAAAAGGGAAGAGCATTTATTTTAACGTGATGATTGTGCTCAAAAGACTACTACAGAGTAAAGAACTATGGGTACATGTGATATGAAGATAAGTTGAGCTCCATATGTGCCTGAAAAGCCAAGGAAATTAAGAGGAGGGGTCTTAAGGCATTTATATTTAACAAAAAAAGCCCACTTGCAGACTTCAGCCTCCTTTCTTTATCCACCATTCCTATGGAACCTCCCTTTCACTTGGTGTCCCTGCTTGTCCAAGAGTCCTTTGATATCCTTTGGTTGGTGTATTAAAAAGTATCTGTTGCCTCCATGACTTTTCCTGGTTATTTCTTCATGGAGCAGTTCATGTTCAGGAGGATTTTTTGGGGGTAGTTTGGGACTCTAACCACCATGTGAAGCAATGCTTTTTTGGGAAATATATTTCAAGCTTCTAATAACCAGTGTATGGACTTTTGAAATATTCATTGCAAAGCTGGAATATTTCTCTCTTTCCTTATGATGTCCCACTTCACACCACCTCTGAACCTTTTCTAAACTGAGCTCTGGGCTTGGAAGCCCCCCTTGCTCCTTGCTGCCAACCATGGCAGTTCCTAAAATTGACACTTCAATGAATCAAGCTCTCTCATTTCTCTTACATTGCTCTAAAGATGGATTATACTAAGGTTCTTTCCTCACCAAAAGGAATTAGAAGACTCAGAAAACTTTAGGTAGTACAGTACAATAAGAAAGAAAAACATGGTAAAATATTGGGTTGGCTAAAAAGTCCATTTAGTTTTTCCCATAAAGTAAAAGACACAGTTTTCATTTTCACCAATAGCTTTGTTGATTTGTATATTTTGAGTATGTCAGCTATCTCCTGCTATTGGCTTCTAGTGGGTAGAGGCCAGGGGTGCTGCTAAACATCTTCCAATGCATAAGACAGCCCCACAGCAAAGAATTATTTGGCCAAAATGTCCATAGTACCAGTAAACTTCGCAAACCACTTTTGATACTTTTGATCAGTCACAGCACCTTCTCCCTACACTGCACAAATCTATTTTTGTGTTTCAGTTGCATTTTTACCTTTCTTGAAATAATAAAGCATAGTACACCAAAAATGTTGTATGTTTTCTTCCATCTTCAATATTAAAATTGCTGCTCAAAAATTCACCGATTTTGATTTTTTTTAAATGCACGCTGATATGACAGTTGTCACAATACAATCTAACAACATTGTTTCTAATGAAGTTAAAGACAACTAGGCAATAATAGAGCCTCTTTATGGAAAAAACCATAATGGACTTTTTGGCCAACCCAGTAGTTCCACGTCTTCTAGCCCAACATCGCACTGTGTGACTGCTCTCTGAGCCACCATCTTGTGGGATCTAGGGATTTTGTTTTGCCGTCCTTAGCTTCTCAATGTCTAATTCCTATATAAGAAGGTGTACAAACTAAGTCCACACTTAGTCCACACTTAGTTTGAAATGATGATGTTGGTACAAAGGGAGTTCCTAGAATGGTTGTATTATTCAGAATTCTTGGTTGAAGCAAGTGAAATGGACATTGCCTGGTTTAAGCAGGTTTGAACAAATGAAAAGTTACAGGGTCCAAATCACTTTCAAGAGACTACCTGGTGAGGATGCTGCTGATGCAGCCCTTGCAAGTCAGCATTCTGCAGCTGTAACAACTGCTGCTGGACACAGCCCTGGCCCTGCCAATGTCCCAGCTCATGAAATGAATTCTTCACTGTCCCCACTTTAAACTTTTTTTGCATCATTTATTCCACATTAAAATTTTCAGATGGAGCTTCTGGGTGACCAGGCCTTGATCACATGCCCAGACCTCCTTGTGGAATTGAGTGTTGGGAGGGGTGTCTTACTTTTTGGTTTCTATAGTGGGAGGTGGGGTACTGCCTCTCTCAGATTGAATATGGTTGGGAATTACTCAAACAAGGAAAGGGCTTCAGATATTAGGCTGCTAAAAAAGAAAATGGCCCTGGCTGCTGTGGCTCAGTGGATTGGGTGCCGGCCTGCAAACTAAATGATTGCTGGTTTGATTCCGAGTCAGGGCACATTCCTGGGTTGCAGGCCAGGTCCCCAATAGTGGGCATGTTAGAGGCAACCACACATTGATTTCTCTCCCTCTCTTTCTCCCTCCCTTGCCCTCTCTCTAAAATAAATAAATAAAATCTTAAAAAAAAGAAAATGGGTAAAAGTTTGTTTTTAAATTTCTTTATTAACTTATGAAAATAAGAGGTTGAACTCAGATTGGAGCATGGCTTTTCAGCTGTGGCACATACTGACATTTTTGTTGTGGGGTCCTGTCCTCACATGCCTATCCTGTACATTGTAGGATGTTTAGCAACATTCCTGGACTCTGACCACTAGATGCTGGGAGCACCCACCCAGTTGTGATCGTAAAAATATTTCCAGATATTGTCAAATGTCCCCTGGGGGGCAAAATTGCCCTGGTTGAGAATCACTGGGCTAGAGGCCTTCTCAAATCATGGATTATGATTTCTCTTTTCCCCTGATGGTGCCCTTCCCTGGTCCCTTGAGGGTCTGAAATTCCAGTGTTCTTAAACTTAGGTGTACTTAGGAATTAACTGGAGAAGTATTTGAAAGATACAAATTCTTGGGACCTGTCTCCATGTAATTTGACTCTGTGGGTATGAGGTCCAGGGATCTGCAAGTTTTAACAACCCTGGTGATTCTGATGCAGGTGGGCTATGGAGCACACCTTAAGAGACATGTAGCTACTTCATTGAGTATCGACCTAAAAACAAAAGGCATGTGTTTCTTCAGTGGAAAGAGACATAATTTTCAGGCTTTTAAACCTTTCCAATTGTTAATTAAAAGGAAGGAAGGTAAAGATGCAGTCTGTTCTTAGACGTTTTTTGGCGAGGGTTGTTTGGAACCAGCCTTGACGTATGATGCCAGTGCTCATTGCCCCTGTACCCATCAGTGAGAAGTGTCTCCTGTCCATCAGCGAGAAGTGTCTCCTGTTTTGAGCTCTGACGTGCCTCTCAATCCTCCTTGGAAAAGCACCGTTTACTCCCTTGCCCCAAGTATTGGTTGAAACTTGCAGGGGTGTTTTAATTCTTTCCAGTTCCTGCTGGTCTGCTTTGTGGTCTTGTTCTCTGACTCCCTAACCCCCACAGGAACAGAGAATGTCTCAGCATCACGGGCTTCACTTTCCCCAAGGAGCCTCCACACTGAGAGATCCTGCATTCCAACTGTGTGTGAGGCAGAGGATACATCTGTTAATACCTGCAACAAAGCTGTTGCTCCCACTATGCTCTTCTCTCAGAAAGCCTTAAATCCAAGCAAGAAGTTTCCACCCAGTGACACAGCATCTTGTAGTTTTCCACCATGTTTGGGGGGCTTACTGGAGCTACTTGATTCTGCTTTCACTCTTGCTCTAGCTGGGACTACTCACTATGCTATTTCCAACAGCATTTTTAAAATAAAACTCAGAGTCCATGGCTTTGATTTAAAGCCTTTGGTAGTTAGCCATTGATCAGTGGACAAAATTCACACTTATCTGAGTCCCCACCCTACCTTTGCAGCTATTCCCTATCATGTGCCCTGTATTCCAGACTCCCCAAACCACTTGGGCTCCCTGTGTGCTAGTTGCTCTCTGTATGCTAACTGTACTAACACCCTGTATTCCAGAACTCACCAGACTGTTCTATAGGCTAATATGCAATACCCAGTTCACAAACTGCGTGCCTGCCAAGTATTTTGTCAAAAAAAAAAAAAAGAAAGAAAGAAACTGGTTGCTAACATTACACAACATCTGATTCTAAAAAACATGGGCTTCCAGTGTCTTTTTAAAAATCAAAAGATGTGACAGTACTGTGGCCACGTTCCCAAATGATGAACAGCCAGCTCTTGCCCCAAGGTGGGGCATGTTCTCTTCATAGTGCACTTAGAGGAAGGTAAGGGGAAATTCTGTGAGTCTTTACCTTCCTGTTTCCCACAAGAGGGCATTAGAATTTCTCTAAAAGTAAAGTTTGGGACTGGAATTGCAAAATATGGTTGGGAATTATTCAAACAAGGGAAGGGCTTCAGATATTAAGGCTGCTAACTTGACTTTTCTATCAAAGTAAAAAGGTATTTTGGCACCCACCTGTTTTGTGTGCTGAATGGGTGTCTAGCATGTTGTGTGCTATTATTAGTCACACTTTCTCAGAAACTCCTTTCATTTGGCCTGGTTCCCTCCATGGTCTTAATTCAGTTCACTGAGAGCCAGTTTGAGGGAAACAAATGCAAGTGGACCTCCAGTTAGCTTTGGGAGCCACCTTCGACCGGGATGGAGGGTGTGGAAATTTGCTGGAGTCCTGATGAGGCAGTCTTGTTTCCATCAGGAATTGCCTGATCAGCAGAGACAGCCTCACAGCCTAGTATTCCTTGGTGGTGCTTCTTGTTGGCACAGGATCTTGCTTTTTTGTCAGCACCCTGCGAGGAGAGCAGTCGCCCACCTGCCCTTACTGGCACCCTGTAACACTAATGAGGCCGGCAGAGACAGGTGTGTTGACCAAAATGCCTGTGTATTAGTTTAGAATGAGACATATTTGCAGAGGTGGCCTAGAAACTCATTTTTGCTGGCTAGCGTGTACTTTCCTTTAAGAAAAATGAAAACCAAGTCAAAATATAGCTTTCTGTTTACTTGTCTGAGTTCTGAGCAGGAGAAGTCTGCACATAAGGAGATCCCCCTGTGGTCCTCCCACCCTGACTCAGCAGTAAGGGACGGGTGGGCGGAGCACCTCGGCCAGGCTTCCTGTGGGAGCTGTGCTGTGGGCGCTGTGCTGTGCCGCCGTGCTGTGGGCACCTTGTTGTATTTGCCTCTCAGACTCTGTCTGGGTGCCCCTCTCCTCCATGGTCCATGCCAGATATACAGGTCAATAGCAAATGTTACCAATTGGATTATAAATGTGTGGCATTTTTCATATTAGGTCCTGTTTATGTCTTATCTATTACAGGTGATTTTAATTCTTTGGGCCTAAGGATTTGGAAGGGTTAAGGGTGAGTTCCCTTGGCACCTCTAAGTGCCTAAAGAGATCTCAAAGGTTTAAGAAAATAAAACAAGCTCTGATTGCCCATATGTTGACTAAATATATGATAAGTGAAAACAAAGTTTCCAAATTTTACTTTCCCTATTAGTTTTTGTCTTTTTGCTTGCCTTTGGTTAAAACAAAACAACTCATCTTTGCCTCATTTTTTCTTTCTCAAAAAATTTTAAAATTATGTTTTATTGATTATGCTATTACAGTTGTCCCAATCCCACCCCCCCCGCCCTTTGCTTCCCTCCACCCAGCACCATCCACTCCCTCAGGCAGTCCCCACACAATTGTTCATATCCATGGGTCATGGGTATAAGTTCTTTGGCTACTCCATTTCCTATACTGTACTTTACATCCCCATGGCTATTCCGTAACTACCTATTGGTACTTCTTAATCCCCTCATGTCTTCACCCAGTCCCACATACTGCCCTCCCATCTGGCAGCCATCAAAACTCTCTCTGTATCCGTGATTCTGTCTCTCTTCTTCTTGTTTGCTTAATTTGTTTTTTAGATTCAACTGCTGATAAATATGTATTTATTGCCATTTTATTGTTCATAGTTTTTATCTTTTTCTTAAATAAGGCCCTTTAATATTTCATATACTAATAGTTTGGTGATGATGAATTTCTTTAGTTTTTTTCTTATTTGGGAAGCTCTTTATCTGCCCTTTGATTCTAAGTGATGTCTTTGCTGAGTAGAGCAATCTTGGCTGTAGGTCCCTACTTTTGATGACTGTGAATATTTCTTGCCAGTCCCTTCTAGCCTGCAAAGTTTCTTTTGAGAAATCAACTGACAGTCTTATGGGAACACCCCTGTAGGTAATTAACTGCTTTTCTCTTGCTGCCCTTAAGATTCTTTATCTTTAACCTTTGGCTTTTTAATTATGATGTGTCTTGGAGTGGACCTCTTTGCATCTATCTTGTTTGGGACTCTCTGTGCTTCTTGGACTTGCATGTCTATTTCCTTCACCAAATTAGGGAAGTTTTTAAAAATTATTTTTTAAACTAGATTTCCAATTTCTTGCTTTTTCTGTTCTCCTTCTGGCACCCCTATGATGTGAATGTTGGAATGTTTGGGGTTGTCTCAGAGGCTGCTTATACTATCCTCCTTTTTTGGCTTCTTTTTCCTTCTTGTTATTGTGATTGGTTCATTTTGCTTCTCTATGTTCCAAATCATTGATTTGATTCTTGGCCTCATCTACTCTACTGTTATTTCCCTGTAGTTGTTCTTTATTTCAGTTAGAGTATCCTTTGTTTCTGAATGGATCTTTTTTATGCTGTTGAGTTCCTCACTAAGTTCCTTGAGCATCCTTATAACCAGTGTTTTGGACTCTGCATTTGATAGATTGCTTATCTTCATTTTCTTTAGTTCTTTTTCTGGAGTTTTTATCTGTTCTTTGTTTGGGCCATGTTTCTTTGTCTCCTCATTTTGGCATCCATACTGTGTTTGTTTCTGTGCATTAGGTAGAGCTGCTGCTATGACTCCCTGTCTTGGTAGCATGGCCTAATGTAGTAGGCATCCTGTAAGGTATAATGGCACAGGGTGCCCTATCACTCAAGCTGGGTACTTGAGGTGTACCCTTTGTGTGGGTTGAGTACACCCTACTCTTGTAGTTAAGCCATGACTGCTCTTGGCAGGTCAATGGGAGGGATTCACCCGGGCCAGTCAGCTATACGGACTGACTGTGACCACTTACCACCAACCTCCACCCTCTGTGGAAGATAAGCTATGTAGGGGCAGGATGGTGGTGTTCTGATGTGGTCAGTAGCTATTCCCTGGGTACACAACCTCTGGGGTTTTCTGGATGGTACAGGCCAAGGTCAGCCCCCACTTATGTTCTGTTCAGGGTCACCCTGCCTGAGCTATAAAGCAATTTGAGATGGCTGCTACTTGTTCTGGGCTTGGAGATTCCAAGGTGAAGCCAATCTGTGAATCTAGGCTGGATGCTGCTAGTGCTATGCCTGGGGCCACTCAGTCAGAGGTACTGGGACTGGGGGGCTCACTGAGGCTGGCTGCTGCTTGTTTGATGGGATTTAGGAAGTTGTGAAGCATGAGCCAAGACCAGTCATTCATATGGAAAAGTCATGGTTAACAACTTGGGTGATCTTATAAGTTAGGTGGGACAGAGTCTCAGGGGTTCTCTAGGGTGGAGCAAGCAATGTTAGCCAGGTTGATGGAATCTCAGATATGGCACCTGCCTGTCAGCTCTGTGGCTCTGTAGGGGGAGGGCTCAGAAAAGGGACAAAGGCCTCTGTCCACCTTTCTGTCTGGGAGGAGAAGTTCCCCTAGCTCCTGCCTTGATGTCAGACACTTTACTTCTACCCTGTATTCCACTGGTGCCTTTCAAGCTGCTACCCCGGTGCTGAGCTCAGAAAAATTGAGTCTGAGTAAGTTCATGTGTGGGTTCTTTAAGGGGATCTGCTTGGGAATCCAGAGGTTTCTCTTACCAACTCAATCCCCACTGGCTTTTGCTGCCAGAAGTTATGTACTTATCTTCCTGGCACTGGAACCCTGTGCTGGGGGACCTGGTGTGGAGCTGGGATGCTACATTCTGGAGATATTCTTCCCAACTTTTTATCTACTTCATGTGGATGTGGGACCA